>NC_052051.1:158960760-159632265 GCF_903992535.2 Arvicola amphibius
TATAATTAAGTACAGTAAAATTTCAGGGTATATTTCATCATTCAATAAAAAGCAGGGTAAAATATTTTAATGCTCATATGAGATCAAATTATGGTTTTGTTAATCAGAAGGGAAAATTGGCAATTGCAAAATTGATGCCGCCATCCCAGCAATATTCTCTGTCTAGTTACCACTTAGATTTCAATTATACTGCATTTTGGAGAAATACAAACATTCCTGTACAATTCTATCCAGCTTATACCCTTTTGAGACAAACAAAACTGTGGAATGTAGTGTGGAGCAGCGGGCTGCGTTCCTGCCTGGCTCCCTGCTGCCTGGCTAGCTTATGCCCCGAAATAACAACACACAAATTGTGTTCATTTAAACACTGCCTGGGCCATTAGTTTCAGCCTCTTACTCACATCTTGACAAATCCATATCTAATAATTTGTGTAACAGCACGGGTGGTGTCTTACCAGGAAAGATTCAGCATGTCTGACCTGGCGGCTGGCTCCATCGCATCTGTCCCAGAGAGGAGAGGCAGGGCAATTGCCCGAGGCATCTGCCTCACTCCCAGCATCCTGTTCTGTCTGCTCCACCCACCTATGTTCTAACCTATCAGGCCAAGCAGTTTCTTTATTAATTAACCAATGAAACAGCAGATGGATAGAAACACTCCTACATCAGTGAAATAGTGTATAGAATTCATTACTAACTCAAAAAATATGTGGTAAAATTCTCCATATTCATTTTAAATCAGTTATAGATTTAACCACAAAGTAACTTCAAGACATTATTCTATGTAACCTTGTTTTCTATCCTGATAAGATAGAAAACAGTATTGTACCGCCTGCCTGTACTACGTGACAGTATGGTACTACTCCTGTATTGCAGCACCTGCACTACAGGACCATTAGTGAGCCAGAAAAGAGCCTGGAGATTTAAACACACAAAGAAACACAGACAGAAACACGGGTCATCCTTGAAACAGGAATGCCTCCTTTATTGTGCCCAGGGGCTGCTTATATAGGGATCCTTAACTGATAGCCATGCCCTAGCCAAACCCACCAGTAACCATTCCCCTGCCATCAGGAACTCCTGAAGGTCTCTGCTCAGAGCAGCTGCAAGCATAACATATTGTTTACAAGAAATTTAGGATCTTGGGGTTCACAGCTCCCAACAAATATAGAAAGAATAACTACATTTTGTCATGACTAAAATATTACAAGAAAAAATGTGTTGTTATCTTATGAAGCTTTATTCTACTTGATTTAGAATCTTTGTTATCATAGCCATTATGAATATAAGATTGCTTATCTAGAAACAGAGTCACATGGTGAATATTCATGTATGATAGTTGAGTGCAATTGAAAATTATTTTAAATAAGCCATTGTAAAGTGTATTATCCTTAGGTGTATTTAACAGCAGTTTAGAACATTAGTCTTTTAACAATACAGGATTTGAAAATAACATGAAGAAATATGTGAATCATCTTCTAGCCTATTAGCGTAAGTAATTATATATTTGTTAGTATTCATCATTAAAATTAAGCATATTTTAATGCAGCTATTACCTATTAAACTAAAAAACTTTACCTTGAATATCATCAACACCATGTTAACTCAACAAAATTCAAAAATTTCATGAACTGGTTCCCCTACCTGCAGCAAGGTAGGCCCTTTGTCAGGGAGCTGCTTGGCCAGCAAGGAGACCTGACTGTCTACCAGAAAATCCATCATTCATTGGGAACCTTCATCTGGCGTTGGATGGAGAAAATGACAGAGCCCCACATAGGAGCACCGGACTGAGCTCCCAAGGTCCTGATGAGGAGCAAAAGGATGAAGATCATGAGCAAGGAAGTCAGGACCGTGAGGAGTGCGTTTACCCATTGAGATGGTGGGACAGATCTAACGTGAGACCACCAAGTCCAGTTGGAATGGGACTGATGGAACATCCGACCAAACCGGACTCTCTGAATGTGGCTGACGGTGGAGGAGGACTGAGAAACCAAGGACAACGGCAATGGGCTTGGACTCTACAGCATGGACGGGCTCACTGTGAGCCTTGTCAGTTTGGTTGCTCGCCTTCCTGGACTTAGGGGGAACTGGGAGGACCTTGGACTTAACATAGTGAAGGGAACCCTGATGGCTCTTTGGCTTGGAGAGGGAGGGAGTGGGGGTATGGGTGAAAGAGAGGGGAGGGAAGGGGGAGGAGGAGGGGAGGAGATGGAAAACTTTAATAAAAAAAATGAGGAAAAAAAATCACAAAAAATTTCATGAACTGACACAACAAAATTCTCTTTGCATTCACAAGAAGTAATTATGTCACATATTATTATATTGTTGAACACAGCAAACATTTAACTTTATTAGTATACTTTAAAATTCATATCTTGAAGCAAACATAGAAGAATGTTTCAAAGTAAAAGAGATTAAAAATACCATTACAACATAGCTTACAACTGGCCTGGTATTGGATGAAAAGGAATTTAAGTTGTACTTGGAACATTAGGTAAATTGTAAAAATGAGTCCTTGCTCTGGGAACTCCTTCAGTCAATACCCTTTAAGATACCAGTGCACCTTGGGCATGGTCTATGTACTATGAATGAATGCATAAAGTGTGCACAAGCCTTTTGGCTTCTGAATTCAATCCCAGTACTCAGCACATGCAGAAGACTGCAGATTGGTCCCCTTTTCTGTGAATTCATCCCCTATTAAATAAAACTTTATTATATTCCATTCTGGGCTAGTGTGGCATCCAATGTGACCAGAGTCCATTTATGTTGAACTACCCACACAGCTAAACTACCTCTCTGCAGCTCAATTACCCCTTTGGTGTACAGCTGCAAACCATTTGGCTGGCCCACCATGCAGCAAGTTGTCAATTTCCCACCAACCTTCCCACTTGGTCTGCTCCCACTAACCAGGTGGTTTGCTTCTCTGGTTTCTTCCCTGCCTGCTCTAATCCAGCCTATCTCTGTATCCAGGGACAGGGGCTTCCAGTTTGCATTCCCAGGTCAAATCTGTGAATGCCTGGCCGGAGCCCCAGCCTGTAACCTCACGGATGGTGACTCCCTTAAAGCTCTGTGTTCCATTAAAACCTTCTCCATATTTGGAATTGATTTAATTGCTCTTAATTTGTCAGTATATTTGTTAGAATGCATAGGTCCGGAAGGACAGAGAGGAAGGCTAAGGCAATATGTGGCTAATATAGCAGTGAATTTATGGGGTCATGATCAGTTGCAGCAATGGAATACCCAGATTAACATTCCTGAAGTCCCAAAAACAGGACATAAATTAACTCATGTTTCTAGGAATGATTATTATAAGGTACTATAAAAAAACATTCTCCAGATATTCAGGCTGTACAAAAAAAGAAAATAACTAGTAAACCTTCAGAGGTACTAATGAGACTAACTTTTAAATAGTTAATTGAAGAACCAAAATGGATTAAACAATAGCCTTTAATTCTATTCTTTACAGAAGAGAAACTGTAGACTTTAGAACAGCTGCTACAGAAGCAACTACATACTCACCATATTGAAAAATCAACCAGTCTTGTGACAAATCTAAGAGCTGTCAACAAGGTAATTCAAGCACTCTACAATCTGAAGTTCATTTGCATTCCCTATTGTGTAAAGGATGGCTTCTTATAGTTACTGATTTAAAAGATTGTTTCTTCACTATGCCTTTACAAGAAATAGAGAAAAATTTGCCTTCACAGTACCTATTTATAATAATTATCAGCTTACTTGGATATATCAATGGAGTGTCCTCCAACAGGGAATGCTCAATAGCCTCACCCTTTGCCAATATTTTGCAAGTCAGCCACTGAAAACCATATGTAAGCAATTTTACAAATCTATAATTTACCATTACATGGATTACATTTTATTATCTGATTGAAATGTAGATAATTTAGAAAAAAATGTTTGAAGAAGGAATTGAAGTTTTGCCTAAATGGAGATTACAAATTGCTTCTGAAAAAAAATATAAAGAGGAGATTCTATAAATTATCTAGGTTAGCATGCGATCAAACTGGACTCTGAATGTGGCTGAAAATGGGGGCTGACTGAGAAGCAATTGATAAAGGCACTGGGACTTGTTTCTACTGCATGTACTGGCTTTTTGGGACCCTAGTCTATTTGGATGCAAAGCTTCCTAGGCCTGGATGTAGGGGGGAGGGCCTTGGACTTCCCACAGGGCAGGGTTCCCTGCCCTCTCTTAAGGAGGGAGGGGGAGGGAAGAGGGTGAGTGGGGGAGCTGGGGGGAATGGGCGGAAGGGAAGAAGTGTAAATTTTTTAATAGAATAAATAAATAAATAAGAAAAAATAAATTATCTAGTTTATAAAATAGATTTTCAAAAAATTAGATGTCAAAAGCACAAATTAGGAGAGCCTGATTGCAAACTCTTAATGGTTTTCAGATATTGCAAGGAAACATTTCCAATCTATGGCCCACTGTTAGCATAACACCTGATCTCATAATTCATTTAAGAAAAACCTTAAATTTTGACAAAGACTTAAATCAGCCCAGGGAATTAACAGCTGAAGCTGATTAATTGATTTGATTGAAGAGAAATTACAGAAGGCACATGTGGATCAAGTGGCTCTAAAACTTAACTGCATTCTAGTCATATTGCTTTCCAGAATTTACCATACAGGAATTTTAATACAGAGAGAAGACATTATCTTAGAATGAATCTTTTTACCACATAAACCAAATAAAAAATTAAAAACTTACAAGATAAAAATCTCTGAATTCATTAAAAAAACGAAAATTGAGACTTCATCAATAAGCAGGTATTGACCCAACAGAAGATTATACTACCTTTTAGTAGTGATGAAGTTAAAAATTATGGGAAGACAGTGATCACTGGCAAAGAGTGTGTGCTAATTTCTTTAGGAGAGATTAATAACAACTATCCCAAAAGCAATAGAATTAACCTTATAAAAGCGATACTTGAATCCTTCCCCACATTTTATGTGACACACCAATAACTGAAGCCCATACATTCTATACTGATGCAAATAAATCAGGAAAGGCAGGTTAAAAATCAGAAGATTTAAGTAAAGTGGAGCAAAGCCCTTATAATATTGTTTAATTATATTCCATTCTCAGGATATTAAGGGATTTTAAAGAATTCAAACTAGTTACTGATTTGCAATATACAGAGATTTTCTGTGTATTGAAACCACTGGGTTTATGCCAGATGATACGGAATTGATTTCATTATTCATTCATGTTCAAAATATAAACAGGAATAGACTTTGTCCCATACACATAACACACATCTGATCTCATATAGGTCTGCCACATCCTCTAGGACAAGGTAACGCAGAAATTGATCAATTAATAATTGGAAATGTTCTGAAGGCCTGAGAACTTTATTAAAAAAAACACGATGTCGGGGCTGGAGAGTGGCTCAGCTGTTAAGAGCATTGCCTGCTCTTCCAAAGAGCCTGAGTTCAATTCCCAGCAACCACATGGTGGCTCACAATCATCTGTAATGGGGTCTGGTGCCCTCTTCTGGCCTGCAGGCATACACACAGACAGAATAATGTAAAATAAATAAATAAATAAATAAATAAATAAATAAATACCATGATGTCAATAGCTAATGTTTAAGGAAAGTTTTCTATTACATGGAAACAAGCTAGGAAGATTATAAAGAGATGTCCTACTTGCTCTTTATATACCCAAACACTGCTATCTGCAGGGAGTATCCCAAAGGATACTCAAAGGGATGAAATCTGGCAGATGGATGTGTTCCTCTTTGTAGAGATTGGAAAATTAAAATATGTACACCACACCACTAACAATTGAGTTTTACAATGGGCAACTGCTTTGAGATTCGAAAAGCCTGATCCAATAATCATGATTTACTAGAAGTTATGGCCATGGTGGGTATACCTGCAAAAATAAAGGTAGAAAATGTCTCTAAGAAAATGAAACAGGTTTTTGCTTATTATATTATAAAACATATTACAGGTATAGCAAACAATCCTACAGGTCAGGCAGTTATAGAAAGAACAAATCAAACTATAAAGAAAATGTTAAATAAACAGAAAGGCATGTAAAGTATCCCCAGAAATAGATTTCATAATGTTTTATTAACCTTGAATTTTCTTAACGCTATTGAGAAAGGAGGAAAACTTTTAGTTTTCCCCATACTTATTTTTGTTTCTATTGTATCTTTCATTGAATATATATCTTTATGAATATTGTTTAAGTTTTCCACAATGAACAATATTTTTTCTGCAATAATCATTGAAATCTCTAGGAAAAAGATGGGGCCCCACAGCAATGATTTGACCTGGTTGGTATGACACCATGATGCTGATAGCAGTATTTTAAGATCAGTTTTTGGCACAAGCTGCTCAAGATGAATCCAACTTGGTTATGTGAATACGTACATCTCTTTACAGCATTCAGGACAGAACTTCAAATAAGAATTTCAGAAAATCCCTACCAACTACTCAGAGACTATTGGCAATTATACCAGATAATAATCTTGAAACTTAACCATCATTTCAGTTTTTATAGTATCATAGAAAGAACATTGCCTGCACAACACTGGAATTAATTCTAGAAGAAAAAAGTTTGTCCTCAGAGTTAGGGACATGTATTATGGGTTGATTATAACTGGTATAGGTTGGGGGAGTGGAAATTAATTAGTCTCAGGGATTTCTTTTGAAAAAAGTTAAAAAAAATTAGATGGGTTAATAGGTAGATTAGTGTCAGCTTACTCACACTAATAATAATAATAGTGAGTAAGAGTGAGAACACTTGTGAGCTATTGTGTATAGACAATTTATATTGGTATAGATTCTTGTATATTGATACAAATTCAAATTATATTTGTTATATTGAATATGTTCCTATTTCTGTTTACAATCATCTGCAACATCTGAGAACCCTTTCACCATATTCCCGTAAAAACTAATGTAATAATTACAATGAATGGAGCAAAACACCTGGAATCTGCTCTAAATACAGTCATAGGAACATTGTTCCACACATGAACACACTAGGAATAAGAGTATTAACAAAATCCCTTAATGAGAAACACAGAAACAGTGCTAAGCTTCAGGATTTTCATTAACAAGTTTATTCATTGGGAAGAAATCAGACCTGTCAATTAGATACAACACATATAACTCTCAGAAAATTTAGCAACAGAGTCTAAAGATACATTTGTCTATTATTTACAAAAGTATTTGCTAAGGGAAGTAGTTTGTTTGTTACAAATACATGTAAAACACTAGAAGGTGATGTAGCATGAATCTTGTCATAAAACACATGGAAAATAATCTCATTAGTATGTACATTCACAACTTGTCTCTAATGGTCATGCCCAAACTCAGGACCTCACAGGTAGTCCTGAGGAAAACTTTATGGCACACTAAAAAAAAAAAAAAATAGATAAATGAGTGAGATATATATTTCTAGAGAGGAGGGGAACTGGTGAGGAAAAGATGGAAATGGAAGAGGTGGAGGTGTCTGGAAGACATAATGTACAATTGCAAAAGAATAAAATTCACTAGTAAAATAAATGTCCAATCTTATGGATACAATAAATTTGTGATCTCTTTTAAATTAAAAGCAAAATATCAATCTCAGAGAGACTGAATGTTAGTACCAGAAGCTAATGTGGAAATGAATAAATATGGAAAAAGAATCAAGTTACAAAGTATCAGTTAAACATTAAAGTGTGATATATTCCAAAATTTCTTAAAGAGTAAAATTTAAATATTCTCACTTCAGAGACGTGATTAGAGGTTGAGGTGGTAGATATGTCAATTAGCTTGATTTAATCTTTCTAAGTGTGTACACACATAAAGCCATCACATTGTACTTCACACATAGGTCAATTATAATAATTAGAAAGTGTGACTTTTAAATATCCAAAATTTCAAACTTGAAGGGCTAAATTCCAAGGCTGTGGTAAGCTTATTTTGTAGTTAGCAAAGCATAATGAAATAGGCACTCTCTTGACCCAGCTCAAACAAGGTCTTCACCCTTCCTTTATGCCTGTTTTTCTTATTGCCCATCCCCAGGCAGAAATTGCCTCATAGAAAGTTAATACAAAAGAGTGAGGGTCTGAATAAGTTCTGTTTTGTAAACGTTACCTGCTGTTTTAATGTCTTAAATTGAGGATACTCTTCCTCTTCCTATTTTGTAAATCAACTAGGAAAGAAAAAGTTGATGTATGAAACAGAATTTGAGTATTGAACACAATCAAACTCTAGAGAGCAAATTTAGAGACTCTGCTTACAAATATGAAGGCAGCCAATGGGATGAGGAGAGATATATCAGTGTCCAGGTTTTCCTGTACATTTTTGAGGAGGTACCATTTGTATGAAGCTGGAAATATGAGACATCAGTTATGAAAGTCCTTGGAGTAATTTTAGTACATCTAGTTTGTGTGACTGCACAGTCAAGAAGCATGACAACTTCCATGAGTGACAGTGGCTCTATGAGTAGGAATTTTAGTTCCAAACATGTTAGTGCAAATGAGACAAAAGTACAGTTTTCCAACAAATCATCTGAATAAATAATTCTTCCAGTTTATAAATTATCTATTATATATATCAGCACTATATTCTGACATAATACCAGTTAAATCTTTATATCAAGATATGTAAAAAAATCTAATTTAAGACTTAATGTAGGACTCATTTTATTTTAACTTTCATGACATTGGACCATGTGATACTAGAGTACATTTTGGTTGATATTAAATAGATGATCTTTAGAACTTTAATAATGAAAAGATAAGACCTTAAATACCTTTGCAAACTAAAATTGAAATGTTATAAATTTACCAGTATTTTTTTTCAGATTATAATAAAAATGCACATTTCTTTCTTTCCTTTCTTTCTTCCAATACCTCCTATAACTTTGATATTTCAATTCCATGGGCTCTTTCTCATGATATTAATATGCATATAGATATATATTCCTAAATATAGTCTGCTCAGTCTGTACAATGTTACTTGTGTGTATACTTTCAGCATTGGCCCTTTGGCATTGAATTACCTATGGTATACTCTTTCCTGGAGGAGTCTGTTTCTCCTGACCTCAGCTTTCCCCACTTGCCTACAGTTCTTTGTGTAGACTTGAGATCTCATTGGCTGTTTTCCGTCCACTTTGGTATGTCGATCGGTGTCATTCTTGTTCAGCTCATGTTTTAATAGTCATGAAGATATATGTAATAGATAAATTAGCATAGTAACATGCAAAATGATGAAAATAATAAAGATACAAGGACACATTTTTGTAAATTTTCTGATAATACTTTCACACTAACCTTTGTCAAATAAGATATAAAAGGATCTTCTCCGAAGTAATTTTTATTTTTTTCTCTTCACAGTCAAGATGTGAATATACCAACATATGTGCACAGGGGAGACAGGTGGCCTTCCATGTTTAGTACATATATGTGAAATTTTCAAGGCTGACAAATATAAACAAAAAGTGCAGTATCCTTAAATAACATGACTTCGAAACTACTGACAGGACATGAACTGCTAGAGTGAGTAAATGCTGTAAAGTAAATGACATATGAAATATTCTTTCTTTTCACATGTATGTTAAGTATGTATTTTTAGCAATGGGATAGCATGTTAATTGGAATGAATAATTTCTCCTGTAAGCTCAAGTATTTGATCACACTGTGCCACATTGGTGGGCTGTTGGAGCGAGTTATAGTACATTGAAGAGGTGGGGCCTTGCTGGAGAAAGTGTTTGGAAGGCTTTGAGGTTTAGTGCCTTGGACTCAGTTGCTGTTGTCTTTGTCTACATGAAGACACAAACTCAATCAGACAGCTTCCTGAGATCATGTTTTCTCTGCTATGTCAACAGTGCTGAATAGGCTGTCTCTCTCCAACCTTAGGAGCAAGTAAGCTTTTTTCTCATCTAAGTTGCATTTGTTATGGTATTTTATCACAGGAAGAGCAAAGTAATTGATACTATTAGTTAAGACTATCCTTAAAATTATAACTGAAAAAAATCTGTAATTTTTAATATAATTTTTGACAAAAAGTACTTAGTCTATCCAAAAAATATACATTGTAAAATTTCCATTTTCCACATTTTCTTCATTGGTGTGTTTTGTGAATCAGTCAGTTAACAACAGGATTTTACTGGTGGTCATAAAAGGAAATCTCATGTAATCTAAATCCTCTTCTGTTCTTCATATGAAAAGCCTTGACTTAGACATTATGTTTATTGTACTGTTTCCTTGCAACGTGATTTTAGTATGTACTTCCAATAGAGTTCAGGCTTCATTGACTTTGATTTTTTATAATTAAATGTATTTATTTTGTTTACATTCCGAACACACAGTTTCCCCTCCCTACTCTCCTTTCCTTCCCTTCCTCAACCTACCCACAGCACTCCTCCCAATCCAGTCCTCCTTTCTCTCTGGTCAGAAAGGGGCAAGCCTGAAAACTCTCACCTCTGTATATAATTGTCCAGCATTTCTCACTCTCTTTAATTCCACATGTTCACATATGTTTGTTGTATATGCAGTAATCACAGTCATCCTTATATTTATAGGGTGCTTTTCTTGAATTCCATCAACTTTCAGGATCCCCTTTTCTTCATCATGTTCTTTTATTTTAATGTCACAAAAATATCCCTGTATGACTTTTTTCCACTGCAGTTTCTACAGCTCAAACCAAGGTAAAGTACCTAATTTCACAAATCTTATGAAGAATGAGATCACATTGGGGATTATACTTAACCCTCAGCATTTGAAAGGGCCATTGATGATAAGTCACACTTCCTGAAAAATTCTTAACTTTCAGGGAAGGGTCTGACCTACTGGCGAGAAAAACATGACCATATATATTGAAATTGCTTTACCTACCTGGAAAAAAAAAAAGTCTCCAGAGTTATAGAAACCTCTGAAAATGCTTAAACTGTTCTAATCAATGCAGTTCTGAAATTTAAAGTACCATGTTTGTGATGGATTGTTGAAACTGAAAGCAGTCAAGATGGTACCTTATAAAGCATGAAAGAGACTGGTTCAGTGGACCATATTATAGTATCCTCGGCTGTATCACTATGGATTTGACTTTCCTTTTGCTATTAGAATGATGGAGTGTGATGTAATTAAATCTCTCTATGCTTCTCTCACTTCTCATTCACATGAAATGTAAAATTCTTAAATCTAGGTCATGAATCATTGACTGAGCTGCATTTATTAGCACCACAGAAGTGCAAAAATCAAGACGTTCTGAGATCAGTGATCTCAGAGGAATTGAAAATATTGCATAATGAAGTTTTGCCTCTGAACCATGTGAATGCTTTCTTTCTCATTTTAGTAAATTCTGTTAGACAGAAAAAAAAAAAGAAAGAAAAGCTTAACATGATCTATTTAAAATGTCAAAATAATGTGTGTTTTAGTGTGATTGAATTTCTATAGCCTTCCCATGATTTCTCTCCTCCATTTTATGCATGAACTGCTTATTTCCATTTCAATGACAGATATGAGGCCAGATAATAGATTGAACATATCTATTTTATCAGAGTGGTTTTTTTTTTATCACAAGTAAAATTGAGCTGGTTCTTTCTCAAATTATCTGTGCCTGTGAGACAATGTTTACTCATGCATTAAATGAAGGTTTCAAATCACATTATGCTTGGAATTTGTTACATGTTAAACACCAATAGGTTTCTTTCAATACGGTTATTGGCATAACACTTATGCAATAATAAAAAGCAATAAAATTTTACAATGGTTGATTTGTACCAATAGCTCCCACCGCACAGTAGCTCTTAAATGGCAGACATAAAACCAATGAAAACAATGGCTCTGGAAGCAGCCTTATATGTAGAAAGAGTGCAGTGCTGGGAATACCGTGCTTTGAGGAGTTGAACTTTATTCCTTTGGGTGAATTATGGCACCAGTGAATTCAATGAAGCTTTTCAAAATGAATTTTCTATGACTTGGCAACAGTTATAGTCAAGGGGATGCTGTAAAGTAAAAGAAAAACATAAATAGCACATACAGATATTTAAATTGTTCCTTCAGATGAACAGAATAGTGATTATTTCCGTATTAATATTTGAAGGCTCCTGGGTCCAAATTCATACCTTTGAAGAAATGTAGTCAACAATAAATTCCTCCTGACCTAGAAAGATTGAGAAATTCTCAAACTTTCTTAATGTTTCTCATAACTGTTGAAATAATAGCTGGATAATATGGGATAGGATATGTCATTCTAGAATAGTGCATATAAAAATATTTAAGTGTGTAATTAATGATCAGCATAGAAAAGGATAGAAATGCAGTCATACACAGGTGAATATAAATGATATTATTATATCTGGATTTAGATCTTTGGAAACATATCAGCTATAGCTATAACTTTCAAATACCAGGATATATTGTAAAATTATGTGTGTCTATATAAAGCATTGCTCACACATGTCACATATATGACCTATATGTATATACACACTTTGTTATTAGTGTATTGCATCTCACATTTAGTGTATTAGCTGGACTGCTGAAAAAGTGGTATACAAATCATACTATATGCTGTTGATACACTGTAACCCCTTATGTTCTACGAGAATCTTGTTTAGCTAGGCAGCTCTTTGCAAATACTCTGTTTTCAATTTCCTCAGTAAGGAAGTGAGTGACACCAAGCCTGGTATTTTCAGTTACTAATAAGAAATTTCAATAACACTATGGATGGGCATAATATTTACTTAATTTCAGGAGCATATGAACACTCACAGCTGGGTTCTCACTTATTTCATAAGCTGTACATATTGCAGAAGTTTAGTTGAAAAGAATACTAATGAATCGATACCATAAGATATCCCAGGTCCTACAAAGTCCACAATAAGAACAGAAAGATAATAAGAATTTGCTAAACTGAAACTGATTTACTACTCAATTAAAGAATACTTTATTGCAATGCAAAGGGATTTCAGATACTGGTGAGTCACTTGTTTTAATTGCATTGCAAAAACCAGGGAGGTTTCTGCTTTATATAAAGTGCTTCATAATCTTTGATTTCTACAGCATGATCTTTTATTTTGATGCAAGGGCCAAGTTCCACTTCCACCATCCCTTCTGTACAACACAGAAATGGAGATGAGGAATAATATATTGCCACCTGCCACGATTGACAGTCTTGCAAAAATCTGTACTGCTGCCACTTTGTACAACACCTGTTAAGCATTGTATTTGAGATTAAATATTATTTGAATATTTGAATGTGTAAGCATGAATTTGATGTATTATAATCACAGCCATTACATCTAGGAACTTTTCAGAGGAAGCCGAAGGCATGTCAGCTTTGACACCCACTTAGTAAAAACTGACTCACAGAGGTTTCTGAAAACATTTGATTGGCACTGAAATATGCCTAGAGAAATCCCTCATGTTGAGATTCTAACTCACAAATGAGATGTATGAGAATTTGGAGAGAAGCCATCTTTTCAAGAATATGTAAATATGCACCAGCACACTTTAGTGTTCAATCCTAGAAATAATAAGAGAATTTTGACTGTTACCATAACATTAAAAGGAATAAAAGGAGATTTTTAGGAAAATTTAAAAATTGCCTCATAGTAGAAATTGTGAACATACAACAAAATTAGGAGAAAAAGATACAACTCAGTGGTTGAGGTACTCTTTGTGCAAGTTTGTGGACCTGAGTTTACACCCATAACCGTATAAAAGCCAGGTGTAATCTTAATATTAATGAGGTTGAGACAAGATTTCTGGGACTCAGAGGCCAGCCATCCTAACTGAACAGGCAGTTCTATGACTCAAACAGCAATGTAGCTGGTTCCTGATGAACAACACCCAATATTGACCTCTGAGCTTCAACTGCAAGCTTACACACATCTATATAAACACATGTACTTATATCCTCCAAAATCCTCACACATACACATACCAATTAGATATACTATTTTGCTGAATAGTTTTATATCAATTTGACACAAGCTAAAACCATTTGAGAGGAGGGACCCTCAATTAAGAAAATGCTTCTGGACTGTAAGCAAGCCTATAGGGGCATTTTCTTAATTAGTGGTTAATATAGGAGAGTTTAGCTTATTGTGGCTGGTGCTATCTCTGGCCTGGTGGTTCTGGGTTGTACAAGAAAGCAGGATGAGAAAGTCATGAGGAGTAAGACAGTAAGCAGCACTTTTCCATAACTTGTCTCCAGCTTTCAGTCCTGTTTGAGTTCCTGTTCTTACTTCTTTCAGTGATGGACTACAGAGTGGAAATATAAGCCAAATGATCCCCCTTTTCCTATTTGCTTCTGTTCTTGATGTTTCATGACAGAAACAGTAGCCCTAACGAAGACAATGATGACATCTAATTTCACATCTGTAAAACAGTGAGGTCGAAAATTAACCTGATAGAGAACAAACTAGCAAACACATTGGGACGAAAAGACACTGAAAAAGACTTCTTTACCAAGAACTTGATATACCAGGCAGTAAGAGTGATAATTAGTAAATGGGAACTAATGAATCTTTAATTAATTAATTAATTTTGTCTTACAGCAAAAGAAGAACACTATCATTTGAGTGAAGTGGCAGACTACAGAACAAGAAAAATTATCAATTATACATCTCCTTAGTTTCTAGAATATACAAAGACCCCAAACACTGAATATCAATAAAACAGCCTAACTAAAATTGGGACAAAGAATTAAACATGTTGTTAACAGAAGATTAAATATAAATGATTCTGTATAATATTTTTTTAATGTCCAACATCCTGGTTATCAGGAGAAAGCAAATTAAAATGTTGAACTTATATTCTACCTTGATTAAGAATGGGTAAGAAAAAAAATGCTGGAAAGTACTCCTATCTCTTATGGATGTGAGAAGAGATGCACACTTATTCACTGCTGGTGGGAATGCAAATCAGTGTAGCCACTATGCAAATCAGTGTGCAGGATTCTCTTAAAGCTATAAATAAATCCATGACATCATTCCACAATTAGGCTTATATACAAGCACTCTATATCTTAGTATAGAAATATTTGCTCATCCGTGTTCATTGCTGTCATATTCACAATAGCCAGCAGAAATAAAACAATTTAAATTTCCATCAACTGCTGAATAGATAATTCAAATCTGGCTTATTTACACAATGTAGTATTAATCTTCAGCTGTTAAGAAAATTAAATTGTGAAATTCACAGGAAAGTGGATGGAGCTCAAAACAATCATTCTGAGTGAGGCAGATCTAGAAAGACTAGGGTGAAGTTGTTCCTCTTCTTTGTGAATGTTAGTTTTGAATCTTCAGGTAAATGTGTTCTATTTGGAATACTCACAGATAAAGAAAATACTAAGGTGGCCATTGGGGTGGAAGGTAGAATTTCAACGTCTATAGAATAGGATACAGTGGTATTAAGTGTTAAATGGGAATAACAGTTGAGGGCGTGTTTGATGGGATAGAGCATTTAGGGCAGCGTAGATGATAGAATATGAGAAATAACTATCACTAAAGATTTAAACATTTATCTCTGTAGAAGCTTCCCAAAATGTACACTAAGCATATAAAGAGGGTTTAAATAAAGTTACTCTCTAATGGGGCAACAATGCCTCTGCTAGATACCACAAGACAATTAATAAAAATACTAGTGACAGAAATGGGTTGTTTGAAAGTGAGATCTCATAAACCCCTAAATATTATAGGCTACTGACAATGCTCCTAGTTATATTCCAGAATTTTATGGGTCCATCTTTATTGCTAATAACATCACATGAGTCATAGAACATGGATATATTAAGCTGGTACTTATCTGACAATCTCTTCTTTACTTATTATCTTTTATAATCCTGGCAGGTGCTATGCAGAGTTTGAATCTGATCTGACAAGTTAGGTCAGTCAGCAGAGGGCCTGACAAGACCTGTTCAGTGGTTCAATAGTTGCACCAATCATTGGAATAACCAATCACTGTCTTATTGGAATTAAGATTCATAGTAAAGTTAAAACCCATACTACCTTTTATCATAGCCAAGCTGCTGTGGTTAGACTGTCTGTGGGTTTTAGAAAATAACCTATTACTGTGCTTAATGGTAATATTAAACTGACTCCAAATGATTTACTGTTATACCCACAGACTGGTGCATCTCCAAAACCTTATCAGAGAAGCTTCTTTTTCATTAAGTGATAATTAACACAGAGACCAACACTGGTTAAGGAACAGAGAATGAGAGATTGCCAATGTTCAACTCTGATTGGGATATCATACCTTTCCTGCCAAGGCTCAGGAGGTATCATTGCAAAAAGAGGTAGTATAAAGACCTATAAGTGGTGGATGACTATAATGGAACTGTTTGGGACACAGCAAGTCATTTGGAAATATAAATTAATAGCATTTAAGATCTCACAGTTGCTGGACAATGGCAGCACACACCTTTAATCCCAGCACTTGGGAGGCAGATGAAGGTGGTTCTCTGTGAGTTTGAGACCAGCACTAGTACCAGGACAGCTAGAACCGTTACACAGAGAAATCCTGTCTCTAAATACCAAAAAAAAGTCACATGGGCAAGACCAATGTAGGCAAAATTCAGTCTGAGTTCCAGAATAGAGACAGATGTAGGCATGGAGTGCCACACCTAGCTAAGGAACCTTTTTGCAGTTGATAGTTATTAAGAGGACAACAGCTCATTTTCACTAACATAAATCCCCTGGTATATCAACTATACTGTAGGTAAGGCCATAAAGAAGTAATAAAATTTGGGAAAAGTCAGTAGAAGGGAAAATAGACAGAACTAATAAAAAAGGGAAATAAAGACGTTACATATCAGCAATGAATCAGAAAAAAAAAGTGAAAATGAAAAGGAAGAATGTAAAGTGGACTCCAACACTCTTTCCCCAAGCATTCCACTCTCTGGAAGTAAAGTATATTAACTATCATGATGAACTAAAGAATGTTATTTTTTATTGATTTTTATTGAGCTCTACATTTTTCTCTGCTACCCTCCCCACTTCAACCCTCCCTCAAGGTCCCCATGTTCCCAATTTACTCATAAGATTTTGGTTTTTTTTTACTTCCCATGTAGATTAGATCTATTTAAGTCTCTCTTAGTATCCTCATTATTGTCTAAATTCTCTGGGTTTATAGATTGTAGCCTGGTTTTCTTTGGTTTATGTTTAAAAACCACCTATGAGTAAGTACATATGATAATTATCTTTCTGTGTCTATGTTACCTCACTTAAAATAATGTTTTCTAGCTCCATCCATTTTCCAGCAAAATTCAAGTTGTCATTATTTATTCCCTGCTCTGTAATACTCCATTGTGAAATGTACCAAATTTTCCTTATCTGTTCTTTGGTCGAGGGGCATTTAGGTTGTTTCCAGGTTCTGGCTATGACAAACAATGCTTGAACACATGTCCTTGTGGCACGATTGAGCATCCTTTGGATATATACCAAAAAGTGGTATTACTGGGTCTTGAGGAAGGTTGTTTCCTAATTTTCTGAGAAACTGCCACACTGACATCCAAAGGGGTTGTA
Source organism: Arvicola amphibius (assembly GCF_903992535.2). Taxonomy (NCBI): domain Eukaryota; kingdom Metazoa; phylum Chordata; class Mammalia; order Rodentia; family Cricetidae; genus Arvicola; species Arvicola amphibius. The sequence goes on from NC_052051.1 coordinate 158,978,255, forward strand.
CCAGCTTGCACTCCCACTAGCAATGCAGGAGTGTTCCCTTTTCCCCACGACCTCTCCAGCATAAGTTGCCATCAGTGTTTTTGATCTTGGCCATTCTTACAAGTGTAAGATGGAATCTCCGAGCTGTTTTGATTTGCATTTCTCTGATGACTAAGGACGTTGAACATTTCCTTAAGTGTCTTTCATCCATTTTAGATTCCTCTGTTGAGAGTTCTCTGTTTAGGTCTGTACTCCATTTTTTTATTGGATTATTTGCTCTTTTGATGATCAACTTCATGAGTTTTTTTGTATATTTTGGAGATCAGCCATGTGTCTCATGTGGGGTTGGTGAAGAACTTTTCCCATTCTGTACCCTGTCATTTTGTCTTGTTGACCATGTCCTTTGCTTTACAGAAGCTTTTCAGTTTCAGGAGGTTTCATTTATTAATTGTTTCTCTCAGTGTCTGTGCTGCTGGGGTTATACTTAGAAAGTGGCCTCCTGTGCCAATGCATTCAAGTTTACTTCCCACTTTCTTTTCTGTAAGGTTCAGTGTGGCTGGCTTTATGTTGAGATCTTTGATCCAATCAATTTTGTGCATGGTGATAGATATGGGTCCATTTTCATTCTCCTACATGTTGATATCCAGTTATGCCACCACCATTTGTTGAATATGCTTTCTTTTTTCCATTTGATATTTTTTTGCTTCTTTGTCAAAAATCGGGTGTTTGTAGGTGTGTGGATTGATGCCAAGGTCTTTTAGTTGGTTCCATTGGTGCTCCTGTCTGTTCTTACGCAATACCAGGCTTTTACAGTACCGTAGCTCTGCTGCAGTCTCTGTGAGTCCATACGTGCTTCAGTCCTGTTGTGCCTGGAAGACAGTGTTGTTATATGATATAGTATATTACTGTGACAGTTTCCTTTATAATTGTAATTTCTTCATAAAGTCCCGATATAACATGTTTGCATTTCTAATTGTTGCATATTTTGTGATTCAAAAGTATATATTCTTACATCTATAATCTAAGTAATATTCTGAATCAAGCATTAATAAAATATAACAAAAAAACAAGTATTATGCAATCTCTTGCTGACAAATCTAGTATTATAAATTTACACATAAAAAAGAATTTCTTTAACAAATAGAACATAGGAAAAAGTGGTAACATATGTCTTCCTTGTGTTTTCTTCTTTTGTTAGTTTTTGTTTTGTTTTGTGTTTTGCTTTTTTGCTGCTGTTGTTCATTTCTTTGTGTTTTCAAGACAGGGTTTCTCTGTACCTTTGGATCTTGCCCTGGAACTTGCTCTGTAGACTAGGTTGGCCTTGAACTTAAAGATCTGCCTTTCTCTGGATCTGCCTGTGCTGGAACTAAAGGCAGGCATCACCACCACCCAGCCTTCCTTGTGTTTTCTATTGTTGCTATTATTAAAATAAAATGCTGATACACAAAATGTATTTCCCATGTTTGGCTTACAGCAATTCTTATGTATACAACTTAAAACAAGATATGTCAACAACAATGACTATGATATTAATTTATATACAATATCATATATTTAAATTAATGAACATAATTTGGAATTTTGTCCCTTTCTAAGGTTAGAGATAAAAATACCATATTTTAACATGTTTCTATTACACTCTGTTTAATATTTTAAAAAACCCCAAAACATCCCTACTTGGAACAGGAGCTTGTATAAGTTTTGCAGTACTCCAGCAGTAATGACTTTCATCTCAGACACAAGTAATTATACAACAGGAGGAATTACGACAGTAGGTGGCTTACATTAAATGAGCATTCTAGAAGTCAACAAGAGTGTTTTGCTGAATATTTTGGTACTAGATTGATTTCTCCTATAGCTTCTTTCCTAAAGTTTCCAGGAGCTATAATTATTAAAAATGACAAAAAATTTATATGACAAAACTCCACTGTGAGTACTATTCATTACAACATGAATTTTTGACATACATCTGGGCTACAATTTAAGAAATGTCAGATTCTCTCTACTTAATAATTATAAGCTGCATGGCTTTAAACTTAGATTTTATGCATGTCTTTAAATTCCTGATCTATAAAATTTAGGGAAGGGACTGGGTGTTAAGTGGTAAAGTGCTTCCTTGGCATGTGAGAGACTGTACATACAGTTTCCATGAGTGAAAAGAATAGGAAAAAAGAAAAATAAACACCAAAAATGAATGGATGTGAGGGGAGAAATAAAAACAGATTTGGAGGAGACGGAAAAGAAGTGAAGAACGATGAAAATTTTCACACTTAGTAAGTTTTTAGGAAATGTAAGCTTCCTATGGCAAACCTTATTCTTGATTCCAATTCTGTTTATCTATGTATCCCACATACGATAATGAAAAAAATATCTGATCAATATGTATTTCTTCTTCAATTTGGAAATTCTTTTTTTAATGAAGGACTAATCCAGACCTAGATGAGAGATGATATACAAGTGGTTTTTGCTTTTCCTTGAGGTGAAGCCAAGATTACCAATAGCCATTTTGCCCATTCTAGGCAATATTGGTTCTTAGTTTAGAAATTCACAATACTGCAATGAGAGAAACAAATAAGCCAACATTTTTCTGGGCTACTGATATGTATTGCTATTGTTCTGAAAGTGAGCATTAAGTATCCTTAGCAAGTTCATTCATAATGAACTCAAGCATTATGAGTAATTCACAGCCTTGGTGCATTATTTCATAGAAACCGAAGAACATATTTAAATTACAAGAAAATTTAAATTCATTTCAGTATAATTTTATTGAAATTAAAATTACCATAACTGAAAGTTTTCTTGTCAAACTCTCGTAGTTATAGTCTATCTGGTAGAATATGAAAACTTAAAGTACATTTTAACTTATACATATTGGAAATGAGGTTGGGCGACATCGCTGCCAGACAACCTGGGTCAAGTATGAAAGAATAACTGTGAAAAGAATGGTTTTAATGAAGGTTTTGTTTGAATAAGTTAGCATTCCCAAAGGACAAGAAAAATCACTTAAAATATAAATGTGTTGACACTCCTTTGGCTGAAACCCCAAACTACCAGATTCTGTGAGGCAAACACATTTGCCCACAAATTTCAAAATACACAAAGAAGACACTAATTGCAGTAACCACAATTTAAACAATCATGTGGAAATATTTCAGTGGAGAAGCTGTCAAAGTAATTTCTTTTCAGAGTTTCATGAAAACAAAACAGGAAAAAAAATGAGATCTTTTTGGAAGCTAAATGTCTCAACTGTACTTAATTATTTCCAGTGCATCTGAGTTTGGTGAGGGATAATAAGTGTTTCTGGAAAGATCAGGTTGAGTTTGACTATCAAAATATTCCACCTCATCTCTTGTATTTTTAAGAGCAGTAGCTTGCATCCCTACACACACACACACACACACACACACACACACACACACACACACACACCATATGGAGCAGAGTCTGTAGCTTATCCTGGAAAGTATTTGCATAGCTTCTTGAAGCCCTGGCTTCAGTCTCCAGAACTGCATAAATCAGGTGACATGGTAAATGCAAATTGTCCCAGGACTCAATGAGCCGTGAGGGGAGGACTGCAACTGTGAATGTGGGGAGGACTTGTAGCTTTATAGGCAGGAAGACCATAGTTGAATAGGAGGGAGGACTGTAGTTGAATAGGAGGAAGGACTGTAGCTGCATAGGTGGGAGGATTGTAGTTGAATAGGAGGGAGGATTGTAGCTTCTTAGGTGGGAGGATTGTAGCTGCATAGGGAATTCGAAGCCAGCCTGGAACCCCCTGTTTTAAATGGAGCATGGGGTGCTGGAGAGATGTCCTACTACACACCTTGATGACCTGAATTAAAACCCTGGGACCCACAAGTGTAAAAAAGAAAACTGGCCCCCATATGGTCTTCTCACCTCCACCAATGTGCTATGTCATGTGCACACATATATGTGTACACACAAACACACTAAACAAGTAAAAGTATAGTTTAAAATATTTACTTTAAGGAATAGATTGCTTAAAATTTCAGTCACCAATAAAGACACATGGTACTACAACAAACACCAAAAGGTATCTCAATTTGCACTTTACACAGCACATATGGATTCAGAAACCTGTAGGCACAGAAAATAAAAGTGACCATACTTTTGACTACAGATAAATTACTGCTGTATGAAATAAGAGTGAATAGATGGATTATTCAATTCATGGGAGGGAGAACTCTGCTTGAAATGTAAAATGAAATTTAAAATAAATAGATAAATAATGTTAAAAAGAATGACAGCAGAGCTGTAAATACTCTTTTTAATCAGAACAAGATGGATGAACCATAAATTCATTAACTCACACCTCTTTCTAATAGCTGAAGAAATGAAAAAATCTTGTGTAATGAATTTCAGAAAGAGTCTAGGGAATGCTTAGGTAGAACAACACTACTACTTTTTATTAGCCATTACCACAGTAGTAAGTCTGGGCCAATACCATCATAGCCCATCCTCTCTTAATCTTAAAAACCAGATATATTTTGTCATGAGGAATGAGAATTCAAAGGCCCCAGTAAAAGGGCACATATATATGGCACATGCGTTATGCCAAGGACAACAGGCTAAAAATATGATGCTCCAAAGAGCTATCCTACCTGCATTAGTGTGCAGTGTGAAATATGTACGTGGCCTGTCCTCACAAAAAAAGAATGACTGCTATGTTCATAAATGTAGGGAAAGGTTGGAAAGCAATGTAGAATATGTTTGCACACATACTGTGAGTCGGGGTTTCAATCTTTTATTTTCTAGAGAAACCTTTAGAGACTACCAAAGATTTTTCTTGGGTTTTCCTTTCCGCAAAAAGTAGTCATTTATCTAAGCAAGCTTGGCTTGTCAGCCAGAATTCAGACAACACAGCTACCCCTGAGACCTTCACAACACTGTCACCAGCTATTCTCCTTATGTACTCCCAGCTGTAGAGTTTTAGGCACTTTATTGCTGTCTCATCTCCCCAGTAGCTTAGATTTATCATCTTTTAATTTTACCACAAACACAAGAGGTACTCAGGGAGATCTGATGCCTGTCACAACTTCTTATACCCTACCTGAAGGAGAACCTCCACAAATCATAAATTATGAAGCTCACAGAACCCAATGACAACAATTCTTATTTATATATGCTACTATGTAAACTGATATCCACATTTAAAGCAGTTCATTAAATAAATAAAATTATTCCAGAACATTCTAATGTGGGGACAAATGTAAAAAATGTTTGTGTTTTGTGTCTTTAAATACATCAATGGGATTTGTTCCTTCTACAATTTGAAGTAAAAGGAAAAGAAGATGTAAACAATAGCTCTATGCTAAGAAAGATGCAAAATGATAAAAGAATGGAGAGATATAGCTAATAAAACATAATGAGAAATAATGGGTGAATAGACAGATACTAGATAATCGGTTTACAGTAGATACATTGATGTGTATGTGCTAAGTAGATATGAGGGATACGTAGAATAATGATAAGAATAGATAGATGATAGACAGACTGATCAATAGATAGATAGATGATAGATAGATAGATGATAGATAGATAGATAGATAGATGATAGATAGATAGATAGATAGATAGATAGATAGATAGATAGATAGATAGATGATAGGTAGATAGATAGATAGATAGATAGATGATAGATAGATAGATAGATAGATAGATAGATAGATGATTGATAGATAGATAGACATAGACATATGGTAATAGATAGGTAAATAGATCATAGTCATATATGGAAACAGGAGATACAATATAAAGATATATTTAGAAAAATAGACCATAAATCTACAGAAAATATTTGAATGTCTTAAGATAGGATACTTAAGTAGGAAATTTTTCAACAAGCCCCAATGTTCATATTTCATAGACTTGAATTCATAATATGGTAAGTATCTCATGAAAAATTAGAAAATCTTGGGTTAGACAAGATAATGACTACATAGCATATGCTCAAAATCCTTTCATTTTCTGGTATTTTGAAAATACAAACTCCTCTTATATGTCTTACAGCATAATGCCATGTTCATGGAATAAAATATCCTTGGACTCTATTCAAATAATTCTGTATTGTATCACACTCTTGCTTCTATTTCAGATAATCAATTTTTTCACATTTCATTTACCCCATTAAAATGGCTATTTTAACCTTAGTCACCATATTCATGAACAAATCTAAAATATCAAAGTCATTTTCATTCTCACACTTGTTAACTGTTCTCTTATTCATATGAACTACAATCATTTGTAAATTTTAGGCATGATCTGAAAAATAAAAAGTGGAAAAGTCTCTGGGCCAGGCATAACAAAGAAACAAAACCAAAGCATAATCATAAGGAGTGGAACCATTAGGAGGTGTGACTTGTTGGAATGTGTGACTTGTTGCCTTTAGCAAGGAAGTGTGTCACTGTTGAGGTTGGCTTTGAGGTCATATATGCTCAAACCACGCCCAGTGTCCCACTTTACTTTCTGTTGTCTGCAGTTTAAAGATGTAGAACTCTCAGCTTCTTCTCCAGCACCTATCTGTCTACATGCCACCATGTCCTACCGTGGTGATAATAGACGGAACCTCTGAACTATAAGCCACACAATTAGTTTTTGTTTTTATAAACAATTCTTATGAATTGCCATGGTCATGCTGTCTCTTCACACCAATAGAAACTCTAAGACAATAAGACAATAATTAGTTTTTATAGTAAAAATAATCATTGTGTTGTAACAAATTTATGAATTAAAACATCACACCACAAGATTAAGGAAGCAACTCAAACATTTGCTTGATCTGAAAGCTGTTCTATACAATAGAATTTGCCATTCTCAAATTATAGTGTGTCACCTAGGATTTTACACTTTCACTGTCAGTTACTGTCAATTATGTTTTTAAATACTTATCTACCACAAAGAGAAAGACAGTCAGAGAAAGAGAGAGAGAGAGAAAGAGAGAGAGAGAGAGAGAGAGAGAGAGAGAGAGAACAAATAGAGACAGATAAAGATAAACAGAGCAACATAAATACAGAGAGAGGAGAGAGAAGCGAAGGGGAGAAAGAAACTACGTAGAAAACAGCCAGCACTACTGTACTGTATATTACTCTTCCTCTTTCTTGGTCTTCTTTTTTTTTTTAATTCTTTATTTTTTTTATAAAAAATTTCCATCTCCTCCCCTCCTCCTCCCCCTTCCCTCCCCTCCCTTCCACCCATACCCCCACTCCCTCCCTCTCCAAGCCAAAGAGCCATCAGGGTTCCCTTCACTATGTTAAGTCCAAGGTCCTCCCAGCTCCCCCTATGTCCAGGAAGGTGAGCAACCAAACTGACAAGGCTCACAGTGAGCCTGTCCATGCTGTAGAGTTCATGCTCATCGCCGTTGTCCTTGGTTTCTCAGTCCTCCTCCACCATCAGCCACATTCAGAGAGTCCGGTTTGGTCCCCTGCTCCATCAGTCCCATTCCAACTTGACTTGGTGGTCTCCCGTTAGATCTGTCCCTTCTTGGTCTTCTTAAATGTTATATTATACCTATACTTAGAGTTTTTTTGCCCAGAGACTTATTATTAACTATGGATGCTTAGCCTTCAGTTTAAGTTTGTTCCCAATTAGTTCTTATAAATTAAATTAACCAGTTTTTATTAGTCTATATTGTTTCACGTGAATTTTTACCTATCCTTAATTCTGTATGCCTGACTCTCTCCATGTCTTGTTCCCATCTCTCATATTTCTGGATTCATCTCCAGTTTCTAGCTCTCCCTGGAAGTTCCACCTATTTCTCCTGCATAGGTATTGACCATTCAGCTCTTTATTAAACCAACCAAAAGGTTTCTTGTCAAAGAAACAACTATCCACAACAATATACTATGTGATCAGCACATGTAAAGTATAAGGGTAAATGCAAATGACACCTCTGAATCTTGAACTCATTATACAATGATTAAATAATCTTATAATTAAGTCATTTAGGTTTAAAAAACTTCATAAATGAACAACAATCTGATTTTGTAATTAAGTTAAACATTTTGGACCTTAAAATATTCTCTAAATTAAGAAATACATTAATGATGATCAATTTTATTCTGAGGATAAATATTTTGAGTATTATTTATTTCACTTATAAGTACTATAATGATATATTCAGATAACTTTATGAAATCTGTATGCCAATAGATATGTTTATTCCCACCTTCTATTGCTTCTCTTTGTTTTATTTGGAGTTATTCTTATAATCTATTTTCATTGAGCTCTGAAATTGAGAACAGTTATGTGTAATTTAATACAATTTAAACTGGACTGGCTTAGAACTAATGCTCAGAGATTTTCTGGTGAGATGAAACAAACCATGGATCAGTAAGTTATTCAGATAACCTTGGCTTAGGTATTCAAATTCATCAATGACATATCTATAAATTCATGTGTAGACTGTATCCGTTTTGCTGTACAGCTGTCATTATATATCTTGGAAGAGAAAGAACACAAAATAAAAGGCTAAGTGACCAGAGTAGTAGAAACCAAAGCCTGCTGTGTCCATTTAATGGCCTTCATCACCTTCTTCCAGCCCATACACATCACAGCACCCCTTACACCTCACTATTCCCACCAGACCGTGCTCTTCATTGCCTTCTTTCTGTTTCACTAGCTTTGCCGATGCTTTTATATTGCTTCATTAAAATAATAATAAACTTAATTTTTAATATATAAAACCCCCCTTCAAAATGTAGAGTTATTTTTCTGTTAGCTAAATTAGATGTGGGACAATCAGAAAATAATTACTTGTTTTTACAGTACGTATATCACAATTTACTGCAAGAGAAGCCAGAGCAGGGTCAGTAGAAAAAGAGAGCCTCTTAATGGGGGCTATTGATCCGAGGGATAATGTATTGATTAAAATAGACCTTTGAATCTGAGTTGCAAAGACACACTGTGTTCTAATTGCTCTAACCTTTTGGAATCCTCCAATAGATAATAGTTCTGCACAAAGATTAGAATAGGCTTTAGGAAGGAGTTACTGAATAAAATGTAACTAATGTGATACAAGAAACTGCACAAGAACAAAACATCAAACCGTGTAGGTTTTCCTCAAGAGAAAAAGCAGGTGAGTAAAGTAAAATTAAATTAAATTAAAGTTGTAAACACTATCAAACACATATCTTATTACTCTTAAGTGTGAAAACTACAATTACCAGAGACAGTAGCCTGATAATTCTGTGTTTTATCTATGTAATGCTGGCAAAAGTGTGGCAGCCATTTATAAGCAACTTGACTACAGAATCTTTTTGTTAGTTTAATTGTTAAACAATATCATGTTTAATATCTTGACATGTTTTAAGATCTTAAAATATTAATTTCATTAAATGACAAAATTGAGAAGGGCTTTCATCAGTACTTTCAATATTGTTATTGTAAGGATATCAACTTGTAAAGAGACTGAACTGAATTAAACAAAAGAGCAAGTTCTCATAAAAATGGATACCTTCTGGCAGTCAGAGAGTGAGGTCAATGGCATCTAGGTAAATTACAGAGGGTCCTTAAAGTTCTGAGTGAGCCAGTGAAGAATTTCTGTGGTGGATGAGAGAGTAGAGGAAAACGGTCAATGAGATTTGAACATCTGTGCTTGATAATTGGTGATAATTGGATAGGCTCAACTTAAAGAAAGGAGAACTGCCTGAGAGTTGAAGGTCCAGGAAAGGGATTCTAAGATCCTGAGAATCTGAGTTGCAACTCAGCATTAACTGGAGACCATCCATTCAAAATATGTGTAAAGGAGAGCATTTCATATTCAAGTCTTGTCATGTGGTTTAACTGGAAACTGGTTCTACATACAGAGTACATTAGTGGAACCTGCTGTCCTCTCATGCCAAAAGCTGACGTCAGAGGGCAGGAGGTATACTTAAGACAAATGAAAACTGAAGCCACTAAGTTTGGATTCTGGCACCAGCCAGGAGACAGATGTCTTTACTAACAGTTAGTTTTGGGGTCACAAATTTAGCAGAGTACTGTAGAGAAGGAAACAAAACAAAAAGTCCCCTCACACAGAGAGATTACTAGAGATTTTATGAATTTCGAATTAAATATTAACAACTTAACACATACTATGATTTTGTTCGCAATAGACCTAGCACAAGTCAGGTTGGGCAAACTGTTGCTGTGGTCTTTTAGATAAAAGACTTGAAACAGAGAAATTAAGGAAATCCCAAAGTAGACAAAAGCTGTCCTTCTGATAATAAAAAAAATTCTGTGGATTTAAAGTATAATGACACAAAGAAATATCACGATTATGGTTTTCAGTGTACAGTGATATACATACTGATTATAAGTCTATGTTCTGGTGAATCAATATTCTGTGATCTTTTACAGTAACTGCATTTTAATTTGCACTATTTTCCTCTTTTGTTCGGAATGCTAGTTATTAAGAAACCTAGATCTCTGCTTTTGAAAATGATTGAAAATCTCTGAAGATGGTCGGCTGCAAGTTGGAAGGAAAAAGAGGAGAAAGAGAATGAACAATAACCTTACTAAAAGTTACATTCTGTATGTCCTTTGCCTAAACGTATGAATAAGAAGTCAAATGTCATTAATGTTCTACAAAGAATGTCTGAATATCCATGAAAAGCAAGAGACTTCAATAACAGTTTTATTTTATTTTATTTTGTGTAAACTTTAGAATTAACTGAACTGAGGCAGGAGGGTCTCAAATGGAAATACTCTAGATTAAGTGGCTTGACCTTGATATAGAAAATAAGCAAGAAAGGAACAAAACAAAAAGAAGAAACAAACCATGGAAATCATTTAACAGTATTTTGAATTACAGTTCATTTTCCTTGGGGTTGTTGTAAACTAAAATATGATGGGAAAATTTAAACGTGAAGTATTTTTCTAAAGCCATTTTCCTTTAGTTTTTTCCCATTCTTATATGTTTTCTGCTAGAATGATGTAGAAAAAAATGACTTTGGGATGCTGACAAGTATTTTACATTTCATTCCATAATGAATTGTTCAGTTTCTGGGACTTTGTAAACTTTCTGTTGTTTCTGTTTTTGTTGCTATCCAACTTTTTCCATGATTTTCAGATACAGCACATGGCATTATTTCAATTTTCTTATTTCTGCTGAGACTTGTTTTCTGTCAAAGTATGTGGTCAGTTTTGGAGAACGTTCTATGAGGTGCTAAGAAGACACTATATTTTGGTTTTTGGGTGAAATGTTCTATAAATGTCTGCTAGCCTGTTTTATTTATAACTTCAGTTAGCTCCAGCATTTCTCTCTATGCATTTTATTTTATCTGAATGACCCATCTGTTGGCAAGAGTTGGGTATTCAAGTCTCCCACTGTCAGTGTGTAAAGGTCAATATGTGATTTTAGCTGTAACAGTGATTCTTTATGAACTTGCGTACCCTGGTATTTAGTGCATAGACATTTGCTATTGCAATGTCCTCTTGGTGGACTTTTCTTTCAGTATGTCGTGTCCTTCCCTGTTTCTTCTGATTGGTTTTTGTTTGATGTCTATTTTGTCAGATATTAAAATGGCTACCCAGACTTGTTTCCTATGTCCATTTTTTTGGAATAATATTTTCCTTCCTTTCACTCTGAGATGATATCTATCTCTGATGTTAAGATATGTTTCTTGGATGGAGCAGAGGGATGGATCCTATTGTTTTAATCCAATTTGTTGGACTGTGCCTTTTTATTAGGGAATTGAGATCATAGGTGTTGAGAGTTACCAATGCACAGTGTTGGTGGATTCTCATTATTTCACAAGAGTTATATAATACTAAAATACTTAAAAGCTGTTATATAGTCAGTGGATATGTTTGGAAAATGTTAACTTTCAATATTTGAAAAAATTATTCAAAAAATATGTACAGCATTATAAAAACTATAATCCCAATGCATAATGAAGAGCAATGTTCATCTGCAGGATTCTGAGCCACATTGTTTCTTGTGGTCATTCTTGCCAGAGCTGATTTTTTTCTTTTGATCATCTACTCACCACACAGACATTTTTGCCCTGAGAGAAGCTATGTAACTTTTGTGTCAATCACACTAATTGCGACAGCAATTTGATGAGCGAGCTGTGGCTGTTAGTCACCCATCTTCCAAACCATCAAAAAAGTGTGTACCACGGAAGAGTTCTTCTGACCCTTGCGAAAGCCTTTGATCACTGATCAGCCTAAACCTTCTTTGATGATTTCAATGATGATAAATTTTTATGGGCAAATCCTAATCTCCTGTTTTAAATGAAGGACAACTTATTTTATCTAAACAGGATGAAAAATAAAAATATGAACAACCAACAAAATTAAACACGTGGTAAAGCACACATATCTGACATTTTTTAACAATGCATTTTAACAGTAACTAAATGGTTATGTGTAAATTGACAGACAAATGCAAATCAGTTTTAATAGTAAAAAATAAATAAATAAAACCAAATCCATCTCACTATGTACTTTTTAGCATTTGAAATCATTCCAGCAATGAGAGGGTCCAAAAATAAGATAAATTTAAAGGTCGTCTTTACTTTAACATCTAGAAATTTATGGTTTATTAGTGTGTTTTAAGCAAGGAGTGGGTTATTAAGCGTCTGTGGAATCTATTAAGGATGCATGTGTTAGGAAATAATGCATATACTCTAAAAGAACTCCTAAATGCCACATCATGTTCTTGCAGAGTGTGGGGCAGGTTTTTAATAGCCCAATGGTGACAGTGCATATGCATCTAAGGACAATGCACACGCAGAAGAAGCTAATTAACATGGAACACTAATTAGTCCCTCAGTATTTAGCAATGAAGTATCAGCAGCTGTCTTGGATGCCATATGCTAATTAGCATTAATAAACTTCAGAAATAATTGTCTCCATTGTTCTGTGTCATAATACTCCCTCTAATTGTACTTTGGAGAGCATTGCCTATAAATGGTAGCAAGTATTACATAGCATGGCTTGAAATTTAATGAGCAATTTTCTGTGACTTGTGGCATTAGAAGAGAATATATACAGGAAAGAGAAAAGATTAATGCCAAATTTTAAAGTCCATAATTAAGTTGTTGGCTGGTACCTGTGTCTCTAGCTATTCAAATATTTAGATGAGTTTGCTTCTTTGTCTCCTGATTCTTTTTAAGACAATAAAAATGTGAATCATAATCAAGATGTTCTGAATCACTGCCTCAGTCAGCTCACCACACTTGTTTCAGAGTCTGGCTTTCTCCTTAGATACCATCTGTATCACCACATTGAATGGCGGGAAGTTAGGGGAGAAAATGGGGCTTCACATCTTCTGATGTCGGCTAAGCCAATCAGAATGTTTTTAAATTAAATTAATTTTAAAATGACATATAAAACATAAATTGTTCATTTTGTGCACATCAAGTAGCACTTATATTCACATTCACTATCACCCTGAATGCTAAATCAGGGGAACACATTTATTTCCTCATCCACCTAATTTTTTATCATCATTAAAAATCCTTTCTTCTAGCTTTTTTAAATACATAGTCTATTACTGTTACCTATCTTCATCCTAATAGACAGTTACACAAAAGAGCTTTCTACTCCTCACTATAAACTAGAATAAATAGCAGAAAATAGCTCCGATAAAATAGTGCACATACATTCAGAATGTGGTCCTTAACGCTCCTGAGACATAGTCAAAGTCCCACAATGCTCCTTCTTCTCCGTGTATGAACTGGACCATCAGAAGAGAGAATGCTGACGAATGCTTCAATACACTAGCCTCTGGTGATGTCAGGGTGTACGTGGAGAGACACAGAATGGGAGGCTGATCACAATTAGCCAGCATTTTATTAATTATGAGAACCATTGCTAACTGAAACATTGTGGATGATGTGCAGACACTGGGAACTGAGTATGGGCAGAAGCACAAGACAACTGCCCGATCTTCAACAAGCATTTGAGATTTTAGATGAAAAAAACAGACATTGATTCACACACATATTCTTTAAAAGTTTCTAGGTTTAAGTAAACTATTTGTTATATGCCATTAGTCAGAATGCATATTTTATGCTATGCCATTGCTATCTTTTGAAAAGACAAAAATTTGAGAATATATGGTAATAAAGTACATATCTCTATGTAAGATTTTATGGTAAATTAAAAAAATACTTACTGCTTTTAATTCACTTACCCTAATGATTGTCAGTATATATGTAGCACAATTTACTTTATATATCCACATAAATTAGAAGAATCAAACTCTTTACTGTTTTGTATTTCAGAGAACAGCAGCAAACTGATCAATTACATAATATATATTCTGACAAATTATCAAATTTAAAACCATAAAAGCTGGAAAATTAAGGTAGTAAAGTATTTCAAGCATATCATACTGATTAATGAACATCTGAAGCTGTTAAACATTTCCAAATCACCGAAATGGTAATGACAAGAAGCATAAGCTCTTCCAGGGAGCACATGCGATAACATTAAAGGCTTAAGCGGAGTGGGTGTCATTGAATACCTTTAAACGGTAAGGAGACAATCTTCTTGGGTTCTGAAATTGAGTCCAAATCCTAAGCACATAAGATATACTTTATGGAGAAAGATTTGAGAAGTTGCATTAGAGAGTATGGTATTTTTCTGAAAACGGACATGGAATAAAAGGTGCACACACCAGAAAACACAATTCTAAAGAGAAGATTCTTATGTTTAAGAAAGGTAGAAAAAGGAAAAGAAGAAAGGAAGAAAGGAGGTTGCAGAAAGAGAGAAAGGGGTTGGGGGAGGAAAGAAGAGGGTTAGAGCAGAAGAGAGAACATAGCCACAGTGACAGATACAGAAATGTGTGTGTGTGCGTGTGTGTGTATGTGTGTGTGTGTTATCTCTGTGTGCATGTTATATGTGTGTGGTGTTGCTGCTGATTAAATATTAAGATGTTTCAAAGAGCAGTCATACTCAGACATTTACAGAGGACCATGTTAAGAAGCAAGAGGCTCTGTAGGATTCTATAGGCCTTTTTTCATGGGTTATTCATCATCTAAAGCAAGGAAATGCTTCATCATAATAATTTATAATAATGTAATAACAGTGAATTCTAGTTCGTATTATCCTTTCTGAACACTGAGATTTTTTGGGTTAAAGAGCAAGGAGTCCCCAAATTGAAAAATCATTCCTATTTTCAATGTTTCCCATAGTTGACTGCTTTTCAGGGAACCACTCTCATCTTCTTGGGAAATAAGATATTTGGTCATGGAATCTGTTTCATAATTACCAGTAATAACAAATGGTTTAAATTTCTTGAAATATTTCTATGAGATGAACAATATTCTAAACATTTGTATTAATATATTCATTCTTAGAACTACTAAGTAGAGTAGTTATGATTATTGTCACTGTCACGAACTAACTGATAAAGTTTTGGGTGCAAGGAGATGGAGAATTTGCTCAAGGTTTACAAAGCTTGGAATTAGGACCAGCTGATGGGATGGATTAATAAGATACACATTACAGAACAAGTCCGAATAGGCACTTTAATTGCTCTTCTGTAACATTTCATGATCATTATACATCATATTGAATGTCAGTCTATCAAAGTTAGGGGAAACCTATAAGTAATGAAAATGTTTCTTTTGCATGACTTTAGTGTACAACCTGTGGGGCTATATTAAATATAAGACATAAATCCTGTGAATTCTATTACATCAATAGTGTGATGAATTTCCCATTTCTTTTATATTTTATCGATGTAACATAGTGTTTTAATTAATTACAAATGAAAAAATAAATTCAAGTCCTGTAAAGAGTAAGAAATTTAACCCCTAAAGTTTTAAATCACACTCTGTGTATATAAAAGCCTTGGGGTATATATTGCTAAAAGATTGCCCACACGTTCAGAAATTTTCTTTATTTATTTATGCTTGTTTGTTTTAAAACTTGGCAGTGGCATGTGTTTTGATTGTCAAGACTTGATAAGTGAGCTCAGAATACTCAGCCTGTCACTGATAATGCTGTAACTGAGCAGAGAGATAGTCAAAGAAATATTCTTATAGACTAATTTTCTTTCTAATGGACATGGTTTTTTTTTTTTTTTTTTTTTTTATTTTTTTTTTGTTTTGTTTTTTTTTTTGTTTTTTTTTTTTTTTCATGGTTTTTATTCTGTTCTGAATGATCCCGTAGAGTACAGACAATATCAATCAAACTAGTAAATCTAGCTTACTTCAATCAAATGCCATAAAAACATGTATGGAGTGGAGTGTTCCATAAGTTTCCCTGTTCAAATGCCAATTCTAAAGGATAATTCATAAAAGTTAAAAAAAGAATTCAAGTTTAGAAATGAATTTGAATGCAAATTCAATGTATTTTCTGACCATTAAAGATAAAAAGGCAAGTGTTTAGTTTATATTTATATGCAGGATGAAGTATTTAAGCCATAAATAAAACTGGTGTTTGCCTTGAGGCTCTTAATCTTTACCAAGGGAAGAGTTTGTTACTTAGAGGCCGACCCAATTAAACAATTTCTTGATAGTCTTGCAGAAACAAAATATTCATGAATGTATATATTAAAAGCAAATTTCTAAAATGTAGTCTGTCTTCAGTCTTTTTTTCTGCAACCTATTTAACGCTATACCTTAACTGATGTTTCTGCTGACACAAGTTAATTGGGGCTCTTATTCTTGCTACTTTTATAACATTTTCTTAGCAAACATACTCATGCCATGCCTGATCAGTTGCTTATATGCATGTTTAGAAATTTCTTTTATAAAATTGTTATTTTCAAATACTACCTACTTTTATACAATTATTCACAGGTTTGTCTAATGTACACATAAACATGAATTAATCAGCATCAGTAGTGTTAAATGAGTCTCCTTTTGAGTCAAGATTTAAATGATATAAGCAAGTATGGATACCTTCATAAATACCAAATAAATTCAACTGCTCATTAAAAACGTTACTGACTGCACATCTGTGTCTGAGAAACAATTTCATCTAACCTCTCAGATATGAGAAACATGTGACTTAACAGTGTATAGCAGCTTCCCAATACCTTTTTAGTACTTAGAAATAAATAAATAAAATAATAGAATAAAATAAAAACCTAGAAATCAACAATAAGAGGAAAAAGGGTTGATAATTCATCTTGACTAAATCCTTTTTCCATTTTAGTTACTTTACAGAATCATTTTGCATGATTATATTGTATAGTTATTTCTACATTTTTCATGACAGTAAAGTTTAATTTGAAAAACGGAATAAACATAAGTTTGAATTTGTACATATTTAGAAGGCACCACATGATATTTTAATGAGTACATACTACATAATGTTTATTGATCAACACGTATTGCCCATCTCTTCATGCTGAAAACTTTCAAACTCCTTTTCTCTCTATGTTTTCTTTGCTTTCTTTGAAACGGTCTCAGTATATTGCCTTGTAGACCAGCTATCCTCCAATTCACAGACACCTACCTGATGGAATTAAAGGTACATGCCACCATACCTGACCCTTCTAATTTTATAAAATATCTATATCACATTATCATTGTCTCTAGTACTCTGCTATACAAGAACAAATCAAGAATTCCTTTTCCCAACCGTGAGGGGTGCGTTCACCCACTGAGACAGTGGGACAGCACTAACGGGAGATCACCAAGTCCAGTTGGAATGGGACTGATGGAACATCCGACCAAACCGGACTCTCTGAATGTGGCTGACAATGGAGGCTGACTGAGAAGCAAAGGACAATGGCGATGGGCTTGGACTCTACGACAAGGACGGGCTCTGTGTGAGCCTTGTCAGTTTGGTTGCTCACCTTCCTGGACCTGAGGGGAGTTGGGAGGACCTTGGACTTAACATAGTGAAGGGAACCCTGATGACTCTTTGGCCTGGAGAGGGAGGGAGTGGGGGTATGGGTGGAGGGGAGGGGACGGAAGGGAGAGGAGGAGGGGAGGAGATGGAAATTTTTAACAAAAAAAATGAAAAAAAATTTAAAAATTCCTTTATTATTAAAAAAAAGAATGCCTTTTCCCAATTAACTTCCATTTCCTTACGCTTGTCTTTCTTTCTCCAGTCTCTGACAGCCATCATTCTAAGAATCAACGTTTACTAAGCTCACAGTGAATGAATGCAAGCTCTCTATGACTAGTTAGTACCAATCAGCATAAAGCCTTCAGTTTCATCCATGTTCATGCGAAAAGATCCCATTCTTTTGTTTGGAAAATGAGTGGTCTGCCGTGCCTACGGGCCAAGTTTTCTTTATTAATTCAATTGATGAGCACACCGGTTGCTTCCAACTCTTACCTGCGGTGAGTAATGTTTCAATAATGTTATAACTACAGGAATATCTTCAATAAATTCATTTCATAAACTTGGGCACACCCAAGAGAGGGATGTTAAGATACTAAAAGAAACTCTATAATTTTGCTTTCCATAATGTCTTTACTAACTTACCTTCCCAGAAATGCTGTAAAAGTTTTTCCTCTTTGGCATGTTCTCATTAGTTCTGATGTTTTTCATCTTCTTGATGCTATCCATTCTTTCTAAAGTGAAAGATTTCTTGAGATTTGGGTTTCCATCATGCTCAATGAAGTTGCACCATTTTTCTTATAACTGTTGACCAATCACATATCTTCTGAGAGATTTCTCTATAAGTATAATTGAAAGTGTTTCCTCCCAACTTATTGGTTGTCTATTTATTGTGGTATTTGTTTCCTTTACAGTTTGGAACCTTTTTGGTTTGAGATAAACCTTTATGTTTGTTTTTTGTTTAGTTTCCAATGCTCTAAGATCTTGAAAACAATGAAATAACTTGGGGAGAAAAAGATTTTCAGTGGTAAGTATGCTTATTGCTCTTACAGAGGCCCCAAGTTGAGTGACCGACTCCCATATGAAAACTCTCAACTGTTCACTGCAATTGAGAGGACCTGGTGCACCTTTTTTATTCTTGAGGCCTGATGGAGGATTCTCATTGGCTAATAAACAAACTGCCTTGGCTTTTTGATAGGGCAAAATTTAGATAGGTGGAGTAGACAGAACAGGAAAAAGGATGTGAGGTAGATGGCTCAGACAATTGCCCCACCTCTCCTTTCTGGGGCAGACCGCTGAGCCTCTCCTCAGAGAGATGCCAGATGCCATGAAGCCAGCCACCAGGTCAGGCGTGCTGAATCTTTCCTGGTAAGTCACCACTTTGTGGTGTTACACAGATTATTCGATATGGGTTAGTCAAGATGTGAATAAGAGGCTGAAAATAATGGGCCAGGCAGTGTTTAAAAGAATACAATTTGTTTGTTGTTATTTCGGGTGTAAAGCTAACCATGCGGGAGCCGGGCAGGACGAAAAGCAGCCCTGCCCGCAGCTCATCACTACAGAGGCCACTAGGAGCATGCAGTGCATACACACACACACACACACACACACACACACACAGACACCCTAGAAGAAACTCTATTTTTTTTCTCTATAATATGTGTGTAAATATACATGTCAACATTTATACAAAATAAAAGCAAACATTTTAAAAATAATACATATTGACCGTTCAAAATTCTGAAACATTTCATTTGTGTTCCTATAGTACTTTTAGATTTCCAGCTCTTATACTTAAGGTTTTAATCCACTTTCACTGTTACCAATGTAGATAGAAATATAACATTTCCAGGTAACAGAACTGAAATGATAATCATTTTAATATTATACATCAGCTTATCTTTTTCTCGTACTAGAATAAATTTATCATATTCAAGTCCCTTGGTGACATAACTGGTAGCATTGCTCAGTTTTTCAAGGGAAAGGCTTAGCAGCCTATATCACAACTAAGTCAGAATATAATAATGTTTCCCTGAACTTATAAATACCAACTAGCTGGAGTCACGCCTGAGCTATTAACTTGTAAAATGTGTTGCTTCCTAGAGAGAATAGATTCAAATTCTGCAACATAAGAATTAAATAAAAGAACTACTAAGGTAAGCAGGGAGTCTACTGGGAGAAAGAATGCCTGAACTGAGATATATTTAATCTCATGTAATGTAGGTACTTTGAGCTTTATATGTATGCTATCAAAAAAGAATTTTGAGCTACAGTTCACACATATTCTTAAAATTATTTTTTTAAGTCACATAACAGTTAAACTGCTAAGGATTTTGTTTTCAATACAAGTAGAATATATCTTATATAATACAATAATACACAGAAAAAGCAAAGCTAACACTTTATTAGACCTTATAAGAAAATCAAATATACAAAATTCCAAAAATGAATTTTCCTGTTGAAATATTTTATTCTGACAGTGTTTAAATAAGAACAGAAATTTCAAGGCTTTTTATACAACAATAATTTATTTTCTAAAAGTATAGAACAGAAATTGTAGTTATCCTATACATGATCTTCGAAGGCCATTAACACTTAAATTTTGTGAAATAATATATCTCAAGTAAAATCTCCATGCCATTTATACACTGTGCTTCAGCAATTACAGAAAAATAAAACCTTGAAAAGTGAAATCTACATTCAAGTAAAACAATAAAAATATTTGTCAGAAAATTAGAACACACATTTTTCAAAATCATTGCAAAACCCTTTGTTCTCCAATAAAACTAAAACTAAACAGAATGTATGAATGATTTCTTACATGTATTAAACATCAGTGTATTCTGACATAACTAAAACTTTATTTTAACATTTATTTAGGTTTTAAAGGTTTATTATTTTTACACTCAAAACAGGTTTTGAAAACATATTTATGAAATCATGGAACTCTAATGTATACACATATATATTTAAATGTCATGAAATAAAAGATCCAACATTTTTTAGATTATTAGTATTTTTTTTAAATTCACATCATAATAAATTAGTAAATCCATGATTATTGTAACTAAGCAATATTTGAATGAGAAGGTTGTGTATAAAAGCTGAGATATGCTCAAGTATCGAGAGAGAAGCAACTGCAGGGCAGTAGACAGTCAGTGCATTTTGGCCTGAGTATTAACTAAAAGGGTCACTTTGTCTTTGCTCTTTTGTTATATTTTTGGAGTAATAATTTAACTACATTATTTCTTCCACCTCCCTTTCCTTGCCAAACTCCTCAATGTACCCCACTGCCGTTTCTCTAATTCATGGCTACTTTTCAATTGTTGCCCGTGTTATTAAAAGAAGGCTCAGTAACTAATCCAAACCGCTTTTAAATGCCTTTAATATCAATGGACAGTTCACTACTGAACAACATTAAGTGTCAAGGATGACATTATCACTAGAATTAATATTTTTGTGGCCTTTGAATTTTTTCAAGTATTAGTAAAAAGAAATGTTTTGGATGGCTGTGAAACTCTTTCATAGACGTATCCCAGTAACCACTCTACTTTTGTTGTTTTGCTTTAATTGTCAGTATTTTATTATTAGGTTTTCAATCAGTGACTAGGTTTTTCTAATTGTTTTCTAAAATTTTATCAACACTGAGATTGAATATTTTAATGGTTTTCAAAAAAAAAGAAAACACTGTCGTACAGA
Organism: Arvicola amphibius; assembly: GCF_903992535.2. Classification (NCBI taxonomy): domain Eukaryota; kingdom Metazoa; phylum Chordata; class Mammalia; order Rodentia; family Cricetidae; genus Arvicola; species Arvicola amphibius. The sequence goes on from NC_052051.1 coordinate 158,999,687, forward strand.
AAAATAATACACATTCATGTTTTGAGCTCTGGTCTGGAATATTTACAGCCTGTCCTCTGTTTTTCTCTCTTTGTAACCAATACACATTTATTGTCCCACGGTTTCTACAGAGGAACTCTACATGGTAGTGTCTCTCCACACAGCAGGTACAGCCACAGAAGTGTTTCAGCTGATGTACCATCTTGAGACTCTAAAAGATTTCACTGAAGCTCACTCAGTCATAGGACCCCAGTCCTGTGGCTGTGGACTGAAAGTATTTCCTGATGTTTCTTGTTGCCTGGGAACAACTATGACCTCCTCACAACACATGTAGCACCCTGAGTAATTCACAACACTGGATTAATCCTTCAAAGCCAGAAGAGTCTTTGGTTCTGGTGCAGAGGGATGAATAAATGTCGACAAGAATTACAAATACACGTATTTGTTTGTGAATCTTAAAATCATAATTGTGTCATCACAACTTTACCATCCCATGTTCTACCTGAAAATGTTACTGTGTTTTAAGATAAAGACTCAGGTTAAACAAGGTCTATATTCAATATAGATGACTATGATGTTTTAATATTTGTCACCTTTACAGACTATAGAGTCTTTGGATTTATTGTTGGAGAATTATAAAGAACTGCTCAGTTGAGGTGGACCCACTCTAATGTGGGTGCAACATTTCATTGGCTGGGATATAGCTGAATAAAAAGGAGAAAGCTGTCAGCATTAATTTTTTCTGCTGCTGGACTGACTGCATATAATATCTGACCAACTACCTCCCCAAGCTCCAGTCATGACTTATTCTCAATAACACATAGGTTGTACCCTGTACCCTGGAACTGTGATACAAAATAAGCCTCTTATTTTTTAAGTTGTCCTCATCAGAGTTTTGATAACAGCAATTATACATGTGACTAACACATTGATATTCCCAACAGAAAGAAGAAATCCGCACACAGACAGACATGGAGGTATGAATAAAAGAAAATGCTACTATAGGCAACAAAATGTCGGGTCTCAAAAGGAAATAACCATGACTTCTTTCTCAGTTTGTGGCCCCCAACTTGTTGGAAAATGAAGAAGTAGTGTTGTTGAAGCTCTTCAGCTGCGTTGCTTTTGTACAAATCCTTAGCAGGTCCACTCATTTGAACATATTGTTTCATGTCAATCTTATTACAAGTTCTGTCACAAAGTCCTTTAATGATTACTTTAGATCCCTAAGTCACATGCAAAAATTATAGCCTCATGCCATTCCCGGTGACTCCACCAAAATATGTCTGAAAGCGGTTGGGTATCTGGTCTCCTTCAGCTATCTTGTTTCGTGTCCTTTGCATCATGATGAGCCTGTGGGAGTAGGAGATAGCATCTTGAGTATTTACAGCAACTGCAGTCCCATCCTTCAGATACCAGTCTCATCCAGTGCTGCGAAAAAACTCACAGTTCTCTTCCGTTACTACTTACAACTCAGATTTTTGAGGCATTAGAAAAGTCTAGAGACGTCAATAGCATCTAGCATGCCAACGCCTCCTGAAGCTGAACATTCGACTGAATTTCAAATGTAGAATCAAAAAGCATGGAACTTTGCTAGTTTGCCTGGCAATAATGCAATTATAATACATTATAAATGACATTTTGAGAAGAAGAAAATATAATAAAGCATTAATAATCTGAAACTGAGGATTATTTATTATGTCCCAGGACTCCTGAGGGTTCTTATTTATATTTATAATTAAAAGCTATTTCTTTGCAAGCTCCAAATTCTCTTGAGATAAACAGTGCTATTCTGCTGAAAAGGCAATAAAGTATTCAACTTGCAGGCCACATGTAGAGCAGCCTGAGTGTGCCCTGTCTCTCGTGGGTCCGATAGACAGGAGCTGCAGCTTGGATACACTCAGGATTCTCAACACCCACTCTTCTCTCGATGCATCACCGGCCCACTCCAGCTGTTAGAAGTTAACAGTGCCTTAATATATATGATGACACCAGCTGTGCATCTTTTCTGAAATTCCTACCTAGAATCGTGTCCTGGTAAAAGGCTGGATATCAGTACGATGGCAGTAATGAGCTGGCTGGTATTTCGCTGCCTTATAGAGAAGAAGAGTTTTCCAAATGATGCTGACTTTTAACTGTTTTTGCACATACTAAATGTATCCATGGATATCACAAACACCCAGTGAGAACACAGATGATTTGCTTTTAAAATAAAAGAGTGAATTTAAAACTTAAATTTAAAATAGTGAATTTGTAAATGAACATACTTTTGTGATGGCATTGATACCAGCCTGAAGAAAACACCGAACACACAATTGTACGCTCAGTGACTCAATCACAATAAATGAATTGGAAAGGACTATGCATTTTTTTCTCAGACTTATCTTTCCGTTATTATTGATGGCAGCATTGTTATCAGAATTATGTAAAAAAAACTTATGAGAGTGGGGTTTTCCCTTACAATGCATGTCTAGCACTTCTTTGGCTTAAAATAAGATTTTAAATTTTATTTAAGTTCAAAATATATTTAAACTTGTTAAAGTTCATTAAGTTTATTAAATATATTTGAATTTAAAATAAGGTAAGCTTTGCAAGATAACAAGTCATGTGTAAGAACATGTTCTTGAGATTGATGGTAGGATCACAAAACAGTAATGATTTTACTTCATTTATTGTTCTCAGCATCTTCCAGCGACAAATAACTTAGAGCACAAGTGCTTTTGTGGTTACACATCATGTCTCGAATGCAGTGGTTGCTATAATAATATTTTTACTCATAAATTTTGCAATAATGAAGGCACCTGCCCATAATCACTTGAAGAAATAACGTTTTCAAAATACCACAGTATACATGTGTACATTGATATTATTAATTATAATACAGAAAATATTTGGAAAGCAAATAGATGATCATACCCATGGTTTCACATTTATTTCCTATATATAGGTTGAATATTCTCCACACTCTAATGTAAAGATATGTTATAATTTCCAAAAGTGTGCAATACAGGAAATTGTATTATGACTTCTATACCTAACAGCTTACGGTTGTGAAAATATTTGTATTCAATATCATTTAACATTCTATATATTTGGGGACTTACACATGAAATTGAAATCGAAAAGCATGTTTTTGTATTTCTCATCTCAAGGGTTATAATTCAATTAATGCCTATTTAGGTGGATGACTCTCAATTCCTGGGCCTTTGAGGGTAATTTCTTATTTTTGTTATGAAATTTCTCCACAGGTTTATACTGGGTGAATTTAGTAGCAGTGAGAAAGAGGTTGCTCGCTTAATAAGCAGCACTCTGGAAAACTCCTTTGCTAATGAAGAGCCTGCTGTGTCTGAAGTTCTACAGACCAGGGACCATCCTGCTTGGTATGCAAATCCCTGGCCTCCCTGTTTGTGCTCTGTCTCTTAATTATAACAAAATGCACTGTCCTTCTTGGAAAATAATACAAATTAAAATACGTGTTAGGAAAATAGAACTGGGCTAATGTGTAATCATTGGTTTTGATTAATTTCTTTGTTTAAAAATGTTTGTATTTTATCAAGTTTTCAGTAATATATATATGTATGTCATATATATATGTTAAACTTAGCCTCAGATTGTAAAGATTTTATCATCTTCTTCATATGTATGCCTGTAAGTCTGTATGGATATATTGATAAGATATTGTAGAGGACAGTGTTCATCTTTTTAAAAATTAATTATGTCTAATCTTTGTAATATAATCATGGCTAGAAAAAAATTCCTCAGGATTTGTTGGTGTTGGAGGTCCTTCTTTCTATGTGTTGCTTTGAACTGCTTTGAGCCTATGGCAGGGAAGAACAGAACTAGGCAGGAAAAGCTGGGCTGCATGTTGGGAGAAAGAAGGGCGGAGTCAGAGAGGAACCATGGAGCTGCTGCCAGAGACAGACGTGCTGAAACTTTGCTGGTGGGCCCTGACCTCATGGTCATGCACAGATTAATGGAGATAGGTTAAATTAAGATATAAGAGTTATCCAATAAGAAGCTAGAGCTAATGGGCCAAGCAGTGATTTGATTACTATAGTTTCTGTGTGACTATTTCAAGTCTAAGCTAGCTGGGTGGCTGGGAGCCAACAAGCTCCCTTCTACAACAATCTGCTGCTTATGAAAGAACAGAGTTGTGAGGAGTCATGACACTGAAGTCTACTAACCAGGACCATCGTGGGCTTGTGTTTGTAAAGAGAAGTCAAAGTGACATTTGAAAAAAGGAAAGCAGAGGGAAATGCTGAAGCTCGCATTACCAATATTCTGTGTAATCACCTGGTTACTGACGTCTTCTACAACAAATATCCTTACAGAATCACCAGTTGTTCTAATGGTTAGCTAAGCATGCGATGATTGACACACCAGGATAATTTTACTAACTAAACATCTTTACATTCAGTAAAGCATGATTATTCTGACTGCAGTGTTTTCTGTAGCCAAATTGGTCTACTTTTAAAATATTTTACAGTTGCTTTATGTGAAACATTTTCAGTGTTCCTTTCATTAAATGCCTAGTAGATATGCTGTTTCATTAAAGATTTTTCTTTGAGAAGTTATTCAATTTAGTACAAGTACTTTTATGAGCTCAGAAGCAAACAAATTAGCCTATCAGTTTCCAAAATGGTCCAGATTTTCTAATTAAAATTTTAAAAATGTTGAACATGGAATGTATTTGATTGTGTAATTTTTACATCAATGTTAAACTGTAACCCTTTATTCCCTACTGAAATTAAATTATTTGGTAGGCTAACAGATGGAGAGCTAAGGTGAAATGTATGCTGTCATAGGCAGTAGGTTTAGAATCAAGTATTACAATCTGTTTAAATTGAAAATCAGTGCATTACAGTTAGTTTTTGTTTAATCTTTCAAAACAAATTATTTATTGATTAATTACCTAAATAAGATCTGCAGTTTCCAATTCAATCAGAGTGAATAACTCAAAATGTTCTTCACTTGCACTGGGGTCAGGATGAGCAGATTCCACTTTTATCTTTATTAAGTTAATTAAACAAAAGAAATTCCCCAATCCATGTCATTATCAGGAAAAAATAGATTGACCATCCCCAAGTTTAAATGACCTCATCTTTAAAAGCTCTATCAGCAATATAACATAATAATCTATCTTATTTAATTTGTCATAGATAGCTAATTGATAAGGTGGCTAAAGTTAAAATATGGGCATCTTGCAGAAAAGTAGAGTGGATTTTCTACTAAGACAAACATACCAATTCGATTAACGTACCCTAATGAGAAAATGCGTTCTTCTGACTTAATATTCACAGGAACTCTTCAAGATAATCACCTTGATTTCAGCTTGGCAGATAATTGAATCTCTCTCTCTCTCTCTCTCTCTCTCTCTCTCTCTCCTCTCCTCTCCTTTATGACTTGCCATATTTTTTGCCTTTGTCTCTTTAAAAAGATCTTGATTTTCACACATATTAAGAATGTACTTAGCCAGGCAGTAGGGGCACTCAGGAAGCAGAGACAGTCAGATCTCTGCAAGTTCAACGCCAGCCTAGTCTACAGAGCGAGTTCCAGGACAGGCACCAAAGCTACATAGATAAACCCTGACTTGAAAAAACAAAAACAAACAAACAAAAAAGAATATACTTACAACGATCCAGTTGCCCTCACCATTATTTAATTTAACCAACTTTTAATTTTGAAAAATTATTTGTACATTTATTCTTTTTATTTTTAATTTTTTGTTTACATTTTAATTGAAACAGAATTAAGCTAAGATCTAATCATAAGTCTGATCACTCTGACACAAATGCAAATGAAGAACCCCAAGTTATATGCCTTATAATAAGCATTTGTGTTTAATTTATCACACATAACACCTTTCTGCTCTTTTAGCCATGGAGTCTACCATCTGTTACATGTGTATGTGATTGTTGATACATAGATCAAAACCTACAGTACCAAGCCCATTGCACTTATGGAGCCACTCAAATCTTCCTCCAAGCTTCATAGGATTTATTTATTCATTGTTTTGTTTACCAATATAAATAATTTCTTACTGCTTACTGTCATTTGCATCTGAGGTGAAATGGTTAAACCAGTTCTATCGATCTGCGCGTCTGTCTAACTACTTGCAGTAGAGTTTTCTAGGTAAGTGTGTTACTAAAATGTCATCCGAGGCTGACACACAAATGATTTCTACCCCTTTAAGGTTGCAATGATAAACTGAGGTACACTTTCATCAAAGCCCATTTGGGGGAAACCAAGGAGTTGATTCGTCTTAACTTCAAGAGCATATGCTGTGTGACAAACTTTCTATTAGAAATGAGACATAATAACTAAAAAAAAGCACATACTCCCATTAAATAGTAACAGTTGCACCAATGTTCAACTGTGTGAACAAATAAATACTTTGTTATTTGAGTTACTAAACAAGAATATGGGTTGAAGTTACTAACAAGGAGCAAAATTGACTCAAAAGCACCTGCAACCCTTCAGCTCTCCAGACAGCCTCCAGACAGCTCCAGAGACTAGACATCTTTTCTTTTTCATCATGTGGATGTTAGACCCCAGCAACTCTTTACTCTCATTTGAACAGTTGGTAGGGACCCTCAAGATCTTCCAAGCTTTTCTCCATGATACATGATCTTTTCTTTAACTCCTGTTTACTACCCAAGGCTTCTGAGGCTCCCATTCTTTTCCTGAAAAAAAAAAAAAAAAAAAAGCCCGAAATCATTGGTCTTACTTGGCAAAAACTGTAGATGTGGAAGAGGTCAGTATTGCTGGTCTCTTCTTAATTACAGATGGTTTTCATACCCATTTTGTGTGTATTTATCTCTGTAGTAGTTTTCTTTTTTCTATAGGGTCACTAGTTATATCGGATCAAAACTCCAGCTTTGTCAAGAGTTACCTTTTTAATATTAATGAATATCTGCAGCTACCTACTTTTAGATAAGGTTACTTTGTGAACTTCAGGTAGTTAGGATTTCAGTATACCTTCTGGGAAAACACAATTGAATCCATAGCAGGTCCTTGAATAATTAATAATTAGATAAATAATACAGCAGTATATAAGTATTGGTTTAAAATATTTAGTATCTCACACAAATACAGTGTCCCTCTTTCAATGAATGGGAAGCAGATATAGCATGTTCTTTATGAGAGTAAAAGTAGACCTTTATAAATACACACACTACAATACCAGCACAGTAGGGAGTCCTGGGTTTAAAAGTCAAGGGTTCCGTGTATCTTTGTTCCTAGCCTTCTGCTCTTTGGATGATATTTTTTTGAGATTATCCTGAGCCTCAAACTCTGTGGAAGCCATCAGTGAGTCATGGGTGGTATCCGATATGAGACTCCTTGCTGCTCTGAGGTCAGCCAGTGCAGATATTACATTCCCTTCTCACTAGTAAGTGAGGAACAATTATATTATGTGCAGAGGCAGATTTACTGTGAAACTAATGAAGATTAAGCTTCAGGGCCTTCCAATTGCATGGAGTCCTTCCAGGGACTTGTACCTAATTTAGTTTCAGTGACGTTATATGCATTTTTAAAAGATTACTTTCCAGATTATAGAAGCTTCAGGCCCTCACAAAACCTGGATGTACATTTGGGCAAATTTTAAGGATGACCAATTAATTACCTTACATTTTGATTGGCAGGAGTTTTATTCTCCAGAGATGATAAAACAGCTTAACAAAAATGGTAAAGTGAAAATAACACAGTGTGCACTTGTATGTCCGTAACCAGAGGTGCAGCTCCAACAGAACTCTAGCCTCTGAGGATTTTAGTGAACTGGAGTGGAGCCACTGCTAGTTCCTGAAACCAGCGCCTGCCACATGGGGGGCTAGTGACTGGACAACCCTTCACAGTTCTGTGGTATTACAACAGAGGAAATGTGGACTTAAAATATGTGAACAGCTCTTTGGGTCAGGTATAGAAACCAAGGACAGAGGCAATTTCAACCAGAAAGGAAAAGAAGATGCAAAAAGATGAATGTTATTACTGTGAGAGCTACTGGGAGAGGGAGAACATACCACACAAACACTTTAGGCGGTAAAACTGTCAGTTAGCGAACTCTAGGATAAAGTTAGGGGATAATTTTGTTACTGCTGTTGTTTTAAGTTATGTGTGTGTGTGTTCACATAATATATTTTGATCATAACTACTCTTTCTTCCCCCTCTTTCTTTAAAAACAAGCAGGCAAACTAAAACAGGGAAAGAGAAAAGCAAAAAAGTGGGGTAGTAGTGGCATACACCTTTAATCCCATCACTCAAGAGGCAGAGACAGAGGCAGGCAGATCTCAGTGAGTTCGAGGCAGGCTGGTCTACAAGAGCTAGTTCCAGGACAGGCTCCAAAGCTACAAAGACCATGTCTCAAGAAAACAAACAAACAAATAAAAGAACTGGAAGGCATAATATACTCACAAGATCTATCATAATGAAAAATATCCGATCATAGGAATAAGAAACAAAGCATCTGCAAAAATATCATTGAGTTCATTCTGTGTTGGTTATCTATTGCTGGACATGAGCTCCAACCTTAAGAGTGGTTGATACATCCAGTGGGAATACATTGGAGAAAACTGATTTTGCCTTTGTAAGCAGATGTCATTGGAGAAAGGGTCTTGGCTAAGAATGAGAGCCCATGTCTATTTTCCCTGTATCAACACTGGAATTCCATCCAGATTGATCCAGTGCAGGCCCTGTGCATACTGCCACAGTCCCTGTGTGTTCATATGTGGGTCAGTTCTGTTGTGTTTGGAAGACAGTTTCTTTGGAGTCACCCATCCTCTCTGGCTTTTGCAATCTTTCCACGTTTTCATTCTCGTAGCTCCCTGAGCGCTGAGGGGAGAGATCTAAGGAAGACATTCCATTTAGGACTGGGTCTTCCAAAAAATCTGAGTCTCTGCACATTGCTACACTGTATCATCCCCATCTACTTCACATCGCTACAATGTATCATCCCCACCTACTTCACATCGCTACATTGTTTCATCCTCATCTAACACCCACATTGCTACATTGTATCAACCCCCTCCACCTCACATTGCTACATTGTATCATTCCCCAACCACTTCACATTACTACATTGTATCATCCCCACCTACTTTTCATTGCTATATTGTATCATCCCCCTCTACTTCACATTGCTACACTGTATCACCCCCATCCATTACACATCGCTACATTGTATCATCCCCCTCTACTTCACATTGCTACACTGTATCACCCCCATCCATTACACATCGCTACATTGTATCATCCCCCTCTACTTCACATTGCTACACTGTATCACCCCCATCCACCTCACACTGCTACACTGTATCACGCCATCTACTTCTAGATGAAGCATCTCTGCTCGATTTTATGTCTGAAGTGTTTTCTGCATCTCAATACAGGTGGAGTTTGTTTTCCTTAAAGTGTTTATTTTATTAGGGGATATTTGATAAACTAAGTCTCCTTGGAACTGAGATAGTAAGTGTAAAAGAGTAGAATTTCATATTTGAGTGTAAAGAGAAACTATTTCGGAAGGAAATGGTGCTTAAGAAACCTTCTCCATTTGTTCCCACCAATCACTCAGCTCTCCCTGTTTATCTAGGGAGCTCCCTTTTTGTTCATTCAGCACAGTGTCACCATCCTTGCCTGATCTTCAACCCTGGCACTATATATCAAGACTTTGTTCCAAACACTGAAGATCGTCAGTTGTATCCTTCATCCGTACTGTGATCCACTCCCAGTTTTGGCAAAGGTCTCTCTAATCTTCCCTTGTTACAGTAAACTGTCCCTCAAGTGCAACTCTGAGACTTAAGTTTTTTGTATTTTAGTCAATCTCCAATTCCTACCGAGGAGCAAAGAGATTTCATGGTTTACTTGATGTGTAAAACTAAGGCAGAAATTAGAACTAGCTTAATTATCTGTCTTATTTTCCTTTGAATTTTAGTGCTTTATGTAGAATATTTTACATGATTAATGGTTTCCATTTTTTATTTTTCCTACAGGATAGTCATTTCATAAATGAGCCAGAATAGAACTGCTTATTCCAATAGGGACCAGTATTCACAGTGCCACTTCTAAGGGACACACAAGCATACTTTTGCAAGGCAAAGTGCTTATTAGTCTTTATATGAATTGAACTGCTTACCCAGCATCAACATTATTACCTAAGTGGAAACAGATTTTTATCCTCAGTTTTTTTTCATAGATAACATTAGTGATTTAAATATGTCCCTTCATTTTCACTACTCCATTAAATGGGGTTTGGGAATTTTGTAGGTCTCATTTGAATTTGCTTGATATGCCACCATTTATGTTGAGTAAGAAAGTTTTATAAGACAAATTGCTACTTTGAAGTTTAACAGTTCTAAAATGGAGTTATGGATGAAATGGTTTCACAAACCATGCTTTTAATTTCAAACTTACATTTTAATAAAATACTCATTGTTCAATTCCATAGTGCTCCTGTACTATTCCTCAAGTTTCCTCCTTGAGACTGCATACCATCTTATTTTCTCTTTTAGTAATGTTAGTTACAGACACCAATCAAAAACATTATTGTATTTTTATATTCTGTACAAAAGTTCAAATTTGTGAGGGATGTCTCTAACTTCACTCTAAATTTCTGAGCATCTTCTGAGAGCTTCAGTTACACAAGCTCCTGGGTAAAGGAGGTGTTGCCTAAAATTTCCAATGTTAATTTGAAGTCTGGAACAATTCCTGGCTAACAATAGCTCCTTAATAAACTTGATTAGTGGTTAAAAGTCAAAAGTAGTCTGAGCAGTTAGTATTGGGAACGTTTGCAAACAACTTAATTCCAACTCCACTCTTGAAATTTCTTGTTTCTTATTCATAGCCACATCAAAACATGAAACACACATCAATAGCATGAATCTGGGGAGAATTTTCAGATCATGAGAGAACGAATGCCACAAGAAAACTCTTAAAATTTCTCTAAGAAATACAATCAATAGAATCTTTCAGTAGAATACTCAGTAGAATCTATTCCATGAGTATTTATGTGAGCTTCCAGCCATCAGATATTTTCACTGGCTTCTATAAGAGATGGGAATTCTGGGGGGACACAAAGCTTTGCTGAATTCTAAAACATGAAAACTCACTGTAAACACACATGCATATAACCTCTTAAAATATAAACCATCTACTGAAGTAATAGATACTTGTGAAGTAATAAATTAATTTTCTTTTATATAAAAAGACATAGATGCTAATTATACTTTTGTTTTTAACATTGCTGCAAAAATTCTGAAGGTTTCACTATAAAGAAATGATGAATAGTTAGGAGTCTGGTATACTTACTCTGATTCTAGCATTGCACAGTGTATATGTTTTTAAAAGAATCACACGATTCCCTTTAAGTATATACATTTAATGTGCTAATTAGAATTAAATATATAAGGGTGGGCGGAAAATACAGTCTTAATGATTTCAAGGTGCTATATAGCAGATTAAAATTCTTTGTGTTTGGAATTACAGCACCCACACATGACAGAAGAATTAATTATGGATTTAGTTTCAAATAAGAATATCTGCTCTTGTTCATTGCCATTGTCCTTGGTTTCTCAGTCCTCCTCCACCGTCAGCCACATTCAGAGAGTCCGGTTTGGTCCCCTGTTCCATCAGTTCCATTCCGACTGGACTTGGTGGTCTCCCGTTAGATCTGTCCCACACATGTGGGACATGTGGGACATGTGGGACATGTGGGACATGCATGTGTGTTTACAGTAAACGCACTCCTCGCGGTCCTGGCTTCCTTGTTCATGATCTCCCTCCTTTTGCTCCTCATCAGGACCTTGAGAGCTCAGTCTGGTGCTCCTATGTGGTCTACAGCATGGACGGGCTCACTGTGAGCCTTGTCAGTCTGGTTGCTCACCTTCCTGGACTTAGGGGGAGCTGGGAGGACCTTGGACTTAACATAGTGAAGGGAACCCTGATGGCTCTTTGTCTTGGAGAGGGGTGGAGAGGGGGTATGGGTGGAAGGGAGGGGAGGGAAGGGGGAGGAGATGGAAATCTTGAATAAAAAAACGAGAAAAAAAAGAATATCTGCTCCTATTTAAAAAGAAAAGGTTTAGGCAAAATGAAAGGCTGCTTGCTCATTTGAAAAACTTTAACTGGCTTTTATGTGTCAGTGGGATTCAACCTGAACAGTTACATGGATTAACCCTGAAGCCACGTGTGCTCTGCTTTGAAACTGATATGTAGGTAGACTTCAAACAGCTTAGCATTGAGGAAACACACAGGAAGCTCTTCTCCTGCATTGAATCCTATACCCAGAAGAATTGAATGCAATCATACAGGAATAGAGCACACTGGATCTTGGTGTACAATTTTAGTATCGCAGTAAAGTCTAGAAAACCTACATTAATCTTATTACTGGCACCAATGAATACCCCATTTACACAAGTTTGAAATGAAAAGTCGCTTTTAACTGACAAAATATCTATCTGGAAGAAAGTTGTGAAGAGGAAAGCTTGGCATGCATAAAAAGTCACATTGAAATAATAGGAAACAGATGGATAGAACCAAAGATGAGCAATAACAGGAGAAAGAATTGAGTGATTTTACAAAATCCACTCAATTTTTTTAGAACTGTTTGGTTTAGAGTTGGTTTTCAAGTTGTTAAGTGTGTTGCCTTCCTAGACATGGGGGGAGCAGGGAGGACCTTGGACTTCCCATAGTGTAGGGAACCCTGACTGCTCTTTGGACTGGAGAGGGGGGGCGGTGGGGGGGGAGGGAAGTGGAAGGAGGGGAGGAGGTGGAAAATTTTAATAGAAAAAAATATATATAAAAGTTAAGTGTGTTGGTAACAGAAGCAAGTATAGTTTAACTTTTAAGCAATTTTAAGTTCAATGCTGTCATCTACTGCAGAATAATGAGACTTAATGAACAATTTTTATATTTGACAATAGAAAAACCGTTGTCAGTGCCTGCTAACTTAATTTCAGATGAAGAAGGCAGATGGTACCTTTACTACAATTGTCTTTGGGTACCACCCAGTTAGGGGTTTTCTCTGATCAAAATGTAATTTAAAAATTTAGTGGATTACAAGCTAGAATGGTTGTTGAATACGGATATTCTTGTTAAAATGTATACAGCTTGCAAAATTGATCATTGAGTCATGTCTGTCTATAAGTTAGTTTGTGTAGCTTCTAGGCACAGAAATAGCCTAATTATGGCTCATAGTTATGATAATGAGAGTATTATATTAAGATGTATTCATTAGGAGATTAATAAACATTGAGTAAATGTATTGCATTTTCTTTATCCATTCTTTGACTGAGGGGCATCTATGCTGTTTCCAGGTTCTGGTGATTATGAATAATGGTACTATGAACATAGTTGAGAAAGTGTCCTTATAGGATTATTGAGCATCCTTTGGGTATATGTCCAAGAGTGATAATGCTTGGTCTTGAGGTAGAATTATTCCCAGTTTTCTGAGAAACGATCATACTGTTCTGCAAAGTGGTTATACAAGTTTCCACTCCCACTAGCATTTAAGGAGTGTTCCTCCAACATAAATTTACATCATTGTTTTTAAGCCTAGCCTTCTGACAGATGTAAGATGGTTTATCAGAGTTGTTTCGATTTGCATTTCCCTGATGACTAAGGATGTGGGAAATTCCTTAAATGTCTGTTGTTAATTCTCTGTTCAGATATGCACCCCATTTTTATTGGATTATTTGGTATTTAGATGTATAATTTCTAGAGTTCTTTATGTATTTTGGAGATCAGCCCTCTGTCAAATGTGGGGTTGGTGAAGATCTTTTCTCATTCTGTAGTCTGCCATTTGGAGAAATGTAGTACCTTTGCACCATGGAGTATTAATTAGCTGTAAGAAAAATGATATCATGAAATTGACAGTCAGTTCAATGGTCATGGAGAAAAATGAATAGAGTATCCCAAGCCCCATAATCAGCATAAGCACACCAAACTCCTCACTATTCTTCGTTCATCTCTTCTTTGTAGTGAAATCTTCAGAATCTCTGCAGCAATATTGAAAAGTATAATAGATCTATGTCTGTTTATATAAAAGAAAATTTATTACCCCAAAATTATTCATTACTTCAATAGATTTTTTTTATTTTAAGAAACACAAGCACAATATGTACTCACTCATAAGTAGATATTCCGTGTAAAATAAATGATAACTAGTTGGGTGGTGGTGGCGCACACTTTAATCTCAGCACTCAAGAGGCAGAGTCAGGTGGTTCTCTGTGATTTCGAAGCCAGGCTGGTCTACAAGAGCAAGTTCCAGGACAGGCTCCAAAGCTACAGAGAAACCCTGTCTCGAAAAAACAAAACAAAACAAAAAAATTACACAAAAGTAAATGATAACCATTTTTACAACCCACAGCCCTAGAGAAGCTAGATAACAGGGAAGACCCTACACAAGATGCATGGATCACACTAGGAAGGGGAGCTAGATGAGACCTCCTGGGTAAACTGAGGGCAGGGAGTATAAGGGAGTGGATAAAAGATGAGAATATGAGGGAATGTGATGGGTGATTTGAGGAAGGAATGGAGACAGAACAATGAAATTGGTTTTTGTTTGTTTGGTTGGTTTGGTTTGGTTTGGTTTGGTTTGGTTTTGCGACAGGGTTTCTCTGTGTAAAAGCCCTAGTTGTCCTGGAACTAGCCCTTGTATACCAGACAAACTTCAAACTCAAGAAGATCTGTCTACTTCTGCCTCCCGAGTGCTAGGATTAAAGGCATGAGCCATGACTGTCCAGTGCTACCACCATTTAGCCCAAAGAGCTATCTTGACAGAAGGGTCCATTGTGCAGTTAGGGAGAAACCTGGTGCTAGGGAAATTCCCATGAACTCACGATAATGACCTCAACTTGGAATACTAGTAATAGTGGAAAGGGTGCCTGAACTGGCCTTCACCTCTAATCAGATTGTTGACTCCCCTAATTGCCATCATAGAACCTTTATCCGGAAATGATGGAAGCAGATGCAGGGATTCACAGCCAAGCAATGGGCAGACATATGAGAGTCCAGATAAAGAGAAGCAGGAGGGATTACATGAACAAAGGGGGCTAAAGATTACAAAGATTAACTCTCGGAGACATGTCTGGATTGATAGCTATGGGACCAAACCAAGCCCTCTGCATGCAGGTGTCAGTTGTGTAGATTGGTCTGTTTGTGGGGGCCCCCGCAGTGGGACCAGAATCTATCCCTGGTGCATAGCTGGCTTTTTGTAACCCATTCAGTTTGGTGTGTGCCTTGCTTAGCCTTGATGCAGGCTGAAGTTGCTTGGTCCTGCCTCAGCTAATGTACCAGGTTTTGTTGATTTCCATCATAGGCCTTACTCTTTCTAGGGAGTATATAGGAGGAAATGGGAGGAGAGAAAGGAGGGAGAACTATGATTGGTATGTAAGATGGATAAAATACATTTTTAAAAAAGAATAAAATCCAAAAAAAAAAAAAAAAACCCAAAATGTTGAGTCAGAATCAGTTCAGGGACAGATCATGTAGATACTTTCTCTGGTTATCATCAAACTCACTAGCATCTACTGCTCATCCAGTAATGTTCAGCCTGTTGATTAATGCTGGTTATGATTTACCTTTAACAGTGTAAAGAAGTATGAATTATGACATACTTTCATGTTGTATAAGATGAGGGATTTGATAAAGAATTTTTTTTTCCTTTGGGAAGCTGGCAGAATTCTTTACTTGTTGCAAGGCATTGGTTGTAAGAGAGTGGGTGGAGGATAAACGATATGAAGAAAACCTGGTGGAAACAATATTGACTTGAAGTTATAAGAAGCGTGTCTTCATCCCCAGATGTAGATTGGTGGGTGAACCATGGGTTTTCTAAGCAAAGAAGAGCAGTTTATTGTGTAGATATCCCCAGCAAAAGACGTGGTTTGGGAGTAAGTAAAGAAGCCAGGAGACATCAACAAATCACCGTTCTGAAAGCCAGAAGGCAACTTGAAACTGAAGGTCGCATGATTCTTCATACTAAGCAATTGTGAACTAGGTCAAACCCACCAAAAAAAAAATAGGAGCTTTGTAATAGCTGGGGAAAAGATTACATACTTACCAGGGAGTCAATGATTAATTATGTTAATTACATTTATTAATATAATCCTGGGTCATTTTCGAAGTTACATTCTTGGGAATTCAATACCTGGAGGAAAATCAGAACTAGCTATTATTACATAACTTTAAAATGAAATACTGAGAGGAGACATATATTGCTTCATATATTTAAACTAAAATAAATAAAACTCAAATTGCTTCTCAATAAACAACAGAGCCATGGTTATAATCAACCTGAGGGCAGATGGGGAGGATTGAGGAGAACGTGAGAAAATGGGATAGTCAAGATGGAGGAAGGACAGAGATGAGAGCAAGAAAAAAGATATCTTGATTAAGGGAGCCATTATAGCATTAGTAGAAACCTGATATTAGAGAAATTCCCGGGAATCCACAAGGATGACTCCGGCTAAGACTGTAAGCAATAGAGGAGAAGGGTCCTGATCTTGACTTGCCCTGTAGTGAGACTTGTCTTAAATATCACCATAGAACCTTCATCCAGCAAAAGATGGAAACAGAGGCAGAGACCCACATCAGAGAACTGGACTAAGCACCCAAAGTCCAGTTGAGAAGTGGGAAGAATGAGAATATGAGCAAAGAGTTCAAGATCATGATGAGTTCACCCACTGAAACCTGAGCTAATTGGAGCTCACCAACTCCAGCTGGACTTGGAAGGAACAAGCATAGGACCAAACTAGTTCCTCTGAATGTGGTTGACAGTTGCATTGCTGGAGCAGACTGAGGGGCCACTAGCAGTGGCACCACGATTTATTCCTACCTCCTTTAATGGCTTTTTGGGATCCTATTCTCTTTGGATGATACCTCGCTCAGCCTAGATATAGTAGGGAGGGCCTTGGACCTACCACAAAGCAATGTGCCTTACCCTCTCTGATGATGGGATGGTGCTGAAATGGGAGAATGAATGGAGAGAATGGGAGGAGCGGAGGGAATGGGAACTTGGATGGTATTTTTTAAAAGTCTAATAAATTTAAAGAAAAACTTTAAAAAGCTACATTTTATGTCCTTTATCAAATTTGAAAGAAATTATTCTTATTGATATTGGCCATGGAAACTCAAGGAGAACTTATTATTTCTATTCTGTATTATGGTAGATATTTATATATTCCCTAGATATTTGCTGAGAAAAGGATAACTTCTAATACATTTATTACTTTCAAAAATGAACAATACAAAAACACTTCTTTTTTTGTTTTTGTATTGTCCTATTTTTACTGGCTTCTCAACTCATCCCAGAATGGGAACATTAAATTTCATCTATAAAAAAAATTCCTCTCTAAGACACTAATACTGAGTTGTGTAAGGTATTTCTATCAAGTCTACCAGAAATTATCCTGCCTACTTCCCTCTCTACTTACACCCTGAAGAAATATATGTATTCCCCTTATGTCCTTTCTCATAACAAAAATTTTTTTTGAAAAATATCTGTGGCATATATGACAGGAATATTCCTTTAGAATTGTGCCCACATGCACACATGGGATAAAGTCTAGTTGATCAAAGTTTCTTAATGATAAGCAAATGAGCATTTCTGGAAATGAGCATTTCTTGAAAGTAAATGAGCATTTCTGGAGAGTCAAGGAATTCTTTTAAATATCTTATTGCTCCTTACCTAGAGACTTGCTCTATTGTTGTATTCTCAGAACTTACATAACTCAGCATCAAAAGAGTAACTCCCAAAATCTAGAAAAAGTTCATAAGGACATGCTGCTTGAGTTCCACCTTTGTCATCTGTTGGTCAGTGTGGTGTTTAATCTTGACGGTGAACTAGAAAACATCTGTAAACAATTGAGAGACTTCTGGTTAAGTCTGCGAGGGTTTTAGGAAAGGACTATTGGAGAAGGCAAACCTTGTTTCATAATCTACAGCACTCTCCAATGTGTAGCTCAGGAATAAAGCAGGTTATAAGGAAGAGGCTGTCTACTGGCCTTCCCTTCTTGCTGCTATAGTCATCAGTGTTGCTCCCATGCGTCACTGACTTCACTTTCCATTTTCTTTGGTTCTCCAACATGGACTGAAGCACAGAAACCTTGCGTGAGTGGTCTAAGCTTTCAACACCAGCTGGAGCTACAGAGGAACCCAACAATTTCGATGGAGCTGTTACTGACTTTCAGTCTCTCTAAGGAAAAGATGGATATTCATGGAATACACAGCCCTTATTAGATCATATGAGGTTACTTTAGACAATTCTCTCTCTCTTTCTCTCTTTCTCTCTCTCTCTCTGTCTCTCTCTCTCTGTCTCTGTCTCTCTCTGTCTCTCTCTCTCTCTCTCTCTCTCTCTCTCTCCTCTACTTCTCTTTCTACTCCTTCATCCTTCTTCCTCATATAGAAAGGATGGTAATTATGATGGTTTGAATGAAAAAATGTCCCATTTAGTTTGGGGGCATTTGAACACTTGGTCTCAAATTGGTAGCACTGCTTAGGAAGGTTTAAGTAGTACAGTCTTGATTTGGGAAATATGCCACTGAGGGCAATATTTGCAAATAAACCCTCTGGCCACTTCTAGTTTACTTTCTGTAATTTATATTTGAATTTGATGGTATGAGCTCCTAGCTTCTCATTCCTATCACCCTGTTTGCTATCAACTATATTGCTTTCACACCATTACCCTCTGGAACTATAAGTCTAAACAAATTCTTTCTTACATAAGGCTATTTCATTTTTATCACAGCAACAGAAGACTAACTAACATAAAAATGGTACCAGAAATTGGACTCCTGCTGTAAACAGAGACCGCACTTTTGTTTCCTTGCGGCCCAGACCTGAATAATCACACAAAAACCTTAATTGCAACACTGTTTGGCTGATGTCTCAGGAATATTTCTAGCTAGCTATTACATCTTTAATTAACCAATTTCTATTAATATGTTTATCACCACAAGGCTGTGGCACACAGGTAAGGTTTTGGCATCTTTCTCCTTCAGCAACTATATGGCATCTGCCTGATTCTGCTTTCTTTCTCCCTGCATTCAGTTTAGATTTCCCGCCTACCTATATTCTGTCTTGAAATAAGCCAAAACAGTTTCTTTAGTAACCAATGGTAATAAGATGTATTCTTAGCATATAGAGGGGAGTCCGACATCAACTACTATAAAAAACTTACCATGTTTGTTTGTGTTCGTTTGCTTTTTAATGTGGAAGAAATTAGAACTTTCACCTGAAAAGTTAATTGAATGTTGTAAGTAGAGCATACTCTGTCATTCTCGTAGAGCAATTTGAACTATAGAGTCCCAACTCAAGAGATTTCAGAAAGAAGCCTGGGTGGAGGAAAAAAGAGAAGAGAAAGAAATAAATTTTAGAAATATTAGCGACTGGCCTGGAGGACATATTCTTATGTTATGGCAAAGAATCTGGTTCCCCTGTTCATGTGTCCTAAGAAATTTTCTGAGACTAAATTTAAAAGAAATGAAGTAATTTATTCAGGAAAAGAAATTTTAAGACAGCATGACACTCAACCAGCAGAGTTGTTACTGATAATGTTTATTCACATCTACAATGAAAAAGGACAAGTGTGGCAGAAAAAAAAAACAGAATGTATAGATTGGAGATAAAAAGAACACTAAAGAACTTAATATCAGAGCCAAGTCCCCTGCTTGAAAAGATGCTGTGATTGTCTATGACATAGCACCAATAAGGAGAGGCCTTCTCTGCACTGGGATAAAGGGGTAAGATGTCCTCTAACCGAAATTGGAAAATGGGAGCCAAAGGTGCTTTCTGCTCCCCGAAAGGAACTAGATAAAAATGCCTTTCATGGTGTGATTCTTGGGGTCTGCGCCCTTGTGAATTAGCAATATAGGCCATGTGGTACTACCTTCAGAAGCATGAAGGGTACCTTTGCCGTGTCAGAGAGGTACTGAAGCCGGGGAACATATGGCCAGTAAATCCCTTAATCCTATGAGAGGATAGGAGGTCCTAAGAGGTCTTTGTGGGAAACAGCTGAATTGAAGTCCGGGTTGCTGTGGAGAACACAAGTTAATGGAGATGCCAAAGCAGTGGAGGTTCTGCCAAAGAGACCAATGCATATAGCACTGGAGACAGCACAAGAGAGAGATGTATGCTGGAGTCAGCAAGGTCAGGGGAACAGAGCCACTTAACCTCTTCGACATAGGTCATGAAGTTCCAGAATTTGATGTTTGTCTTCCTGAGTTTTGGGCTTGCTTTCAAACAGTATTTCCTTACTATATTCATATCCTTCCTCTTTGAGACTTAATAATAATATATGTTAATAAAATAATATTATAATATATTAGGTTATAAATAATATATGTTAATAAAACAATATATCTCATAAAATATATACATTATTATAAAATTCCAAATATATATTGCCTTAATCTCAGGGAGGATTTTGAATTTTGTACTTGGCGTATTGACTTCATGAAATATCATGGGGACATTTGAGATCAGACTAGATCTTTTTTACATTATGATATGGCCATGTAATCTGAGGGCTAGGCAGTGGTGTGTCGTGGTTGGAGTAAAAAATGTCTCTGAGGCATTGAAATTCTTGGTCCCCAGTTGGTGGGATATACCTCATTGCTTTGATATTTTGACATTAAATATTTCCAAAGCTATGCATTTTCCTGTCAAGGCAATTCAAGATTTCCATTTTGTTTTAACCATTATCGAGTTTGTTGAGCCAGTTTACGACGTAACATACATATCTATCTAGCTTCCTACTTTATTATCATGGTTTAACCTGGTTTTTTTGTTCCACAAAATGAGTGCCAGTGACATCCTGAAGAGAATTTTTGGTCACTGTGTTACGAGCTTCTGGTTCCACAGTCATGATTGGAGAGGTTTAGAGGTACCGCTTTGTTACGGGTGTGACTGTGGGCCGGGGTTTGAGATTAAACGTCTTTATACCATGCCATTTCACCCCTTTTGCTTCGTGCATGGGCCTGAAGAGTGAGTTCTTAGCTTATTTATCCGGCCACCATGCTCCTGCTTGTTTCTGTCTTCCCCCTGCGATGAAATCATCTCTCTAGAGCTGTAATCCCCAAGAAACTCTTCTATGAGCTTCAACGATAAGTGTGTATCACAAAAAATAGAACGTAAATACAGTGGTATAGTATTTGTGTTTTAGTAAATAAGGCTTGCCTGAAGATCTGGATGCATGCAACCGCATTAGTCAGCCATACAAAAACCCAAAGACAGATATTGGGGTTCAAGTTGAAGATCAGAAAAGCAAAGCAGCCAGCCACTGGCTCATACCTCTACCTCAGACCAAAATGGGTGATCCTGTCTCCACAAATCCTCAGATTGAGACTGAGCTTGACACTTGTCTCCTCCTGTTTTATATTCCTCTCTAGTGCTGGAATTAAAGGCTTGTACCACCACTGCCCAGCCTCTATTGATAACTAGCTTGGCTGCTGGGATTGAAGGTGTGTGCCACCAATGCCTGGCCTGTATTGGTGTGGAAAGAAAGCGGAGGAGGAGAGGAAGAGCAGATATGTTTATTAACAACATCTATAAAGTAGAAAGTATAATAGGACCCATAACCTTTAGGCTAGGTGTTGTAGTATGAAAACAACTTCATAATGAGCACTGACCTCTACAGGCTCAGTAACCAAAAAAGATGGTCTGGGATCTGGTAGTCCTAATCCATGTTGTTTTGGCGGTTTACCAAATGTTGGCATGACATAGTTCAGCTGGATCCATCCTGGAGAACTGCATCCAATGAATTGGGAAGACAGGGATATTTTGACCTGTAGAGTCTTTTCTTCATTGAACAGCCATAGCCATAATTTCCCCAGTACATACAAGAACTATAGAACAGAGTTGTTTATTTTGAGCGTTAGTAAAGCATTATAAAGAGAAGTCCATGCCGGTTTACTTCAGTCTGAGGCCGAGTAAGGGGATCAATATCAACATGGAGGTCATGCCACTTACATCTGTCAAAATGGTAGAGCAGTCATCACACACAGGGCTCAGTATTTAAATTTCAGGAGGCATTTTCAGGCTATGACAATTTCCAGTGCCAATATCAGGCACTGATAGAAGTTTCTTGCAGTAAAACCTGAATGGCAGAGAGAATTCTCAATGTTGAACTTTCTGAGCTTTAATAAGACATATGTTTGGGGGAGGCAACCAACCTCAATATGTTCTATAGAGCTTATATAGATGACCAGTCACATAAATGATGTCTTAGCATAAATGTTTAAAGGGTATGAAGGAAGGAATAACAGTCAATTGTGATTAGTGCTCTGAGGAAAATTCATATGACATTTACATGTATATTTGTGATTAAGATTGGGTAGCAACTACGAAAGAGAAAAAGCCCAGGAATTTAAACATAACTCTCTCGGCCCAACTCTAGATACCTACATTTTCCTCTCCTTTAGGGAAGTAAAATAGAAAGTCAGGTAGAGAAATCATTGTCCCAGAATTTTCTTTTGTAATATTTCCATCATACTTGAAAAGAAGCAAAGACACAGGGCAAATCATAGTCTATTTTAGAGGTCTCTCACATCTACCTTACCATTTGCCACCTTGGATTTTTTAAAAAAAAATGGCAAGATTGGTTTTGAAAAGGAGAAAAATGAGTGCATTTTTAGCTTGATATGCTTAGATAACAAACAATGGATTTTATATTAACCCAAAGGTACTTTATACTGAATGAATAAAACATTTGATCTCTATATTCACTGTAAAAAATGAATTCTTCCATGAAAGTAATACATGATCACCAGCTCAGTTATTACATGTAGCCACTATAATTACAGTTATCTTTTCGTGAATTACTCACTATCTCTCCCCAAAATGCTGTGCTCAAAAATCTTTATAAGCAGTCTTTCAGACATAAAATGTAGTTTCTGTCTGGTATAACAGGTAGTCACTTTGTTAGGAATGGCATGGCAGATGCCAAAATAAAAATTCAATTATGAATAAAAAATTTTATCTTCTTTATCTTATAATTTCTATTTGATCAAGCAATTTGGCCAATGTACTAATGTGGTTATAAACATTACAAATGTGCATTTTAAAGTGCTGATTAAGTGGCTACTCCACGAAAGGACTTTGTAATTCATTTTGCAACAGAGCTCCTTTTCCTAATTAAAATAAAACGAAGTGAATTGGCAAAGTTTACTGAATACTTTATTGGCAAATGTTCCATCAGTCATTTCACTAAATGAATTCAAAAAATTACACTCTGTCATAAAATTTCATTCATTTACAAAGAATATCATTAATGTAGAACTTAACCTTCAATACTTTATGAGAAATTGTATCAAAGGTATCAAAAACACTTAGGTCTAGATTTTGTGGGTAATATGAAGCTAAATCTTAAGCAGGATATATGAGAAAAAGTTATTTTTTGGAATTACTTTTTCCATGACAATCTTACATGCTAGGCCTGGTTCAGCGGTCCCTTTCATTTTAATTACTTTTTTATAGCAAAAAATATAAAATATCAGTATAGCATCAAAACTCAATGGAGGAAACAAATCATAGACTTTGAGGTCAAAATACACTTTGAAAACAACATTCACCAAGTTGAAAACTCATGAGAATACAGAGAATACAGTTGACAAAACACTGATTGCAAATTCCAAGTGAAACAGGCATCTCTACAAAAGAGTTATAAAGTGTGGAGAAATTACATAAGTTCCCCAAGGCTTTAATTTCCTTACCTTACAAGACTGAAATATTAAAAGCAGGTCACAGCCATGTAAAGTTGAAAAATTTTCTAGGACAAGTTATTTATTGCTAAGATGAAAATATTAAGCAAATAGGAGCAAAGTGAAAGCCCACGGGATATCATTTTCTGACAGCCACTAACACCATTAACACTAATTAATTAGTAGTGGTCCAAACCTAAACAACACGAGAATCATTAGTAGTGGGGTAAGACGATGTGCAACATTTGAAAGCTCACACACTCGTTTTTCAAAGGAAGCTCTGGGAAAGGAAGAGTAATATTAGTACAGCGTATGCTCTTGAAAAACCACTAAAGATGGATCTCCCTAGAGATGACTCTACTTTCTGGAGAGTCTTTACTGGTGAATACCTTTAGCCAGAGGTTCCTGGAATCTTACAATAAAAAACAAGCCAATAACAAAACTACATACAAAAAAGTAAATTTAATCAGAAGTATTATAATTATTGTGAAATTATTAAACAAATATCAACTAATTCAGGTATGTAAGTACAAGTAGTGATGGAGCTTGATAAAGGTTAATACATTAAAGGGCCAAATGTATTACCTAGGCATTGAGGAATGAAAGCATTTATGCTAAAGGTAAACAGAAGCTGAAAAACAAGATGCAGAGGAGCTGGAAGAATATGAAAATTGACCTCTTTAAGCTCATGACTCCAATTTTCTATAAACTTACAAGCCTGAACTGACAAACTGATAACTTCTGTTATCTCAAATGCCTTGATGAAAGTAATTTTTCTAGACAAATACTTCATAAAATTCCTAAGTGCTCACACTCATTATTGCCAATTACCATCTACAACTGTTTGGTCACCTTTTGAGATAGAATTCTGGAAAACATATTTGCTAATTAATACTCGGATAGTGCTATTTTAAATATTGAGTTACAGTATGAGTAAAGCAATGCAAATAGAACTACAGACTCAAATTCATGTGAAACACTGCATCCATGTATGTCTTTTCTGAGACACTCATGATTTGGCCCCCTCCATTCATGTCTACTAGCCATGGTGACCTAGCTTTCTGATATCTTCACTCCTCTACTAAAATATGAACTATATAACTCTGGAAGTCTACAGTGAATGATTCTTGTTTATGTCATTGCATATTTGAATGTTATCAAGAATTTAATAAACTTAATGCCTAGTAAAACTGAGAAGAGATGAAAACTTTAGAGGAAAATGAAATTACTATGTCAACAGTTACCATATGCTCAAAGCAACATGGGAAAAGTTAAGCATGCCACAAGAAATGTGTTCAATTAATTTGAATGTAAATAAAATAAAATGTAGGTATTATTGATAAAATACTAACACAATTGCTAGGAGTCTTAGTTGGGGCCATCTTCGAAACTTTCCAACCCACCCAACCCAATCACTCATTTACACACCTCCACCCCCGAAACCCAATTTAACCAGATCTCGTCTATTTCCATTTCCCAGGAAAATCCAAGCATCTTCTTTGGGCCCTCCTTGTGCCATGCTTTGTTGATACCATGACAGGCCTGCCCCTTTCTGAATGGAGACGGGAAGTGTGGATGGTAGGCTGGGGGTAGGGAGGTAGGTAGAAGGGAGGTAGTGGGAGCAAGTGAGAGGAAAGGAAGTAGGGAAAACAATGATAATTTTGGAAAATAAATAAAAATAAGAATACTAACACTGTCCCACTTGCCAATTCACAGAGATACAAACTATTTTCATAATCCTGGTTCAGATACAGAGCCCAATGGGGCATTAGATTCAACGACAGTACACACTATTCTCAGAGTTAACGGGATTCCTTCTGGTCCTTGGTAGTCCAATATCCTATCATCACATAGCAACTTAAAAAATTATCCACACTCCTCTTATTGTACTTCCTGAGACCAAATCTCCAGTGTTTCAGTCTCTGTGAGAGTATGTACACGTGTGTGCCTGTGTAGACTTATGAAAAAAGAAAATTGAATATTGCTTTGAACTTTACATTTAAAATTGTCTACCTATTAACAAACCAAATAACCCAACAAAAATGGGGTAAATATTTAAATGAAGAATTCTCAATAAAGGAATCTCAAATGGATGCAGAACACTTAAAGAAAATTTAACATCCTTTCTTAACCATCAGGTAAATTCAAATCAAAGTGAATTTGAGATTCCATCTTATACCTGTCAGAATGGCAAAGATCTATAACACAAGTGACAGTTCATGCTAACAAGGATGTAGACCAGGGGAGATTTCTCCATTGCTTCTGGGAGGGCAGACTGGTGCAACTTCTATAGAAATCAATGTGGCAACCCTTCAGAAAATGATGAATTGAACCACCTAAAGATCCAGCTATGTCAGTCTTGGACATTTGCCAAAGGATACTGCATCCTCCATCAAGGACACTTGCTCAACTATACTCATAATATAGAAAAGAGAAAAAGAAACAACAACAAAAAAAAAAACAAACCCTAAAAGCCCTCAACCAAATTTAAAAAATGCAGTATACTCAGTTGTTAAAAACAATGACATCAGGAAATTTGAGGGCAAATGGATGGAACTAAAAGGAGAGAGAGAAGAAATCATCCAGAGTGAGATAATCCAGACTCAGAAAGGCAAATATGGTTTGTATTCACTTATAAGTAGTTATTAGCTGTTATGGAAATGATAATAATGACCAAAAAACCAGAAAGACCATGTAACAAGAAGGGCTATAAGGGGGATGCATGGGTCTTCCTGAGAAGAAAAATAGGAATAGACTTGTGGGTGGACTGGGGACAAGCAGAATTGGGAGCAGGAGAGATCAGGTTAGTGGTGGGGGTGGAGGGAGAGATTATGAAAAGAGAGAACTGGAATTAGAGGTCATTTGGGGGAGTAATCTGGAAACCCAGTGCAGTAGAAACTCACAGAAATCTATTGGGTTACCGTAATGAGGACTCCTATAATGGAATCTCCAGAGCCTGAACTGGCAATCTTCTTTAACCAGAAAACTTCCAGTAGTGGAACTGGAATATCAACACAGCTACAAAACATTTCCTCTATGCTCTGTCCTGCCAGCTAGATGTGCAGGGACAACGGAGGAACAGATATTGTAGTAATGGCCAACCAATAGCTGCTCTAATTTGAGAGCCACACCACAAAAGGGAACTCATGTTCAAAGCTGTCGGGATAACCACAGTCTGGACAGCCGAGTGACCTAGATTCAAAAAAGAAATTAATAAAATGTGTCCTAATGCTATTCTGCTATATATTCCATAGCTAGGTATCTTGCCCAATTGTCACCAGAGAGATTTCCTTTGGCAACTAATAGGAGCAGATGAAGAGACCCATAGCCAAACACTAGGCACAGAGAATGCCCAAGTTGGAGATCTTCATTGGGTCCCTTCCTTCTGAGCTTGAGAAACGCGGTGGAAGTGGGACAGGAAGAATTGTATGTGCCAGAGGAGTCAAGGACACGAGAAGAAGATGACCTGCAGAATCAACTACATGGCTGAGAAGCAGCAATTACAGATACTTCATAAATCTGCACTAGGTTATCTGCATATGTGTTATTGTTGTGTAGCTTGGTGTTTTGTGGGAATCCTTACAGTTGGGGAGGGAGTATCTCTGACTTTTTTGCTTGCTGTTGGGACACTTTTTCTCCTACCGGGTTGCCTAACCAAGCCCTGATAAAGAGTTTGTGTCTAGTTATATCATAACTCGTTATGCTGTTTTAGGTTAATATCCCCAAGAGGCCCGCGGTTTTCTGAAGTGAACTAAAGGGTGGTAGACCTGGGGAGAGAGAAGTGGGAGGGGAACTGGGAGGAGTGGAGGGACTGTGGTCTGGACGCAGTATATGAGAGAAGAATAAAAAGAGAGAACAAAAAGGTCAAAATAACTAAAATTAAAAAAAATGTCTACAAAACCACTGAGTGTTCATATAACCAAAGCTATTACTATCTCATAAAAGTTAAAGAACCTATCTGAGTTCAGTTCCTTATCAGTGTTCTTCTTTGTACCAAGAAGCAGGACAGAGAACTGATCACATGATCACAAATCCAAAGTTCATGTGATTTAACATATATGATGATATATCATTAGATATGTTGAAATATACCACCAGGAGTGGACATTATCACCAATTACCTTTTTACCTCTAATGATGTGGAATTATGTTATATCTGTCCTAGGTTTTTTCTCTTTTCCTGGGATGGAACCCTGACCAAAATCAACTTGGAAAGGAATGGGTAATTTGAATTACAGGTTATTGTCTACTCTCAAGGTAAGTCAAAGCAGAAAAATCAATGCTGGAATGTAGAGGCGGGAATCAAAGAGGTGGAGGAGAAATGCAGCTTATTGAGTCACTCCTCTGTGTTGCTCAGTTGCTTTCTTATACCAGGTGTAGCTGCCCACAGCAGGCCAGGCCCTTCCTCATTAATCATTAGATAATAAAATGACTCACACATGTGCCTACAGGCCATTCCAATGGAAGTAATTATATAATTGAAGACATTCTAGTTTTGTTGAGTTGACAATAAACTAACTAGTACAAAATCTAATGTACACACACTATCCACCACTACTCTACATGAAAAGGATTAAGCTATGTAACATCTTTTGCCTAACTTCAGGCTTGAATGAAAATTACTGGGTTGAAGATGAGCTCACTACACATCTGTGATCTTACTGTGGGCCTCACCATCCTGAACTGTATCTCCCACAAAAGACAGTTGGGAATGCTAAGAAGTGCCTTTGTCAATTGTTATGTGGCAAGCAGTATGTGTTAGTTTTACATGGATCACTAAGGGAAAACATGCCTTTTGGATGCTCTTTGGTGGCATTTGAAGAACTTTCCCTTCTGTAAAGGTGAGCAAAGAAAGCCCTTTATAAACTCCATTAGAAAGTGTTTTCTCGTTGCAGAAGAGACATAATGAGTCTACAACAATGGTTTGGAAATTAATATCAATGTTCCATATTGCTTTTTCCCATGTATGCATATACTTCTTTTATTCAGTATAATTGCCCAGAGATTTATCCAAGTTGCTCCTGGGAACAATATAGCATTCATATTCCTTGCAGAGTAGTGATCAAGGGAGTAGATGTACCACAGCTTGTGGAAACATTCTCCGCTAGAAGGAAACAAAGACTGTTTTAGTTGTACTTATGCTGAATAAAGCTCTGTTGATGTCACTGACATTCTCATACAAAGACATGTTGGTTTTCATATCAACTCATTATTAATATATTAAGCATGTACTTAGCTATATAAAAACAACAAGTTCCCCTTCAACATGGCTGTATAAGCTTACATTCCCACTAGCGATGCACTAAGGTCCTTTTATCCCTCATCTTCTCCAGCAGTTGTAGGTCAGCGGTTCACTGTTGGCCTCCTTTGTGGTTTTCTACCCAGCTGTGGGCACATTTACACTCTCATCTCTGTCAATTATTTTAATATCTTCTGATCATTAGAAGTTAACATTTTTCAAAAGGCGTGAAGACTCCTTGTAAGTGTCCAAATTTACTACTGTTCCTTTGGATGAGGGTCCTGCTTCCTAAGTTCCGCATCTCACTATGCAAAGAGGTATCTTGTTAGTTTTATTCATGTTCATTTTAAAAGTTGCATAGCATAGTGGCTTGACGGTGGAGGAGGACTGAGAAACCAAGGACAACGGCGATGAGCATGAACTCTACAGCATGGACGGGCTCACTGTGAGCCTTGTCAGTTTGGTTGCTCACCTTCCTGGACTTAGGGGGAGATGGGAGGACCTTGGACTTAACATAGTGAAGGGAACCCTGATGGCTCTTTGTCTTGGAGAGGGGTGGAGTGGGGGTATGGGTGGAAGGGAGGGGAGGGAAGGGGGAGGAGGAGGGGAGGAGATGGAAATCTTTAATAAAAAAAAATGAGGAAAAAAAAGTTGCATAGTAAATAAGTTAGTAAGATACATAATTATGAAAATGGATATAGCTTCTTCCTTAATACAGCATGGTAACCAACACAAGAACGGTGCCTTATCAAAACCCAAGCATATTAGCTCCTTTAGTCAGTGCTTTTCGGGGGTGGCTACAAAACTCTTCCGTGTTTACCTCTCAGACACCCTCAGTCTTCATCTTGTAGCCACCATTGTCACTTCCTGTCTTCATCCAGTTCCCCTCCCCACAACACCAAGTGCTTAATAGTCTGTAAATCGTTAATATATATATATATATATATGAACAAATTTAAGAGCAACATTATTCTCACATAAGCCATTGCATGTATCCAAGTAGCTTGGTTTTCAAAACATTGTTTTTTTAAGAAATGAAAGCCTAGGTACTTCAAAATTATGTAAGAGATAGGTATTTATATCTTATAGAAACTTGAAATTTAGACACATCCTTCTCCACATTTCCCATGAGGGTATATCTGTGACTCATTTAACTTTCAACCCAGAAAATGTACAGAACCTTATTTCATTGCTGAGATAAAAACAACATATAAAGAGAAATGAGCTAGGAAAGAAACAAAAGAAAGTAGTAAAATGAAGACAAAATAATCAGATAATTTTGTCTGTCATCTAAAGTCCCTATTTGCAAGCATTTGTGGGTATTTATGATTTATCTGCAGTTTAGGTTAATATAAAATTCCATGCTTATGTAAGAATTGATTTTACAAAAATAAAAAATAGAAGATGATTTTATAATATTCACTTTTCCAAATTTCCATGGGCTGAACTATAAATGATTGAATTTTTAAGTGTAGTTGTTCCTCAACTTACATGTATGCCTGTCTACAAATCTACTGTGTGGCTTTCAAACTTAAGGGAAATGCTTCATCAGATACAGCACATGGCAGGTGATCTGGGACTCCCCTCTGTGTGCTGTGAATATGTTTTATTGCCATTGATTAATTAAGAAGCTGCTTTGGCCTATAGCAAGGCCAAGCAGAGATAGAGGAGGAAAGGAGGTGAAGTCAGTAAGATGCTATGTAGCTACAGAAGGAGAAGGTCACTAGAAGGTAAGCCACAGTTTTGTGGCGATACACAGATTAACAGAAACGGGTTAATTTAAGATGTAAGAGGCTAGCTAGCAATACAATTGAGCCATTGGCCAAACAGTGCTGTAATTAATACAGTTTCTGTGTGATTATTCAGGTCTGGGTGACTGGGAAATGTAAATGCAGTCTCCCTTTACAGGCAAGCTTCCTGGTTCCATGGATCCTTGAAAGTAATTCTTTCCTTTCCTTTAGTAGTCAGCTTTCCATACTCAGAGTTTCTCCATAGACAGTGATATCCATACGGAGTGGGTAAAATTCCTCAGAATAAACTACAATCTTAGAATTGAAGGCATATGATCAGTTACTAACTGATCTCTCCCCTGACTGACAAGGCAAACAATACTCTGGGATTAGGTTTACACATCCTGAGATACAGAAGTCCTTGATATCATTCTAAGTCATTAAACATCAGACTGGTATCATATCAGCTGTCACATGACCATCTGTGCTTCCAACGTGTATTAGAAAAGGCTTTAAAAATGACAAAGAAAAAGCATGTGCATATCTCTAACTATTGCCAAACATGTGGGAAACATCCTTAGCTCATTCCCCCTAAATTATAAATACAGAATATTAATATTTTGTTGGAAATGTTGGCAGCAGGAACAGAGAGATAAGCAGATATCAATAAAAATAGTGGTCACATGAATATGTTTCAGAAGTTACTCATATTATTTACAAAGGATTCCATTTTTTATTTTTTCACATATGTGGATGAAGCAAAAAGATAGTATGAATAATATTTAAAATTGTAGAAAAAACATGCTTTACCCTGACAGTCTCAGAAAGTTTGTTAACTTTAACTGCAATATCCTGTAGTAGTACAGGATATCTCATTTCTGAAGGTGAATGAAGAATTTAAAGTATGAGAAAATCATGGTTTAGGTTGTATCTATTAACACACCGAGCACAGATTTTCATATATAAGTAGGAAGAAACCCTAATAGTACAATTAGTACAATGTCTTTTAAAGTAAGATTATGTCTGTATGCTGTAACATTGTTTACTCTCAGGGACCATAACCAAAGGGATAAGCATCTCTACAAAGTGTTGAGGGTCAACTGTAATAAATAAGAACACGTTTAGAAATAAAACTTTATTACAGACATCATAAAGACTACTGTGCATTGATTGAAATAAATTGCCTGCGGAAATAACCTATAACATGTTAGTAGACAATTTGCCTCTTTGTCAATAGAAAATTACTTTGTAACTGTTATATAATACTGCTGAAATTTTAGATTCAATTAGTGATAGAGACTTCCATGATATTATTATATTCCATTTACCAAGATTCATTCAAACCCAATTATATTGTAGAAGGTCAGGATTTGGTATTAGCCTCAGTATTTTGAAGTGCAAGTGCACAGATTATACAAAATTGAGATACACATGCCACATTTTATCTTTTCATTCAAAAAGGATTAGTATAGAGCAAAACCATATATATGTGTGTATGTGTACATATATTTATGCATATATATGCATGTAATGTGTATATCTATAAATGTGTGTATATATGTGTGTCTACCATTAAGAGCTGAATATATATTTTTCTTTCAATAAGTAGGAATTACCCTTTCTTAAAATACAATACTTACAATACAAGACTTAAAAATACTAGGTAAAAATTTGGAATGCAGTTCAGTGGTAAGAGTATTTGTTGTAATTACATAAACCTCTGGGTTTGAGGTCTAGCACAATTAAAATATAAATGCATATTCTAATGTATATGCAACTTGAAGATCCTAAATTTTCCTAAATTTCCTTAGATTGTATTTCAAATACTTACAGAGTCTTCATAAGAAATAGAGTTGTTAAAGTAGAATAAAGAAAGGCCTGTGATGGCCCACATGTTTCTGATGCCAGCTCTCTCCATCTATAGAACATATAGTCTAGAAACAGGGCGATACATCACACTTACCTGAGAAAAGTATTTTATTGATACTGGCAGAATCGTCAAAAGTCTTGAAAATCTGTTCATTATGGGCAGAAAGAGCTTAACAAGCATCCCTGAAATATTGTGTCTCCCCTAACCAGCTCCACTTTCTGGGTCTATAGAGTTAATGACTCATTTAAATAAACAACCTAACTATCCAAGCATAGATAAGCCATACATCACTTGAAGTCCCTTGACCACAGGGATGATGCAGACTGTCTTACAAATGGGGATGAATTTGACCATTTCTTGCAAACTGAGCCTCCTATGGTACAAAGGCTTGTTAAGGACTACATAATAAATTTATTCCTTATATTGTGAGTTCTCTAAACATTCTGTTCTCCGGTCTTATTATCTCAGGAAAACAATTTTTTTGCTTTTTGTTTTTTGTGGTAAATCTGAAAATACAAAGTACAAGATTACTAAGTAGTAACTAGGTTGGGAAAAGTGACTCACCTAAACAAGAAAAAAAATTAAGAAATGCATTTGAGGAAGTTAATAGGAAAATGACCATATACAAATGAGCAAATCATCTTAGGGAAGTATTACTGGTGGTAGTGGAGTGAAAAAATAAAGGTTTGCACAAATTTGTTCAATGACAAAATAACCTTATTAAGATCAAAAAGGAGATATTTATTAAAGAGGGGTCTACTCTCAAGAGTGACAATGAACCACTTGAGCAAGTGTATTCTGGGGCCTCTGCTCACAGAGGGACTTGTTACTAGGCAACACACTTGGCGTGGCTCTATGTTTTATAATAATTTATATGTTCTCATTTCTTACTATGTGTGCCCCTTCCCACGTAGTATCTTATTTTCCTCATGTGCATTCCCAGTTATGAAAAGATCATAAAAGTTGGTAAATAGGGGAGTCTCCATTAAACTTCACTTGAAGTACATATTTTACTTTGTGATATATGAACCCCAAACTAGTTTAGACTAGCTTGGCCTTTCTCTTCTTTTTACAGGATAAATTGTGAATATAAATTATAGACATTAACTGTCTAAGTTTGATTACTATTAGGCAATAAAATTCTGAAAGCACTATTGTCTAAAGAGAGATGAACAGGTAGCTGGATGCAGGTGGGGCTTGGAGGGGGCTCGGGAAGTGGTCTGATGCATTTAAAGAGAAGAATGGGAGTGTGTTTAGAGCATAAAGATGAGGAAACCAATCTGTGAAGGAAATTATTAGAAGACAAGGGTGTGCATAACACAAATTGTACAGAGTCTCCAGTTACTAAAGTGTTTTCTCAGTATGGCTGCCTTAAAAGTTTCTATTAAAATTATGCATATTTAAGTGAGTTGGGACTCCAATTTTGCTAGTATCTTGTAGAGATCTGGAAATAACACTGAAAGATGGAATGTTCACCAGGACATGAATGGAATTCTATTAAATGTGATAACTTCAAAAACCTCAGTGTGGAGGAACAGGGGAAATCCCCACTCTAATACCATTTAGTAGGTCGTAATTTTTTATAGGACTGATTAGGCTAGGATGAGTTGGTAAATTTTCAATAGGAGATATGGAATAATTATGACATATTACAGACTTTGCATAACAGATGTTTGTTCCATAAAATGAAAAACAAGACAAAGCACAACTGGCTTTTGTATCACTGGTGAAGGACTTAAAATGTTGGATTAGAAACCTTGTTTCCTTCCATAGCTGTCTAGGTAACTTAGAAAGAATCAGGTAACATCTTTGGGCTTTAACTGTTTGGTCTCACTATTGGACTACTCATTTTGACTTCTGAAGGGCTGTTAGAGAATAAAATGAATTATTTTTCAAATTGTTTTGAAAAACCTAAGTGTTATACAAATCTGAGTTATCAAACCTCAAGCAAAAATGTTGAAGCTGATGAAAGAGGAAGAGATGAGTATTGAATTTTTATGAGAACACTTTGAAATTTATACAACCAAAATTAATAGTCAAAAATATTACAGAATATTCTCCCAGTGGAAACTCTAGAATGATTCTAAGTAATTTTTGCCTAGTTTTGACTATAGAACTTATCTAGTTTCAGGTAATGACTAAGCTTGGTTTCACATTAGCACAGATAATTATACAGAAAACAAAAGGGGTAGAGCATAGGCATATAATTATATTCTGTCTACATATTGCAAGCTCAGATACCCAGGGTATACGCTACTCATGTCGTAGAATGTCATGATCTACTCATCACAGGGCGCTACATGGGCGTAGAAGAGAGTGTCTATTATTCCATCTATGAAAATCACTATCTGTCAACCTGAAGAGAAATATTAGTATTGAGAGAGAGAAAGAAAGAAAGAAAGAAAGAAAGAAAGAAAGAAAGAAAGAAAGAAAGAAAGAAAGAACCTGAGTAGATCTGCGTAGTTGGCTACTGGTACCGTAGGAGAAAAGTAGAGAATTCTCTCACTAATACTAAAGCAACAATATTTTCCAATAGTAGCTATGAATGACCCAAGAGACTAGGACAAGAAAAGGCTGGAGAAAAAAGGATCTTGTAGATAATCTAACTATAGTCACAACAGTAGATGGATTTGGAAAGAAAATATAAAGGCTAGAAAAGGGGATGAACATATGGCTCAGCCTTAACCAACAGCTACGACTCTTGAAAATGACCAGGCTCTCTTCCTAGCACCCATATGTTACCGCACAACCACCGGCACCTCCAGTTACAGGTGACCTTTTCTTCTCAGGAAAAATGCGCTGGTGGTACACGCGATATATGTAGGCAAAACACACAATATGCATGAGATAAACATAAAATAATACTCTACAAAATAATACTTTTTAAAGTTGCTGAAAACTGAAAAAATGATGTCAAAGTAAATATTTGATATATATGAAATTGTGACACAATCCTAAATTGTAAATAATGATAAAAAGAGATGGGTAAATAATCTTGTTCTTGTGATCAAATAACCAATACAAAATAAAAAACTTAAGGTAGAAAGAGTTTCTTTCAGCTTACAGTTTGGAGAATACTGCTCATCATGACGCGGAATGCCTGGCGGCAGGGCTTGAATAACTGGACACATTTCATTCATAGCAGTGAATCATCAAGAACAGAGAGGATGTCAGACTGGGTTATCAAAGCTGAAGTCCATCTCCAAATGACTCATTCTCTCTACTAACATCCCACTGCCTGAAGGGTCTACAACCTGCCTAGGAACCAATCAGTCCAACAGAGAAAGTTTGAAGAACATTATACATGCAAACCTCAACAAGACAGAACGATGACATTTAGTATTCCGAGGGAATTCTGTGATGAAACAAAGATAATCATAGCCTGGTAGGCACATGTGCAATAAATCATCGCATAGACATGTGATGAGCTGGACTTTCTTCACTGAAGGCCAAAATCAAAGTACAAACGAAGTAAAAATAAGACTATAACCCTGAAATATGAACATGAAAAGGAGTATATGTCAAGGAAAATCATACCAAAACCATCATTGTAGGAACCAAATAAAACAGTGGGGAAAAGGCAATAGTAAGAGATTTTTTTTTTAGAAAGATTTCCTTTTAAAAAAATTAAAAAGTGAGAAAAGCGTGTTTTCACAGGCGTAATAACCCATGCAAGCACTGAGGCAGTGGCATATAATTTTTTTCCAGATGAGAGAATACTTCCTTTCTTTGCACTTTCTTGTCTGATTCAATATCCTGGAACATCTAAAGACTTGTTTAATATTCAGCAGGGCTCCACTATTAATTTTCAGCCACAAAACCTTTGCCAAAGATCTTTGTCCATCATTATGAAAATGTTTTCTAGGCTAAATACTGGCTTCAAAGGCACTATCTAAATATTTTTACTGAAAGGCATGTAGTCTGTTAGAAATATTCCCTAATATAAGCATTTTAAACTTTATTATTTTAGATCACATATCTTATAGAAAAAAAATCTGCTACAAAAAATGTGATCTAAAACTTCATATAGCAGTAACACATAGACATAGCATAATTTTGTGGAAATTTTTTCTACTAACTTGTAAAACAAATTCTAGAAAAAATATGAAATACGCTTATGGACAAGTTTTAACATAAACAGTTTCTGGGATAAATGGGTGTGTAGATAGATGATTTAAAACATACTGGGATACATGGCTGGGTGAGTAAATGTTTGGATTCATAGATGAAAGGATGAATAAATTGGTTGGTTGAATCAATAGCTAGGTGCATGGATTGAATTATAAATTATACATTATATTATAGTAATATCATATAGCTCTTTGCTTTGGGGTATGCTTGAAGAAGTGCTGTGGAGAGGAAAAGTTAACATAGTAGCTTCTTTTGTTCTACAGGATGATCTGTCTTACCTCCTGTACATTTTTCCTTTTTTATAAAGTGGGATTTGTTGGAATAGTGTCAGAAGATCCCTGGAGTGCTCGACAGACCCTGGTTCAGAATGTTCCTTGAAGTTTGGTGCCAGAGCTCTTGGTGGGTGTCATCACAAATACCCTCAGTGACTAAGAACGCTTGACCAGCCTAGTGTTGTCAGT
The DNA here is from genome assembly GCF_903992535.2 of Arvicola amphibius. Taxonomy (NCBI): domain Eukaryota; kingdom Metazoa; phylum Chordata; class Mammalia; order Rodentia; family Cricetidae; genus Arvicola; species Arvicola amphibius. Next base: position 159,036,775 of record NC_052051.1, read on the forward strand.
GACTCTGTACACATTTATTTCTCTCTAGCATCAGAACATGGAAGAGGACTAGTTTCTTGGAGTTAAATATTCCTTCACTTCAAATTAAGACCAATAGCAAATAATATAAAAAAAAACAAATGCATTTGATATTACCCAAAATGCCCTGTCCCTACAATGTGAAAAGAATTTCAAGGAAGACCCAGGTATTTGTAGGTCTCCTGACACAGGGGGTGATCTAGATTGTGTGAAAGTTCATTTATTCTTTCTGCTACCACATACAGTATACTTTCCTGCAGAGACAATAAAAGTATAGAAAAATATTTCAGATATTAAAAGAAATAAAAATAAAGCAATATATATAATAGTATGAGTAAAAATTGAACTCATATAGGAATATATGTTCAATATATTTATTTCTCCAAAACTTTGTGAATCAATATATGGAAATTTATACCAGAATGCTCATTTCCACAATCTAGTGCCATTATTATATAATTAATTTTTAGTGTCAATGAAATTTTATGAGGACATTTCAAAGTAAAAGAAAATTCCTGCAAAACCAGTTTTCAAAATATCCAACAAAGTCACAGAGGTAGTTAACTATGTAGAGGGTTGGAATGTTTTGCATCCACTGCCAAATGATCTTGGACTACTTCTCACCTCATTAACAGTTATTCACTGTTCTCACCTCTGAGTTTGACCTAACACGTTTATGACAATGATATGGTATCTTTGGGGTATATTAACAGTCTGCTAACTTCCAAGACCCAAACCCTAAAGAATGTTATCAAATAGAATCTTAAACTTACAGTAGAAGTTTCTTCACTTTTCTGTAAACTGGCTGATAACCCCATCAGTGTATTTAATATACATTATTTTGGGGGGGTTTTTTATTGATTTTTATTGAGCTCTACATTTTTCTTCCCTCCCTGCCTCTTCCCTCTCCTCTTCAACCCTCCCTTAAGGTCCCCATGCTCCCAATTTACTCAGGAGATCTTGTCTTTTTCTACTTCCCATGTAGATTAGATATAAGCCTCTCTTAGTGTCCTAATTGCTGTCTAAGTTCTCAGGGATTGAGTTTTGTTGGCTGGTTTCCATGCATTGTGATTACAGCTTTATGTTATAAGTAAAATAACTTCATGAAGTATTGAAATATGATGTTTGAACTAAACCAAGTCTGTTTTCAAGCCACTCCTACTTACATCTCACTCTACAATTAACCCTCTTGTAATCCATTTGAAATAAGAGCTGTGAGGTGTGTGGAGACTATGCACCTTTAAATCTGGTTTTAAGCTTCTGACATGTGTAGCATGTAGACTTTGATTTTCTAGGTTGTAGTACATATAGTCATTGAGTTAATGTGCAAAATGGCAAGGAAAAATGGAAGACTATGGAATCCTTAATGACCAGTTATTGATTATATGATTTTCTGATCGTTAATTCTTCTGAACATCATTCTTTTTACTCTATAAAATAATAGCTAATAATATTTGTCCTTGAGATGTTTAGTCAGCAGCAATTAATGTCTCCATTAAAGTGCCTAGAAAACATTGTATAAAGCCTCATTCAAGTGTTTGCCAGTTTTTCATGACACATTTTTTATGGCTATTCCAGAGCACAAGTACAAAGCAGAAATTGGTTTGTCCCGTGCAAGGGACAATATGCTGAGACACATGAACAGAAAAAGATTCTGTAAGTGTAGAAGCCAGAAAAAAATGAGGATCCAAGAGCTACACAGTGTATTACTTTAGAGGAACAGATAAAGGTGTTTAGCTTAATTAACTCTTCATGAAATGGAAAACCACCAGAGAATTTTAAACACAGCAAGAATCTAATCTAACACACATTTAACAAGGCTTCTCTGGCTTCTATATGCAAATTAAATTCTTAGCTTAGCAAGTTAAGAAGCTTATGAAGTTGTCCAAAAACTCAAGAAGAAGCTACAGGGGATCGGAGTGTACAAGCTGGAAGATAGGGCATGGAGGAGAAGAAAGAGGAAGGAGTATCAACAAAAAAATTATATTTTAAATAGTAAAGGAACCTAATACATTGACTAAATCTGCCCATGTAGTAGATGTATTAGATTTTAAAGAACAAAACACATGGGATTTAAATATCATACTGGATAACTGAACAACGATTTTGAAATGCTGGATTCCCATGAACTGAGATGGAGGGATCTGAAAGTTTTATTAAGAAGCAGAAAACAAAAAGTTCTTTTGAGAATATCTTTCTTCAAAAGATATTTATAATCAGAACACACACACTGAGAATGAGAGAGAAAGAGACAGAAAGAAACTTCACTAACTCTTTCGAGACCTTAACTACAATGCCAAATGTTTTAGTTTAATATAATTTGGAGTTTGATGATGCCTCAATGTTGCCAGTCAAGAAATTCAAACTTTGACTAAAGCGAAGCTCCCCACACCTTCCAAGGGTTCAGAGAACAGCTCTTAGAACATGCACATAGATATTTCACAGTCTAGTCAACAAGTCTTGCAAACTACTTCTATCCCACAACAGTCTCTCTCTCTCTCTCTCTCTCTCTCTCTCTCTCTCTCTCTCTCTCTCTCTCTCTCTCTCTCTCTCTCTCTCTCTCTCTCTCTCTCTCTCTCTCTCTCTCTTTTTTTGGTTTTTTGAGACAGGGTTTCTCTGCAGCTTTTTTAGAGCCTGTCCTGGAACTAGCTCTTGTAGAACAGGCTGGCCTCGAACTCACAGAGATCCGCCTGCCTCTGCCTCCCGAGTGCTGGGATTAAAGGCGTGCGCCACCACCACCCGGCCATAACAATCTCTTGATCTATTCTCAGGTCACATTGACTTATTTCATTTAAGTCAATGACCTTGGTTATTATTTTTTCTTGATAGAGAGAAAAACAGATTCTCTGCTGAGATATCCCAAAGATAGAACTTTGCTGTGATGTCCGCTGGGGAATGCAGGTAAGACCCTGACCTCTGCCTCTGCAAAGCCACACAGTTACTGCCACCATGGCTGTCACCAGCAGGGCCTTTCCATGTAAGGGAATAACGCACTGCTTCCTGGGTAACGACAGTACTAAAGGAGCTCTGTGGCCACCTACTGCCTACACGGGTGTCGTTCCAGTCTTCCTTACTACATACTATTATTACAAAGTGTTCAATATCAGGTGAATTTCTCAAAGGACAAGGATCACTTTTTCGAAATCTCAATATAAACAGTGTTGCTTATTCAGAAGAATAAAAGAAGCCCTAAAAGGGGTAATTTCTTTCCTATCAAGAACAGGATGCTCATAATAGTGAGGTGACCTTACTTAAATGAATTCAAACATAACTTACATGTGTGTGGATGTTGAGTGTGTGAGTGTATGTTTATGTGAGTGTTTATGTGGGAAAATGGAATTCTGTCTGCATTTAACCTGTTGTTCCATAGAAACATTAATTGTAGTTTCCCAATGAGAATTAAACACTCTACTGCAGCCAGTACTTACCAGCTTTTCCTTTTACCTTTTTCTTCTCCTGCTCTTCCACTTTTACCCCTCTCTGGGGAAATCTTGAAGACCTGTTGACTAAAATCTTATTTTCTGTCACAATATGTGCCTGAAGAATTTGTGGCCCACAAAAACAAACCTCAAAAATAATTTCAAAAGTTATTTAAGTACACTTTTTGTTCAAAAATCAAGCTAAATTAAAACTAAGAAAGAAAAAAACTTTAAAAAGTAACAGAAAGTGTCGCTAAAAAGCTTGTTTGGTTCTTATTGGATCATCAGTTTGAATAAAAAGAAAGGAACTAATGCATATAATGTTAATGGTCTTAAAAATTAGCTTATGAGTCCTAGGTATATAAATTAAATTATTATAGAAAACTTTATAGATCATATAATGGTTCTGTAAAAGTTACATTAATTCCTGGACAAATCACAAGTAGCTTTTAAAGGTGGTAAGAATGTTGTGGATTTTCTTCCACATTTTAATATACAAAGTTAATGTTAATGTGAAATTTTAGTTTATTCAATATTGAAATCAAAGTTTCATGGTTTCTGATTTCTTAATGACTTGCCATGAGTAAAGAAAGGTTGGTGAGTGTTTCACAAGCAGTTCAGATTTTAAAATATGCAAAGTCAGGGGATCTCAAGAAAACCTGTCTTGGTGTGCTTTCTTCTTTGAAGACACCCTTCTATTTCAGAAACTCAATAATGGGCTTCCTGTCCCAGAGCAGACATTGTGCGCATGATAGTGTGGAACACACGAAAATATCAGTCCAGTTGTGTTGGGTGGGTGATGTAGCACTGGAAAAGTTCTTCCAGTTATGTACAAGGCAGAGGTCAATGTTTAGTACCACAGTCAATCAATCAGCCCCACAGCCAAGCAGGGAGGACCTAGACTGAGTTTGGGAATCCACAAGCAAAAGCTACGTGTGCTCTTCCAGTGGAATGTGCTGGAAAGGGGAGTGCCATGTATATAGAACACTGAGCACCAGAAATGTTCATCATGTTTTGTGGATATAGCTGATCAACCACAGAAACGAGCATTGTCTTCTACAGCCCTGCCAAGGGCTGAGCTAAAACCATGTGATCAAGGTCTTTATCTGAATAATTTTCTCACATACACACTCTGCCGTATGCCAGGTATCTGAGGTAAATGATATTTTTATAAAGAAGCTATTATACTGATTTCTGGGACATGTTATAAAAGTCAGGGGGAAAAGGCAATCCTCTATTCAGACAGGATCATTTTTATACTGTGTTACATTATCATAAAGACTCTATAAATGCAATTTTAAATAAGTTGTTTTCTGAGTATTTATTGCAATCAATTTTTACACTATAATTATTAAGGTTACTGTGTCTAATTCAAATATATTTCCTGCTCCTTGTTTAAATTGTAGACAACAGGACAATGTTAAATTGAATAATTTATAGGGAATTTAGCTTCCTGGGCAATATTAAAATAGGAAAACAAAATTGGTGTAGGAGGTCCTTCTGTATTTGGGTTGCTTTTATTGGTTAATCAATAAAAAAACTGCTTGTTCTGATAGGGCAAAACTTAGACAGGCAGAGAAGACAGAATTGTATTCTGGAAGGAAGAAAACAGCAGATAGAGAGAGCTGCCGTGGAGTTGCCAGAGTCAGACATGTGGAGTCTTTCCCAGTAAGCCACGACCTCATGGTGACTTACAGATTATAAGAAATGGGTTGAATCAAGATGTGAGAGTTAGCCAATAAGAGGCTAGAGCTAATGGGCCAGGCAGTATTTAAATGAATACAGTTTCTGTGTAATTATTTCGGGTATAAGCTAGGCAGGCAGCCGGGAGCCTGGCGGGATGAAACAAAGGACCCGCTCCTCTTACTAGAAAAAAATCTTTGACCACTAACACTAATTTTAAAATACTTTCATTTAAAAGAAATTATAATTTGAAAAATAAATTTTTGGAGGATTTTACACTTTTATTAAAGTTATTATATGTATTTAAGATATACAGTAGGATGTTACAAGTTTATATAAAATTGTTGTAATAGCTAAGCAAATTAACATATCAATCACTTGTCAAGGTCACTCATCTTCTAACACTTGACAAGAGAGAACAGACATTTATTAGACAAAATTCCAAATCCTCAATAATAACAATGAGTAATTACAGACCTCATATTCTATGCTTTAATTTTGACTTGTTCATCCTATAAACTAGATACTCTGCATCCTCATATACAATGCAGTATTATTTAGCCTTGCCACTGAAGAAAATTCTGCCATTTGCCACAGATGGATGAATTATCATGACATTATGAAAAATGAAATATTCTCAACATAGAATAAGAAATGTTGTATTACTTCTCCTATGTGCAAAGTGAAAAAGCCAGAATAGTTAGAAGCATAAAAATGGAAATTAAAATAATAGTTACCATTGTCAAAATGATTCTGTATTTATATACAAACATGCAAACAGACATGTATGTTCATGCCTTTAGTACACATATGTATGCATGTATACCTGCTAGGTTTTTGTAGTATACATGCCACATATACAGAATGTTATGTAAAATATAGTATCTATCTCTTATGTTTCGATTTTTTCAGTGAAAAATGTGATACAACATATGTATTAATATGATGAATTGCTCGAATAGTTAATTATTTTTAAAGCTAAAACTAAAAATTTATGATCAACTCTGATTCTATGTTACCTAAATGTAATATTGTATGTATGATTTTAAATTATGTTTAAAACTATAGATATTTTTATAATGTAAAATACTGGAATCTATCTAAAACAAATATAGATGTTTCAACCAAAAAAAAAAACTATTTTGAGGCAAAATATGGGACAAATATTGTTGCATTAAAAACAAGAAAATGTTCTAAATCTTTTACTCCAAAATATTACAAAATAACATATAAAGTAGATAAAAAGTTTTGTCTGCGAATTACCATGCTTCCTACTGGATGAAAAAGCAAAGTTGCTATTTTCTGAGAAAGTCGAGTTCTGAATAATTAATACTTTAGTTTTTCAGTAACATTTTCTTAACAATTGTAATCCATTTACATAACTTTGTTCCTTAAATATGTTTTCCAAAACCAGACTCTATATTTCTCCATTAAGTTCTTTTAGCTGTTATCTAAATATTCTACTACCAGTAAATTTCAATGAACTAAGATTTTCCCTGCCCCTGAGCTGCTGAATAGTTCAATAAATGTCTTGAATAAAGTCAAAACTGTTCAAAATACATTGACATTAAACACTAAGGCCAAAGATTTACTTTCAGCCTGAGAAGCAGGAAGGGGTTGGAACAAATCTGAACCACGATCTAACACAATTAGCGGATATTTCTCACTCACCTGGGCTAGTTCTTTCTGGCCAGAGCGTTCCAGTTGAGTCTTTAGACAATGAATCTTGCATAAGAGGAGCACCCCACCTAAGACTTAAAATATTTCTTGAATTATTCTGCACTCATAACACATTACACAGTCTTGGGTATCAGATATGTACATTTCATTCTCATCACCTTCATTAATGATCTTGGCTGCAATCTCTGTAATTCATCAACATGTCAAAATTTATACTGGGATGTTGTGATAGATTCAATTCCACACAAATATGTTCAAAGCACTGAAAGTCATTTGGAAGACTGAAGAGTGAAGTTGTTTTATGGTACATCTCAGAAGTCTTTGCCTTTCAACTCCATAGATATTAAGCTAAAGTCAGTAAATAAATACTAACCTGTGATAGATTTAACCATTTGATAATTTTTTTTATTTTTATTTTTATTTTTTTTTTATTTTTTTTTCTCATGGTTTATTTTTTTTTATATTTAAAAATTTCCATCTCCTTCCCTCCTCCTCCCCCCTCCCTCCCCTCCTCCTCCCCCTTCCCTCCCCTCCTTCTCCCCCTTCCCTCCCCTTCCCTCCACCCATACCTCCCCTCCCTCCCTCTCAAGGCCAAAGAGCCATCAGGGTTCCCCACTCTATGCTAAGACCAAGGTCCTCCCAACTCCCCCCAGGTCCAGGAAGGTGATCGACCAAGCTGAGAAGGCTCCCACAGAGCCCGTCCATGATGAGGAGCAGAAGGAGAGAGAACATGAGAAAGAAAGTCAGGACCGTGAGGGAACCTCCAGCTGGCGACAGATGGGGAAGGTGACTGAGCCCCACATTGGAGCACTGGACTGAGCTCCCAAGGTCCCGATGAGGAGCAGAAGGAGCGAGAACATGAGGGAGAAAGTCAGGAACGAGAGGGGTGCGTTCACTCATGGAAACGGTGGGACAGAACTAATGGGAGATCACCAACTCCAGTTGGAATGGGACTGATGGATCATGCGACCAAACCCGTCTCTCTGAGTGTGGCCAACAGCGGGGGCTGACTGAGAAGCAAAGGACAATGGCTCTGGGCTCTGATAATTTTAATTATTTAAACTATTACATACATTTATTGGCATCTGCCAAGGAAGAGTATCAAGAGAGACCACCTTATAAAAACTTGATATAAAAACTTGATATATATTGTGGACCATGCTTATGTTCCCAGTGGCTGGGAGATGTGGGAATAACAACTTGAAAAACAAACAAACAAAACCATAGACAAAACATCAGTTCTTCTGCATGGTCTTATACTTAATTTACTTCTAGTACTTCTTATGATTGCTATCACAAAGTCTTTATACTTAATGGTCATCTGTCTGATATTGTGGAGAAAATTATTGATCATAGTGCATCCCTATAACTATGCAAAGTCATGGAAAATGTTAGAAAATTAGGTCATCAGAATTAGTCTCCATGTTTAACATTTACAGAGGAAATTTTAACCTAAATAATATTTTGAGATTAGATAAATTATCCAATTACTCCTAGTCAAATTAGGCAATTTTACAACACCTGCCATTTGTTCACGTTTTGCATATCACACTGTGAAAGTGCTGATCATTAAACAGCAGCAACATATAGTAAAGAAGACCAACAGTAAAATTAGATCTTTTTAAAAACTAAAAGATGTATACTTTTACCAGATGAAAGCATAAACAGCTCAGGGAAAACGCAAAGCGATATCTTCTCATTGACGACTTACTTTTCATGTTGAGTAAGTGAGGAGACCAGAGACTTAATATAAAAAATCCTGTTGTGCAACTGAAGTTAATGACATTTACAAAGAAAACATCAACGTGATTGAAATTGGAAAGAAAAAGTGATATTTTAAGGGGAAAAAGACTAACAAAATTCCAGCTGCCTAAAGCAGAGTCCTTATTTTCTGTTCACGTAAAAACAGAACTAGGATGCAAAGGGTAAGGTAAAAGGTTGTCTTTCGTGTAGCTATCACATTAGTGTCGCTGTGAGCCTTTTGCTTCCCACACTAACTCTGTAAGGGTAATTAGGAATCTGAAGGATGATCTTTAAGGCAAAGATGACATCATCTTTTTGCAATATTAAAGTTGTGCCGGTGGGCAAGTCCTTTAATAACAACTCATCTTTCTTTTTAAATTGTCAACAAGAATCAAAGCTATGAAGTAAAACCAAGAATAGAAATAATATCTTTTAGCATTCAATTATCCTCTGCTTGTCCAATCTCACATACAACATTAAAAATCTTAGCCATTTTTAACTGAACATCATTAAGCATGAATACTGGATGACTCCCAAAATTGACATATAACATTTCAGATTGAAAGACCATATATATGTGGTTAAGCAATTAGTCAGAAAGCAGTCATTTTCTTTTTTTTAAATTTATTTTTCCATTCAAAAATTTACACTTCCTCTCTTCCTCTCATTCCCCTTCCGCTTCCCCCACTCACCCTCCACCCTCCCCTTCCCTGCTTGAGCGGGCAGGGAACCCTGTCCTGTGGGAAGTCCAAGGCCCTCCCCCCTACATCCAGGCCTAGGAAGCTGTTCATCCAAATAGACTAGGGTCCCAAAAAGTCAGTACATGAAGTAGAAACAAGACCCAGTGCCTTTATCAATGGCTTCTCAGTCAGCCCCCATTTTCAACATACGGCTTACTATATATTTATCTAATTTGGCAGATAAGATATATCCAAATTATTTTTAAGTTAATGTAGAAGAAAAATACACCTTTGTTTGTTAGTGACTTAATCACTTTATCAATGTATAATTGAAAAACAATACACATTATATATGAATATATAAATAGATATATAGTATATATAAATGGATATATAATTGCTTTATATATAAATACATAAAATGTGTGTTTTTGTAAAAGTTCCTTTCTAAAGTCATTACAGTCTCCCACATATTAATTTACACATAATTGAAGCTGAAAAAAAATATAATTTACTGCTTTCCAAACAAAGATTCTCCAGGTTGAGGTAAAGGTTAAATGAAATATTAAATGATGGCTCAGACTGTATTCACAACAAACTATTTTTCCATTTAATTTGTTTCTGCTTTCCACATTTAGCTTCATTCTCAGTCTTGAATTTCTTACTATGTCTCACTAAATAAAGTTGTGATTCATGGCTCCTGGGTGGGATGAAACAGCATTTGAACCATGTAGAATAACTAAGGAACATAGCCACAACGAGAGAATTTTCACATCAATAAATTCCTCATTGATCTTGGGAGGTGACTGTCTACAGGTGGCAGCTTCAGGTAAAAATTTGAGAAACAACACTGCAGAGAGGGTATTAATCATTATGGAGCTAAGTCATTGAAAGGATAAAAAGCCCAAAAAGTTGTCAAATTAAGAATTTGGGGGGGCTGGAGAGATGGCTCAGCGATTAAGAGCATTGCCTGCTCTTCCAAAGGTCCTGAGTTCAATCCCCAGCAACCACATGGTGGCTCACAACCATCTGTAATGAGGTCTGGCTCTCTCTTCTGGCCTGCAGACATACACACAGATAGAATATTGTATACATAATAAATAAATAAATATTTAAAAAAAAGAATTGGGGTGAATGCAGTAGAATGTATGTGGGGCTGATGGAATAACTTATATTTTATTATTGCAATTGAATTGCCTTATTCAATTTAAAGAACAATAATGCAGCAATCTCCATCATAGAATCATATTAGCACTGTGTATATCAGGCATAAACCTGTGTATGTACTGCAGTACACTACAAACCTGCAACACAGGACTGCTCTCTTGAAAACATTGGGTCAGGCAGCGTATAACCTCACATGGACTGTAGCAGTAAATGTCTAAAAATACTCAGTGCCTATTTGCAGATGGGCTAAAAATAGAGGATAAAATACATGTAGTCAGAACTTAAAATTACTTTTAGTTTTGCATGTATATAGTTGTGTATGAGGATATGTACACGTGTGTGTGTATGTAATGTGTGTATGTGTGTGTGTGTGTGTGTACAAATGTCTGTTGAGTTATACAGAGGACGCCAAATTCCCTGGAGCTGGAGTTATATGGTTTGTAAGCAGTTCCACAAGGCTGATGGAAACTGAATCCAGGTCCTATTATAGCACTAAACATAATTTTATCCCTGTTCTATCTCTCCAGCCCCCTATCAGGAAGCAGAATAAGTGCTTTTTAATTATGAAGTAGAGCATTTGCTTTTATGCTAAGAAAATTGGACAAGCCTTCTTCTGAGGAGTTCATGGGGGTGGATTGGGTGCAAAGATATAGGGGGAGTGGGAAGTGGGAAGCAAGAGGTAACTGGGGTTGGTATGTGAAATGAGAAAAGATTGCTTTTAAAAAACAAATAAGTAAAAATAAAAAAATGCCATAATAATATTCTTTTCAAAATTTTAGAGAAAAATAGGACGGATGATTTCAATAATTTTTAAAGCTTATTTCGTTGAAAGCTCTAATAAGTGTATTGCTTTAGGAAAACCTTTTGCGGACAATATAGTTTCAAACAAATTAAAATATTTTAAAGTTTTAGTAAATATTACCCTTTAAAAATATATCTGAATGTTTTGACAGAGCTAAAACAATCTGAGAGAAACTACCATATTCATATCAATCATTTAAAATTATTAATAGAATATTGTAATAGCTGTGGGACACAATCAATTATCAACTACAAATTAAACTATTAAGTGGATTTTTTTAGCGATACATTTCTTGAAGGTCTGTTCATTGTAGCAACCTATTATATTTTGACTTCCCATAATATAAAGTTTATTTTTCATACTCATGCAAGGTACTTACTGATTTATCTCCAAAGTTATAAGGAAATTACCTGCTATATTTTAACCTTAATTCAGAAATTAGTAAAAGAAAGACATTAACATCAAAGAAATATAATTTGTTGGTAGTTAATAAATTATCAGTTGGTTTTGATTAGATAATGTATTCTCAGATTCTCACAGTTGAAGTAGGAGGATTGGGAGTTCAAATTAATTTTCAGCTACACAGTGGGTTTAGGGCCAGTTTTGGCTACATGAGACCCTGTACTCATTAGAAGAGAGAGAGAGAGAGAGAGAGAGAGAGAGAGAGAGAGAGAGAGAGAGAGAGAGAGAGAGAGAGAGAGAGGGAGAGAGAGAACAAGACAGAGAGAGAGAGAGAGAGAGAGAGAGAGAGAGAGGATGAATATGAAAACAAGGATTGAAACTGTAATACATAAAGCAACTTAGCAACTTTCAGGTTGGTATAGTTGCATAAACTTGGTAAATATTATTTTTGGACATGTTATTTAATGCCCTGAATTCCATTTAAAATGTCAAAGACTGGCCTATAATATATCATAAGGATAGTGAATCTTGGTTACAGTTCTTCAGAACTGTCAACAGTCTTTTGGGTTTTTTCATCCAAGTCATACAGAAACCAATCACAGAGAGATAAGACTTACAAAATGTCTGTTTATTTTAGAAATACAACCTGTTATATTATATTGTATTGTATTACATTATATTATATACAGCATCACTCTGGAAAGTTATTAATTCTGAAATTTGTAATTATTAGTGATTTATGAAACAGTCTTTCTAATAACTTCTGAAACATATTGACTATAAACACATTTTCTTATTATTTTACTTACCTGAAAGTGTTTATTTGAGATTATTCAATATTTAACTACTAGTTTTATCTAAATTTCCAGAGGGAAAAGAAAATATGACTCAAAGGACCTAATTATATCCATGCTCTTTCAATAACTTCCCATGCCTATGTAAAGAAAGCCTAATTTCCCTAGGGATAAACTTACATATAATAGGACAGATTTTGGTGTGTTCATCAACACAAAATTCTCAATTTAAAACTCTGTTACTCTAGGCTGGGACGCTGGTTGAATGATTAGGAACACACGCTGTTCTTGTACAGGGCCTAAGTTTGCTTCACAGCAAGTGTCAGGAGGCTCACAGCTGCTTGTCACTCCAGCTCCAGGGCATCTGATTCCCTTTCAGGATTCCACCAGCACCTGTGTTCACATATGCAATATCAGCCCTCACACAAATAATTATAAATAAGTAAATCTTTAAAATACTGTTATATAAAAATATAGAAGTATGTTGTAGTATAATAAGCTTTCAGGAAACCAGCCCAGAACCTCTTCTCCAATCAAGGTTGACGGAAAATATAAAACCATAAGGAAAGCAAAAGTCCAGGAAGTAGGTAGGCTAAAATTTTCAAAGAAATAAAAGTAGCAAGTGAGATAGATGGACACACAGGTTAGAGAGAGACTAATAGATACACTATAACTTGCTGAGATCAAAATGTGCCAAGTAGTGTAATTTGTATTGTTGCTGAAGCCTCGTTTTATCTTTTGATCCCAGTTTTTATTCTATAAGTTGGTGATAGGTCCTCTCCTCAAGTAGGTTTAGAAATGAAAGCATGTATGCAAAACAACTAGTCCGATTTTTATTTATTTATTTATTTTTTTACTAGTCCGATTTTGAACCACATATTTTTATGGCTTTCAAATCCATCAGCTCCCTTTCTACCCTTTCGAATTCATTTTTAAACCAAAATTAACGAATAAATTGTCACTCAAGGAAAATATTTAAAGGCTAATTAATGTTCATTGCAATATATTTCTGAGCAACCAATTAAATGCTGCATAAAATCAAGCAGAGAGTGCTGAGCTCTTGGAACTCAGCATCCTCTCCCCTGGACAGCAGCCACAGCTGGTATCCGCAGTGAAATCCCCAGTTCCTGAGCAATTAGATTACATAAATTATCTATGCACGTGCCAGAGAGTCTGTAAAATGTGCGTTTTAATGAGGCATATAAGGCATGCACACTATCATAGTGAGCATTAGCAGGGTAATTCATATTTAAACACCGTGCTTTTGATTTTTTAATCAGGAAAGCTCTTGTCTTTAGCTTCATATAGTCATTTTTCTGCCTGTCTCTGCTTGCTGAGAATTTTCATGATCTCTTCCATGAGCTGTTAAAGTAAAGCCTCATTTCATTTAGTGTTTTGTTTTTTTTTTTTTTTATCTGTGGTTTCATTACCACCTGCATCACAATGATTCAGTGTTCTTGTTGATAATGCTGCTTTGTCAACTTCAAGGAGACACTAAATGTTATTCTCAGGGAGGTGAGTTTAAAAAAAATAAATATTTTTAAACAAACCCCAATGTGTGTTCTATGTAGAATTAGGATTCTTTCAATGTGCTACAGTGAGAGAGACAATGAACCAAGAATTCCAAGACCCTTGTAAGTCTGAGCAGGGTGATTGTTTAAATGTGAGCAGGGTGAGTTATTTGGCCACACAAAGCAGCACTTCTTGGACATGAAAAATTAAACACCCATATTGGACAACTAGAAGCCATACATGTGTGACTGTCAATTTGAGTGTATTTAGAAGGAAGTCTGGTTGGAATAGAAGGTTGTTTTGCATGGAAGTGTTTAATTGTCCCAGTCGGTGAATATATTCTACATAAGCATTTGAGTTGTTCCACACTAATGAAAGATGAGGGAGTCAGGGAGCAACGTTTATCCTCACGCTGTCCATTGTGTGTTCTGTGTCCACCTGAATATCCCACACACTCATCGGAAGCAAGAGGGAAAAAACTATCTTTTAAAATCATCATCATACCTTTCAGAATGATGTTGTGGGAGAAATGGAGGAGTGAAGAGAAAAGGAAAAAGGTTGCGTTAGAAGCTGAAGGCACTTTAAAACACTATTGTTTTTGGTGTGGATTGCTTGGTATCAGATAACCAACAGGTGTGACATTCCACAGGCAAGACTGTTTACTGCCCTCAGCATCCCTTAGCTGCCTACAGTTCTTTGTAAAGGTTTAAACAATGGGATTGGTAGTATACACACCATGAAATCCTTGGGCATATTTTAAACTTTAAAATTGCTTTGTTTGTATAGATCATTAATACATATATCTTAGGACTTAGTTTTATTAAGAGCTAATTACTTTCTCCTGGCTCCTCTAGGAAAGACCCCTCTCTCACACACACACACACATACACAGACATACACACATGCAAGCACACACTCACACACTTATACATTGTACTCTGAAAAGTATATAATGCATGATTGCATACATAGTGGCAAGGGTGATGACTCAGATGCCAGAAAGGAGCCTATTCATAGTGACTAGTTCTTAGGAAGAATATAATGCAGCCTAGTGGCCCCAGCAGGGCTTTGCAGAAGTGGTCTCTCCTACTGGTGATGCTTTGCTGTTGTTATTCGGTGCAGAACATAGTAGAGTTGCTGCAACATCAACATTACAACTTGGCCATGTAGAGACCAACACAAATTCAAAAAGAAATCAGAAAAAACCAAGCTATCCAAATGGGAAGTCCAAGGAAACATGTATGGGTGGACATCTCTGGGCTTGTGATGACCAGGGAGATTTATAAAACATCTAACTAGGAAATTTTAAATTTTAAATTCACCCAAGGATTTCATGGAGCATATGTTAACAATCACATTTGTAACCTTACTCAGACCCATAAATTTAATATCAGTACATTTTCTTGCCATCTTAAACTAATAAACCATTTCTTTAATTTCTCACCTTCTTTATAATAACTGTGTGAAGAAGATACTTTCCAAACATATGAAGTGATTTGAAGGTTGAGGCATTACTACTCTGAGCAAGATGCTTCAACTCACTCAGACTCAGAATTCATACACACTAAAATACATCAAGAATAAATGTCTGTGTATTAGGAATCTGTAAGAAAACTGACTTAAACTTGTAAATACACATGTGCATCCACTACATTTCCATTAGTGTATAAAAATGAGAGTTGAAGGCTGCTCAACTTTAAGGAGTCTCAAGCCAGAAGATTCCTCTTTATTTAAAACTCATTCATTATTGCAATAGATTATATCCTAAGAAACTTTTATCAGGCCAATTTCTAAATGTAGAATCCCAGAGAGAATCTTATGTTAGGTTGTGCTGAAGAAAGAAAAGAAGAAACAAGACTGATGTGGGATTCTCCTCTCTAAGCTGTGAATAACATTGGTTAATAAAGAGACTGTTTAGGTCCTGCACAGGGAATAGAGGTAGGCAGGGAAAACTAAACTGGATGCTGGGAGGAAGAAGGCAGAGTCACAGAGAATCCATGAAGCTGTTGCCGGAGAAAGATGTGCTAAAACTTTGCTGGTAGGCCATGACCTCATGGTGGTACACAGATTAATTGGGATGGTAAGTTAAGATATAAAAGTTAGCCAATAAGAAGCTAAAGCTAATGGGCCAAGTTTCTGTGTGATTATTTTGGGGCTGAGCTGATAAGCAGCCAGGAACCAACAAGAGGCCTCCTCCAACATAAAACTTGGGCCAATAACATCTAGGAGCACAAACTGTAAAATAATTTAACTTCAGCTGCAGTAGAATCACAACTCGGAGTCATATTAAATGATTTGGCATAAAACATCTAAATAATCAGTTCATGTTCAACTTTTAATAAAATCTCCAGCATAATCTACATAAATACCCAATGTATACATGTTATTTCCAGCATTCACAACAACAGGACATATATGTGTGTGTGTGTGTGTGTGTGTGTATACACACACACACACACACACACACACACACACACACACACACACACACATATATATATATATATATATATATATATATACATATTTCTAAAGCATTTCTGGCCTAAGTGATAAAGTTAGTGATCAGAATACATCTCTAAACCTTTTGCTTGATATTCTACCAAGTCTCTTCATGCAATTTGTTGGCTTGTGTTTCTTTTCAAGACTGAAGATCAAATCCAGATTGTCTTAGTACGGAGCTACATGCAAAACCAGGTACTAAGCTTTTTGACCCAGTTCTTACTGTCTTTAGAGTAAATATGCTTCAAGAGATAGTCAGGATATGACAAAGCATGGAATTGTAACAAATAACCATACTATCAAATGTTGGTAAATTATGAAGAAAGATACTCACTATAAACAACACCAAACACCCTGTGTATCACTATTCACTATAGTTCTTTCCCTTGGTACTACAATGTAGTGAGGAGCTGTGGGCAGGCCTGCTTTTCGTCCTGCCCGGCTCTCGGCCACTGGCTAGCTTTACCCAAAATAATTACATAGAAACTGTATTCTTTTAAAGACTGCCTGGCCCATTATTTCAGCCTCTTACTCACTTCTTGATTAACCCATATCTAATAATCTGTGTAGCACCACAAAGTGGTGCCTTACCGGGAAGTTTCTAGCATACGTCCATCTTGGGCTGGAGCTTCATCGTGTCTCTCTCTGAGGAGAGGCATGGCAGTCTGCCTCAGAGAGGAGAGGCTGGGCAATTTTCTGAGCCATCTACCTCACTTCCTTTTTCCTGTTCTGTCTACTCCGCCCACCTAAATGTTGGCCAATCAAATGGGCCAGGCAGTTTCTTTATTAGCCAATGGGAATCCTCCATCACTACAACAAGTGGGGTTGACAAGCTTTGGTTGATCAAATATTAATTGAGGATTTTGACAGGAATAAAAAATTCTTCTACTTCTTCCAGAACTGGCATTCTTCAGAGATGGCAGGCAGGAGTCTGATATACTATCATGCCATATTTAAAATATATTTCAGGGCAAGGAGAAGCCATTTACTGTCCAAAAACAACCCATCAAGCTCACATGTATTTTAAATTCTGTGAAGCTGACAAGTGTTAGTATTCAGCATGGTAGAATACTCTACAATATTTATTTTCTTGAACATTTTTTTCTGTTAAAGATCTTATTTCTTGAACTCCAACCCCCTCTTCTAGCTTTCAGTTAGATAAAGAGTGACTTTGATGTTTTGGGACACACTGAATGGACTTTTGCTGTAATAATATTCTACAAAATACTGGATTCTGAAATCTGTGAATGTGTCAGAAAACGGACAGTAAGTCAAAGTTTCCTATCATGTAGGCCCCATCTTGAGAAATAAAAATGGCCTCCTAAAAAATAGTGAGAAGATATTTAGAAAGAAACTATTGTAGCAGAAACTTATGTGTGACATGATAAAGAATTAAAACATAGTTAAGAGATATCTCAAATGTTCATCAGTTATCATTCACTGTGTGTGTGGACAGCTACTTCAGTATGAATTCTCCCACCCCTTCTCTACTCTACTATACTAAACTACTGAGTCTTGGGGAAATACATTAAAGCTCTTTAAAGAAAGACATCAAGTCTCCCTTGCTGTGAAACAACCTTTCTCTATACTGTGTGAATGCATGTCACTATGATTGATTTAATAAATAAGATAACTGGCCAGTAGCTGAGCAGAAAAAGGTAGACAAGAAACTGAGAATATAGGGATGAGGAAGAATGAGTCATAGGAGTTTCCAGTCAGCAAAAGAACAAGTCAGACACACAAAATGGGATAAAGGTTGTTCTCAGAGATTTCTGTCCCTCCTGGTCCTGCAGCCATTCAGTCCCAAAGAAACACATAGAGGTCTACATTAATTATAAACTGGTTGGCCTGTTGGCTCAGGATTATTATTAATTAACTCTTATACCTTACATTAACCCATAATTTTTTTCTGTGTTAGCCATGTGGCTTGGTACCTTTTATCATTGAGGCATTCTCATCTTGCTTCCTCTGTGTCTAGGAGATGACTGCAGACTGAGCCTTTCCTTTTCCCAGAATTCTATTCTGTTGCCTCTCCAATACTTCTTGCCTGACTACTGGCCAATCAGTGTTTTATTAAACCAATACAAGTGATAAATCTTTACAGGGGACATGATCATTGTCCCACAGTAAAAAGTAAAAAGCCTTGAGCCTTGGGAAAGCACATAGATTAATAGAAATGAGTTACATTATAAAACTTAGTTGGTAACAATTCTGAGTTATTGACCAAGAATTTATAAGTAATCTTAAATCTCTGTTTTGGTTAATTTGGCAGTCTGGACAGGAAAACTCTGCCTACACTCCCTAACAGGAGTATTAGACACATGACCAAGTCTATTATGTTTGTAAAACAAAAGAAAATATAATGAGTAATTGAAGCAGAACATTTAAAAGAAATCCCACACTAGCTTAGAACTGAGAATAATAGATGGTTATCTATTTAGGGGTAGACACACAAATCAATATCCTCTGCTGGAACAGAGAACAGCAACCAAACCCACAGCCATAAAAGAGGCGGGACACATGCTTTACAACGGCATAAATATTATGAGACCACTCCCCAGGGGGCAGGTAACTTAAGGGCTACTGGCTGTAGGATTTCTTATAGCACTTCCTCTTTTTGATTAAATAAGAGAGTTCTAAGCCTAATACAAAAGTATATACAATAAGAACAAATATATTCAATAACTATTCTACCCTAATGAGTTTAAGTCTTGTATAATAAATAACTTGGTCAATTCATGAAAGGAAAGTAACTACAGCTATCTAGTCTTCAACTCCATTGAAGACCTGAGAAGGGAAAATATATTACCTGAGTAAGCAGGAAGTACAATCAATGAACTTCCAAAATGTTCAACAAATGACAGAGACAACTGGCTACCTGGGTAATCACCCAGTCTTATTTGCAACATTGAAGCAACCAACTCTGGCTAAGGCCTAGAGTAACTGACAGACCATTTTCAGAGACAGCAAATTTTTCAAAACTGTCTTACTCTGTCTTGGAAAGATTTGACAGTCTTTTTCCTTGTGTCCTATTTATCCATTTCTGGATATCATGTACCTTGTCAGTGGTTGAGGCATAAGCAGTTCCTTGCCCAAAGGCAAGTTTTGCCAAGAAGCAAACAAGCTCCAAGTGGAGTGTCTTCAGTGCTCAACATTCTCTCATAGCCAGATGAAAAGGGACACTTAAAAGAAATTCCACTAGCTCAGAATTGAGAATAATAGAGGGTTATTTATTTAGGGGTAGACTCACAAATCATTATCCTCTGGTGGAACGGAGAACAGCAACCGAATCCCACAGCCAGAAAAAAGGCTGGAAGTACACTTTACATCCACATAAATAGTATAAGTACCAGTGGGTGGGTAACTTAAGGGCTACTGACTGTAGGATTTCCCACACCAAGTAATAGTAGTAAATATTACTAATATTAGTAAATGACCTCTGTAACTACTGCAAACAGTGTCAAAAAACTACTTAGTGTTTATAGGTAAAGAAAACATAGAGCCTTTTTTACAAAATTATCCCATCCAGCAGGACATGAACAGGGGTCCCTGATAAACCTGGAGGGGAGGAATGGAAGGGCAAGGGACATGAGAAATGACAGCAAGTCTAGCTTTCTGATCAAGCTGCTCACTTTATTATTCCTCAAGAGCTGTTATATAGCAAAAAAGAAGGGGGCCGGAAGGTCTGGAGGTATCCCTAGTTGATAAGAAAATACTGAGGGTCTGTGATTGTTCATTAACAAATGAAATGCTAATAGCTTCTAAATCTGGGGCCTACAAGTCTCACTAGGTTAATTTCCTAGGTCCAGAACTTGCTCTGCAAAGGTGAATATCTTACTTAGCCTTTGAATTTAAAATAAACAAAATACAGGTCTCAAAATACAGGTCTTTGCTTCTAGCACAGATGTAGAGTACTATGATATAGGTGTGTCTTTTATCTATCTGATGATTTCATTGGTTAATTAATAAAGAAACTGCCTGGCCCATTTGATTAGCCTGCCCTTAGGTGGGTGGAGTAGACAGAACAGGAAGAAGGAAGTGAGGTAGATTGCTCAGTCAGATGACACGCCTCTCCTAAGTGAGATTTTAAACCCACATCCACACTTCTGACAATGCTGCACAATAATCAATCCATTTGCCAGCAGAGACATTTGGGAGCAACATATATCATCATTGTATCATGGGATCATAGGATCAGCGGGCTGCTTCCCACCACCCAGCTCCCACACGGCTAGCTTTACACCTGAAATAATTACATGGAAACTGTATTCTTTTAAACACTGCTTGGCCTATTAGTTTCAGCCTCTTATTGG
This sequence comes from Arvicola amphibius, assembly GCF_903992535.2. Classification (NCBI taxonomy): domain Eukaryota; kingdom Metazoa; phylum Chordata; class Mammalia; order Rodentia; family Cricetidae; genus Arvicola; species Arvicola amphibius. The sequence goes on from NC_052051.1 coordinate 159,057,490, forward strand.
CTAATTCTCACATCTTGCTTTAACCCGTATTTAGTAATCTGTGTAGCACCACAAGGCGGTGGCTTACCAGGAAGGATCTTAGCCTGCCTCCATCTCAGAGAGGAGAGGCATGGCAACTGCCTGAGATGTCTTCCTGACTCTGCTTTCTTTCTCCCACAATTCTGTTCTGTCTACTCTGCCTACCTAATTTTCTGTCCTATTAAAGGGCCAAGGCAGTTTCTTTTTAACCAATGAAAGTAACACATAGACAGATGAACCTCCTGCATCAGATCATTCCCTATGCAGGCAAAATAACACTGCCACAAGTGCCACCCACCAGTACTTCAGTGCCTTGTTTAACAATTCAGTAACAGATTAAAGGGGGTTGACCCAAACTCTTTTATTAAGAAAACTCGAAAGCCAGGCAGTGGTGGCACACGCCTTTAATCCCAGCACTCGGGAGGCAGAGGCAGGCGGATCTCTGAGTTGGAGGCCAGCCTGGTCTATAAGAGCTAGTTCCAGGAAAGGCTCTAGAAACTACAGGGAAACCCTGTCTCGAAAAACCAAAAAAAAAAAAAAAAAAAAAAAAAAAAAAGAAAACTTGAGGTAAAAGAATGAGAATATTGTTCTAAATTGAAATAGGATTTAGTATGCCTGTGCTCTTTGTAAACACTTATTATTGAAAAATCCCAGTGAGAGAAGAGCAAAACAATCCAATGATTATTCATTCATTATTTAAGGTCAATTTCCACACTCCAACACAGCTGCTCTCTGTTCCTTTTCCCATTGGATGGCTATGGAAATCATGTATGTACTCCACAGCATCATTGAACATCTCCTTTCCCTGGGGAAAATGGGCCTGTGGTATTGCTCCATAGCAAAAGAAACTGAGCCTGTTCTCACTATCTTGCTTGTTTTTCTTTCTTTTTTTCTCATTTTTTTTCTTTTTTTCCTCATTTTTTTATTAAAGATTTCCATCTCCTTCCTTCCTCCTCCCCCTTCCCTCCCCTCCCTTCCACCCATACCCCTACTCCACCCCTCTCCAAGACAAAGAGCCATCAGGGTTCCCTTCACTATGTTAAGTCCAAGGTCCTCCCAGCTCCCCCTAAGTCCAGGAAGGTGAGCAACCAAACTGACAAGGCTCACAGTGAGCCCGTCCATGCTGTAGAGTTCATGTTTATTGCCATTGTCCTTGGTTTCTCAGTCCTCCTCCACCAACAGCCACATTCAGAGAGTCCGGTTTGGTCCCCTGTTCCATCAGTCCCATTCCAACTGGACTTGGTGGTCTCCCATTAGATCTGTCCCACCGTCTCAATGGGTAAACGCACTCCTCACGGTCCTGACTTCCTTGCTCATGATCTCCCTCCTTTTGTTCCTCATCGGGACCTTGGGAGCTCAGTCTGGTGCTCCTATGTGGGGCTCTGTCATTTTCTCCATCCAATGCCAGGTGAAGGTTCTATGGTGATATGCAAGATATTCATGAGTATGGCAATAGGATCTGGACATTTCTGGCACCCTCTCCTCAGGTGCCCAAGGACCTAGCTGGAGGTGTCTTCCTGGACACCTGGGAACCCCTCTAGAGTCAAGTCTCTGCCAACCCTAGAATGGCTCCCTTAAGTAAGGTATATAATTCCTTGTTCCCATATCTACCCTTCCTATATCCCAACCATCCTATTCCCCCAAGCTCTTCCCATCCTCCACTTCACACTTTTCTCTCCCCATCCCCCTCTCCCCCCATCCCACCCCACCCCTATGTTCCCATTTTTTGTCCGGCAATCTTGTCTACTTCCAGTATCCAGGAGGATAACTATATGTTTTTCTTTGGATTCACCTTCTTATATAGCTTCTCTAGGATTTAAATTTCCATCTATTCCCCTCCTCCTCCCCCTTCCCTCCCCTCCCTTCCACCCATACCCCCACTCCGCCCCTCTCCAAGACAAAGAGCCATCAGGGTTCCCTTCACAATGTTAAGTCCAAGGTCCTCCCAGCTCCCCCTAAGTCCAGGAAGGTGAGCAACCAAACTGACAAGGCTCCCAGTGAGCCCGTCCTTGCTGTAGAGTTCATGCTCATCGCCATTGTCCTTGGTTTCTCAGTCCTCCTCCACCGTCAGCAACATTCAGAGAGTCTGGTTTGGTCCCCTGTTCCATCCGTCCCATTCCAACTGGACTTGGTGGTCTCACGTTAGATCTGTCCCACCATCTCAATGGGTAAACGCACTCCTCACGGTCCTGACTTCCTTGCTCATGATCTCCCTCCTTTTGCTCCTCATCAGGACCTTGGGAGCTCAGTCCAGTGCTCCTATGTGGGGCTCTGTCATTTTCTCCATCCAATGCCAGGTGAAGGTTCTATGGTGATATGTAAGATATTCATGAGTATGGCAATAGGATCTGGACATTTCTGGCACCCTCTCCTCAGGTGCCCAAGGACCTAGCTGGGGGCGTCTTCCTGGACACCTGGGAACCCCTCTAGAGTCAAGTCTCTGCCATCCCTAGAATGGCTCCCTTAATTAAGATATATAATTCCTTGTTCCCATATCCACCCTTCCTATATCCCAACCATCCTATTCCCCCAAGCTCTTCCCATCCTCCACTTCACACTTTTCTCTCCCCATCCCCCCATCCCCCCATCCCACACCACCCCCAAGTTCCCATTTTTTGTCCGGCAATCTTGTCTACTTCCAATATCCAGGAGGATAACTATATGTTTTTCTTTGGATTCACCTTCTTATATATCTTCTCTAGGATTTTTTTATGAATTATAGGCTCGATGACCTTTATTTATGGCTAGAAACCAATTATGAGTGAGTACATCCCATGTTCATCTTTTTGGGCCTGGGTGACCTCACTCAGGATGGTGTTTTCTATTTCCCTCCATTTGCATGCAAAATTCAAGATGTCATTGTTTTTTACCGCCGAGTAGTACTCTAATATGTATATATTCCACACTTTCTTCATCCATTCTTCCACTGAAGGGCATCTAGGTTGTTTCCAGGTTCTGGCTATTACAAATAATGCTGCTATAAACATAGTTGAACAAATGCTTTTGTAGTATGATTGGGCATCTCTTGGGTAAATTCCCAACAGTGGGATTGCTGGGTCCTGGGATAGGTTGATCCCAAATTTCCTGAGAAACCTCCACACTGCATTCCAAAGTGGTTGCACAAGTTTGCATTCCCACCAGCAATGGATGAGTGTACGCCTTACTCCACATCCTCTCCAGCAAAGGATATCATTGGTGTTTTTGATTTTAGCCAATCTGACAGGTGTAAGATGGTATCTCAATGTTGTTTTGATTTGCATTTCCCTGATTGCTACGGAGGTTGAGCATGCCCTTAAGTGTATTTTGGCCATTCAAACTTCTGTTGTTGAGAATTCTCTGTTCTGTTCAGTGCCCCATTTTTTAATTGGGTTAATTAGCATTTTAAAGTCTAGTCTCTTGAGTTCCTTATATATTTTGGAGATCAGACCTTTGTCTGTTGCCGGGTTGGTGAAGATCTTTTCCCAGTCAGTAGGCTGCCTTTTGTCTTAGTGACAGTGTCCTTTGCTTTACAGAAGCTGCTCAGCTTCAGGAGGTCCCATTTATTCAATGTTGCCCTTAATGTCTGTGCTGCTGGGGCTATACATAGGAAGCAGTCTCCTGTGCCCAAATGTTGTAGAGTACTTCCCACTTTCTCCTCTAACAGGTTCAGTGTGTTCAGATTGATATTGAGGTCTTTAATCCATTTGGACTTGAGTTTTGTGCAAGCTGATAGAAACGGATCTACTTTCATTCTTCTACAGGTTGACATCCAGTTATGCCAGCACCATTTGTTGAAGATGCTTTATTTCTTCCATTGTGTGCTTTTAGCTCCTTTATCAAAAATCAGGTGTTCATAGGTTTGTGGGTTAAGATCTGGGTCTTCTATTTGATTCCATTGATCGACTTCTCTATTTTTATGCCAATACCAAGCTGTTTTCAATACTGTAGCTCTGTAATAGAGTTTGAAGTCAGGGTTGGTAATGCCTCCAGAAGTTCCTTTATTGTATAAGATTGTTTTGGCTATCCTGGGTTTGTTGTTCTTCCATATAAACTTGATTATTGTCCTCTCAAGATCTGTGAAGAATTTTGATGGGATCTTTAAGGGGATTGAATTAAATCTATAGATTGCCTTTGGTAGTATTGCCATTTTTACTATGTTGATCCTCCCAATCCAAGAGCAAGGGAGATCCTTCCATTTTCTGGTATCCTCTTCAATTTCTTTCTTCAAAGACTTAAAGTTCTTGTCAAATAGGTCTTTCACTTCCTTGGTTAGAGTTACCCCAAGATATTTTATGCTATTTGTGGCTATCGTGAAATGTGACGCTTCTCTGATTTCTTTCTCTGCTTCCTTATCCTTTGTATATAGGAGGGCAACTGATTTTTTGGAGTTGATCATGTATCCTGCCACGATACTAAAGGAGTTTATCAGCTGTAGGAGTTCTTTGGTGGAGTTTTTGGGGTCGCTTATGTACACTATCATATCATCGGCAAATAACAAAAGTTTAACTTCTTCCTTTCCAAATCGAATCCCCTTGATCCCCTTGTTTTGTCTTATTGCTATTGCTAGAACTTCAAGCACTATATTGAAGAGATAAGGAGAGAGTGGACAGCTTTGTCGTGTTCCTGAATTTAGTGGGATGGCCTTGAGTTTCTCTCCGTTTAATTTGATGTTAGCTGTCGGCTTGCTGTAAATAGCCTTTATTATATTTAGGAATGACCCCTGTATCCCTAATCTCTCCAAGACCTTTATCATAAAGGGGTGTTGAATTTTGTCAAATGCTTTTTCTGCATCTAATGAGATGATCATATGGTTTTTATCCTTCAGTTTATTTATATGATGGATTACATTGATAGATTTTTGTATGTTGAACCAGCCCTGCATCTCTGGGATGAAGCCTACTTGATCATAGTGGATAATTTTTCTAATGTGTTCTTGGATTCTGTTTGCCAGTATTTTATTGAGAATTTTTGCATCGATGTTCATAAGTGAGATTGGCCTGTAATTCTCTTTCTTGGTTGAGTCTTTGTGTGGTTTAGGTATCAGGGTAATTGTAGCTTCATAAAAGGAATTTGGCAATGACTGTTATGTTTCTATATTATGAAATACCTTAAGGAGTATAGGTATTAGGTCTTCTTGGAAGTTCTCCTCCTGAACCCTCCATTTTCCACTGACCCCACCCACATCTACTCCTCAGAGAGGATAATGCACCACACACGGAGTCAACAAAGTCTAACACATCATTTTGAGGCAGGACCAAGGCCCTCCACACTATACCTAGGCTGAGCAAGCTAACTATCCCTCCAAAGAGAATGGGCTCCAAAAAGTCAGTACAGGAACTAGGGATAAATCCTGGTCTCACTGCCAGTGTTCCCACAGACCGCCCAGCAATACAACTGTTTGGCCCTATGCAGGTTCCCCCGTTGTCAGCCCTGATTCAATGAGTTCCCCTTTGCTCAGGTAAGCTGTTTCAGTGGGTAGCCCCATCAAGGTCTTGACCCCTTTGTTCATTTCTCCTCCCTCTCTTTAATTAGACTTTGGGAGCTCAACCCAGTGCTCGCTGTGAATCTCTCTGCGTCTGCTTCCATCAGTTGCTGGATGAAGGTTCTATGATGACAATCTGATTACATGGGAAGGACAGTTTGTGCACCCTATCCACTGTTGCTTAGGGTCTTAGTTGAGGTCATCCTTGTGGATTCCTGGGAATTTTCCTAGTGTCAGGTTTATTACTGCCCCATAATGGCTCCCTCAGTCAAGATTGCTCTTTTCCCAAGGGATATCTACGTTGTTTCCAGGTTCTGGCTATTACAAATAATGCTGCTAAGTAAAGAGCATAGTTGAGCAATGTCCATGTAATATGATTGAACATCCTTTGGGTATATGCCCAAGAGTGGTATTGGTGAGTTTTGAGATATTTTGATTTCCAGTTTTCTGAGAAACTACCATATTGATTTCCAAAGTGGCTGTAAAAGTTTCACTTTCACCAGCAATGCAGGAGTGTTCCCCTTATTCTGCATTCTCTCTAACATAAGCTGTCATTGGTGGTTTTGATGTTAGCCATTCTGACTAACGCAAGATGGTCTCTCAGTGTTGTTTTGATTTGCATTTCCCTGATCTCTAAGGATACTGAGCAATTAGTCCCTTAAGTGTCTTTCAGTCATTTGAGATTCTTCTGTTGATAATTCTCTGTTTAGATCTGCACCCCATTTTTAAATTGGTTTATTTGTTATTCGATGTCTAATTTCTTGAGTTCTTTATATATTTTAGAGATCACTCCTCTGTCTGATGTGGTGTTGCTGAAGATCTTTTCCTATTATGTAGGCTGTTGTTTTGTCTTATTGACTGTGTTCTGAGGTAATCTTTAATGTATTAACAGACACAGTCCTCATGTAATGTTTCCAAGTTTTTTTGCCCCTTCTCCTGAGGATCACTATGTGTATCATATTATAATTGTAATTGTAATCAAACAAATATTTTTGCAAAAAACACAGATTCAGAGGGGATGAGAATTGTCTTCACTTTCCTTCCTTAAAGAGAGAAGATGAATAGGCAAGATGTCACTTTATGAGTATTTCCTTCAGGTATGAGGTTGAGACATCACAGAATTATACAAAATATGGAGAAATGTTTAAAAGCTTTGGGAAAAAATCCTGATGAAAAAAAAGCAACTCATTTAAGGGTGAGGAAATGAGGAAAATACTCATTTGTGTGACTCTTTCTTCTTACAGATCCTCCACTGTTGTAGAATGAGACTTAGGAACTTCAGAGAAATGGAGACTGGCCCTGTAGCAGTGTGTCTGGGCCTGTATCCCAACAAATGCTGTAAGCTAGGGCTCTTGAGCTGCCCTGAACTCAACATCTACCAGATGTGTCTCAGTCTGTAAGAAGGAATAAAGTGCTTTGTCAGAGAGAAATGTGCTCATTTCAGAAACAGAAACCAATATAGGGAATATAGGATAGGAAAGCTGGAGAAAATAGAGTAAGTGATGTGTGGATATGCTGAGTCACAAACTTTAGAAGAGAAGAGATGGTTTTGACAAAACGTTAATGAGGCATAGTGGGCACCTGAGTTAGAATCACTGTGAGTGGCACAGCTAAGTGAGACAGTTTGAGATGAAAAGGCTGTCCATAAGGAAAACCAGCAATATGAGCGGGAGAGAAGACATGTTAAGTTGGTTTTGTTCTATATAAATTAATATTTAATATTCCATATAAATATTTAATAGAGTTCTAGCCATATTGCTTGAATTATTTAAAAAAGAAGTGAAATAAATGTGAGGGTTACACATTTCAAAAATGGCAACATAAGCCAGTGAAATGCCAGGCAATGGTGTGATGAAAAGGGCTGTAATCATTGAGTATCATGGAGAAAGAGAGAGGAAGTAGAATAGGAACTAATTATTAATGGCTAATTTGCACAATAAGCCTGTATACACACCCACCCAGAATTTATGAATAATTTGCAAACTAAAGAAGAAACCAATGAGAATGAGTGTTGTGATATTTCTAGGACAATTCAGAGAAATGTTTCAAATTATTTTTATTAGTTGCTGTCTCACTGGTTTTTTAATGTGTGCCATAAAGAAAACCATGGCAAGATTATATTCAGTATTTTTGTTTATGTCTCCTGATGATATTACTTGGAAATCTTTGATTAAAACCAGTAATCAAAGGCACCACTAATGGACTAAGTGTTTAGATGATTGTGGGCTTATTATAATAGAGCTATATTTTTAAACTGGTAACGTTGTATATATGAATTCCCCCGAAGAGGCATAGAAAAATAATATCTTGAACATTTTACCATAGTATAATGCATCGTCAATAAGTAAATGTTAAATGCAATACTTTAAAATAGTAATTATGATGCATTTAGAAAAGGCATTTTATTTTAACTGTTTTAACTTAAAAATATCTGAAACCATTTTACCTTTACGGAATATGAGTATAAAACAGTTTCAGTCAATAATGCCCATTCAAAGTGAGAATTACTTGCTGCACTAGCTAAATTTAGCAATTTATGCAGAGGCTTTCGGTCTGTGCTGCACTAGGTGGCATTTTTCTTACTGTATTTTAATTCACATTTACTTAAATCCTGGGTAAGATTTAAATAAGAAACTCTCTGTCTGTTAGACACAAGTCCTGTGAGTTTTGAGAAAGCATTAATCCAAGAATCCTTCCTTGGTGTTCTGGTTTCAGTCAATCTTTACATAACTTTAATCTGCTACTTATTTTCAATCATATTCTGTCAGCAATATGGGAAAGACCGAAGTCCCGTGTTATCAGCTTTCTTCATTATGATAAAATAGACTATGATTATTGAGTATTGAGGAGGAGTAGGAAGTAGAATGGGAACTAATTATTAATAACCGGTTTCCAAAGTAAGCCTTCCTGCTACCCTCACATGAGATTTATGGATAACTTGTTTCCGTCATGTCGACTTGAAGAACTAAACTGCTACAGTTCTTCCAGAACCTTCCTTCATGCGTTCTACAACGAGCTCGATGATGGATGTCATTGTTAGAGGGGTTGACTTTTTATTTACGTGTCTGTTTTATTTTAAGGCTTTATTTATTTATTTGAGTAGGCATATTTTATTAACTTTTCATCACTGAAATATATTTTCCGGGGAAACAATCGCCATGTGCTGGAGGGAAGTATTTGCTTTGACTCACTATCTCACGGGGCTCAAAACATCATTCTTTCATCCCCTTTGTTCTGGGTGGTAAACCAAGCTCTTGATTGTATAGCTAGGAAGCAAAGAGCAGGAAACAAATGCATCCCTTCTAGTCCACACTCTGCTTCCTCCAAGTAGATCATACTTCCTAGTTCCCAAATCCATCATACTCTGGACGAGGCAGTAGTATCTGCCACCCAATGAGAGCTGAAATTATGGACATTATTTACAGACACTCAGATTATCCAGAAAGGCTTGGGCCTGTTTTCTGTATAGTGTAACCTCACTTTCCACGTGGTCCAGCTCTCATTTATGATCCTCACATGCACCCCAGACACTCTTCTGAGCGAGGAAGGCAGGAAGGAACACATATTTAATTTTTGCTTTTTGTTTTTTTAATCCTATCAATGATTCCCACTTGCAAACTTTCAAATCACCTACTATTTCCTTTCTCTGGTACCCAGCCAGCCAGCGCACAGTGTGTCTTAGACCGAGACTTAGATTGCCAAATAAGTGACCTGCTCTCCTAGCCCAGGACCAACCCACACAGTTTGAGGCCTGCATCATAAAGGACTATTTTAATATTCTGAAAACTTCCATTGAAATATATATATTAAAGAATACTTTTGAAAAAAAAACAGACAAAAACCAGGGTGTTTCTATGACTGTGGTTGTTGTTCCCACCCAGGTGAATGTGGAATAGAGCCAGGTGCTTGGGCATCTTTCCACAAGGTTTCTAAATCAGAACTCAGATCAGTTCAGAACTTAATATGCAAAGCTAACCAAAGATTGAGTATTATGAGTATATTATTGAGTATATTGAGCAAATGGGAGGACCCAGAGAACACTGCAAATGTGAACTGACCCAACATCTAGGACTGGATGTAACACTTTAAGAAAAGAAAGGTTTTTTTCTAGCTTTGTTTAATATTTATCTAGAATCCCTTTAGCCAAATTATATCAAATTTATGAAAATACCTATATATACACTTGTATATTTGTGTGCTCTACAAAGATACTGAAAATTCTGTCGAGAGACTATTCTCCCAAATATGTTAGAATTCACTAATCTGATTCATATAATGAGTTTCTACACACACATGCAGGCAGGCACACACACACAAACATATAATTAAGAAAAAAAAGGAAAAGCCACAAAATTAATAACATTATTTCAAGTAGAATCCTTTTATTTAGCACTTTGATATTTATGCATATTCATGCAATTATGCTATTTCAAATAAATGAACAAAACCAATAATGTTAGAACAAAGAACAAGGTCTAATTTTCAGAACTATTTTAGTTTTAATTTTACTTTTCAGAATGTTGTGTGTATTTGTGTTTTGCCTTCATCTATACCTGTGCAACACCCTCTGTATGCCTAGTGTCTGTGGAGGAGAAAAAGGTGTGAGATCATCTGTAACTGGAGTAACAGATGGCTGTGAGCCACCTCTGGGTGCTAGGAATTGAACCTGTGTATTCTGGAAGAAAAGCCAGTTCTCTTAAACTTTTTTTTTTTTTTTTTTTTTTTTTTTTTTTTTTTTTTTTTTTTTTTTGTTTTTGTTTTTTTTTTTTTTTTTTTTTTTTTATTTAAAAATTTCCATCTCCTTCCCTCCTCCTCCCCCCTCCCTCCCCACCTTCTCCCCTTTCTCTCCCCTCCTTCTCCCCCTTCCCTCTCCTCCCCTCCATACCTCCCCTCCCTCCCTCTCAAGGCCAAGGAGCCATCAGGGTTCCCCACTCTATGCTAAGACCAAGGTCCTCCCAACTCCCCCCAGGTCCAGGAAGGTGATCGACCAAGCTGAGAAGGCTCCCACAGAGCCCGTCCATGAAGAAGAATCAGAGCCCAGAGCCATTGTCCTTTGCTTCTCAGTCAGCCCCCGCTGTTGGCCACACTCAGAGAGACGGGTTTGGTCGCATGATCCATCAGTCCCATTCCAACTGGAGTTGGTGGTCCTCTTCCTAGCCCTTCTCAGGAGAATATTTTTTAAAGTTTAACTTTCAACAACGGATAATTTTAGTTCAATTAGACTTTCTCAAACACGATGTCTTAGTTCCCTTTTATTGCTGGGAAGCAACACCATGGTTAACATATCTCTTACAAAAGAAGACATTTAACTGGGACCTCCTGATAATTTTAGAGGGCTAGTCTGTGGTCTTCAGGACAGGGAGCAGATATTCATGGTACTGGAGCAGTAGCTGAGAGTTTTATATCCTGATTCCCACCCTGGGCCTAGCATGGGCTTCTGAAATCTCGAAGCCCACCCCAGTGACACACTTCTTCTAACAAGGCCACACCTATTCCAACAAGGCCACAACTCCTAATCTTTCCTATAAATTCCATTAACTGGAGACCAAGCATTCAAATATATGAGCCTATATGTGCAATCCTCATTCAAACCGCTGTAGTAATTTAATAGTATATATTTAAAATTAATATATCTGTATATTATGTTTCTGGTAAAATTCCTAGAGTGACCAATTAGCTGTGTTAGTTTATATTTAGCAACCAGACACGGTGGTGTGTGCCTATAATTTCATCACCTGAGAAATGGTGGAAGGAGACTCAAGTTCAAGGTTATCCTTGACTATAGAGCAAGCTAGTTTGAGCTACATGAATCCCTGTCTCTAATCAATGATGGTGATCATAATAACATATTAAAGAAAATAATATTGATCAGGTATCAACATCAATGTAGTTGAAAAACTGTTTTAGGCTGTAGTACATGAATTAGCATAGCTATATTTTTATACATTTTAGCTTTCACTGTTCTCTTAGTTTCATAGGTTCAATATTTTACCAATACATTGTACAAAAAAATAAGAGAAAGAAAAGAAAAAGAATAGAATTTAATTGACCAAACATACGTACTCATCACCCAAAGATGTTTGGTATGGACAGGAATGGAGAATCCTGTCCTTACAAAATGCTATTTTCTATGTCCAAGCTTGAGCATCATTATAATTCTCTGTCTACTGGATCACTTGGTCAGGTTGAGGATAATACTTTTGCTTTCTTACTCCTTGGCACTAGATAAGCACTTTGTAAGAGGGTTAATTAGGTATTCCCCAAGAAAAGATGTTGCATTTCCTTAGTATCTCAAAATGTAACCCCACTTGGTTAGAAATATTCTTTCCAGAATTAATGAGGTTAGAAATGAGATCATTAGCATAAGTATCAACCCAAGATAACTGATGTTTTTAGGAAAATGGGAAACTTTAAACACAGAGCACACAGAGAGAACATTGGCTGATGGTGAGAGCAGAGATGGGGCTCGCAAGTTGGCTATACCTAAGAGAGCCCACCTGAAGTTCCTACCAACATGTTTAAAAGGAGTCTTGATTTATGACTTTACTTGTTCAGTTTACATAAAAACTTCAGAAACTTGCCACCACCCTGGAATACAGTATTGATGGTCATGATCTCATATTTTAACTCCAGCATAAACGAGTTCCTATACCCTATGAAATGAGTGCTGTGTTCCTGCATTGAGAACCAACGCATACCTGGCATATCTCTGTTCCTACAACTGTTTTTATTTATTTGTATTTGCATGTTACCATTTTATCTGGTTATTGTAACTAAATGTTAATCAACTTTATCTTCATTTTGAAAAAATGCAATTTGTAGTTGTTTAATTTATTACATTTATTTGTGTGAGACACTTTCCTCTTGGATTCCAAGGCTGATTTTGAATGTTGGATCCTTCTATCTTAGTTTCCAAATTGTGATTTTAACAGCAAAAACCTTTATTTCTGTTCACTTATCACATTCATTTTTTACTTTCACTTATGTCTGCTCTTATTCTTATTATTTCTTCCCTTCTACTTTTCAGTTTCATTTCCCCATTTTAATATTTAAAATTGATTTTATAATTTTTGTATGCATTCACCTGATTTTGTATATACTTCACTTCATAATTGGGTAATATTTGTATATTTTTTCCTAATTTATCCACAATGTATCTCTTTCCTACTTTTTTATTACCAGTTTCATATATTCATATAAAGAATTTCAGGGTTTAGTTTTGTTTTAGTTTCCTAAGTCCTTGAAGTTCATTGTTAGTACATTGTTAATAATTATAACATATTTTTGTTTCCATTTCAAATATTCCAACAGTTAAAGAATTTAGTTATTGCATAAAACTATTTTAGCCTGAGAACCACATGTAAATGTATTATATTTTCTAAAAATAGTTATCATTACAATGGAAATATTTATGCAAGGCTGAGTTCTGTTTTTTAGAACATCGATGACAATGGTTAATTTTATGTGTGGACTTAGCTGATATAAGGTAGTAAGTAAAACAATATTTATAAGTGGACACTTTGAGGTTGCTTCTCGAAGAGATAAACAATTAAATCAATACTCTAATTAAAGAAGAATATCTTCCATGTGAGCAATCACCTTCCGATGTATTGGGGGTTTAAATTGGAAAAAGAAAGATTGAGGTGTTTTGTCTTCTAGGTCTGGACAACCATGTCATTTGGTTTCTGGGGCCTGTGTACTTAGAGGGAAGTACACCAGTCACTTCTTGGAGTTTCTCCCTTGCAGAAGCAGGCTAGTGAGGCTGTTGGCAGTGCAGGATCTTGTAAGCCTGCTCCTATAATAAATTCTCCTCCTGGTGTTTGTGTGTGTGCTCTGGGTTCTGTTTGTCCAGAGAATCTTGACTCAAATCTTGTTCTCGCTGAGTATTTCAATGTCTGTGAGAAAAGATTCAGTGTAAGGACACATGAATATATCTGGCTTTGATAGGCCCTTCTTAAATTTATTTGATGGTAGGGCTTTTCTTTAAGTACTGTCTTTTATAAACTTATAAATTTATTTTCCAACTAATATAACTTCAAAACTTTAGATAAAACTCAACAGTGTCTTAAATGGAAGTGAAAGAAACATCATATTTCTGATGCTTATAATGAAAAAATATTATTGTGTAACAGTAGCTATTCTAGTGTTGAAGCATTAAATATGCACATTGAATTTGAAAACATCATATGAGAGCACATTTTTAAATTAATATTTTCTCTTTATAAACTCGCTTCTATACCAAAACAATAAGCATTACAAAATATCAAGCTTAGAAGCACAGGCAAGAAACTAAGTTACAGATAGAAACTCTACAAGGATAGTGGAGGCCTGAGAATATTTTATTAATTAACGTATTATTTAAACATGATTACATGTGTGTGAGATCCAGAACTCTAAAAATTTAATGCTACTATTTTGATCTGTTTTATGCCTTTATCTTTTCAAATTCATTTTATGTGATCTGCACGGTTTAGACATGGAAAGAACATCAACATGGTGGCCATCTTTAAATTATTGGAAGAGAATAATTATCTTCACAAAATAGAAAATGTGTAAATTTAGCTCCTCTCTCGATTATGTCATTTGACAATCATCTCATTATTCGTGGGGATTAAGAGAGCATGGAACTGTTATGCATGTCTTTGATTTCTTCTATTCTGTAAATGCCATCTGTTTTCATCAAAGTAGATTATTGGATATAACAATGTGTAGAATAGATCCAAGGAACAAAATTATGACCAATGTGGCCACATTTCCTATAATATGACAGTTATGAGAACAAAATATATGTGTGTATATATGTGTGTATGTGTGTCAAGCTCTACTCCACATGTATGCCTGTATTGTAGAATCAACAAAAATAAACCTCTAAACCATTGAGGAAGGGCTTGTCATACAAATATGAGTGCCTATATTTGATCTTCTGATTTATGTAAAAAACTATGAACAGTTATCAACAATTACAGTACTCAAGCATTGAAAATGGGGAGGTTACTCACTGGATCTTGCTGGTCAGTTAGTTAAAACCAGTGAGCTTCAGGATCAATAATAGACCATATTTCCAAAATGTTTAGGTAGGCAGCTATCGACAAAGAAACTAGACACCTATGGCATTTAGGTGCATGTGCATTTATGTACAAAAAAACAACCTATGACTTTGTGAACATACATGCAAATATTAAAATTAAAAAATTAAGGAAAATTGAATGTATATATTTAAAGATAGACAGCACTATAGAAATATTAAAATATAGGTACACGTATAAATGAATAAAGTTAAAATGCTTAAATAATCACATCATTTACTATAGCAACAACCGGGATGATATTATTAGGAAGTAATAGTAGATAACGTATCAGTCATGGATGAGCCATGTATCTTGGTCTTGGTTTCACGGCTGCTATTAACAATAGTTGTCGGTTTCTGAACTTCCACCTTGATGTTTATTCACCATCTCTGAAAGCAACATGAAAAGACTGGCTGGGTGGTATGCCATGCTAATTACTTCTTATGACCTACCTTCATCTCAGGGGCCGATTCTTTCCTTAAAACAGGAGTGCTCATTTTCACTGCTGTGAGTGTAGAGGTCTGAGCCTCCACGGTGTCTCTATTTCTCAGTGATTTCTTTCTTAATATTATCTATTTTTCCTTCCTTGTACTTCTTTAACTTGTATATTTAGGTTCAGTGTTAGACAAGCAATTGGAATCATGATTTGCAGAACATTGTTCTTTTAGAAATATGCACGCTATATAATTATCATTTTGGCTGTCAGGGAGTCAAACATGAAATTGAAGTCATTCTTGCCTGTGAGGTAAAAAAAAAAGTGACTTAGGAGAGAACCGAAAAGAAGCATTTGTCTGAAGAGAAAGATGCAAAACAACAATGGGGGGGGGGGGCTTGAATCAAAGTTTGTAATGTGTGTGTATGAAGTTATAAAATAGTATAATTCTTTATTAATTTTAAGATCTTGGCAACACAGTGATGTATCTTGATATTTTCTAGTCTGTTAATAGAATTTCAGCCTGAGCCTCTTTATGACCAGAGCTAAACCTTTAGCGGGGGATGGGCTCATCTACTGCTCTATTACTCATTATAGATCATTATAGAACATCAGCTGCCTCCTTACTGAGGAGGAAGGAACTTTAACAACCCTCAGGGAAGAGGCTATTTTCTTGCAGTTTGCTGTATTCTGGTGCCCACTTGCGTATCAGTATTTTAAGTAATAGACACCAAATTCAAATAAAGATAAGCAAAATGTTTAAATTTACAGGCTTACTCATTCAACATCTGAAAGATATTGTGTGTTCAGCAATTATTCAGATAATGTAACCAACATTTTTGCTTACCTCTTCACACCTCTCTGTGGTATGGAACAATATGATCACATCTAACTAACAATTTACATAGCTAAAATCAAGCTTGGCTGTTATTTGTAAGTGACGGGCTATCAAGTCTAATGAGTTCTGTTAAACTCTTCATAAGCAATTCCTATTATGTGAAACATTGACTTACAAAGAAAGAAGCACTGTGTTCAAGTGAGAACAGGCTCACATATGTGCCTTTTTAACAGAGTGGAAAGCAATAGAAGATAGGATTACGATTGATCAGCCTAAGACGGTCACAAGAGTAGGAAGACTGCTAGTTTTGAAATGATGCTAAACAGAATAAAATAAAACACTATCTGCAGTAGCCAAAGTACTATCCCTGAGGACTATGTTTTATGGTACCAGAGAACACTCCATTCAAACATCCAAAAACAGAGACAATTAACAGTCCTACCGAGATATGAACCACATTAATGACCAGAATGCCCTGAAAATGCAATGGACATAATAGTGGTGTGCAGATTTTAACGGAAGCCTACAGTTCTTCGGTTGAACTTAGGACTCATCAGACAAAAAGGATAGCATGTCTGGAACTGGGAACCAAACTAACTACTCAGTACTAATAAAACCATGGTTATTGGCTGAGATTCTCCAATGTCTATCATTCAACCAGCATAATCCCTAACAAAAATCTGCGTGCATTTGTTCTTATACCTACAGTTAAGTATAGTTTCCACCACTCACGAAGAAAATTTCTCTTTGCAACAGGTGGAGATTCTTACTTAAACCCACAACCAATCAAAATGCAGAGTGGTGGAGCCCAGTCCCAAAGGATACATCTACAAAATACTCCAGTATGAAAGACTCAGAAAACATTGCATAAGAGGGAGAGGAAAGATTGTAAGACCCAGAAGACCTAAATATTTGCCGAACATTTGTGTCTCCTAGTAACATCAGAAGATACACCTGTAAACTCTCCCAAACCTGAACAACCAAGGGTGAGCTGAACAAGGATGATACCAAAGACACGCCAAACTGGATGAGGAAAAACCCACGAGGCCTCAACCTACACAAGAACTATGGGCAGCTGAGGAAAGCTGGAGCCAAGTAAGTAGGTGGTCCTCCACACAGAAGCTCAGACCAATTGGTTGTACAGCGCCAAATGACCAGACTAGCAAACATACATACAAGCAACATAATGTGAAATCAACAGGTTATATTTAGAAATATATGTATATGTAAAAACAACAATTAATGGAAAAAGAGGCCATGAATTTGAAGGAGAACAGTGATGGGTATATGGGAAGTTTTCATAGAAGGGAAGTGACGGAAGAAATAGTGGAATTAAATTATAATCTCAAATAAAATACAAAAACAGAGAAGCCAAAACCAGCATTTCTTCAGTTGGATGATTGGAATGGAAATGAATATTTTCAATTAAGACCTGCTGTAATCCAATTGTCAACAGTGTCCAGGATGGAGTCTGTGCTACACGGATATTTAGTCTAATTTAGTGTGTTGTTTAACGTCTTTTGGCTAAAGATGTATAGTTTAGTGTTTTAAAATCTTAAAAACTAAGAAGATTTGGTTCAGAGTCAAATACAGCTTTGCCATTAATTTAGAGTCCAGTCACACTGTCGGAGAGCTTCATGCTTATTTATCTGTCTCCTTCATGGCCCATGATCCCTGCAACGTCTTGTCTCATTAGTTTCCTTACCCTTTGGTAGTGGGCTTGGCAACTGGGAAGTGAACACTAAATGCTTGTTGCATAAAGAATAAAGAAATATCAGTGAAGAAGGAAACGGAGACAGGGAGATCAAAGCAGAGCTAAGGCAGAACCAAGCAAGCTGCTTATCTGCCAAGAGCCTCCCTTCCCTCACAGAGCTCATAATTGGGACTCCTGCATTGACTAGAATATGTGTTCTTTTCTTTGAAGTTATAGTTTTAAAAAAAGGCTTTTGGGTTAAACACATTTTATAATTTGCTCTAAGATAAATGTCTAAATTTGGTTTTGCTTGCTAATTTATGCCATATGAAAATAATAAAAATGCACAGTGAGTAAGATTAATTCATGTTTCGTGCCCCTAAGACCACAGAATAAATAATAATAAAATATTTATAGTGCAATGAGCTTTTAGACTTAATCTAATTTTGATAGCTGAAAAAGGGATACTGAAAGCAAACTGAAAATAACAGCTTAAAAAGGTTCAGTGTCAGAAAATTAGCTGGTATTTCCTGTTTGTTTTCAGTATTCTTTGCAATTCTCTAAGCTTCCTAGATAGTTAAAAATTAATCTTGTCATAATTTTCACAGTGTTAATACCTTCATAAAAAGTTTAATTTTATATATGCATGTTATGATTACATGACTTATAAGGAGCCTTAAGTGAAAGATAAACTTCTCAAACTGAGCAAAAGAAAAGGAAAAGTTTAGTAAGTGGTGCTTGAAAGGTCAAGACCATGACTATACAAAATGCAGATGCTCTTCAACCTGATGAATTTATTGCAAGATCCCGGCGATCTTGTCAAAGGTTGTTAAGACTTTAAGTTGTAAAGATGCACCTTCTAAATGTAACACAGAACACAGTATGCTGTAGAACTCTATGTGCCATCCCTGTAATCACGGCTGGCTGGGAGTTATATAGCTCCCTCCTTCTTCCCAGCACAGCACAGAGTACATGCCATTACCTGCTCGGCCACAGTCACAGAGTAGGGACGGTGGGAAGCCAAGGACTACCATTGCTGTAGAGTGGCAGAATGCATATAATTGTCTAGGGTATAAATAAAAACTTAAAGTATATTTGCTTATTTTTTTCCTCATGGTTTATTTTTTTTTATATTTAAAAATTTCCATCTCCTTCCCTCCTCCTCCCCCCTCCCTCTGCTCCTCCTCCCCCTTCCCTCCCCTCCTACTCCCCCTTCCCTCCCCTTCCCTCCACCCATACCTCCCCTCCCTCCCTCTCAAGGACAAGGAGCCATCAGGGTTCCCCACTCTATGCTAAGACCAAGGTCCTCCCAACTCCCCCCAGGTCCAGGAAGGTGATCGACCAAGCTGAGAAGGCTCCCACAGAGCCCATCCATGCAGAAGAATCAGAGCCCAGCGCCATTGTCCTTTGCTTCTCAGTCAGCCCCCGCTGTTGGCCATATTCAGAGAGAAGGGTTTGGTCGCATGATCCATCAGTCCCATTCCAACTGGAGTTGGTGATCTCCCTTTAGTTCTGTCCCACCGTCTCCATGAGTGAACACACGAAAATCTCCTAGAACAATCTTATGTCAAGAAGTCTGCAGAGGAGGACATGAGACAACAACAATGGTTCTTCCATAAAGGATGAAATGATGGAGAACAGAGGTGAGAAGGGCTTAGAAAAGGACTAGAGGGTGTGGCTAATTTATTGTTTCCCTGTGGCGTTCACAGGGACATTGTAAGTGTGGAGATTCCTTTGCCCTCTTCTCTCAGGCAGGAAGCAGGATGATAAAACCACTTAGCCACAAATACTTCAGAGAGCAGAACTGAAGATCTAGAAGATTGTTTTTCAGTCTCGAACTTTAGCAAAGGAAACATCAGCAATTACATTGCTAGATTTAAAATTTGTGCAGACTACGCACTTGGCATTTTTCTTCCTGCTGAGGAACTGTGATACTTTGCCTAACTTTGGATCACACCTTAGGACTACCGGAGGAAAGCAACTTTTTGAATAATTTTTTTAGCTAGCAAAAGAAATATTAGGTTGAGCTTGAATTAATCATGGGGAATCTTTTAAAATGGGAGTGTTTTGAAATGGTGAAGTTTGTCCTTTCCAGGAAAAAAAAAAGTGAATTTATTATGTCAGAGAGCAGCATCTGGAAATAGTGAGCTATTTGGGATAGCTGCGCCCTTCACACCTTCAATTCAGCATTTTGAAGAGTGCCTGAAACTACACATGAAACCACTGGAACAGCTTATACTGTTGCTTTAGGGTCTGGGTGTCTGAGCAAAGACATTCATAACTCTAACCAAAAGAAAGTACAAGAAACAAGCTAAGTTTAACAATCTGTCAATAAAGTGATATGAAGCTGTTGCATATATATATTGGCTATAGTTATGAGGAGATAGGCATGAGCCACAGTCCAGCACCTGCACAAACAAATAACATACAGTATAAGTTTTTATAAAGATACCTTCAGAAATTAAAAAAAAAAAGGAGTGAAATACAGGTATTCACTACAACTTTGATAAACTATGAAGACAGAGTGAAAAGGTGGAAATATCACTCTCTATAACCCCCTTCAAATCTTCAAATTCTTCCTATTTAAAATGTCTAGAATAGGGCAAGGTTTAGAGTTATAGAAAGTGGTCTCCCACATCTGTGCCAAGGATTGCGGAGACAAAAGAACAATGCCAAAGATGCAAATGGTTTCTTCATAAAGTGAAGCTGTTCTGAAATTGTGGTGATGGCTGTACAACTCTGGAGAAAGAGTAAAAATCACTAAACTCTCCAGTTTAGGTAATACATACATATGTATAGCAATTCTTTTCTATTTATTATTAAAATTTCACATATGTAAAAAGTAATTTCATTAAAGTTGTGAAACAATACAGGCAGAATATGCTTAACATGGAGCTAGACAGAGGTTCTGCTCTTCAAGTTCACCCATCCTGCTTTTGTTTGCTTCTTTGATTTCATACTCTCAAGAATCTGCGAGTCTTTCACATGATCTAGAGTCACCAGAGTCTAGGCCAATAGGAAATCCTTTCCCCATTCACCCATGACATAATTTTCTGTTTTTAATTCTAATCAATCAACTACATATCATGAAGGATTATTCTAGATTTGTCTACTTGTTATTTGGTTAACACTGAAAACAAATGAAAATGATTGGTGGAATCGGTGACAAAATGATGTCTGAGCTGAAAGAGGGAAAGAGAAAGGTGAGGACAGGTTCTGAACATTGCAAGGATAAAAAGGAGGCAATTGAAGAAGACGCGCTGGTGACTTCACCTTTTTTTCTGAAATATTAGCCGCACTTTCCTATGAGAGATGAGAGCTTTAAGGAAAAAAGTGTGAGGTTACATGATAGATCCAGCCCTAGGCTAAAGGAGAGAAGGCTGACCGTGCATGCTTGGATTCTACATGTACAGCTATTGCTGCCCACGTAGGTCCTCTTCTGAATCTCTGTTCTTACCTATCTGTTGTAGCTGAGGATTCAGGACTCCTGCTATGCAGGGCTGCTGATAAATAGTCTCTATTCCTGGATGCCCTGAGCATTGTAGAGCCAGGTCTGTTGGCAGTATATAAATTGGAGGCCAAGCATTTATTTTTCTAATTTGTTCCATCCAGTGTATCCAATATTTATATTTAAAAACTACCTAATCTATGAATTGTTCCTTTATTTTTCATCCCTCTTTGTTTTGAGACAACGTCACACACTGTATCTGTGTGTGGCCTAAACTGACAAAGAAGCCACACTGACATCAAACTCAGGACAATCCTCCTTTCTCAGTCTCCCCACTCCCCAGCGCTAGGATTGAAAACAGATACCACTATGACAAACTTCCCTGTTTGCTAACACATCAAATTCAGAATTAATTCATGAAGGTCTTAGTTGTGAATGTCACAAATACAACAAGAAATGTGACTACAAACAAAAAATATAAATTAAAAGTATTTCATTTGATACACAAAAAGCAAAATTTACACATATGCACGTGATAATGCTTTGAGACTTATATAGATTATGTAATATTTAAGCCGGATTAATCATAGCTATATTCTCACATACTTATTATTTCTTTATATAGCGTAAACTTCCAGAATATCTTCTAGCCTTTGGAATACCTAATACACAATGCTTAGCTATAGCTAGTAGGGTATGAGAATCCTTCCACCCCACTTTACTAACCTCTGACCATCCTCCATTCTACTATAAACTCTTGTAAGAGAAATACTTTTATATTTCTAAATGCGAGTGAACATTGGTACAAAGACTGTCTCTTCAACTAATGATTCTGTAAAATCTGAGTATCTACAGTTAAGGAAGTGAAACTAGATACAAATCAGCTTGCAGAGAAAGATAAAACATTCAAAATTAATCAAACACCATAAAGTAATACCTGAAATATCAAGACTTTCACCTCAAAATATAAACATAGGCAATGTTTCTGATAATGTCTCTAAAACATAACAGAGAAAAAAATCCCCAGAATCTATAAATGGGGTTACATAAAATGTAAAATGTTCGGCATTTTCTGTGTATATTGAACCCAATTAAGCAGCTTTCAAATCATTTGCATTATCAGATTTCCTTCCCCTCACGTTTGTACCTCTGTACACTCTGTGTTCCTTTGCTGACTCCTGCCTGCAGGTTTATGGGCGATGTCAGATCCAAATCTGCCTTCACTCCTCATGACACAATTA
The DNA here is from genome assembly GCF_903992535.2 of Arvicola amphibius. NCBI lineage: Eukaryota > Metazoa > Chordata > Mammalia > Rodentia > Cricetidae > Arvicola > Arvicola amphibius. Next base: position 159,079,690 of record NC_052051.1, read on the forward strand.
ACACAAGGAAATAACTTCTAAAAAGCCTGGGAGTTACAAGATAAAGTATATGATTGGAATTTAGGCTTTCTGTTATTAAAACCCTTCCACCAATTGTGTTGATGGGGACGCCACACCTTGGGCTCTCTCCTTGGGCTGCTACCTCCAATGGAAAGTCAGGTTCTGGTAATGAAAGGAACACCGTGTTCCAAACCTATACTGACTGATAAAAACGAAAAGTAAAGTCACTTTTGAAGCATTTGCAAGTGGTCCTGAGAAAAAATAAGAGCACGAGCAGCATTAGAACCTCAGTGAAGTTTAATAAATGCTGGCTAGAGCCAGGATTCATCAGCTTGCTGTTTCAATGATGATGCTTTGTAGCAGCACACCAGCCTCCGTGATCTTCAGAGGCAGAAGATAAAATGCTTGCGGTACCTCATTCCTCTTTTGAGGTTTTGGAGATTGGCTGAGCTGGCGTAGATGAGCAATTCAGGAGATGTGTTCAGCTTCACTTGATCCCTCCTTATAGGTTCACTTTATTCTGCTCCTATTTCAGGGCCATGGTAACACAGAGATGCTTTTTACTACATGGAACAATCACAGAACAGTAAGTCCCAACTGGCTAGACCATGTCAAATTTTGACATATCTGTTAAGCATCCCACTTCCCATCAAGACAGCATCCGTGCAGCAGGTAGAAACATTCTTCCTGTGTATGAGAAGCAGAGCTGAAAATTGATTGTTGTGCTATATCAGTTACTGTTCTCTTTGCTGTGAACTAGATCTGACAAATGTAACATAAGGACTAAGGATTTTTTTTCTGGCTCACAGTTGAGAATGGAGGCTACCGAGGTAGTGGAGCCTTTCTGCTGAAAAGGGTCAGCTCTGGCTATGGCAGGAGGGATATAAAGAAACTGGTCACATTTGTATCCATGCCATCCAATATCTTGTTTAACATTTTTTTTTAAAAAAAAATCAAGTTTGGGACTCCAATAAGTGGGATAGTGCCACACACACATTCATGGAGAGTCTTCATTTTCCAGTCAAACCTCTCTGGAATCACCCCTTAAGAAATATCCAGAGGCATGTCTCCTAGGTGATTCCAAATCCAGGCACGTTGACAGTGAAGATTAACTATCACGAGTTAATCTACAAAACAGGAGAATTTAAATTACATTATTTCCATATGCGAAAGACATGTGTCCATTAAATAAAGTGTATTTAGCTAGAAGAAAAGTTATCTACAGCTCATTCATCTCCAAATTGAATGCTGACTCAAAAGATTTAGAAACAGAAAAGAAAGAAAATGCCCAGCAGGAGTTACAGATAAAATGGAAACACATGGGGCGGTGAACTAGGAAGCTTCCTTCCAAGGAGAATCTACTAAAAGTTAAGGCCATGTTATTTGGACACCTATCTGATGGGGAATCTTTGGCAACCAATTATCTTTAAGAGGTGGGACCACATTAGCGAGTGGCTTGCAGGAAACCAGAGAAACCTGGCAGCTTGCGGTCCAGGTGCACTCTCTCTGTGGTTCCCTCACAGCACAGCTGAGCTTGGATTTCTAGTTCCTGTTTTGTGAGTTTTCCCCTTATAATAAGTAAAAATATAACTGACTTATCTTTTAGCTAGCCGGGTTATTTCTCAAATCAAGCTAACTTCTACACCTATTCCTGCTAGGTTTGTTTAATGAAAAAAAAAAAAAAAAAAAAACAAATGTCTAACGTATCAAAAATTTTAAGTATGAATCAATACAAGCAATTACCTAAAAAGAACAAACAAATATTACACATGTATGAGTGTGTACATTTGTGCATATGAGCATGCATGCTATTAGTTTTGTAAGTTGATAAACATGTGTGCCTATGATAAATGAATTATTTAGATATAGTATTTAGCTTTGTTAATGAGACTTGATTAGGATATAGGAACTAGGTAAATCAGATAAAATTATTAATAGCTTGTTTTACATGTAAGTGCGATTTTCACATTTAGATATTTCTGGAAAGAATTAATGGATCAACTTTAATTGATGGAAATAAGAAGAAAACTTCCAATAAGATATTTCCACTCCAAAACAGTTTCCATTTGTTAAAAATACTGTATTCATATTGTTTCCTACAATCTCTTAATAAAAACATTACAGATATTGTCACAGCACTAACGTTTACCTGCCTATAACTTGTTCTCTTCCTAGAAAATGTTTAGTTGATTTACTGACTAATTTTTTAATGTTATTCATATTTGACAACTGTTTGACAAAACTGCCTTCCTCATTATGGAAACTCTTCTTGTAAAAAGAAGTCAACTGCAGAAAATGGACTTATTGAATTATCCAGCTCACCAATTATATAGTATAAAATTATCCATCCTCATATAATTTGATTGAGAAAAACCATTTATCTCTTGCAAGTGTGTAACACTTGATATTAGGCTGCAAGAACGCTGCAGTTTTAAAGAGACTATAGTTAAACTTTTAAAATGCATTTGAATGCTGAATTATTGCCAATTTTTGCAGACACTGTGTTAAAATAGAAAAGGTTAGGCTCTAAGTAATTGCTCCTCTGAGTCCACTTCTCTCAACACTTAAAAAGCATCATTTAAGTTGCTGAACTGCAAAGTTACTATCAGTTGCTACTATTGGCTGTGCAGGTTCTGTAATCTCATCTTTATTATAGTTCAATGTTTATAAATCAATGACTTCAGAATTATTTTCTAATAAAATCAGCATAATTTAACTGGAAGTTCTGTGGGGTTATCATTATCATAGGTATACACCAGAGGCATTGTGACAGAAGGTTTGTAGGGACCAGGCTGATATTCATCTTTGTTATTCATCACACTTCATTTAGCATTATTAATTCCCAGTCTGTTCATATTCCTTTGTATCTTTCCATACTTAAAGAATCAATTTGATGTAGTCAAAAATTGCTTTTCTGTTACAGTTAACCAAATGAATCTAAATAGGCTATCAACAAACGTGGATATTCTAATAAAATAAAGGATTTCCACTACCATTGTCAGACAAAACAGTTTAATTTATGTAATTCGGTCTTTCTCCGTAGATCATTTCTGAGTAGTGTATTATTCCGATAAGAGTTAAGAAGGAGCCAGGCAGTGGTAGCACACACCTTTAATCTGATCACCAGGGAGGCAGAAGCAGGCAGAACTCTGTGAGTTCAGGACAGCCTGCTCTACAGCAGCTGTTTCCAGGACAAGGCTCCAAACTACAGAGAAACCCTGTCTCAGAAAAACAGAAAAAAGAAAAAAAAGTGTTGAAAAGAATTATAACCACTCCACTACACAAAATTTACTTATCTACATGTTTCTATCAGTCAGTCAATATATTCAAGTTACTCCATATTATGTTTCCCTAATACTTAATCAGTTTACTCATTTTAAATATTTTTTTATTCTGCCACCAGAAAATTCAAATGTACAACCAAAATATTATTTAATTTAGTATATGCCATTCTCTAAAGCAATGTTTCTCAGCGATCCTAAAGCTGCAACTTAAATAGAATTCCCCAACCATGAAATTCTTTTCCTTACTATGCCATAACTGTAATTTTGCTACTGTTATTCATTGTAATGTAAATATTTGCATTTTTCATTGCTCTTACATGACCTCTGTGAAAGGGTCCTGACCCACAGGTTGAGAACTGCTGTCTAGAGAAGCTGAATATAATATATACACATCTATATTCATGTATTTATGCTCCTAGTATTTGTTTTTGTTAATGTCTTAAGGTTCTTCTTTTGCAGTTATATATATATATATATATATATATATATATATATATGTAATGTATTTTTATTCTCTCTTTCCATGCTCACTTTTCTTAGAGAACTGTAGTAAGGGTCAGTTTTGCCTTGTGCTACCAACTTATGTGAAACCCTTACCAGGTTATACTCCAATATCCCCATAACCAGACCTAGAGATGAGGGGAGAAGAAGGATGGCTTAATGTAATTTTACGTAGAACTAAGATGATCAGTGAATGACTGGGTAGACTTTAAGGCTCTCAGTTCAAGGTGGCTGGGGGGCAGATATGAGTAAAACTCTAATATCAAGAAGCAACCAGATAGTCTTTCTTTTATAAGCCACCATGTGGAACAGGCTCATGGATGTAGATGGAGAGATGCTCTGATAAGAAAAAAGAGAGAAGAAATCGATAAACAGTACATTTCTCACATTTCCCATTACTCATGTGTCTAGGCTTTTAGGTATGACAACTTGGTGTATAATAATAAGAAATAAAGAAAAAGGGGACACTCAAAAAAGGTGAAATAGAAAAGGGGGAAGGGTATAAATATAATACAAAAACTTTAAAAGTAATAATTTATTTTGAGGTTATAGAACTGCATAGTCTCTCCTAAAATACACTTTTTCCTTTTAATTTTTTAATTATTAAGTTGCTAAGACATAGGAAATTTATCTGGAGTTTTATTAGAGGTGAATTTTATAGCTGATAATTATTACTAATTGTTCATATTTTTATTTTTTGTTACTATTTTATCTAAAATATTATGTTTTAGTTGTTTCCCTCCCTACTATGGTATTATAAATAAAATATTAATGTCTCTCTGGATATCAAAACATTTTAATGTACCTGGGTATGTTTAATATTAAGGATTTAGAGAAAGAATGTGGTTCAGTGATTTAGTTCAAGAGATTTAGGTCATTTAAATGAAACTTCTTGGGAATCTGAAGCCAAGGACAGGAGATCAAATTTAGCCTGAGAGACTATTTCTCAAAAAAAAAAAAAAAACCCCTCAAACAAACAAACAGAAAACAAGTACAGTAAGTATATTCAATTATACAGTTGTATAATTGAAAAAAGAGTGTATTTTTCTAAGTAGTTGATTAACCTTTGCATTCTTTTTAGTATGAAGACATAATAACACTTTTAAAAAAAAATCAAAAATTTTGTTTCCCTCAACAATTTCATGTTCCCTCATACCTTGTTACCTTTTCCTTTCTTTCCTCTAACTATTGTCAAGAGTGTGTGGAGGGGGAGGGGGTTGTAGAGAAAGAGAGAGTATTAAGATCTATGGTTGAAGATATCGCTAACTGTGGATGCAGAGTATAAATAAATGAAATTAAATTGTCTTGCAAATTCTATCTTCTGAAATTGTCTGAGCCAGGGATAGTGAAAGGTTAATACATATGATTCATTCATTGATGAGAACTCAGAGCTATTTATATTTAGTATGTTTGCCAGTTAGAAGTCTGCACTAACAACTAACCATTGCAAAAAGAAGCATTCTGACCAAAATCTATATGTATTTAAATAAATATTTAGAATTTCAAGCTGAAAACATGTATATGTATAAAAACAACTGCATTAGGTTTTCACCTGTGACCCAAGATCTCCAGTCATCAAAGACTTTTGATCTTGATATCTGAAACACCACCTTATGCAGCAGGTAGGATGGGACAAGTCCTCAGCAGCTGCCAAGTGTGTATAGGACTCGGACTGGGGAGAAGCAGAGTCTGCCCTGCAGATGAATGCCTGCCTTGCTCCTCTTGGGTATAGAACCCAGGCATGAGCCCTTGTCCTGGGGTTTCAGCCTGAGGCTTCCCTGCTCCGGTGTTGCTGACCTCCTGAATATTTGCTGAACTTGTCAGACAGATGACCTTTAAGCTCTGACCAGGATGCTCACCCTATAACCTTCCACTTAGGAAGATTTTCTACCATAAAGCAATTTTGTTTCATCTCTTGAATTGCCTTAGGGTGCCTGCTAGCAGCTTTTAGTCTCACACTTTACTCAAAAACTCTTATTTGGCCTAGAGTGAGGCATTTCATTTCTCACTCGTATTTTTACCTTATAGTTTTATTATATTCCATCCATTACTTCATTTCTCACTTTTAAAAATACACATGAAGAGTATCTCACTAGTGATCCAAACATAAATAAGTAGGCATTAGTAATATTGTATGTGTTTAGGCCCAAATAACAAATTGGTTTCTTACTTAATCGCAAGAGTTCTTTTGGATACGCATGACAATATTCTAAGTACACACATAGTTCAACACCTATGAATCATGTCAACATATTGATAAATTACACTATTTTAAAAGTTGGATTCTTTATCACTTCTGCATGTGTCCGGAAACTTTTTATTCAATCCCTATTTTACTCTCAAAGCCTACATTATTCAAAACCATACCTTCTGAAAATTGTCACATCAACTTTTTAAGGGTTTAGCCAGAAAGTGTTGTGCTGTTCAAAACCAATTGTAACAGCAGCATTCACAACCTCAGGACTCAGTCTATACATTCTGCTAGTCAAGTGTTTATAGGCAATCTTTTCCAAATAACTTCCAGTGGGATATTTTCAAACCACACCTTTCACAACCCTTCAGTGTCATATTAATTATGTAGTGTATGTCAAGGGAAGCAGGATAATATAGTATAGGTAAAATAAAGGCAGAGAAGTAAGAATACTGAGTGTGGAAAGGCTTTAACAGTGAGGAGTATAGGCATATTAGAAAAACCAGTGAGTAGAAAGGATAACTATCCCGAAGGAATGGAGTGTTAAAACCCATATGGATGTCCAGTATCTAAAAACCTATTTTCCAAAAATTATAGGGATAGAACACATGAGATGAAAGAAGATGGAATACTAAGGGCTAAAACATTAAAAAGGGAGTGGTCCATGCAGGATTTGGAAGAGAAGGAGGTATTGGAAGAATAAGCAAAACTATTCTTATCCTACAAAGTAGAAACCTATTAGTAAACTAATCTTCAAATGGAACTACTTTTTACAAAGAGGTCTAATGGAAATATCCTATATGAATGGATGTTAGTCTCATAAAACATAAATTATTACATGAAAATGTGGGTACAAAGCATAAGATAACTCCTTACAAGTTATTGTTCAGGGAAGGGCAGAGGTTTCCAAAGTAACACAGACTATGACTTTTGCCTTTAGTTACCTGCATAACTATATGGTAAGATCCTATTGATGAAGACACCATGCACTTCAAATGCAAGGCGTAGAGACATCAATCACAAACCAACCAGGAAACCTTCTCCCTGATACCTAACTTCATAGCTTCAGAAGTTCTAAGCAGGATGCTGGAGACAAGACGTTTATGGTCCTACCCAGTGTTAAGCCTACATACTGCAGTACTTACTTGCCAGGAAAGGTATGTCCACTAGTGAAACTAAGTCATAACTGTTATAAAGTGACTGTGTTTTGATTGAATTTGAGGACAGCTCCACAGGAGTTAATTTCATGCCAAGTACTGCAATAATGGTCAACAGTCCAAGCATAGAGAGGTGATAGGCATAAGACAGAACCTTCTGTGGTTATTTGCTAAATTGTGACATAATCTAGGGGCCTTAAAAGTATTTACATTTTTGGCCATAACAAAGCTGCTCTCTGTCTTAGTCATGGAAGCACGAGTATTCAGCCCTAAACTGGACCTCTATCTTACTCCCTGCACAAGGCATGGGGAGCACTAAAGAGGAGAAAACAGTAAAAGCCAGAGGATAGGAGGACTTGCTTTGAGATAATATTCCTGGATATTACATGTACATTTATTTCATGCTGCAACTTACAGCATCTAGTGCACTTGCATGAAATCAAGCCAGTCAAAATTCAACATAGATCATTTATATGAACTACAAAGCCCACCTTATTAAGGAGCTGTTGACAACTGATATTTGCTTGTAAAAGAAGAGTGGTGTGTGTGTGTGTGTGTGTGTGTGTGTGTGTGTGTGTGTGTGTGTGTTGAGGATGTAGCCATCAATAAGACTCCTGATCCAATGAATAGTCCCATGTACATATGGGCAACACTAACTGAATATGTGAGTTATTTAAAAAAATACATGAAGTTAGGAGGGAACCATATTTGGGGAGATGTGGTTGGAGATGGAGGGAGGCAATACAGAGTAAATGTGATCATATTTCATTATATACATGTATAAAATTCTCAGTAACAAAGAAAAAGGTTTAGAAAATACAGTGAAGCCTTTACCTTTTCAAACGTTCTCTATAATTTATCCAGTCTGACCTAACTCCTAACAGTCTAACTCCTCTGTTGTCTTTCTCCTTACATTGCATGCCCCGATGAAGCTTTTACTTTTCATATTATAAATTTCCAGGCTTGTCCTGCCTTAGGACATTAGAACTAATTGTTTATTTGCTCAAAGTACTAATGTACAAGAAGGTCTGAGCTCAAATTATTTGTGCATTTGAGAACTTCCCTGAAAACCCAATAAAAAAACTGTGATACATCTGATGTATGGTATCCTGCAGAAGATCATTTAATTGGCATTGGTCTTCAAAGTACATAGCATCTCCAGGCTGAATAGTTTTTATGGCAACTTGACTTAAACTAAAGAACAGAACTTCAAATAAGAAAATGCCTTCATAAAACCAAAACCAGGCTATAGACAAGCCGGTAGGGCATTTTCTTAATTAGAGATTGATGGGGGAAGGGCCATCCCATGTGAATAGTGCCATCACTGGACTAGTGGTCCTGGGTTCTTTATGAATGCAGGATGAACAATCCATAGGAAGCAAGCCAGTAACTCCTCCATGGGTAACTACACTAGCTCTTGCCTTCAGCTGTGTGAGTTCCTATCCTGACTTTAACCCTAAGTCAAACTCTTTGGGAATATGATACATATCTAAATTTTAAATGATTCCCCATAGAATCTTTTCAACTATGTTGAAACTTGAATGAGAATGATCCCCATAGGCTAATATCTTTGAATATTTGCACCTCAGTTATTGAAACCATTTAGGAAGAATTAGTCAGCGAGCCCCCAGTTAAATGCTTCATCTTATAAAATGCCTTGGCCACGGTGTTTCAACACAGCCATAGGACTATAACTAAGGCAAACTTTAAAAGAAGAACAACACAGATACACAAGAATTCAGTTTGCCATAAAATCCAAGGAGAGCATACAAGCTTCCAAGGACTTCCAAAGAAAATTACGGTACACAGAGAAAAATGTGTAGCTCAATAAAGTCAATAAAAAAAAACCATAGACTTTCTTTTGAATTTCTGGAGTGAAAACACTAGGAGGTCTCTAGGAAGACTCCAGGGTCTCTAGGAAGAGAATCCTTTCTTCTTGTTCCAGTGATCGTTGACAACCTAGGGTCTCCTTGATTTGCAGGTGCATCCTTCTAAAAGCTGCCCCATCACCACATGATCTACTTCCTGTTTGTGATTTGTGCCTTCAGCTTTCTTATAGTAACATCCATGATAGAACAATGACCTACCCTAATGCAGTATGATCTCATTTTTACTTGATAAGAATTTGTAAGACACTATTTCCAAAAATGACCTCATTGTTGGGATTTAGTACCTATAGATATCTTTTCTGTAGTATGAAATTCTATCCACTGGCCAGAGTTTGCTAGAAATAGTCACACTTGTGGACAAATACAAAGAAGAATCTAGGATCTATTTAGTCATGGGTTGTTGAGTTTAAAACACAGCCAGGTTATGTAAATCTTTCTATTATGATTCACTCAGTTTTTCAGGTGGGGAAATTGAGGTTGTGAGTTTTATTTTCATCTTTCATCACTGAAATTTTACTTCCTGTTATAAAATAAATTATATGGATCTATTGGTGTCCCTTCAATAAATATATAATGTGCTATGCTTATTAAAGTAGCACTGTTGATTTTTTTATTTTTAAATGTCTTTTTTTAGAAGTTGAAAACATTGCCAGTAAAACCTTCATTAAAATAATAAGCAGTTTTCAAAGGAGACACTTGAATTCTTCTCCATTAGAGATTTTTACATTCTCAGCTCTATTTAAGAGCCTGGCTGGTAAAAAGCAGATACTTGGAGATGACGTTCCTGTGTTGTGAACATGAGGGAGTTAGCTTGTGCTGCAAGAACAGGAAATGCATCTGCTCGTGCTGAGGACTTCAGTGCACTTTTACAAAATATGTTCTGCTTTAGAAAAGTAACTGCATTATATTTTTGAAAAAATATATTTACTTATTTATACTTTCTGCTCACAGGAAAGTGTGTTTCCTGGAGTTGGATCAAGGACTGAAGTACAAACGTGGAGATGAGATTGCATATTGAAGAAGTAGAGTTGAACAAATACCTTTTACCATATGTTTTTACTTAAATTACATCATTCTACATTTCTACATGTTCTGCTTTGCATATCTGTGATTTTTTTCATAATCTGCCATCTCTCTTTTCTTGTTCATACACTGACCACTACCAATACTGCATATAAACATGTCAATAATCTAGCATGTGTCATCACAATTTTTTACAGATTATAGTATTGTTTATTATTTAGTCAAACACAAAGACATATTTCATTATAGCTATAAAAAATAAAGTGTATTTGGGTCCATAATTGTGAATTACCTCTTCTTAATTTTCATATACAGTAAAACTTCTACACCTAACAGCCAAAAGGAACATGCTGCTGCTGAGTTTCTTATACAAACTTTATCCCCCCTTTCCCTTTTTCTTCCTTCCCTTCCTTCTTTCTACTCTTCCTTTTCTAATTAAATATGTTTTTATAAGTTTTAAAACCTTATATGTATTTTGATAGTAACCATATATATGTGTGTGTGTATACATATGTATGTGTATATGTGTATATATTTATATGTATACATGCATGCTATATATTAGTAGCTTCTGTGGTTTCACATTTAGTGATATTCAAGTATATCAAATGGAAATTTTCAAAAAATCACGAGTTTCAACAATCTTTGGATGTAATATAGATTTATAATGATTCTAACTCATTGTTATTTAGAGTTACTAATCTCTTACAGTGTTTTGGCTTGTAGACAAGATCTGACAGTTAAAAGGGTTTATTTTTCCAGAGAACCCAAGTCCAATACTCAGTAGACATGAAAGGTGGCTTACAATTACCTGTAACTCCTCTTCTAAGATATCTGAAATCATTTTATGGCCTCTGTAGGTATTTGCATATACACATACACATAAATAAAGATAGTCTAAAATAAAAAATAAAACCTAAAGTGTATATTTACCTATATAAAAAGAGAGTATACAATTTACAATATGCAACTTAGAGTGATCTATAATTCCTACTATACTCTGTGGTGCTCTGAGGAATATTCCTCACAATAAAGGGGAGCTCTGTATGAAGCTCAATGTCTAGATGAAATGTGTATCTTCTCTGGGATTATATGATTTTGTGGGATATGATATATAAAGATTATGGGAATCAAGACTTAGCATGAACTATGAATCTGGGGAATATTTTACTTTAGTCATAGCAACAAAGTAAATATTCTTTCACCTTTTAGAAAAAAACTACATGCAGAGTGTTCAACTCAGTAAAAATGCTCACAATCTGTAATTCAGTGATCTGATTCAGAGGTTACACCATAGCAATATCCCACAATGTACTTACTCATGGGACATTAGAATTTCAAATGTTAACTCTTGAGAAACTTCTTAGTTAGGAGACATGAGTTCATTCCAGTACTATGTGTGATAAGCCAAGGGTGTTGGTGGTGGTGTGTTGTATGATATTTTGTTTGTGTTCACACGAAGTTTGCCTAGGGATCAGAGGACAAAGTTAGTTGGCTCGTGCCTTTAATCCCTGCTCTTGGGAGATAGGAACTGATGAGGTGAAACGGAGACAAGATCTGAGTCTTTCTGTGTGGAGAAAGGAGATTTATAGAAAACAACTGGTTTTCTCTGATCTTATAAGTTTTACTCCAGTATCTGACTCATGGATTTTTGGTTTTGTTTTTGTTTTTCGAGACAGGGCTACTCTGTAGGTTTAGAGCCTGTCCTGGAACCAGGCTGGCCTCAAATTCACAGAGATCCACCTGTCTCTGCCTCCCATGACTTATGGATTTTTATTGATTAACGTTAATTAGATTAACACTTCAGTGGTGGTTGTTTTCGTTGTTTAAAACAATGTTACAGAAACACCACGTAAAGACGTCCCACTGTTTCTGAGTCCACTTATTGTTGAAGGGTAGGAGACGTCCCACTGTTTCTGAGTCCGCTTATTGTTGAAGGGTAGGATGTTTTGCTTTGTTTTGTTTCACTTTTAAAAAATTAAAAGATTAAGAATATAAGAACAAACCTGAAAGCTCACAAAGAAGTATTAGAGTATGTATTTCAATGTTTTTAAAGAAAAGACATTGGAGGATTTTGTTAAGTCATTTAAAGTACACATTTTATCAAATTTCCTTTCACATGCATAAGAGCCGCTGTAGGAGTACCGCTCGAAGCCACCTGAAGCTACATGTGCTGTGTCTGATGTGGGAGAATACATGCAGGATCCTAGAGGGATCTTATCAGTTCCTATATTCTCAATGGAATCTGGGATATGGATAATTGCTTTTCAACCTGGCACGACTTACTGTTCTTGTTTTAACCACCAAGATATTGAAGTTAACACTGAAACTGGACTGCAAACTCAGTTTATTTCAAAATCTTATTTTTCTTTCAATAAAATATTTAAATTTAATATATATATATTTCCATCATTTATAAATAGATGTTCTGAAAGACATATATTCATTTATATTATTTATTGTTATAAAGGTTCATCACTTCTATTTTAAATAAGATAGTACACAGCAAACATAAGCCCAGCTTTTAAAACAATTGTGGACTATCTGCCTTAGGTGTTATTTACAGTTCCATGGTGCTGATAGCAATAATCCATCCACACATGGCTAATTTCCATAGACAGAACAATTCAAGAACTTATACATTAAAATATGCTTTCTTTTTGAATAGTGTTAAAATGATCTTGGCCTACTTCTGGGTCATGAAGTTATTTTGTTGTTTACTATTAGAAAACACTATTGTTTTCTCTTTTAGATCTCTTTTAGTCCATGTATAATTGTTCAACTGATTTTAGTGTACTATTTTTCCTGTTTCCATATGGATGTGAATATTTTGTTGTTTGTAAGGCCTTATTTTATCACATGGAGATATTCACTAGACCTATGCCTATTTTAATGTAAAATATACCTATTTCATTGATTTTCTTTGCTAATATTTCAGACACAGAGTTTCTATCTGTACATGTCTATGCTTCCCTACCCTGTCTTATCCTTTTGTTTTATTAGTCTGTTCTAGTTTAAATATTTGCTATGTCCTTGTGATAATTTTGATACCTAAGAGAATAAATAATCTTGCTTTGTTTCTGTCCAAGATTATTCAATAAAAAAGTATTTGAGTTAAAAAAAATAAATAAAATTGATGTGTTGTTTCCTAGTTACTATCTTAAAACACTGAAGATTTAAATAAATAAGTGATTGATTTTTTTCCACATAAACAGAGAATTGCAAACACTTATGCAGTCAGTGCAGTACTAAAATTAAAATAATATTATTCCCAGACCACGTAATAATACTTTAACCATATGTTTGTGAAAACAAGCATGATCCTGTTTTCACATAAGAACAGTTTCATTTTAACTCTCTCAAGTTTGCATAGCAAGGACTGAGACCCATTGAAATGGGACCACTATGCTCCCGCTCAGATGGAAGATTCATTGATCTATTTTGGCAATGAGACATATAATGAGGTAGGGAAAGACTCACAAAACTCAGAGCTTTGAAGCATATGCAGCTGCATATTAATGATCGCATCTGTTATGCTTTGCCTAGAGTTCTCTCTGTCTGCAGAAAGTTGCATAACCACTGTCAAGAGATTTAAAAGGCTTCCATTAATTTGCGACAGCAGCAATTAGCAAGAATGGTGCTAAGGCAGGCTGGATCTCAAGCTGTCATTCCTGTCCATTTTTATTTACGGTTTTATTAGTGTGCACTGTCACTTGCTTAAAAGCATTAATTAAAACACACACTCATATAAACAATTCGGGGGGATCTTTTTCTTCTAAAATGTCATTTTATGCCCTCAAATTGGTCGCAAGTGAAATATACATGACCTTGTAAAGACAGGAATGAAATGTCGAATCACATATTAGAAGACTGTAAATGCATTACAGATAATAATCGCCGAAGCCATGGAATGAGCAAATTCTTGGGATAAAGGGATGTTGCAATGAACTCATAATGTAGAGAAACATACAAGTAGTCAGGAGATCAGACCTGAAGCTCTTGGCTTCTATAAAATGTGTTATGATGGAAAATCATTTTCCTAGCAGTTATCAGTTCTAAATTTAACAGAAAATAAGATGTTGGATTGAAAAATAGTTTCACATATGCCTACCTTTATCCTCAATAATTATAATATTCATAAATCCCAAAATGATTCTGTTTTTTACTCTTGAAATTAATGAATTTCTAGGACTCTTTCATTCTAATATTTTAATACTGATAACAGTGTTAAATGCTTTTTTTTCAAAAAATCCCCCCCCCAACACACACACACACACTAAAGACATCATGGTATCTCCTCCTCAATTACTTCTTAAGGATGAGAAAAAATGTTCAGAGCCTAACTTGGATGTCCTCAGGGAGCAGCAGAAACAGCTGCAGTAATAGAAACTCAAACTTAAAATGAGAAAGACAAAGTGGTTTATCTGTCTCATGTTGTCAGAGGCCAGGAGGTGGCTTGCTCCTGGCCTTGGATGATATTTTAAATAATATCAGGGCCTAAGGCAGAGTTCAAGTTTTTGTAATTCTCCACTAAGGCACCGAGAAAGAGAAATAAGTTAGAAAAAAAATGGCTAGGTCGAACAGAGAGCTTTTTGCTAAAATCCAGACCTGTCACTGACCCATGTGCAGTTATGAAATTTCTTGCATCTGTAATAGGACCTAGGAGATATGAAAAAGTTGAAACTGGATGAAAAGTTCTTACAATTGTCATATGCAAGTATGCATATGACTTTGTATAGAGGATAAAATCAATTGATTTAATATGCAGTAACATAATCAATTTTGGAACATAACATTTTATATCTTTTTATATCTACATTAAGATTAAAATTCTCACTAGACATAATAGAATCTTATTTATCAATGGAAAATTCAACATTCTAAGTTCATTTATTTTGTTAAAAAGAGAACACTTGCTCAGCTATGTTCATAGCAGCTTTATTCATAATAGCCAGAAAGTGGAAACAACCTAGATGCCCATCAGCTGAAGATGGATAAAATCTGAGAGAGTATTACTCAGCTGTTAAAAACAACAATGGCATCATGAAATTTGCCAGCAAAATAGGTGGAACTAGAAAAGATCATCCTGAGTGAGGTAACCCAGACACAAAAAGACAAACATGGTTAAATATTTTCTTACAAGTGGACATTATCCATAAAGTAAATAATAACTATATGTCAATCCACAGAAGCTAAGTAACAAGAAGGGCTCAAGGAAGGACTGATGATCTCCCTGTGAAGTTGAAATGGAATAAACATCACAAGTGGATGGGGGAGGGATCTGGATGGGTGTCAGCATGGGAACAGCATGGATAAAGTGGGGAAGGATGGAGGAAGAGAGTACTTGGAGAAACAACGGGACTCAGGGAATCATCTCTAGGACAGGCTAGAAACCTACAGCAATGGAAACTCCCAGGAATCTATGAGGGTGACGTTAGCTAAGACTCCTAACAATGGAGAACACAGAACCTGAACCAGTCATCTCCTGTAACCAGACAAGACTTCCAGTGTCGGGATTGGTGCCCCAACCCAGTCATGTAACATTAGATCTACAATTTGCCCTACCTACCGGTTGTGTTGGAGTAAAGGTGGTACAGAAATTATGGAAGTAGACAACCAATGACTGTTCCAACTTGAGACCCACACCATGAGAGGAAGACCACCCCTACATCACCTGGCGGGAGGAGGGGGAGGACACAGAAGCTGGACAGCTCAGAGACCTAGGATAGAAGCAAACATGACTGGAAATAAAATAAAAAGTCAATAAAATGATCTTAATGATACTCTGCTTTACTTATAGATTGGTGCCTAACCCAATTGCCATGAGAGCGGATTTCGCCAGCAACGGATGGAAACAGATGCAGAAACAAACATTAGGGCAATGGTCTGTACCCTGTCACTTATATTCTCAATAAATGCTGACTGGCTGTAGCCAGGCAGGAAGTACAGTCAGGGTGACCAGGCAGGAAGTAGAGGCAGGGCAGAGAATTCTGGGAAGAGGGAAGTGCAGTCCGCAGTCGTTACCCAGCCTCAGAGGAAGCAAGATGTGACTGCCTCACCAAAAAAGGTACCAAGCCACGTGGATAACTCAGACAAGAATTATGGGCTAATGTAAGTTATAAGAGTTAGTTAATAAGAAGCCTGAACTAATGGGCCAATAAGTTTATAACTAATGTAGATTTTTGTGTGATTTCTTTGGGGCTAAACTGCTGTGGGATCTGGTGGAACAAAAAACCTCAGTCAACAGAAGTGCTCAGGGAATCCTGTGGAAGATGGGTAAGAAAGATTTTGGGAGGCGGAAGGGTCAAGAATATCACAAGAAAACCCACAGCATGAACTAAACATGGCTTTAGGGCTCACCGAGACTAAACCGGCAACCAGAGATCCAGCATGGGACTGAGATAGGCCCTCTACACATATGTTACAGTTGTGTAGCTTGATCTTACGGGACTCCTAACAATGGGAGCTGAGACTGTCTCTGACTCTGTTTTCTGCTTTTGGGACCCTTCCCTCCTGGGTCGATTATCCAGTTTTAATGGGAAAGGAGGTGTCTAGACTTACTGCAACTTGATATGCCATGTATACTGGCATGGGGCAGGGGTCTGGATGCATGTGGGTTTGTGAACAGGAGGGAAAGATGGGGAAATAGCTGAGAGAAAGATGGACAGAGTACTTGAAGAGACAACAGGACTCAGGGAGTCCATGTTATACATAGAAGGCCTGCCCTTTTATGAAAAGAGGAGAGGTTTAAGGGAAGGACTGATGGAGCTGAAATTATTTATTTATTTAAGTAAACACAAATAGAATAATATTTTAAAACCAGAATGGTTATTTTTATTATCTTCCATTTCAAATGTATGAAACTCTGGTGTGGCAGATCCATTTATCCACCATCTGTAGCTCTGAAATTTCGGTTTTGTAAAGTGTTGGAGGTTCAATAAAGAATTAATTGTTGAATGAATAAACCTTTGTAAATATTATTGTAAGCATCTGCCTCACCTCCTCGGAGTTGATAAGGAAGTAGCTGTTCTTCTGCTTCTTCAATTAAAGCCTTTTGGTTCTACTACAGATCACGGTTCTCAGCACCTACAATAGCAATGCTCAGTCTACTCACAATGGTAAAGCCAGATCCTTAGGAGAAGAAATTTTTTTTTTTTTTTTTTTTTTTTTTTGGTTTTTTGATACAGGGTTTCTCTGCAGCTTTAGAACGTGTCCTGGAGCTAGCTCTTGTAGACCAGGCTGGTCTCGAACTCACAGAGATCCTCCTGCCTCTGCCTCCCGAGTGCTGGGATTAAAGGCGTGCGCCACCACCGCCCGGCCAGAAGAAATTCTTATTTTAAAAAAACCCACTTCCTTTGTTTTCCAGAGGAGAAAATGAATTCTCCTCACAAATTTTCTGAAAAATTCACATCTGAAACAAGTCTGCATATTGAAGGCATTAACACATTGGCATCTGCCGATAAAACTGGAAGGCATGAGGTAGAGGAACAAAACACAGTTTCAGAATCTTTGTGTTGCAGGGGCTTCTTCCAAAAGCCAAACAGCTTGTTCATTAGCAGAACCTCATTGGTTTCACTGCTTCAGGTGAGATGTCTGGCTCACTAATTAATTATGTGGTTCTATGTATTCTATCTTTTAAGAGGACTTGGGAAACTATTGTTTTTTTTTTAAAGTTAACACCAAGCACAGATACTTTAAAATGCTTTTTGAAATAATGCCAAGATACGTGCAACATTTTGTTAGCTATATATATTCACCTGCAAGCATTAACTCATTGCTCTTTTACACTGCTGATTAATTCATGGAATAAATACAAAACTTAGATTGATGATTCTGCGTTTTACAAAGTGTCCATGTCCAGTTACTGGAAATTACACTCTACAGTATAAATTCGGTTGACAGCTTAATAGGAAATTGGTAAGTATAAATGTATTTGTTCAGTTGGTGTCCCATGTGGACAATATTAATTATGCAGAACTTGGACATAGAAACAAGTCTTCACAGAAATAGTAATAAAGAGTGGATTTTATCTGTTAGGGTTGCATATAGCATCCGTGAGTCTGGAGTCAAAGGAAAGTTTCCAGTGCAGATGGAAGAGTAAGTCCTTTAAAATCTGCATTATTTTAATGAAATGTATTTAATATTGCATAGTCCTTTCTAAACATAATGAAAAGAGATATACTAGTTCAACTTTCTAAAACATAAAATACATTTGCTCTATACTTATTTACTGTGCAACCTCTTTTAGTATTTTGTTTTGTTTTTTCTATACAGGGTTTCTCTGTGTAGCTTTGGTACCTGTCCTGGAACTAGCTCTTGTTGACCAGGCTAGCCTCGAACTCACAGAGATCTGCCTGCCTCTGCCTCTTGAGTGCTGGTATTAAAGGCATGTGCCACCACTACTCAACCAACCTCTTTTAATTGAAATATTTTTCATACAGTACATTCTTATCTAAGTTTTCCCTACCCCAGCACCTCCTAGATAATTCACGTTCTCCACCCAGCCAAGTCCATGTCCTTTCTTTCTTTCCCTCTGTCTTTATAACAGACATGCAAATAAGAACAAAAATGAGAATTAAAAATCTCTCTCTCTCTCTCATTCTCTCTCCCTCTCTCACCCCCCCTCTCTCTGTGTGTGTGTGTTTCTGAAAAAATAAAATAAAAAAGGAATAACATACCTGTCCTATGTATGGTGGAAAATATAAGGTTTTTTGGAGATAGAAGTGAGCATGTCTAGAGGGAGAGACATCTGTGAGTAAACATAACCCTGAGCTAGGCCACTTGAGGAAAGGGGTGAGCGGAGAGGGAAGAACCAGATCAAGAGGCCAGGAGGGTAGAGGGAAGAGATAAAAAAGATAAAAGGACTGGCATTGCAAAATGGCCTGATTATACAGGGAATGGCAAATAGGAGAAGGACAGCCCTGCCCCTGGCTGGAAAAGGAGCCAGATATGCCAGCTGTACCCAGTAACAGATAGGGACTGAAGGATGCTGGGAGAACTTGGCAGCTACATTAGCTTTGATACATTAAATAGGCACCTTAGTTAGCCATTTGTTCTGGATTGGAGATGTAGCAAAACCCATAGAAATACAAAATTGGAAATGATAGTACACAGTCAAAGGTTATATGACAATTCAGTAATTTATAACTTCCAGTAAATAGATCATTACACCAAATCATCAAGTATGAAGTAATATACATTATCTTAAAATCATTGAAAGTTAACCTAATGAAATCTTAAGATATATCATCCTTCATAAACCTATTGTATTTGGTGAACATTAATTTGCATGTTTGATTCTTGATATGATTGATGTTAGCAATGATTGTATCTGATGTGTGAATAGCAAAATCATAAATGTAGCATGAGATAGGAAAGTACACAGTGGATGTATACATGGGAAGATATATAGTGGGCAGAATATAGCTGCAAAAGAAAAAGTCATATATGATAGCTAATTTCTAGGATATGATAGAAAGAGAAAGAGAATGAAACTATCTAACATCCATCATTACTGAGCTAGATACTTAGATTTCAGCTTCCTTTACTAACTGGAAGTCCCTGGAATGACAGACAGTAGGGTATAGAATGAGAGCAATGATGAGATGAATGCAGAAATAGAGAAAGCAGTAGATTATATTGAGAGTGAGAGAGTACAGGAGGAGGAGGAGATTAGAGAGCAAGAGGAAGGGAGACTAAGAGAGGGATGGTGTGCAGAGAGGGATTTACTTCAGTAGTTCTGGAAATTAATCTGTCCCATGATAGACTGTCTAAAAATTGAGACCGAAGGAAGTTGACTACATGACTCAATTCAAGTCAATTGATAAGAGAACTAGAAAAAAAATAGGTATACGTGTGATGTCTAGAAGTCTATGGTCAACCTAAGACATAGAAAATCAAGATCAGTTTGGAATACAATAGGCCTTACCCTAAATAAATAAATATCCTCATCTCTTAATGCATGTAAAGCTAAAATTATTTTAATCAATTTAAACATGCATGTTTGTAATTATTACAGTTGTTTTTGCAACAAAGAATAAATGTTATCCCTTTTCCAAAAGTAGTTTATAATGTATGAACGGAGAAGAGACCAATAAAGTGGCTTATATGTGATGTGATGAACATAAAATTTAGAAGCCTCAAGGTATATTGCATGTTTTTTTATCTGAACTATTCCATGTCTCCCAGATGAACTATACCATGTTTCCCACATTGAAAAATGTGTCAGTTCACTCAATTTGAATAATCAATATGCATTTTCAAATACACATGTAGCAAGCATGAGAACATAAAACTGTATGTGAGTTTAATGCTGATTTCAGGAAGCCTAAAACGTTGCAGAAATAATCAGACCAATACCATGTAGTAAACTCATTTACATACATTAACTTGTTAGATTGATATCATAATTATGTCATTGCAAATAGCAACAAATTTAGGTCATAAAGCTTAAGTATATTGTATGCACTGTCACGTAAAAGCTGTGCTATAATTGATAATATTTTAATAATATATTATTGCTTGATTTAAAAATAAAACCACTCCATGATGGTGTTCTTTTTCCTTTCTATCTTTCTTCTCTTCTGTACAAGCCTGCCTTTAAGGAGCCTGGTTAACAATCTTGACCAGTAATGAATGCCAGTCTTTCTGGGATATCAGCACTCAGCATTATAACAATATTTTAATTGTTTAATCACACCAGTTTTCCTATTCTGTTACTCTATCCATGCCTTTCCAACAATGTCTTTCAAGTTTCTCTCATTCTTTCCACTCCAAGTGATAGCCTATTTTATTTGATTATTGTTGGTACAATCATATGTATTTGTATAAAATATGTATACATAAACCTGCTGATTAGATCGTTGATGTTTATGTGTATACTTTGCATTGGCAAGCAATAAGAGGGCCCATCTCTGGGAGAGGTTAATTTTTCTCTGAGTAGCCATTAGTGGTCTGAAGTTCTCTATCATTGGTAGGGTCCCCTTTCTACATTGACATGTTCATTGATATTGTTATTATTCAGGTACTATTTATGCAGACATATCTAGGAAAGACTGTCTCACAGAATAATTCCTTAGATTCTAGATTTTACAGTCTTTCTGCCTCATCTTCCAAAATGTTCTCTGAACCATTGATGCAGGAGCCACAATATGATGTTTGCATTGGGACTAGGATCCTGACAATTTGTGGATCTTTGCATTGTGACCATCTGTGGTCTTCTGTGATGCTTTACACAATGCTTCTTTGATGAAGAGTAGTGGCTGCATTTATCAGTATGTATAAAGATAAGATTCAAAGTGCAGGAAGGAATTTTGCTCAGCTAGCAAAGGTTCAGTAGCAGATTATTTTCTACGGTCCATGACCTCACTAAACCTGAAATACCTAGCCAGGTTTCCAGTGCTAGAAATGATTTTCCTTCAATTGAGTGGGTGTGAACTCCAACCAGACAGTCATTTGCTGCCATTGACATGTGAGTGCTACTTATTGTACTTTTATGCATATCTTGTCATGTGGTTAATATCTTGGTTTATAGATGCCAAATTTGGGTAGGATTGTTATATTTTAATTGCTAGCTTGGGAAAAATTGAGTAATATTTTCTGGAACCATGGACGCTAGACTACAAAAAAAAAAAAATGTTCAGGTTAGATCCACCTCATATTATATTCCTCCTGTGTTCTAAGCGTGTTGTGTCTTCTGCAATACTGTCTCACCTTCAGTCCCTGAAAGGCAACCAAAAGTGTCAAAGATAATCTATAATGTTAGGGAAGTCACCCTGACAATTAGGAGTTCTTTTCCCATTTGTTATGGGTTAGGTGGTTAGTCAGTAGTTCTTATGCAGAACACTGACGATGCAAATTAGCTTACCTTCCTTTAAGATGTGTGTATGTATATGTATCCATATGTATATATTATTCCTTGAGGTTTTCCCAAATAGCCTTTGCGTTATTTGCTTCTACTCGAATCCTTCCTTCCTCCCCAATTTGAGTCCCTTCCCCATTATTCTGTTTCTCACTTCAAATATTCCATCTGCAACCTGCTGTTTGTCTCCTAACACCGTCTATGATTACTCTATGTTGTGCACTCACATCTGAGGATATTGAGGTGGGAACCATAAATGAGAGAGAGCAAGTGGCATCTGTCTTTCTTGGTCTGGGTTACATTTCTCAGTATAGTCTTTTCTAGGTTCATACACTTAGCTACAAATTTGATGATTTAATTTACAGCTGAGTAGTCTTCCATTGTGCATATGTACCACATTTCCACCATCTATTCACATGTGGAAGGACACTTAGGTTATTAGGTTGTTCCCATTCCCTGGTTATTGTGAATGGTGTGACAATGACTATTTCTCAGTAGTATTTGTGAAATAATATCTTGAGTGTTTAAAGCATATGTCAAGGAGTGGTATATTTGTACTTTGTAAAAAAAAAATCTGTCATTCTCTTACGGCTTCTCTTAGAATCAGATGAGTTAAACAATTAATCATAATAGATACAGGGATATATGACAATACTCATCTAAGTTAGGCCTCCATGGCAAGAGTGCAATCACAAAACTTCTATTAAGATATTACTTTTCTCATTTATTGAGCATTGAAAACATTTTGAATGCATTGAGTTCAAATAAGTAGTTTTATATAAATCTAGTAAAAATGAATTTACCACCTTCACCGTTAAGGTCAAAATATAGCAAGCATCTTTGCAAGTGTATCATTCACATGACATGGATGTTCATTTATTTAAATGTCAGTTTATATTTTGAGTGTTAATTCCAGGTCCTGAAGCTTTAGAAAAAATGTGAATCCTCGGTACTTTGAAACTAGGAGATATTTGATGGAATCAATGCATTAACATAACCATCCTTTATAGAATATCTTTCTTTTTCTCTTCATGAAGCCTTACACATAGATTTTCAAATGACACCATGCAGGTGAAACTGCATAACTGACTTGCCACGTGGCAAAAACAATTTAGTTGATTTAGCATTAGAAATGAGAACATAAAAATGAGGGTTTAAATTTATTACTGTTTATATTTTATTGCTTTTAATTTTAACTGAAAAAATGCAACTAATCATATATGACTTTTTCCAGTAGTTCAGCAGATGTAATAAAATAAAATAAAATGTGGTGTCAGCATGGTTTGTGCCCTGACAGACTACTTTTCCTAAAATTCTCAATTAAGGTCCCTCTGGGGTGGGCCGCTTTGAAGCACAATATTGCAGTTCGCCCTTGCTGTCTCTACTGAAGATATTTCTTAAAGTTAACTAACACTTTTTGCTTTGTAGCACTGTGTAGGAATACAGAGGGCCAAAATCTTGAGATGTGTCAAATTACTTTTAGAAATAATGACTTGTTGCCATGGTAACCTTGAACCTAACGAATCCATCTCAAGATCTCAGTTCAGGTATAAAATGAACTGCACAGGAAATTTTAAAATAGTGACTCAGTTGCCTGACTCAAGATATGTTTCATATTCTTTATTCTCCTTTAAATATTAGGCAGCAGAATATTATTTGGAAAATGAACCCTTGGCTCACATAAAATATTTTTTCTACAACTAGGAATTAATTTTAATATAAGGCATTTGTAGTATTGTCTTGATAAGCTTTAGACACATCTCTTTTTGCATTTATTTTATTTGATTTATGTGCATATATGTGAGCCTGCGTCAGCATATTCCATGTTTGTGGGTATTGTCAGAGCCCAGAAAAGGGTGTTGGAACCCCAGAGATGGAGTTACAGCTGGCAGTGAGCCACCTGGCAAGGTTGACACAGGAACAGAACTAACGTCTTATGGAAGAACACCAAGTTCTCCTAACTGCTGAACCCTCCATCTCCATAAAATATATACCTTTCTTAAAACTACTTTTCCCAGGTATCTAGCAAGAATAGGCACTTTCTGTAAAACAAGTGTTATATGTAATATGTATATTATATACATATGTGTATAGTTCATATCTTTACATGTATATGAAAGTACGTGTAATTTGGAGTGTTAATTGAGTTATGAACAATAATTAAGAATTAAATAAAGGAGAGATGAGTTAACAATGTACTATATCTACTAACGTCTGGAGAATGAGACTGCTGTCTGTCTCACTAACTGGAAAACAACTGGCTAAAATATCTGTGTTTGAAGCAGTACAAGCAGGGTTTTCACTGTGCGTGCTCAAGAAAACAACACAAGATGGAAAACAGTGTGCAACAACCAGCACAGCAGCATAAATCTCCCTGGCTCTGCTCCTACAGGTCATGAGCTCATGTGCTATGGTAAAATTAACTCTTACTGAAATGATCTGCAAGTGTTTTGGCATGTCAGAGAAATATTTAATTATCAAAAAACTATTTCTGATAAAAAATTCTAAACAAGCAGTTAGAATTATTCAGTGGCAAAGCATGAAGCTAAAGTAAAAAATTAAATGCAAAAATATTTTAAGAACAAATAATATGAAAATCCTTCTGCCCTGAAAATTCTGGCAAATGTCTCTTTTGTATAGCCAACAGCAAGTAAACACCAATCCTGTATCTCCCAAGAGACAATCATCAGGATGTTCCAGCCACCACCAATTCAGCATAATTAGTCCAGAGAGCTGCAGCAGGGCCTCGTGGGTCATGTGGGAGGCCAGACATCCACTTATCTCAGTAGTTAAAGTTTCAACATTACACTGGGTTTTAGAAATGTAAGAACAAGACAAAATTAACTTTCATTGCCCAGATGTAACATTCTTGTTTGCTTCAATGTTTGCATTAAAAAGTTCAAGCTAGAAAGGTCCTAACTAAATACACTACACGAGAATTCTTATAACTTCAGAGCAAGGTTCAAATCCTGAGCCACAATTGCTCTGTTTTTCGACTTATACTTTTCTAATAAGCAATGAAACTTTTTTATTATTTTTCACATTATAATGGATTCTATTTATATTTTGATGAATAGACACACTGAGCCAAGTGTGAATTGGTTGCATGTTTTGCTCCGTACATTCATCATTTCTTTTTTTAATCTCACATTCTAGAATATAGACTATAAAATGTATTATTACATGTCACCTCTAAACACAATAGCACACTACAATTGTCTTCAGCATAACTGTAGCTCTAAGATAATGCCACTGATAAGCTTTTATTCTGTTTTTAGTGAAGATAGATTCTTCTCTTATGCAATACATCCTAACCAGAGCTTACCCTTCATTTGCTTCAGCTACCCCTGATCTCAGCTCTCTCTGAGATCCATTCCCACTCCCTTTGCCTTTTCAGAAAAGAGAACTAATTTTTCATATTATACTATAATTACATAATTTCTTTTCCTTGCCTTCCTCCAAACCTTCCCAATGCTCCTACTTGCTCTTTTTCAAACTCATGACCCCTTTTCACATTGTCATTACATGCATGTGTGTGTGTGCATGTGTGTATGGAATATATACTTACATGCATGATGTATAATGTGTTTATGTGTATGTGTGAACATATATTCCTAATTATAACTTGCTCAGACTGTATAATGTTATTGCATGCATGTTTTCCAGGGCTGACCATTTGGTATGGGATAAACAATTGATATGATTTTCTCTGAAGAAAACCATTTCCCCTCCTTCAGCATTCCTTAGTGGCCTGTACTTCTTTGTATATGGTTGAGGCTTTGTGGGCCTTTCCCCTGCACACTTTGGAGTATCTAATCTATGAATGTTTTCCTTGTTCTGCTCATGCCTAGGCAGTCATATTGATGAAACTTTATGGGTGTAGTTTTTCAGATTCCTAGGAGACACAGTCTCACTGCAAACTCTCTGATCTGTTGGCTCTTACAGTCTTTCTGCCCTCTGATCAGCAATGTTCCCTGACTGGGACCGAGCTCCACACCTCTGCCTTTTGCTTGGTGGTGCCTTTTTGTAGTGGTCTCTGTTCATTGCAAAGAGGGAAAAAATACTGCTGCAAGAGAAGATATGTATCATCTGATTGAAAGTTAGAGCTGGTAGAGAGAAGCATGGAAATTATATAGAGGAAAGGAAAGAAAATGCTAGTTATATATATTGCCTATGTGTGGAAAATCAGACAAATTCACAAAAAACTTTTGAAAATAGTTATAAGTAAAAATAGTGTTAACAAGTATATTAGATTTTCATAATAGAAACTGAGCATAAAACATTAATTATATATTCCAGCATTTCAGCATTTAAAAAGTTTAAATAATGAACTTTATGGTTCATTAAAATTGAACCTCCACAAAAAAGAAAAATTTAGGGGGCTCAGGATATATCTTCTTTGGTTGAGTAGTTGCCTAATCTGATGAGGCCCTGGGTTTGATTTGTAGCACTGCATACACCCAGGGTGCAGGTGCACTTCAGGAAAGCTAGTGTTTGGGAAGAGGTGGCAGGTGAATCAGAAGGCCAAGTTTAGCCCCAGCTATGTAGAAAGTTCAAGTACAGCCTGGACTACTACCACCATTTCTCAAACAAATTTTTATAAATCAGTAAATAAATAGTAGAAAGAAAAAGGAAAGAAAAAATGTAAATGCATGCTAACAGGGTCTAAGTAGCTTACATATTCTTAAAACTAAGACATTTGTGATGAAATAACAAAGACTATGTATTGAGGAGATAACTAACATAGTTGAAAAATAAGGCCTGTCTTTGTTAATAAATTATTTTCAATAAATGCTAGCTATTTTATTCATAAAACACAAACCCACCATTAAAACTGTTTTTTTTTTTCAAAATACCATTAGACAATAAGAGATAAACTGAACTCTTGGTAAAAAAAAAAATATTCACACATGGAATTTTAAAAATTGTTTTTTATAACGTTAACAAAAACCCTTGAAAATGATACAAATAAATTTGACCCCACAGGAATGCCATGAATATCAAAATTTTAGTTGAGTACATTTATATGAAAGAAAATAATATGTACAACAAATGATGCAAATAATCACTCAAAAGAAAGTTCGCTAGCATCTCTTGTCCTTGATGTAAACACAAATGATAGTGAAATGTGACTATGAAATATGAAATATGACTATGAAATATAACTGCACTGTGGAAACTGAAGATGTACAAAGTACTGAAAACAAGTTGTTTGCTGGATTTGGAGTAACGCACACTCCTGTTTTTTGCGGATGGACATTTGGAATGGGATAGTCTATTTGGAGAAGAAATCTGACTGCAACACAGTTAAACCGAGGCAGTATATGAGTCAAATTTAAAACTTTTAATTTTGATTCTACAAAGATTTCAGTACATGTCTACTTAATAACCAAATATAAATATTGGTAACACATTGCTCATATTTGCTAAAGCCTGTAACAAAGCAAAATATCCTTCCAAAGAGAAGGAAAAATGGTATCTGTGTGATAAAAATGTATTTGGCAACATAGAGAATGAGGTACGGTTCACCCAGCCTGCAATAGCATTTTATGAAATACTACTCCCAGTTGGAGATAAGGTTTCTAGTTCCTTATCACCTGAAATATATCACATATGATCTTGGCACTGTGCTGTTAGCTGTCTATAATATGAAGCTCATCACAAGTCTTCTAACATAGCAACATTTCTTGAAAAGGAAAATGTTAGCCGGGTGGTGGTGGCGCACGCCTTTAATCACAGCACTCAGGAGGCAGAGGCAGGCTGATCTCTGTGAGTTCGAGGCCAGCCTGGTCTACAAGAGCTAGCTCCAGGACAGGCTCAAAAAAAAAAAAATGTTTGGAGGAGATTGAATGGCAAGTAAGGGTTCTTACCGCTGTGCCTGGGAGGACAGATTTCTGTGTTGATGGATGATGGCACAGCCAGCCACACCTGAACTTTGCTGTGCTGTTGGCTGAGAATTCTCCCCTTAGCAATGCTCAAGCTGCCTATTTGTTGACATCCACTTGAATAAGTCTGAGCCGCTAAGTTTTTTTCAGGTTACCCTGTGGGAGGTTTATAGAGTTCTCTCTATTTCATGGTATTATGGGTGGGGAGCTTATGGTAGTGCCTTCTCATTTTACTCCTTTTCCCTGTAGAGTGGTTTGACTGCAGTTTACCTTGCTCTAGAGTGTTAGATAATTACACAGGATGTCTGCCCATCACTAGGTAATCTTGCACAAACTGTTTCATGTAGCCTGTGAGTCCCTGAAGGTTTTTGGTGTCTTTGCTTATGGGCACCCTCCTCTTCTCTGTGGTTGGTGGTTGCAGAATTCTTACCTTACGATGCAGGCTTAGTTTGTCATTTCCTTTATTAATCTACCATTCCATATTAGCATATTTATTCTCTGACATTCTGTTGATTACGGTAACCCTGAATTGCATTTACATATTCCTTGCCTGTTTTGACATTATATGTCAGATTTATTTTTATCATATTTATGGAAACATAGAAGAAAAGTTGGTTATCCATACTCTGACATTTTCAAAACTCCAGAGAAAGTGCGAATGCTAAAATCATTTTAAACAATTGACTAGGATAGTATGAACAAAAGAACTATGGCAAAGTCACCAAATGTGAATGCCTGTTTGCACCAGGCACTGAAGGACATGGGGAGAGGGCACATTCAAATGCACCTCCAGAAGGGGCTTCTGATGGGACATTGTAAGAACAATAGTTTAAAGATACGTGAAGGCACATCATATACAGTCTTTGCCTGGAGTTTCCCTCATGATGACATAGATTAAAACTTCTGTAATTGCATTGCATGTGTGCTGAAGTTAAACTAAAAAGGAAATGGGTCAGAAAAATGTGTGCCAGATTTCTCAGCATAAAAAAAAAATCACCATGGAGGGACAGGACAAATCCACTATGGAGCCATATCGTGGGGGTTGGAGCTCAAAAATCTGTGTTCTCATGTTTATCTCACTGTCTCATGGTACTTCACCCCCAAGGGTGTGTGTGTGTGTGTGTGTGTGTGTGTGTGTGTGTGTGTGCATGCGTGCTGCCCGCCATTTTCACTTTAGTATGTTTAGCAGTGAAAAATAATTTTAAATATATGTCTAAGTCACTTTCCTTAACATTGTGCACTTGAGTAACATATTTCACCCTTAAGTAACCTATTAAAAATTGAAACCTGCATGCCAGCATTTAACTTTGGAAAGTTACTTTTGTGTACCTTATGTTGATGGTTGTGGGATGAAGGTGGTGAGTAGTTCCCAATTCATCCTCTTCTTTAAAAAAAAAAAAAAGATAAGATTAAAGTTCATTCTACTGGAGGTGATGTTTTTCAGTTTTGTCAGAAAATATTTTAAAAGGCAAAAGGAACTTTCTATCACTAAAGCAGTCGCAATGTGGAACTAAAGCCATCCTGTTATAGAACATGCCTTTAATGCTTTATCAGTGAGTACAATTCGGCCCAAGGGATGAATCTCTGCAGTCTCCCACTCAGACGGTAAACACTGTTGAAAGCAAAGTTGTTTCACTCTGTAAAATGTGTGCTGCCTAACTTAAAGAACTCACTACCCGTTTAGAGATATAAAAACAGAAATGTGTGTGTGTGTGTGTGTGTGTGTGTGTGTGTGTGTGTGTGTATACTGGTTTTCCCATTACAAACAGAGCCCCAGAGGATAGTAACATATTTTACTTTCTCCATCACCAATCAATTAGTGAGGAAACTACTTGTCGGGCCTTAAGTACTTGGAGAAGAAACATGTCAATTTCTATTTATCCCATAGTCTCCCTTAGAACAAGTAGGTCCATGACACTAGGGATATTTTGAAAACCATTCTTTGTGGAATAGGAGCAACCCTGTAGATACATCAGATGGTATGTTAATACCATGGAAAATCATGGTGTGTGTGGTGCCCCTAACCGATGTGATCCTGAGTAGAAACCAAAGTGCTTCTGTTCATGAAATTGTTCATACAACATTAACACCACTGTTAGCCAATAGTTCAATAGTCACTAGTTTTTATTTGAGTGTTTTCAGAACAAGTTCTCACTATGTAGTCTGGTTATTCTTGAACTTACTATGTAGTGCAGACTGGTCACCCACTTGCAGTGATCCTCCTGCCTCGGGTGCTGGGATTACAGACTATGTTATCACTCCTAGGTCTTCACACTTTCTTTCGTTAGCTGATAATGCATACATTTGAAATACGCATCGTGTCACTTTCATAGTCACTGTTTGGCTCAGCCGTTCAGCATGGCAATATACCCCAATTAGTGTCAAAAGAACACACCCAAAAGAAAAATAAAATGCTTCAGAGACTCAGGTTGAATTAGCTGAGAGGAGTACACATTTCTGATATCTTTACACATTGCTGATCCACGCACACTGCTCCTGGGTGTGGGGTCCGGATGATGATGGCTTCACAGGGGAGCATCATCTTGCCTGTGTCATGAAATATGCTACAGCGCGACTCTACAAAAATATCCATAATATGTAACATAGATATTAATGTCGGGATTGCAATGCATGTTTTTCCTAAACCCTGGTCCTAGAGCTCTGAGAATGGTGAAATGTGTGTGGGATTTTGTAGAGGGGTCAGAGTCAGTCAGAGGTAATCATTTTAAAATGCTCATTAACACATGAGCCAGCTGCTGCTGAGCCATTTTAGTGGAAAGTAAAGCTCGTATTTCCTGTTTTCTGTTTATTTTAGCTACAGCACATTTGTCCTGTCGTCTGAGACAGTGAAGCAGCTATATTTAGTAAGAAAACATTAAGTCAAGGTTTTATGGGAAGAGGGAAAACAATGCTAAGTGAGGAAAAATCATTTTTATTAAATTAAAGGATATCTATTATTATCTAAAGTTTATCATTTTATAATTTTGCTCACTTGAAAATTTTTGTATTTGATGAAAAAGAAAACTCTGGGCCATACTATAATTTATTTCTTTCTAAAAATATTTATGTTTTAATATTTGCTTCTGCTGTTCTTATTTTTCTCCCATTCTTTGCATTCTATGTTGTCGTAATCATGTCTTTTCTTCTAGACTTCTTATTTGGTTATGATATGTGGTGATATGATATGAAAGAAATCTTATTATTTTTATAAAATTAGCCTAATATGTGTTTTTACTAGAAATAAAATAGGTAATAATCATTGGACTATTAATTGTCTGGGTTTCTGGAATATGGTCAAGTTGGGTTTTTTCCTTATTAATTACCTTTCTGAATATTTTTAAGCATCATCTGGCTATTATTGACTGTCAATGGCTGCATTTTGAAATTAACTAAAACCCAAGTGGCTGGGTCCATCTGTGAGTGATTTTTTTTTCATAATTAAATAATTTGAAGTTTACAGATCCACTTTTAAAATGCATATTTTAAGGTGGGAGTTTTCACCTTTAATCTGAGCTACACCTCGGTCACAAACCTAAAGGAAATAGAAGGATAGTTAGTTTCTTTTTTTTGCTTGCTCGGGCTTTTGTTGGCAACTCCATTCTTTCACTGATATTAGGGCCTTCTGGGGATTCTGGTATAAACTAGCAGCCAGCTGAGACATCCAGTCTTATGGACTGAACAACTAGTGGATCTTTGGACTTATTCATTGGTAGATAGCCATTATTGGACTAGATGGACGGAGACTGTAAGCTATTCTAATAAACCCTTTTATAGACTGCAATAAATCCCCGTTTATAGATTCATTTTATATAGATTCAATCTATGCCTATTCCTCCGGAGAACCTCGACTATTACATCATCTATTTCCAAAAATTACTTTTGAATTCTCACTTAGAAACTGTCACAATGTGCTGACAGATACATTGTTCCCATGTTGGACAATATAAGCATGTAAATCAATCCTTGAGAGACTTTCCTTTGTGTAACATCTGTTCTCATTGGAGTCTCATCTACAGACTGTAAAAATGGCTCCCATGCTACTCTTGCTTTGATTCAGCAGCAAAACTGGGGGATTAACAAACTCAGATTGATTCCCATCCTGTAGAACTGAAATTTGCATTATACTCTTGGGAGTATGTATCGGTCTACAAACGTCGAGTGGTAAGACTTCCATGCCCTTCTCTTAGGCTAATGTGAGGCTTCCCTTTGATCCCTGGTTTAGGGGTAGACCAGTATTTGATGGCAAGTGGGTTTAGAAACCTTCAAGTGATGTAAGGAAGAGTAGACTTCTTGCCTTCTGTATGCCCAAGACCTGGCTTTTGTTTTTTCTCTTCTATATTTAAGGTGTAAAAATTAAATCCTATTACCAAGGCAAATTTAATCCAAAGTGTCAAAATCCACCACAGGTAGCCTATTGTAGTCCTACAGGCTTCCTTCTGATGCTTCCAGACTTATAAGAATGTTTAAATATTTGTCCCATTTTTCTGTCCTTTCTTTATAATGTTTTAGTTCTACTAGTCCTTCATAAGCTGAACTTTTAATTACTACTGTATGTATTTTATGTATCTATTCTTGATCCAGGTTTATTCTGTATTGCCAGAAACCTACTATTTTTAGGCACATATTTCATGACAACAAAAAAAAAACAAGAAAGAATTTCAATTTAGGAAATCTAAAATTCTAAAATTTCTAACTTTTTCACTCTCCATAGACCTTACTATAGAAAAGCAGTTCTAAATTTTCACAAAAGACTTTGAATGCCAAGAACATGGATTTAACTTTTAACTTTTATACTATGAGACAGGTTAATCTTGGCAATTATAATTTTGTAAAAGTAAATAAAATTTAAAGACCCTTTTCAGTATCTGAAAACCATTTCCATATAAAATGTTACAAAGCTGTGTTTCTTTCACTTACAATGGTTTGAAACTGCAGTTTAAAAATCCCAGGGAATTTTTAAAGGACTAGAACTTTTAAAAGTTATTCTCAGGCTTTATTTCCTAATTTACTATAAATATGCTATTTTTCTTTAACGTAAAAGGTGAAACATCAAAAGCTGCAAACATATGTGTGGTGTGATAATATGAGTTATGGTTTATGTTTTAACAAAGAGAGACATTTTTGTGAAAGGGTTCAAGAGACTGCATTCATAAACAAATGAGTCACCATTCTCTTAACAGTTAAAGCATGTGGAGCAGCTGTACACATCCATACTGATTCATTTGATTTTACAATTATCTAATAAGTGGGTAATGTACTTTGCAATTGCTAATAGTTTGCAGTTAAGACAAAAAGACAGAGAGCAATTCAGCAACCTGTACAGGCCAGCATACTAATTTTATAAATAAGGTTATATAAGGATTGAAGTTTAAATAAAGTAACTCATTTAAAAAAAGAAATGTATGTGCCCCATTTGATCTGTCAGAGATCAAATTCTAAAGCAATTCTCTCACACATACAATATGCATATTACATATAATATATAATATTACACATATAAATATATATATACATATAGTTAGTATGTTCCTTTTCATTGTAAAACTGTTCCTGTGATTTTAATCACTTGTTCATATGTTTCACTAAATCTCTAATTACAGATTACAATGGTAATTACTCTAAGCAAAAATCAAATAATAAGTGAATAGTGTTGGCCAAACTAACTTCGGAAGGCATATATTTTACACTCTTATCCAAATGAAATATTTGCATTTTTATTTTGGTCCGAGTATTTGTTAGTCACATAAAAGCATTTTCAGAAAATTAATAGGAAATCCTAATGACACCCCAGTATTTTACTTTTTGTTTGTTTGTTTGTTTGTTTTTCGAGACAGGGTTTCCCTGTAGTTTCTAGAGCTTGTCCTGGAACTAGCTCTTGTAGACCAGGCTGGCCTCGAACTCAGAGATCAGCCTGCCTCTGCCTCCCGAGTGCTGGGATTAAAGGCGTGCACCACCACCACCCGGCTTACTTTTATAGTTAAATTATCACCATGACCACCATAATCACCATCATCGTCTTATGTGTGTGATGTGTGTAAGTAGATGCAAGAACCAAAGCGCATGTGTACATTCAGAAGATAACTTTGGTTAGTTGATTATTCTCCTTTACATGGTTTCAGGAACTCAGTCCAAGTTATCAGGGATGCACATCAAGTGTGGAGTTGAGCTGTTGTACTGGTTCAAAATACCAATACTTTGCCAAAGCTGTTATACACATTAATTAAGGTAATACAGATAACAGATACCATGTACATGAAACTTAGTCTCTTTTCTCTGTATCCTTTTCCTCATGGGTTTTAGAGTCATTGTGGACCTAAGTGATAAAACAATAATATGTCTTTATAAATAAATCTCTTGTCATTAGTTTCAATGTAATTTCTCTGTTTAAATACCATATAGTGTCGTTGTTAGTTTATCATAACAAGAAGTCAAGCTAGCAATCTGTGTTTTTGGCAAATCATGACATTAATTCCAAATTTGCCCTAAGTTCAGCAAAATAATTTTAAAAGTCTTTCCTCAAGAGCACAAACATTTCTAATATATAAATAGAATCCTTGATGAAAGATCTAACTATTTTATATTGATTTTTTTTCTGTTAATGTAATGGAAGCTTCAGCTGTTTGGGGAAATGCTGATCTTTCTCATTTACAATATATTTGAAACAATTTTATCAAATATCTATAAAACAGAACTCCATATCATATTATCACAAACATATTTAAAAAGTGATATTGACAAATTCAGGACAATTATTTCATATGATGTTTCTCAAATAGAGAGACAACTTCTTAGTTTGTGTTTCCTTTGTCAAACTACAAATGCGGTGGCAAAGGGATTTTAAACTGAAAATCGAACAGCAAGGAGGTGTGTGTGTGTGCATGTGTGTATGTGCATGTTGTGTGCACATGTTCATGCATGTATGCTCAATCCGTTTTTCTCTTTTGTTGCATAATTTTATCTTTGTTCTTATTTTTCTCTAGTCAATTAGAATATATATGTTTATCCATTCCTAGTATCTAATTTCAAGGCTATAAACAATATATTTGAACATAAATTATTCTAATTATAATCAGCAGGAATGAAGTATTGTTTCTTATTTTCCACTCATATGGGATAAATTATTCAGATCCATTTTCTTTATTTTCTCCTCTAGAATCACTATTTTATGAATGATGTTTTTGATAAAAAGAGCAAAAAAATGATGTTTAATGCAATGACCAAATCATTAAGAACTTTCATTTTTTATTGTTTTATGTTATTAGTTTCTTTTAAAACCATACAGTTATGCTTCATTGCATTTTTCTAAAATTAATATACTATATAATATAAACTCATTAATAATTTCTTTTACCTATTATTTTTTATAATTTTTATTAAAAATTTATAAGATTCTTTTTTAAAGAAAACAAATTATCTATTTTCATTTTATATACCAACCCCAGTTCCCAATTTCTCCCTTCCTCCCATTCCCTCTACTTACTCCCCCCACTCCCTATCCACTCCTCAGATTAGGTAAGGCACATTGCTTTGGGAAAGGTTCAAGGCCCTCCCTACTATATCAAGGCTGAGCAAGGTAATCATTCAAAGAGAATGGGATCCCAAAAGGCCAGGATAAGCAGTAGGGATAAATCCTGGTACCACTGCCAATGGCCCCTCAATTTGCCCCAACCATGCAACTATCAACCACATTCAGAGGGACCAGTCTGTTCCTTTGCTTGTTCCTTCCCAGTCCCACTGGTGTTGGTGAGCTCCCTTTAGCTCAGATAGACTGTTTCAGTGGGTGCACCCTTCATGTCTTTATCATCTCACTCCTCCCACTCTTCAGTTGGACTTGGGAGGTCAGTCCAGTGCTCTGATGCGGGTCTCTGCCTCTGTTTTCATCAGTTGCTGAATAAAGGTTCTATGGTGATAGCTAAGATATTCATCAGTCTGACTACAGTGCAAGTCAAGATTGGGCCCCCTCTCCTCTATTGCATAGAGTCTATGCTGGGGTCATCCTTGTGGATTCCTGGGAATTTCTCTAGAGCAAGGTTTCTTGCTAACTCCATAATGCCTCCCTCAATCAAGATACCAGAAAATGGAAAGATCTCCAATGTTCTTGGGTAAGTTGAGTCAACATAATAAAAATGGCAATCATAACAAAATCAATCTATAGGTTGAATGCAATCCCCATCAAAATCTCAACGCAATTCTTCACAAACCTTGAAAGAACAATAATCAACTTCATCTGGAAAACAAAACAAAAAAGCAGGATAGCCAAAACAATCCTGTACAAAAAAAGGAACTTCTGGATGCATCCCCATCCCTGACATCAAGCTCTATTACAGAACTACAGTAATTAAAACAGCTTGATATTTGCATAAAAGAGAGGTTGACCAATATAATCTAACTGAAGACCTGATATTAATCCACACAGCTATGAGCACCAGATTTTTGACAAAGAAGCTAAAATTATCACATGGAAAAATGAAAGCATCTTCAACAAATGGTGCTGGCATAACTGGATGTTTACATGTAGAAGAATGAAAATAGATCCATATCTATTCCCATGCACAAAACACAAGTCCAAATGTATTAAAGACCTCAATATAAAGCCAATCACACTGAACCTGGTAGAAGAGAAATTAGGAAGTAGTTTTTGATGCATGGGCACAAGAGACCACTTCCTAAATATAACCCCAGTAGCATGGACACTGAGAGCAACAATAAATAAATGGGAACTCCTGAAACTGAGGAGCTTCTGTAAAGCATAGGACACAATCAATAAGACAAAAAGACAGCCTACTAAATGGGGAAAGATCTTCACCAACCCCACATCAGACAAAGGACTAATCTACAAAATATATAAAGAACTCAAGACATCTAAATTTCAAATAACTCTATTTTAAAATGGGGTACAGAACCGAACAGAGAATTCTCAACAGTAGAAAATAGGATTCTTACATCTTGACTCCTGTATTGAGATATGTTTTCTTTGTTTTTGTCTAACAATATCAAACTAAGACTCCATTCTAGTTTTTACATAAAATGTTTTTTCTATTTGTAGAAAGCAAAGAAATCTCATTTTAATATTATATTTAATTCTGAAATACATTGGGATTTACATTAAATATTACATTGTTCAGAGAAAACAATTGAATTTTAAGAAACTATAAAGATATTAGTTGGTCAGTGTTCACATCAGTATAAACATTATTATTGATTTGTGCACACTGGATGGATAAAGACACCACTCCATGTGAAAATGCTGTTGTAACAAAGTCTAGATATTATATTGGATATGGTTATTTAGTAATAGGTACAGCATGTAATATGCTAACAGAGCCCCTTTTTTAAAATAGTGATTTGGCACTCATGAATTCTGGAATACCATTCTGTAATTTAGTAAGTATCAAATTATTAAGAAAATATGAAAAGATAGAGTGAGCAATAGTACTTGTTCTAAATGTTTTCCGGTGATAGCCAGGGGAAGTTTTTAGAACATAAATTACAAGACATCAGTTTTTTAATGTAATGTAATCAACCTAATCATGCTATTAAAAACATTTTGGAGTGTCATATCAAATTCATTTATTAATCTGTGAATGTCATTCACCTACACACACGAACACTACTAATGCTTTCATTCAATGCATTTGTCACATCTTGCTGCTCTAATGAAAGCAACTTTGATAGGGAAGGATTGATTTTGGCTCACAGTTCCAGAAGACATAGCCCATCATCCCCAAGAAGGTACTCTGGCCATAGCTGGTTACATCTTACCCTAATCCAAAAGCAAAGAGCAATGACTGGGTGTGTTTCATTTGTTTCTCTTTTCTATTCAGTATATTGTTTTACCCTATGGAATGTTATTTTATTTTGGGTGAGTTATCCCATTAAAATTAATTTAATCTCTATATTTTCTTGCCAAAAGAATTGTTTCCATTCTGATTTTAAATGCTATTAAATTAACAATCAAAATCGAAACAATTCTTACCACCATGACACAGTATTAAAATTTTGAAAAGCTGTAAAATGCAGGATATATATGTAATATCATCTAATACATAACTAAAATATCAAATTTCACTCATAACTAATCAGCACAGATCATAAGATAATCCCCCAAAATATGATTGTGCTTACTTTATTTTCTAGAAGCTTTGATTATTTAGTGTTTATTATTTGATTATTTAATGATTATTAAGCTGTTATATGGTGTTTATTCTCTCAAGAAACTAGCATCTTAATGCATGTTATTATACAGATATTTATCCAGTTTCTGCTCAAATCCTATGAAGTTTAATATGAAGGAAATTACTTCAAAAGTGCTTCTGGTAATATATTTCTATAAACTCATTTAAGGTATTGACAAGGGGCTCGCTTCTTTTTCCTCTGCTATGGGACATCTATTTTCTGAAACATAGTGAACATTTCTATCTAGACTCCAGTGATTCTTCTTCGTTAGTTTTTCTGTAAGTTTGTGGCTGTTGTTTCGTCTTCTCTGAGCATTTGAGCCCTGTGGCTCCCTCATTTCACATGCTAAGACACTTTGTTGAAGGATGCTTCTTCTTGTAAGCCCGTGCAGTAGATGAGCGCATTGATCACTTTACAGATGACGAGAGGTGACGTTTGTGTGTGATTTTAGTGACACCCGGTGCACGTTTGTCCAACACTTAACAGAGAATGTGATTCTTTGGAATTCTCTATGGAGACCACAGGATGCACAGGTTCCTTCACCCCAGGAGTTTTAGAAAGCTGCTCTGACCTTCAGACTTTGAGACTGATCTTAAACTCACATATTTGCAGTCCTTAGCTCCTGAAGATTCCAGGTTCAATGTTGCTCAAGCCTCTGTTTTATCATGAGTTTCCCAGAATTCAGAGACCCTGTTCTGGAAACAATCTGGGTACTCAGCCTCTTTCAGCCCCCCACCTCCACTCTCAGAAACCTTCAAGAGACAAAAATCTGCAGAGTCTTGATGTCATCAACTCACCAAGGGAAATGTTATCCCTTATCACTGGATTTTTGCCAGATGTCCTTCTGATGTTTGAATGAAGGAAGCAGCCCATTTAACTGTGACCATGGTCTTTAAATCTCACCAGTAATAAATTTTAAAAAGTGACCTCAATCTAGGTGTCAGCTCCAGAGACTTTAAAGTATGTTTTTAGTTTAAAGTTTCTTATCTATTCTTGTAATTTTCTCAGAAGAAATGCAATATTGCTGCAAAATGCTTTATTGTTTAATACTTTATTTTAGAATTAAGTAAACCATTTATGTAATTTTCAGTCTCCATTCAAATTATTTAACTAGTAAAACAAAAACAAAACTATAAAACTCCTAATAATATTCTAACAAAAGTGTTACATAAGACCATTAGAGATAAAAAATAAACCTGTATTCAAAACTTAAAAATAAGTAAACAGGTATAAAAGGTACTATCTGTTCCTGAAAAGGAAAATCAATTACAAAGATATATTTTCAAATTCAAAATTTATAAGTACATGAAGTAAAATTTTAATGAAACCCATAAAAACTGTGTTAGTAGAAAGCATTAAAGATAGCCTCAGAGGCACCAAAATGCATCATTGTCAAATTAGGGAAAGAAAACAAAGCACTTCCCTTGGATTAATTTGACCAAGAGTGTGGTAAATTTGAATTTTCTGCTTCTTTGTCTGTGTCTTCTCCTGTATTCTCTAATTTGTCTGTAATCTTTCTGTTGTATGTCTATCCATCAACATTCTGCCTGGTGGCTGTTATCCTGTCTTCTATAGTCTCTGGTTTGTCTGTAATCTTTCTGTTGTATGTCAGTCTATAGACATTCTGCCTGGTATCTGCGAATCTGTCTTGTTACTAACAAAAGGTTTTGTTCTGCATTTGCTGAACAGCATAGAAAGCATTGCATGGGGAAAAGATTGATGGAATAATTTTTAAAAATATTTAATAGTTTTACAGAAGGTTGAGTGATTTATTCCAAGTGACCAAAAGTACTTATTATTCAAAACAGCTTTTATCAAAGTGGTTCTGTGGTATTTCCATCATATGCTAGTTTCACCAAATGACTATCCTCAGATACATGCATAACACTTTCATTGCCCTGTGGTTCACGGCTATGAACAAAAACAAAATTTAACATTAAAGGTATGCCTTGCCATTGGATTGTAAACCTTGAGTAGGTGGGAAGTCCAAGCTGTCGTTTTATTGCTCTCTTAAAGCTAAATTAAGCAAACAGAATGAGTACATAGAATACCAAACTCTCTTAAGGGACTTCAATATATACTAACTCAAGTGAGGTGTCTAGCAAAGTTCTGGTCTCTTTGGATTTTGGAGATATGTACATAAAAATATCACCACAAAAAGAATGTTTTGGCTATTAACAACTTGATATTACATTGATGAGTATCATTGACCCAGTCTGAGATCCTATACTAGACAGCAACAGACCAAATCAAAATAGCGTCTCTCAGGATAAAGTTCCACATCACTCATTAGAATCTCAGGGTTTTTTTTATCCAATTTTCCAAGAAACTAGGTGATATCAAGATTTCCAAAATGGATAATTTTAAACAATTTAAAGCTGAGGTGATACTAATAAATTCACATTTTATATATTAATATGTGTCTTCCTTCCTGATAAAGCTGTTTGTCATGAAGATGTTTCCAATCTTTACATGAGTGGAGGCTACTACCCATGTCATAAATTAGTAATAAAACATAATTGGTCTTTAAACTAATTTCATTTCAATTAAGTTTTAATTGTAAAAGACATAATTAGATAAAAAGAAAAAAGGATAGCAGTAGTAAGAAAAAGAGGAGGAGGACCAAAAAATAGAAAATTAGGATTCGCAAGCTCAGAATTAATAGAGAGTGTTCATAGCTGATAGAGGCATTGTCACACTAACCAATAGAAACATTAAATAATGGAACATAATGGTGATGAGAGGAAAGAGGGAAAGAAAGGAAGATAAGGATGAGGAGGAAATTGGCCAAAGAGGAAGAACACAAAGAGGAGGAAGAGGAAGAAAAGGAGCATTGTCCATGCCGTGCTTTTTCAGGTTTTAGGAAAACAGGCATTAAAGGGCAGAGAGAAAGGCATGTACCTGCATATGAAGTCGTCCAGTTAGGCATAATTATGTTCAACTGATATTTTTAAATGGTACCTACAAGAGAGCTAGCATAACTAAATGAACTACCACAGTAAGAATTTAGGCAATATGAGGTTCTAATCAAAATATTTCAGAGGAATAATATTAGCAACTGGAATAAAGATCATTCATTCCTTGTGATATTTATAGCAAAGGATATGACTGCTTTCTGTTTCTGTCCTGGGAGTTTGCTTAAGGCTAAATTGAAAAGGAATGGACTAATGTCTTTGAGAGAGGAGATTTCAATACAATTTAATATTGATTTTGCAACACAGTTAATAGTAATCATTCTTAAGCAGGCCTACAATGTAAATGAGCAAATGGGGCAAACAGAAACACAAAATGCACAATTTGAAGAGAAAAGATTCATGAAGAAATTTACTGTCAGAACCAAGGCTTGTAGTGAAAGAGGTAGAATTAAGGAGAGGCCTGACCTGAAACGGTATGAAAGGGGAGGACCCTCAGGGCAAAACCCTTTGTTTTGACTTTGAGCTTGAGAAAGAATAGATAGACCTAAGGAAGATTTTGCTCCTAGAGAGTTCAGCAGTCATTTCTCTTGGGTCATACATGTCCAGTTCATCAAGCAGTCCAGGCAAGAACAATTTCTTGCCCAAATGGCTATCCAATTCCATAAGGAGTCTCTATGATGCCCATCTGACTCTTAAAATAATTGGTGCTGCCAGCAGCAGACGTGTCTCATTGTCATGAAAAGTCCTAAGTTCTTAAAACATTTTAAATGCCAAATTCTGAAGGTCTCTGAAAGATTTGGACAATACCTATCTAACTGAAATATATCCATATATATCTAGAAACTCTAACTGACATGACTAGAAGCTTGACTACTATATATGACCCTCTATTAACCTGTATTTCTTAATTATAGATTACATTTTTGAATGACCTGCATAATCATAATACCTTAATCAAGATCAGAAATACATATACACAGTATAACAAAACTGAAAACCAAGATCTGTAACAATGCAAGTCTCTATAGCATATCCCCTTTTAAATGTAAAGAAACATTTATAAACAATATTTGAGAATTTGGGCATAGTTCTCTAGACTACTTCTGGCTGATTGGGGGCACTGTTAATCAGGAATTTCATGGTGTATTCTGTGTGATAGGTTCATCTCAGTCAGCAGCTGGACAAAGTAATTTTGGGGGTTTTTCACAGTAACCTTTTAGGGGTTCTTGGTGAATCAAACCAAATTAGACTGAAATGAATCCATAGGTTCTCATTCTCTGTGGAAACAAAAGAAGCTCTTTTCTAAAATAACATATCCTTAGATCCATATTTTGAAGTCAAGATACCATTATAAGATACATGTTGGTTTAGCTTAGCAGCCCATACAATGAAATGTCTCTCTGTACTTAACTCCTTCACAGTCAAAAATTCAAAGAAAACACAATAAATTACATAATCCAGACTCTCTGTGAATTTTCTATCATTACATGGCTTATATTTCTTTACTCCTTTTAATCTATGACCATCTGTACTCAGTCTCTTTAAAGACTTTAGCTTTCTAAAAAACCATTTAATCCTAATACCATTTATAAATATTAGCTCTATACAAATTCAAATAAAAATTTAGGACTAAAATTGCAAATCTTTCAGAAGAACACCAGGCAAAACTCTCAAATAATTGGGTGTAGTAAATATTTCTTGTATATAAGATGAAAAGCATAGATATCTAGAAGAAAAATATGATAAACTGGATATTCTAATAGATGTGCCGAATTTCAGCACAACATCCAAAAAGACAGTTTAAACAATAACAAATAATTTTTACAAATCACATATCAGATCAGGAAAGTAAGCATGATCTATTTAGAATTTCTAATGTTCAATAACAAGATTAGACAACTTGTTTAAAATAGAAGAGAAGGGCTCCAGCATCAGTAAGTGCCCATGACAGTGTAGAGGCACTGTAACCCTTTGTCCCACTGGAAGAAGCAGAATGCTGAGACTACAGGTCCCTAGGATGGAAGAAAAAAGGGATCATAAAAATTCCAGTTTGAATTTCTTTAAGGATGTTTTGCTGCCAGCAATAGGCAGTAAGTTTCCATTTCTTTGTGGCTTTTGTCTGTCCAGCAGTTTCTATTTTTCAGAAATGTGGCTCATTTTTTTTCTGACATGCAGTAGGTCTCTCTGTGCTATTATAACACAAAGTACAAAGGTTGTCAGAGTGCCTACACATATCACATCCAATAAAAATTCAGTTATTCTGTCCTAGTAGACAAAATCTGAGACTCAAACCCTACCACAGAAGGAGCAGAGAAACACCAGAAAGGAAGAAGAAAGGAGATCACCAGTTAACACCCTAAACCCAAGTAAAAACCCAATTGCCCTTAGAGTTAGTGATCTCCATAGCTCTGGGGACTCTTGTCTATGCAAGAATCTGTAGTGCTTGTTAGGAAGCCTCACTTTCATACTGCAATGACAGTTTTATTGTATTTTAAATTCTTAAAACATAAAGTATCAGTGGGGAGGCTTAACCAGAGAGGAAAATAAGCTAATCAGTCCTGAGAAATGCATGTACTACCATTTATCAGTTCCACATCTAGGCACATGCCATGTGTAATTGATAATGGGATCTGGATTGCTGTGGAAAGCTAATAGCATTTAAGATACTGGCCCACTTTGGGCATGGTCTCATGTACTATAAATGCAGATGAAAAGTATGTGTGGGCCTCTTGGCTGCTGGATTAAGTTTCAGGCCCCTACATTCACAGAGGACTATGGATCATTACTCCTTCAGTGAGGTTATCCCCAGATAAATAAACTTTTTAAATATCCCATTCTGGACAATTGTGAAACTCCTTTATACACCTACAAAATGATGTGCCAAAAGGGAGCAACTACATCCACCTCAGGGAGCCTGGGAAGGAATTCTAGGCACAAAAGAACAGAGTTAAGCATGACTTCTTGGTAGCAGCATTTTCTCAGGTGCGCTCTGTTTGCTAGATGCAAGCAGAGGCATGATTCCTTTAAGAAAAGGCTTCCTCAGTCAGCCTCCACAGTCGGCCA
Source organism: Arvicola amphibius (assembly GCF_903992535.2). Taxonomy (NCBI): domain Eukaryota; kingdom Metazoa; phylum Chordata; class Mammalia; order Rodentia; family Cricetidae; genus Arvicola; species Arvicola amphibius. Next base: position 159,123,634 of record NC_052051.1, read on the forward strand.
CATTCAGAGAGTCCGGTTTGGTCTCATGTTCCATCAGTCCCATTCCAACTGGAGTTGGTGATCTCCCGTTAGTTCTGTCCCACCGTCTCCATGGGTGAACGCACCCCTCACGGTCCTGACTTTCTTTCTCATGTTCTCTCTCCTTCTGCTCCTCATCAGGACCTTGGGAGCTCAGTCAAGGACAAAGGCGCTGGGCTTTGATTCTTCTGCATGGACGGGCTCTGTGGGAGCCTTCTCAGCTTGGTTGATCACCTTCCTGGACCTGGGGGGAGTTGGGAGGACCTTGGTCTTAACATAGAGTAGGGAACCCCGATGGCTCCTTGGCCTGGAGAGGGAGGGAGGGCAGGTATGGGTGGAGAGGAGGGGAGGAGAAGGGGAGGAGATGGAAATTTTTAAATATAAAAAAATAAACCATATATAAAAAAAGAAAAGGCTTCCTGACCCAGTGTTAGTAGCAAAAACTGCACAGCTTCTTTAAGAGAAGGCTTCCCAGTTCATTCTGGTAGCAAGAATGGCTCTAAATATTTTGGGAAGTACCTCTATGGAACACTTAAATGAGATCTTTGAGCAGTGTTTGACAAATTGTTTAATGGAGACATAGACCCATTCCATCCCTTGAACTGGGACAGTAAGCATGGCTCACAGAGGTGGTGAACATGCCTCTGCCCTGTTGTACTAGTCAGAGCAAACAGGCTGGGCTGGGGAGTTGGTCCTAGCCATTCCCACTTAGCACTTTAAAAAAAGGTACTCCTGATCAGAAAATGATCACAGATATGCAATAAAGACAGAACCAGACTCCCCACACACACCAAAATAAAACTCGAAAGAGTCACAGTGTTTGATAAATGTACATAGGCTTAAGAGAGAGGAAAGAAAGAATATAGTCATAGATTAAAGGAGTGAGGAGTAAAGATAATAAAATAAATGTTAAAAAGTAATAGAGAAAAAGCCACATGAAAATGGGAAATACACAGTCTGAATTCTGTATATTATTGTATATTCTTTGAATTTTTGATGTGAATGTGTTTAGTACAGAGCGATATTTCATTGTTTGGGCTCCTAAACTAAACCAACATACATATTTTAAAGGTATCTTGGCTTCACAATTTGAGTCTAAGAATATGTTACTTTGGTTCTGCTTTTTTTCCACAGAGGATGAGAACCTATGGATTCCTTCTTTGGCTTATATGGTTTTATGGAACAATACCCCCTGAATGATCTCCATGAACCCTAAAAATACTTTGTCCAACAAACATCAGGAAGCAGTTTGGAGAAAACAATGTCCAAATTCCCAAAATTATTATTTAAAAATGTTTTTTTTCATTTAAAGGGGGGATATGATATAGAAATAAATAATTTACATTGGTATGGACTTTGGATTGTTGATACCAATTTAAGGTCAATTTTACTATATGTTTATTTCTACTCTTGCTTAAGGTATTGTGTTTGTGTACCTCATTTAAAATTGTAAGGTATAATTTAGAATTATATCTGAATATAGCCATTTAATAAAGTCAAACTTGTAGTCATGTTATTTAGGTTTTCTAGATGTACAGAGATATAATTCAGATAGATAGGTATTTTTCAATTCTTTGAAGGACCTACAGAATATGGGATTTAAAATGGTTTAAGAAGTTAGACTCTGCTGGGCGTTGGTGGTACACATCTTTAATCCCAGCAGGTGGATCTCTATGAATTCAGGGCCATCTTGTTCTACAAGAGCTCATTCTAGGACAGGCTCCAAAGCAGAACAGAGATACCCTATCTCAAAAAAAAAGAAGAAAAAGAAGTTAGACTTTTCTCAACAGTGAGACATGTCTGCTTCTGGCAGGACCATCTACTTCAAGAGGATGATGGGCATCTAGAGGCTCCTTATGGAGTTTGCTAGCCATTTGGCCTACAAACTCCTCTTGCCTGGACTGCTTCATGGGATGCTCTATTGAAAGTCCTGGATAAATCCAGATTCCCCACCCCTACCCCCAGTAGGAAGAAAATAGCCAAAAATCTAAGCAGGAAGAGAAGAATCAGAAATCTAGGATTAGCCGGTTCAGTGACTGTGTTTCAGGAACTAGCTGAAGATAAAGTTAGATTGTAATCTTGAAAATAATCTTGAGAAACAGGGAGTTTCCCCCTTGTGATTATTATTGGGATTTTGGAAAACTGTGTTTCAGGAACTAGCTGATTATGACCCTGAGAGTGATCTTGAGAGGCCGGGAGTTGCCCCCCTTGTGACCATCACTGGTATTTTTGGATTCACTGGGCTGTGGCTTCTTCCCTTAAAAACTCCTTCTCCCAGCCACTTGGGATTGAACTCTTCCCCTGCATGGGTTATGAGTCTCGGCCCCAGTGCACTGGTTCCCTTCTCATCTCATCATTAAAACCTCTTGTGATTGCAGCTCATGAGTTACTGGGGGAGTCGTGTTATCCCGAGATTTGAGTGAGAGTCTCCCTACACTCTGGGTCTTTCACTATGAACTGGACATGCAGAAGCCAAAATAAAGTGACTGCAGAATTTTCCAAAAGATAGAATGATTTTTCAGGGTTCCTGCTTCATTGAGGAAACTTCCTGACAATCTGCAGAACACAGAAAAAAAGTGACTGACAAATTGCCAATATAGGTGGAACTGTCTTTCAAGTTTCCTGCTTCACTGAAAAGTCTGCTGTATACTATGGGTCCGTAGGCTGAAGATGGATGCTCCAACATTACAGAAGGCTTTGGGTGACTGTCACAGCCATTTTGATATAAATATGCTGCTGTTTAAAACTTATGTTTTCATAAACCCCCAAAATTCTTGTGAGTTCCAGGGAGCCAAATTGAAGGATCTACCTTAAACAGGGCAGATACACCCCTCCCAATTCCCTGGTCTGAAAATTTTTTTTCTAAACTTAACTTTGTTCTCTGTTCTGCAAAAACCTTAAAAAGGTGTAAGAGACAACAGGCATTTCCATACCACAAGCACCAGACAGGAGCAAAGAGATCAGCTATGCCAGGATGTGACCAGCACCCAAATTTCTCAGGTTCCCCCACCAAAATGATGTCCGCAAATAAGCAGGAAGCTGTCTTGAGAATCTGCCATCCCAATTCCTTTAACAAGTTGTGCCTAACCTCCCACCTTTTTATTATAAAAAAAGAGATGGGAATGTACTGGTCTGTCCTATCCCTTTCAGAGACAAACCCTACCCACTCCCCTCACTTCTGCTGAGACAAGTGAACCTTCCTTCTGCTTCCAGCCTGAGGTCCTTCCTTTTAGTCTCATTCCTTTAGAGGTAACTTCTGCTCCCTCTCACTTTCCTTCTCTCCCCCCCTCTGTCTCTCTGTTTCTTCCCCTTTCCCCTCCATAATCCACTAAATAAATATGCAACCTCTCTCTATGGCATGCCTATCTGTCTCTGTCTCTCATCCACCATGGCTCCTCATGGGACCTGCTGCCCCTGTGATCCACTGCCCACTGCGACCCCTCAGGGAACAGCGCCATTTTATTTTTATCATTATGATCTGTCCATCAATATGATTAAAACCTCTCTGTATAAACCAGGAGGGCAAAGGGAAAAATACACAAATGGGTGACTATATTTCACTTATTTACACATATTTTAAGTATTGTATGGTATGTGGACACAGAAGATAAAACTCTTTATGTGAGCCAGATGATGAAAAGGATTTAAGGAACATCTGTCTTTAAATATTTATTCTTATTTTTGAGGTTTAAAAAAACACAAATAGATTAAGCATTTAAAGTCTTATAAACTTTTGATACACTTACTGTTAATTAAATATTTGAATGAGAGGCAATTCAAAATTGCATTTTCTTTATGTTGGAGTCTCATGCTTTGCTGTCTTTTCTAAGTTTAAATTATTCTACTTTATATTACAAACAAAACACTCAGGAAACTGTCTTTTTTAATTATGCTACATTTTTTTTTGTTATCCCTTGAAATAAAGAATTTGAATATTTATATCTGTAGTAATTGTTGCTTTAATCAATCTATAGTTTTTCATGAGTTTCATAATTACTAATCACTTTTTATAAATATTTAGACTGAATATTATAATTATTTCCTTTTTCAAGTCACGTGTTAGTTTTAGTCTCTAATTACAGGTTAGAAGAATCTAGTTAGTATATTGAAATCATTTTGGTAGTTTTTGTCTTAACTCATAATATAAGTGTCTCCTATATTTCACTGTTCTTGTTAGCGCCATGACCTCAGACTCTGAGTTCAGGTTCTGCCTTGCCAGGATCTAAAGTGAGAGGACAAATGGACTGGAAGGAGCTCCTAAGCAAACAATGTGGGACCTTCCAGCTTGACTTCTCCATGTGCACAACTAAACTCCTTATTCGAGTTCTTTGTTACATGGATTATTTCTCTTGGTTTCTGGTTTCCAAAATAAAATTTAAGTTCCTATAAAGTTTTTTTTCTAAATATACTATAAATAATGGTAACCTAGAAGTGAAAAGAGAGTACTAGAATTCATATGGACTTGTATACCATGTAATCTAGCTCATTAGTTTACAAAAGAACAAGAAAAAATAAAATTAATAATTAATTTATTAAAAACTCTTTTTATGAACTCTCAAAGAGTCACTGAGATAATTATAGAACTCTGCAACACAGTCTTTTCTTCTATTTTAAGCTCTTTATTAGTATTTTTAACTTATGGCATGTAAATTCATGGCAAGTACAAGTTAAAAATAAAAAGCGTAATTCTCCTAGTTAAAATCAGAGAAGACCTTCTGCGGCCCTTTTGTTCCTACACCATTAACTTTACAAAACTTGTTAATTGAGGGCACTTTGTCTGCCTCTTTGAAATGTATGTAAACCTTTTAAAATGTTAACTAAGCCTTTTGTCAGGTTTAAGACCCAAGAATGGCTTTCTCAAATACATTAGAGCCATCCTATTGAAATGCAATCATCAAGACAAATAGAGCCATATTCCTGGAGGCTAGTGGAAGGGAAAGTGGTATCCTGACCTCTAGTTTCAATCCTGATAGAACTGCCTCCTGCATAAAGACATTAACTGAAACCAATGAAATTGACTGTGCATGTGTTATTCATGTAAACTAAAGTACAAGCCTTGGATTATGGACATGTGTCACCCCATTGCTCCTCAAATGTCTGTAAACTTCCATCATTAGTATTGATCAAGCACTTTTAAAATAGTATTTTCCAATACTATTCAGAGCATTGCTTTCAATTTAATATGGATGTCAACATATATTCATGCATAACAACATACTGATGATTCAATAGTGATTACAGACAAGTTCAAGGTGTTTATGAGTTTAAACTAATAAACATAATGGAAAGACCCAAATACTTGAAATTAAAATGCTAGTAGCAAAGGTGAAACTAAAGTCAGTACTGAAAGTAGAATTTGTTAGCATCCAGGCACAAGGGGGACCTCGTAGAGTGTCTTACCCCTGTGCCATCCCTGCCTGTGTGGCAGGCAGTGTCCAGTAATTTTAAAAGGAGAAAGTCCACCTGCTTCTACCTCTTTTTCCTCTTCTTTCTCTCTCTGTATCTCTCTCTCTCTTTCTCTTTCCCTCCCTCTTTCTCCCCTCTTCTTTTCCTTCCACCTCTTCCTTCTCTTCCCAGATTAAAACTTCCCAAATAAGTTCTGTCTGCTTGTCATGTCTGTCTGTTTGTCTCTCACCCACCATGGAACTTCTTGGACCTGCCAATGCCTTTCTTGTGTAAAATTATAAGAGAATTTACACAGATGTGTTGACAACATGTGTGGTAACTGATAAGAAAACTGAAAGTATGTCTGAAATGCTTAGAACTCCAAAGTTTCCATTGCATTCTTCAACTTATGTCATATGGATATTATATTTAGTAGAAGAATGGGCTATTTAACAAAATAAAGAACCTCACAGATAAAATAATGAGTACAGAGTTAAGAGTGTGCTTTTAAAAAGTTTCACTAAATAAACAAAGTTCACTAAAATAAGAATCTAACACAAAGGATGCTCTTCACCCATTCTTCCTATTGATGAGCATCTCTTAGCAATGAGAAACTAATAAACATCTATTTAAACTGCTACTAAAAATGCCTATTTAAATTGGTAGAGAAAGGAGGAAAATATAGTACTTTTATTGATCACATTAATAGGCACAAAACAATAATGGTGTTTTATATATATATATATATATATATATATATATATATATATATATATATATATAGTTATGATTGCCACTCCTCTCTGGGTGGTATATTGAAAACTCACACTACTATCCTTTGAATATTCTATGTGAGACACAATCATTCCAAGAAGATGAAAGATCTTCATAGCCTATTGACAATCAAGGATGCATAAGCAGTAAATTAGTATTATTTATATGAGTTAATTTAAGATTATATTAGGCAAAATCCTTTCCTAAGAACAATACATGTCATCAATACTTCCTAAATTGAGTTCTTTATATTTGTAATATATTTCATATTAAAAATAAAGACCAGCTTTATGGTTTCTACATTTAATGTAAAACCCATATTTATTTTTTAAAATTGTGTCTTTCTTTGAAATTCTATTGATAATATATTATTCTTAGTATAAATTTTGGAGGCAAAGCTTTGTAAGAAATGAATATATATATTCTTCCCTTTTTATCACTATAATAAAGCAGCTAAAGCAATTAACTTCAAAAGAAGAAATTACATTCTGTATAAAAACCCTCTATTTGTGATTAAAAACACTTTGTTTAGGAATTGGGTGAAGGCTGCAATAATATATCTGGCAGTGCAAATAGTGAGGTTAACTTTGCTTACAACTTGAGCCAAGAATTAATGAAACATGCCAATCTTGTGTTGTCAATCCCTCTTGGGTTGAACACCTAGTGACTGAAAGACCTCCCACTAAACCTTTTTAATTTATTACCACTTCATAGAGTCAACCTGTATACCAAGCCTTTAACAATGTGGTTTGTGGATATTCCACATACAAACTATAGCAAATCCAATCTCTTAGGGAACTTTGAATTTTCTTCTTCATTTCATATTCTGTGCACTTTGGATTATTTATTGTAATTTTAAAATTTATATATACATATATGTGTCATTTTATTGTTGAGGCACAATTTAGACATTTGAAATCTAGATAATTAGGCATTCTGGGATTAATTACACAAGTATATGCTTTTCCATCTGAAATATAAGATCCTTCAGTGTAAGAAAAGATATGATCATAGTTTCTGTTCCTGTTTCCATGATAAAACTCTCTGACAAAGCATCTTAAAGAGTTCATTCTCACTCACACTTCAAGGTCCAGTTCATCATAGTGGTAACATCAAGTCAGCAGAAGTTTCACTTAGCTGATTACATCAAGTCCATATTCATGAACAAAGACAAGCAAATGGGGGCATGCTTATCCATTCCTTTTCTCTATGAATACACTCTAAGAGTCACTTCTTGGGAAGTGGTCATGCCCACAATTTATATGAGTCTTTCCACCTTAGCTAATATAATTAAAGTAATACCTCACAGGCATGTCCAGAGTCCCATCTGAAAGGTGATTCTAGGTTCCATGAAGTTTGCAGTTTGTTGTAAGCAGGCTGCTTCGCTGTTTTCTGGCTGCCCTGGCAGCTCAACCCCAAAATAACCACCCAGAAACTATGTTAATTAAATTATTTATTTATTTATTTATTTATTTATTTATTTATTTATTTATTTTTTGGACAGAAAAAATAGTCTTTATTCTCAACTTGAAACCCCAAATTTAAAAATTATATCCTTGATACAAGGGGCAGACATTTTTATAATAAAAGCAAGCTATCACCCTAAGCTGCTGTCCAAAGTAGAATACAAATCAAATTGTTATTTAACCTGTAAAACTAATCTGTGCTCCCTACAAACCTACACACATTTAAATACATTTCAGTCATTTAAAAGATTTAAATTAATTATCTTTGTTTTATTTTTTAACAATTTATTTCCTTTTATAACTCTTTATATTCTTTTTCTTTTTTTCTCCAAGCCTACATACATTTATCCAGCACTGTGACCTGTTTAGAGGTGTTTTCTATCTGGATTTGTCTTTATTGTGTATCTGTAATTATTTTCTGACCAGAAGTGCTTCTTAAAATACTAAGCCCTTCTTATGAATTTAAGTGGTTCCATTGCTAGGGGAAATATGGCACTGCCTGCTTGCCCTGCCCATTCCAGCATGGCAGAGCTACTTGCCACCTCTGAGAGCCATGCATAGTGCCACATCTCTAGGCACACAGCTGGTCCATGTTGCCACCAAGCAAACCATAGAACGTTGCTCCCAAACCCCATTCAAATGCTCAGTTTCCTGAAAGAGCCAGAGGTTGTGCTAGCAGAACAACCCAGAAAGCCAACATTTCAAAATGTCATGGCCTTTTTCTATAACTGCTGAATCAGGAAAACCTTTCTTAAAGGAGCCATGCCTCTGCTTGCTTCTAGCAAACAGAGCCCACCCAAGGAAATGCCACTATCAACTCATGCTTGACTCTTTTCTTTTGTGTCTAGGATTCCTTTTTAAGCTTTCTCAGGTTTAATGTAGCTATAGTTGACCACATTGGGTGACAATTTGTTGTGATGAGGCCACTTGTTTGTTCCAGCCCCTCGGCAGCGCAGACCTGAAATAGCCATTAGACACAAGATATTTTTATTTTGGGTCATAAATATATCCATACATACTAAACTGTTTATTTTTTATGTATGGGAAACATATCTGATACATTTGCCATTTAAGATGTATCATAATTTATATACAATGGATACCTTAGAGCCCATCTCTTTGTGTTTTAAATTATATTATGCATCAAAGAAACCTTGAAAAAATGACTAATGTCAATTTTGAAATAGAAAATAGATTCTAGGATACATAATGCCAAACAGCAAATATGTATTTGAAGATTAATGAGCAGATGCCTATAAGACACAAGGATACAGGAGGCAAACTCTAAGACTTACCAATAACCAAATGTGCATTATAAAAACAAACAACAAAAAAGACAATTCTAATCCAGCTATTAATGCAAACAGATCCATGAACACTATTTAATTAACTGGTGAGTGTTTTTAACAATGAGAAAATATAAGCCTAATTTAACAGCAGAAGTCAATGTACACGGAATTATTATAATTATAAAATACCTGTTATCACATCAATGATATTTTAAAAATCACAAATTCATAGTAATATTGGAGATGGAATTTTGAGGAAAGGTGCAGTTTTGTCATTATCTGAAAGTGTCATGGCACAATTCACTATTAAATCATAGTGAATTAACTAAATCGATCTTGTACTTCAGGAAATTATCACTCCAAAGAACACAATGTTCATTTTTTCATTCTGTCGCACACAAAGGAATATTAATTTGCTCCTAAGAGAGGGAGAAACAGATAAAATAGTTTTCTTTAGGAATGGGACCCCTTATAGTTTATCCAATGCCAAATGGTTAGTCCCAGATACATATGAAAAACACTAGAGGACCTCAGCAGATTATAATTATAAGTATATATAATATAATATAAATATAAATATATATGTATATGTGTGTGTGTGAACCTTCTTTGCGGAAAGTATCATCAATGTGTAAAAATTCTCTCTTGAGAAATTTAAGTGGTTGACTATAAATAAATATATTTAATATATGCTAATTTATTATACCAATAAATAATTATATATTTAAGTAAAGTACTAATTTAAATATATACTTAAAGAATAAAAAATCATAAATTTAAACAGAGTAGGGATAGGAATGGGAAGAGTTAGAGGGAGGGAAGGGAGGGGAATAATTGAAAAAATACTCATAAAAAATTCTCAAATATTTAAAAATTTCTACAAATGACTGATTATTATTTATGCCATTTAAGAGAGACATAGTCAGATAAAGGAAGACAAAAGGAATATGAAGACCAAATGCTAAGAGTGAGTCTGGGCTTTTCTATGAAGGATTGTATCATAATACCTAATGAAATCTATCAATGTTTTATATATGAGCTCATCATATAGTCTAGAATGTATGATTGTATGATGGTCACATGGAAAATATCCCTGTTTTGAAGAACATTGAAATATGTAAGAATAATAATTCCCTGATACATTCTATAATGTGTTCCACAAAAAATAATGTATTAATATAGGGAATATAGGGTGTATGTGTGTGAGAGAGAGACAGAAACAGAGACAGTCAGACAGACAGAAATAATTTGCTTGAAGGGATGTAACAAAATATTCTTACAAATTATCTTTGAAAAGTAAAATAAGGTTTCTACATGAAAAGTCATGAAAAGGAAGTGAATAGAAAACAAGGTCAAATGCTTCACAATAGAAACAATTTTAGAAAATTTGGCACTGCTGTACATCCTTTCATTTTTATTATTTTACATGAACAAGAGGTAACTCTGCATCTAATGTGTATTTGTGTGTGTGTGTGTGTGTGTGTGTGTGTGTGTGTGTGTGTGTGTGGCTACCAACATACTATCTACATGAATTTCAGTTTAATATTGTTAAAGTGAAAATGTTAAAGTTAACTTTAAATATCATTATAAGACCTATTAAGCTATAGGCTAAATGCTCAAGTATACTGTTAATAGTTTAACCATTTCATTATCCCAAAACTATGTCATTTTCACTTAAAAATCCCAATTTTTAAGCACCTTTAAGCTTAATCTTATTTTCAATTTTAATGGCCCAGAGAAACAAGAGAGCCTCTCTCTCTTCTCATTTCTGGGGATGTGAGGAATGATTTTACAGTTATTAGCAGTGTTTATAATTCACCCACCAATAGGAGACTCTCATTACTATCTAAAAATAAAGACACTGACTTTTAAATTAATATCTAAAAATGTATAGACAATCACTTAAGCTTCTCAAGAGAGAATTTTCACACGTTGAAGTTACTTGCACCCAAGAAGGTTTCAGTTAAATAGACACTATATTTACAAGAGGAGAATGCCTTACAATTTAAACAAAGCAGTTAAGGATAATAATGTGCTAAAGAAACAAGTACTACTATTTTTAATATATTTGTGTGTTAATGAGAAAATAATGATTAAAAATTTAAGACTGTTCATTCGTGGTACCATTTTATTTTATTTTATATCTTCAAAATTAAATGAAAAATAATTTCTTTGTCACATTTATTTTAATGTGCATCTTAGCTTAATGAATACTAAATATGATTAACCTAAGTTTATAAGACTGACTGACTGGCCATATTTCCACAGAGGCTGACCTTTCCTCACATTGTAATCATTAATGCATCAAATCCTCTGAGATACATTTAAACAAGGGTCCCTTTCATTTTAATTATTGGCTATCAACATAATTTGCATAATATTAAATCACTGTATAAAATGAAAAATAGTTATATTTCACAGCAAAAACTACTTCAGCGAGGCTTGTGTTTAATTACCACATGAAAGCTAATCAAATTTGCAGCACTTTTTTTGTGGTTCAAGTCTTATAAAAAAACAACTGTACATGTAGTTTTTCTTCTCCACCCAAGATAAACCAATGTTTAATGGAGAGTCAATAACCTTATAATGAAAATTGATCAAAATCAATAGTATGCAGACATTGGATGATGATGCTAGACACCTTCTCCAAAGCATTCACTGACCACATTGTGTCCCGCTGGTCACAAGTTATTGGGAACACATCTTGAAAAGCACAGTGAGGCACAATGAATGCATGCAGATGCCTGGTAATTCAGACTGAATTTAATCACCTCCTGCTTGTGACCATTTGGCAGCTTCGGGAAAGTTCTCCCCTGGACTAGCTCTCCGAAGCCAAGCTATTAAACTGCTAATTAAAGAAGGTACACAGAAGACATGAACACTAGGAGTCTAGGGTAATTGGCTACAAAGAAGACAAGGCTGGGCCACGTCACTTTGTCTGCTCCTCCTGATTAGTCTCTAATTCGAATACCAATATTTCACTGCACGCCACCGTGCTCTGGGAGAGGTATCTGCCTCTTTCCGTGGATGGATGGCTCTTGTGTGCAAAGGGAAAAATAGCAATTTTGTTTTATAGTTAATCCTCTGACACCCTTAGGAGCAACAGGGAAGTCCACGCAACCCTTCCTGTTCATCCTGATATGCCTTATTAAAGATGACAGAAACAGAGGGAGAGAAAAATATTATAATGAAACAAATAAGTAACTCTGTGTGAAGGAAGTCACCCACCAAGCCCACCATGAAGCAAAGGTAATTATATTTGAAGTGCTTATATGAACTGATAAAGCAAATCAAAACACTGTCTATTTCTCATCTACTTTTTCGTAAATGAAATATGTAAAAATAAGACTAAAGAGGGAAAGAAAGACACAAAGGGTGTGGATCTGTATTCAAAAGCTTTAAAGAGTATTCTGGATGCAAGACGCCCAACTTCTGCCACCTCATTTAGTCTAAATAGTGGCTCAAGGAAATTGGATATTGTTTTCTTGTCATTAGCAATTGACTTACCAATGTACGTAGAATATATGATAAAATACTCAGTGAGCTCACGTCTTTTATTTTTTTTAAGTGAGATTCATAGATCTCCATCTCATTTTTAACTATATCATTAAAACAACATTGACTATTTCATTCTGCCTGGAGTGCTGTGTGGTCGGTACACACTGACACTTGATCCAGGGCTTTTGTGCACATGTTATGAGCACTCTATAACTGAGCTAGCTATTGTTCCCAAGAACTTGTGAATTTCTGTTTTTAACTATAAGGAAATTGAAGGTCGGAGCAGAAGTGGCTATTCTAAAAGTACCACAGCCAGTTAATTATATCTTAAAATCTAATGCTAACTTCTGTTAATAACAACTTCATACCATTTAGATTATACCAAGGATGGTTAATAATGTTCATGAAGACAACAATACTTTCAGGAAACTAATTGCCGATATTCAATTTCATTAATTTTATAATTAAAGTGAATATAGTGCCATGGAATAAAGCAAATTAAAACATTTATAATTCTTATGTGTTCCCCATCATCTTTTATTCACTCCAAAAAATGATAAACTTTATACTCTGAGTGTTAAATAGTTATGTCATCTTCTTGTACAAAGAGCAGTGGTACATTACACATTAGTTCAAGAAGGTCAAACCCACAATATTTTAAAGACACATATTCATACACCACATTTTGCAACAGAATTGATGGCAACTAAATATTCAAACTGCATCTTAATTTGGCTCATTTGAGAGAACTAATTTTAGAGTCACTGTCTGAGAGATTTCTTAAGTTGAAAAAACGCTAAGTTCTGGAAAGCTCATCCTTTGGGTCAGCACAAAATCTCCACAGAAAAGAGGGGCACCATTCAACAAATACATTTGAAATATTACTCCACAGTGAAGTCCTGGGAGATGTGTGTAAAGTCACTGAATCTTTGTTGTGTAGGGAAAGGATTCCAACAATGAGGTAACAGAAAAAGAAATGTGGATAAAGAAAGGTTAGCACTTATAACTTACTCTCTTTTTTTATTTAAAAATTTCCATCTCCTCCCCTCCTCCTCTCTCTTCCCTCCCCTTCCCTCCACCCATACGCCCCCTCCCTCCCTCTCCAGGCCAAGGAGCCATCAGGGTTCCCTACTCTCTCTTTCTTCTAATCCTTGAAAAACTCCTCTTTGAATATTTCAGCAAATCCAAATTTTTGTGTATAATGGTAAATCATTTTCGGTAAATTGGTAGATTGATAGAGAAATCACATGTAAGGTTTTCAAGATAATGTTAGTCTTCAATGTTTTACGGAAGCATGGTGAGGAAAGACAGATTGAACTTTTAGTTGGTTAAGGACATAGAATTAGATAGTGACAGAGTCTAAGCTTTAGATGGTAAGATATCAGAACCGACTTCTGAGTTATAATACTAACTTGTAAATCATCTGAAAACAACAGACATGAAATGAATTATGAGTCCAGTGTAAATAGGGGATATCCTTCACCATCTGAGGTGGAGCATGCTGCCTTATACAACAGGTTTCTTCTATCCATCTGAGCTTTTTTTGTTTGCTTAATTGTTTTTGAAGAAATGACTGTAGCTATTCCATTTAACTGTCATTTCAAAGTGTCTTCCTGGACAAAGTTGATCTTCTGCCTCTGCTGGAGATTTACACATTTCTACAAATCTTAATTCAAACTTTCCCAGAGTATGGGGCAGATATATACTCTGGGACACAAGGTACACCTTCATAGAATTTTTATAACTGTTCAGAGATTATGCAAACTGAGATCAAATGGAAGGTCTGTTCAGGATAGTGGGAGTCAGGATGCTATGCACAGATGATAAAGTTTCTCTGTATTACTCTTTCTGAAAAGTGGTAGCAGAAGTGATAGGAAAATGGCTTGGTGGATAAAGCACCTACTTAGCATGAGAGCTGGGGTTAGGATCTCTAGTAGCCATAAAAATTCTGGGCATGTTTAGTAACCTGAGAGTAATCCCAACACATGGATGCCAGACATAGGGATGCCTGGCACAAGCTGGCTAAATAGACAAACTGATTATGCAAGCTTTGGGTTTAGTGAAAGACCTTGATTCAGTAAGTAAAGCAGAACATGATTAATGGTGACAGTAGACATCAACCCCTGGCCTTCACATGCGCTGGCATATTCATGTTCCTACACACATGTACATACATACACATAGGCATACATACCCCAGAAACACATATGTGTACATATACACATATACATATATACACATATACATACATATATATATATATACATATAATATATCAGGAGAAATTGTGACAAAGAAACAGGATTTATTGTTAATGGGTCAGTAGTTAAATCACAAGTGAAGACATGTTACACCCCTAGCCCACATATACTATATTATAAAATTGTACAAAGCATAAACACATACTTCTTTTGGGTTCTGCTGTTGACATGTAATTATTGTATGTAATTTTTAGGTGTCTAAGCAAATCAACTTACCAATAAATAAATAAAATAAACCTCTGAAAAATTTTATTGGAACATGCATAATGTCACATTTACGAACTTTTAAAGCTAGAAGGAACATTTATAATTTGAGCACACAGGTTTATTCCAAAAGAGCCAATCTTGATGACAGAGGGGGAATTCAGGCTGCAGCTGCCAACAAGATACCTGTTAAGGTAGCAGAAGCAAAGTGAATGCTTGGAATTTGCCTGTGCTCTTCATGGTTCCCCTTAAAGATGGTGTCTGAGAACAGACTCTCCTAGTGAGTAGGCATGCAGATAGATGGAGGAGCATTAAGATGAAACATAGGAAGACATCAGGAAACCAGACCATGCAGATGGCACCAGATATAAATGTGGTAAACAGCAAATCCATATCTGATTAAAAAAAAGTACAGAATTGAGATAAATCTGACAAATCTGACAAAATTGGGGCAGCATCAGATAGATTGCATGCTCTAAATTTGGGCCCTAAATCATCTTACAATCTTCAAATGACTTCTGACCCTACTGTTTGCTTTCTGTGATTAACATCACCAGCTTCTCGATTACAGTGTTTGCAGTAAATAATAAAAACAAATATGTCAATATATGATATTAGAGACATCACTTTCCATGTCTACTTAAAAAATGCTGGAACTACACCTTCCTAGGCCTGGATGGAGGGGGGAGGGCCTTGGACTTCCCACAGGGCAGGGCACCCTGACTTCTCTTAGGACTGGAGAGGGAGGGGGAGGGGGAGAAGAAAGGTAAGGGGGAAGGGGAAGGTAGAGGGAAATGGGAGGAGGCAGAAAATTTTAATAAATAAATAAATAAACAAACAAAATGCTGGGATTTCTAAGTGCTTTTATGTATGTTATTAAAGACAACACTCAATGCCAGACGAAGAGACCAACACAGGACTAGTGTGTTAACGAACCCTTCGTATCCCATATCACAGCATTGTGAGTTCTTGGCTAGAATGTGCCCTGTCCCACACAGTTTCCACATCACACAGATGTGATCTCAAGGTGGAGGCCAGGCAAAAGGGACACAGGCTGACCTGGCTACAGAAGTCTGCTTTCAGAATAGGACAGAGTACTACAGGATCAGGAATGTGTCTCCGTACCTGTAGCCACACGTGTATTGCACACATGAACTTCTAGCCACTGGTGAAATATTATGTACTGCTTGATAAATTTCTGGTAGAGATCTAGTCTATTTTTAAGGGTTTTGCCTAAAACAACAGGTCTTTCCAAGATAATATAATTTTTTTTAAACTTAAAATCTATCATCTTGAGATCTAGAAGGATATCCAGTAATACATATATGCAAGTTAGTTCAGGTAGCTACGGATCTTAGAAATAATGAGGTGTGCAAAGCATGAATATTAGGGCTTGGAAATTGTAGAACTCACACATAACACAATAGATATCGTCCAACACAATAGGTATTGGAGAACATTGATCAGAAGAAAGAATTCCTTATACAGGGGCTGCTATCTGCCCACTCCAGGCCTTAATGAGAATATTCAAACTCACTGTCTTTTCGCTGAGATTGCATCTTGGTATTAGCCCTGGCTGGCTTCTACTCACTATGTAGAGCAGGCTGACTTACAACAATAGAAGCTAACTAATTGCTAATTTTAACATCCTTGACTTTGTAAAACTGTAACTTTAAAAACAAATCTGCTTTTAAAGATGTAAAACAACCAACTTTTGAGATTAAATGCTTCAAATTAATATTATGTAATTTATATACACATACATTGTGTGTGTATGTGTGTATGTCCATAATGTTACTTTAATTAGCTTAAAGGAATTAATTGGTAATGGTGCAATAAGGAAGGTTTTTTTTGTGTTGGAGCATGTAGATTCTCTGGAATTTGCATATTCATTGCTGCCCATTGAAAATGGAAGCAATATCCTCCCTTTTAAAAATAATTGAGTACGAAAATAGATATCTTTAAATGTCTAGCACAGGGTCGCCAAAAATTAAGTTATGAAAAATTGTAGGCATTATTAGGCCTGTATGCCTAGTAGAAATTGATCCATTCATTATTATCCTTGAACAAGTCTGTTCACTGTCTTGAGAATACAGGTACAGTCTTTGAATTTCACTATTAAATATAGAGATATTCTTACTAAGAGTATCAACACAAGCTAGAGCTAATTCAAATCCTTTTTCTACTTAAGAATCCTTTAGGGTGGTCACCGCTTTGAAGGAATGCTGACCCAGAAGATGTCTTTAAAGTCTTCAATAACAAACACATGGTCCTTAGCCCAGATGTAGCTGAACAGCAACAATAAGGTTATCATTTTCTGGAAGTCACTTCCCTGCTTTCGTTTAAATTGGACTACTTACCTTTATGCTATATTTGCATGGATTCACCTATTTTGCTTAGGCAAGACTGTTTGACCATGAACAATTCACTCAATCAGCTATAGCATTATACTGGGCAAAAGCCAGCCATTCACTTACTATGGGCCAGTGAGTAAATTGTTGGTATTTTGTGAACAAGTACTTTCTTTTGATTTGATCCGCTGATGTGTAAAATTATTCATGGCAGGTATAAAATAAAGCCTTTATTTTATGTTCCAAATGTGAAAGAAGCAATTTACACTTGATAATGCCATACCATATTACGCCTTCTACATAGGATAGCAGAAACTTGATAATGGTTTACTCACGTAATTAATGAAAGTGAGGAGTTCTGTTTTTCTTTAACTGGTTAGCATTATTGAATTTTCTCAAATATTGACCTAATGTATTTTATGGAACTTTTGTGACTTCACATAATGTTTAAAATATACATAGAATATTAGATTTGGTGGTTTGATGCAGAAACAAGGTCTTATGTAGCAGTGGCAGAATGCTGCAGCAAACTTGGTATGTGGCTAAGTTTGAAACTTGAACATTTAATCTTCCTGTTACTGCTTACCAAGTTTAAGAATTAAAGACATACACTACAATGATTGACTAAATAGCTCTAGAATTAAATTTTAACATTAGTCTAAATTATGAGGCATTTATAGTATTTATTACCATGCATTAAGTTATAATTATTTCGTTTTTATTTTTCCATTTTATTAAAAACTTTGGAGCTTCTTGTAAAGCTGCCTCTGCTGTGACTTGTTTCTGGTCTCCTGATTTTAGTGCCTGCAAATTGTTCTTCCGTGTTCCCATCCTATATTTTAGGAATATCTATCTAAGTGCTTTGACCTTCAGAATGTCATTTGCTTTCTTCCTCATTGAAGCTCTGGTCCACCTTCCCTGGCATCACTCCCCTTTAGTGCCTTTCTAGTTCTCTGCTACCTTCCCTCCTGCGTGATCTTTCCTTCCAAGTTCTCATTACTGGCAGTCTCCTTCATTTTGTGCATCTGGCCTCTTTATTTCACCCCTAACCATTTCATCTCCATCACCAAACTATCTTGATGTCTGAGACACCTGAGCCCTGAACACTTTGTTTCTGACTAACTGCTGCCACGTTACCAAGGGTGTTTCTTAAGTGGTGAGACTTCATTGCAGACTAGTCACTTGAAGTGTAGGTACGGCCATTATTCAGTTATATATTTTAAGAAATCTTTGCCTGGCTTATCTCAGGCTCACAGCAACTAACATTTGCCCCACATGAACATGACTCACAGGAGATCGATGCATATGTTTCGTTGATGGAATCTATATGTATTTAGAATTTTTGATTCTACTAGATTTTTATTACACCTCTTCTGCTATTCAAAGGATTTTACTCCACATTTTGCATAAATATAGGACTATTAATATACATTCCTTTTTGATGAATTATTAGCCTGGTTTCATTAATTCTGCATAAAATGTCTAGATATCTCATGAACTTAAGAGTTTGAGGTGGTTTGAAAGATAATGGCCTCAAAAGGGAGTGGCACTATTAGTAGGTATGAACTTTTGGAGTAAGTGTAGTCTTGTTAGAGGAAGTGTGTCACTGTGCAGATGGGCCTTGAGGTCTCATATATGCTCAAAATACTGCCAAGTATCTCAGAACACTTCTTGTTGCCTGCAAGATGTAGAACTCTCAGCTACTTCTCCAGCACCATGTATGCCTGCACACCGTCATGTCCCACCGTGATGATAATGGACTGAACCTCAAACTTTAAGACACCCCAAATAAATGTTCTCCTTTATAAGAGTTGCCACGGTCATGGTGTCTCTTCACAGCATTAGAAACCCTAGACAGAAGTGTTTCTGATCTTTCCAGTTGGTGTCATTTTAAAAATAATAGTCTTGTGAACTCTCAGAGATTTAGTCTCTGATATTCATAGTAATTGATATGATATCATTGTCTCTTATCACTGAGTGAAATCTAAGCAATAAGTTCTATTATTTAACCTCATTTTAAATTAAAAACTTGATTCCTTTCTATAATATAAATTTTTGAAATTATAACAAAATTACTTTATTTCCCCTTTTCCTTTCCTCCATCTAACACCTCCCATGTAGCCTCCTGCTGTCTCTCAAATTCATGTGCCTAGTTTGACTAAAGTTAATGATCTAGAAAAATGTATCAACTAAGAGAATAATACTATTTGTTGTATATTAAGATTTAGAAACTTCAGTTGTTGATATGCATATTAAATTTGAGAAAATTTGATAAAAAATGCAAAATATTTTAGATACTTCTGATTCACACCCTAGAAGATTTTAATGCTGAAATTCTTAAGGCATTCTGAATTAAAATAAACGTTATAGCTGAGCTCACAATCAAACAGAATTCTACCCTTCTCAATCCTCTTTTAGATGGGCTTCCTATTCAAAGGAAGGCTGATTTTTCTTTTATGAGAAGTTTGTCTGACAAGGAGATGGATTGCCACCACTGGCAGCTCTTACAAGGAATAGAATTTCTGTTCAAAGTAGGTTCTCACCACACTGTACATTAACTTGCCCTCAATGACATTAAAATCCTCAGTAGCAACTAATAGGGTCAATTTTGTTTTTTATTGTTATTGTGTTTATTTTATTAAATGCTCAATCTTGGCAGCTTAAATTGATAGCTCATAGTTTTTTGTGTCAAGAAACTAAAGATTATTAAAATCCAACATAACTTCTTATTATTTATTGTAAATTTCCCACATTCCTATGTTGGATAACAATGAATGCACACCAATGACTACATGGAGTTATTATTTGAATTTGCATTTTAAGTGTTTTCGTATACAAAACCATAAAGCTAGCAAATCAAATGATATTTATATTTTAAACAATGAAAGAATTCAATTTGTAATCTTTTGTGTGTAAGACTGACCAAATGACTTTGGGGTTTAATTAAAACTTCCTTTGGAGAGATCTATGATATTGGTATAATTTAGTTCACAGTGGCAATTTAGAGAAGGAAGAAATATTATTAGTAATTAATTTTAAAGCTATTTATTCCAGTGTCTTTATTTACAACCCCTTTAACTCTTTATTCAGAAATTACCTTTTCTGAGGTAGTGTAGAATGGGATGAATAAGTCTACGTAAATAGTTTTGCTTTCCCTAATGAAAAGTACTTTTAATTGTTTAAAACATTTGTTTCATTTCAGACAATTGCAAGTGTGATCCAAACTTACTTAATGTCTACATTTAATAATATATATATATATATATATATATATATATATATATATCTTTAAAAGTAAATTAAATATGTTATAGAATTGAAAATCTATGCAAGTATCAGTGAAACTTAAAAAATAAATGAATGTAGAAGATTTTTTGTAGATTCTTTAATGCAGGCATAAAAGTAGGATTGTTATATAGATTTCTCTAAAAAACCAAACTAATAGAATATAAATACACTGTGAAAGGGTAATTTTTGAACTGGATTTCAGAAAAGGTCCGTGTAGTTCAATAATCACTGGTATCATACTTCAGTAGAAGAGAACTGGTAACTAGTTAGTTTACTAGTTGTATGCCTCATTAGTCCCAGTTGGATGCTGCTGGACTTCCTAAATAGCATGGAAAGCTGAAAGAAATTCTCTCTGATGTCAGCAAATGATGTCAGTAGCAGTGGCAGAGGTAGCAACAGGGTAGCTAGAACTCTCCAGTTAGAGGAGAAAGCAAGCAGTCAAAATACAATAAAGCTTTTCCCTTAGACTTTGCCACATCTGGGCTTCTTCTACAAGAAGGTGACACCCAAGAAGAGAAAATCATCTCTTCTGTGCTCTTCCTTTCAGGAAATACTCCTACAGACCTAACCAGACGTGCCTGTCTTAGTTGATTCCACATCCAATCAGGTTGCCAACAAAAACTACTTTAATATAGGACAGTTCATTCCAAAATATTATGAAGGATATAAAAAACACATCATACTCAAAGTTACAGAGTAAAAGAAGTACAGATAATGGAAATACTGTTTCTTTAAGCATAGTATTCAAGGGAATGAAAAAAATAATAAAATGATGATGAATAGAGATGCAGAGCAGCTATAAAATCCATAAAAACCAACCGAAATATTTGACTTTCTCGACTTCAACACCAAGCTTCAAGAAACTCGACAAAAACAAATAGCTAAATCTTGTCATAGTCTTGATAGTCATTTTTAGTTATAAGCCAAGGGCCCATAAACTCATTAGTGCAAGGAAAGAGTGTTAAATTATTATACTAGGATTGAAAAATAAAGGCAAAAGTGTTGTAAACCACAGCTAATAGTGATGTAAAACCTAGTGATTTGAATGAAGTATATGACCGCTCAAATCACAAGATTAGATCACTACTTCTTCACTAGGTGGGGCTTTTCCCATACTGGCCTGATCTGCTCTCATTGTATGGGCTCTAAATAGAGGTGTGGGTGTGGGGTCAAGGGAGCCATGTCCCCCAAGAAAGACACTTACTGACTGAACTTACTAAACTGAGAGGTTGAGAAGGAGGGGCTTGTTCTCTGAATTTACCTAGAGTTTGTTTTTTAGTCTCTCAGGATACTGTTCAGTTGTTAGAGGTTTTGTTTCTGTTAAATGTCAAAACAAAACATAGTTACTCCATTTTCTATTCTGTTACATTTGGAAAGGAATTGGCTAAGGGTGCAAGAGAGAATCAATGGTCTTGAGATGAGGCTGAGAAGGTCCCTGTAAATACTAACCTTGCTTTACTTCTGCAGTTCTGTTTCTCAGTAACTGTTCTTGTTAATAGAAAGTATCAATAAAGCATGTGAGGTTTGTGCTTAAAAAGCCAGGACTAGTAATGCTCAGCTGCACAATTTGGGCAAGTTCCCACTACAGCCACCGGCTGTCAATGCAATCTTTCTATTTGGCTTTTAATGTGTTGATGTTTGTTCTCTTTGTAAGTTACCACACAACATGGATGCATTAGAAACACACAGCAATTCTAGTTTGTGTGCACTTAAAGCTAGGTCTCAGAATCTGCAGCAAAAGTCAATGAAGGAATAGTTTGTAATCAAATTGAGCATCTTTCTGTGTTTTTTTTAAACTGTCTTCATGGAATTCAAGTATTTTCATGACTCAAAAAATATATGAATAATATGCCTATACACCTCTTTGTTTATAAACATATATACTGTCTAGTGACAACTTTGATCAGTTATTATTTTATAATTTTAAGCAGACTATTTAGGAAAATTAGGCACATCTTAGCACAACTAACAAATCACTAGCATCTTTTAATGCAGATTATTTAAAATGGACCTCACAATATCCTTGACACTTAGTGTTTGAGTCTATTTTTCTGTTTTACTTAATTTTATTTATTCTTTTTCACATTAATGATTATGTTTGTATGTGTCTTTTGAAACAGGGTATCACTAAGTCCTAGATGCTGTAGTTTGCCAACTTCTCTGACCTCCTGATTCTCCTGCCTACAATTTCTAGGTACTAGTTTAGAGAATGTACCATAATGCTCTGACTCTCATTAATTGTTAGTTTTGGTTGTATGTCATAGAGCTAACACCTCAAATAAGGTAAGCAATTTGACAGCAATATATATATATATGTATATATATATATGCATATATGTGTGCATGTGTGTGAGAGAGAGGGTGGGAAGAAAGGGAGAGAGAGAAGGAAAGAGAGAAAGAGAGAGAGGTAGAGAGAGAGAAGAGATAATTATTTTTGCTACTACTGGTTGATCAGGTTTATTTAAACCCTTTCCACTTGATTTCTCTTTATAAAGGTCAAACAAGAACTTTGCAAAATGCAATAATGTATATTGTCAATAAAGAGGAAAGAAGAAAGGAAGAAGGAATGAAGAAATGGAGGTTTTCTTTTCCATCCCCCTTTTCAACCAAGGAATAAATACAATACCTGAGTACCACTCTCTAATGCAACCTCATCTTTTTCCCTCTGCCTTCCTATTCAAAGCAACAAACACCATCCTTTACTGCCTGGAGCCTGGACAGACCCATGATCTCCTTCACAAGTATTTGATGTAATTTCAGCAGGAATCAACACTGCAGGGAAAAAATACTTCACATTCAGTACTGACAAAAGTAAACATAATGGAGTTTTTCTTTAATTAAAAAGAGTGAAAACACCATGAGCTCCAACTTGAGCTTCAATATTATAAAAATAAAATCAGAAGACTGTCCCCTCGGCTATATCATACTACCTAAATGTAAAGAAGAAATTCACTAGGTCCCCAGCTTTTAAATTTTTAGAAAAAAAATTTCCAGGGACGGCTGGATATCCTAACCAGTGTCTAACTATCCAATAAATAGGTAGGAGTCATTGACTATGCACTAAACAGGTAGAAACCATTGAATACCTACTAAACAGGGAACAGTCATTGACTTCAACTAAACAAAGAGATAGCAGCCACTGATTATCCCCTAAATAGGTTGGAGTCATTCACTATCCACTAAACAGGTAGCAGCCATTGACTTTTCACTAAACAGGTAGTAGCTGCTGACCATCCACTAAATAGATAGGGTCATTGACTATCCACTAAAGACGTAGCAACCACTGATGCTGCACATCACACAATTCCTAAAGTGTAGCTAATCTGGGGACAGAAAGTATGTGAGATATTTCCAAATTGTAGATAGCTTGTTTCTCTTCTACTGAAGACAGATTTCCGTACTTCTGTCAACAGCTTGATTTCTACTTAGTGTCACCATCAAAGAGTTAATTAAGTCTTAGCTCCCAGTGTCTGCCAGATCAGTGGCCTTGCTTGGCAACAGGCGCCATACACTTGGCTCATAGACCCTTACTTTTGAACATCTTTGTTATATACTTCTGACCCCAGGCACCAAATATGCCAACTGCAATCTACTCTAACCCATACAATACATGTCTCAGCCTTCTCTTACTAAGGAAAGGAGTGGAAAGAAGTCACCACCAAGAATATTTGTGTAATGAAGCAGTAAACCAAGGCAAGAGAACCAGTTCTGCCAAGTGGAAGCAATTTATTTAGTATTGTAGTCATAGGAAAAAGGAGAAGCTGAAGATGCAAGCTTTTTGCAATAATTTGACTGAATATGCTATTTATTATATAAGCTGTGAAATGCCTTAAAGATAACTCTCCTTATCTAACATGGTACAGTAACTTCAACCTACCAAATAACTATATTTTCTAAGTAACAACTAAATAAATTACAAAATTTCCTACAAATCTCTGTTGAATGTCTTAAGTCATAAATTAACTGAGATAAAAAACCACAGCCATTGGCTGTCTTGTGCTTGGTGGCTCTTATAAAACTTTTATACATTTATTTACTGTGTTGATAAAGTTCAGAGAACTCAGTCCTCTCTTCCACCATGTACTCAGGGATCAAACTCGGGTCATCAGGCTATTTGCAACTGTCATTATTCTCCTGTCCATGTCGCTGGCCTGACGGGTGAAGTGTTCTCTGTGAATACGCCTCACCCTTATGTATTCTGATATTTTAAAAATTAAGAAAATAAGGCAAGCATAATTATTCCGAGATTCTGGGTCTTAAAAGTAAGAAAATGCTACTGTTCCTCTAAGCTTTATGGGAGTAGATAGAACTACATTCATATTTAAACTTCAAGTTGACAGCAAAATGTATCTCCTTAAAAATATCACTTTACATGGCTCCTGTTCAAAACCTCACTCTGTCCTCAGAACTACATGTGTATGTGGGGAGTGTCGGGCTGGAGAGATGTTTAAGAGCACTAATGGCCCTTGAAAAGAATCTGAACACATTTCTTAACACCCACATGACACCTCACAACTGCCTGTAACTCTAGTTCCAAGGAGTCTGAGAACTTCTTCTGACTTTCTTGGATCTAGCATGCATGTGGCACACAGAAACTCATGCAGGCACACAAATAAATCTTTTACAAGGGTAAAAAAATAAAATTCAACTTTTATAAACAGTTTTATGATTCTAAAATTAAAATTAACTAATTTTATAAAGATTATCAAAGTTTATTAATTTAATTTGGTAACAGATAACTGATAATCTCTATTATATTATGTTATATTATATTACCTATATATCATATTATATATATATATAAAAGGATTTCAAAGATTATAAATTTAATTTAGTAATATCATTGATATTCTCTATGTATATTCTAGGATATTACACTCTACTAGAAGTTCCTGCCTGTTGATGTCCTATGCATTATCATCATAATATTTCTTACCATTAGTTCAGTTATCTTTCTATGAAATTTTGCACAGAATAATTACTGATCTCCCATAATAATTTGGGCTAAAATATTCCAAGCAGAGTGGATAGTGAGAACATAAATCTTTTGTGTGTATTTTCTTTCAAGGTCAGAATCTGTAATGTAAAATGATGCGTATCAGTTTTTCTTAGGGTCATGATTAGAACATTAAAGTCAATGAGAAAACTGCACCTTTTGTGTTTCTTATTAAGTGGGACCAGTGACTGGTACATTCATGGTTCATAAGACTATAAATGATTGCTATAGGGTTATGCTTATGTGATAAATACTTAGTGAAACAGAATGCACAAACATTGTATGTTACTGAACCGGGTAAATATATGTAAATAAACTACTGAATCCAGAGATGGGAATATTTTAACACAGTTAATGAAGACACAAAATTCCAAAGATTTATAAAATCATGCTTTAGGTAAAAAAATTTAGTGGATGTTTTCTAAGCTCTCTATATCAGGATTTAAAATATTTGAGTCTGTAATAGTAAATCTCTTTCCTGTGTTCCAGCTAGCTAGAAACAGCCATTAAAAATCATTTCTAAGTTTTAAAACAGCATTATTTCAACATTGTTAATGTATTTTAGAAACTTCATTTTAAGGGAAATTTTAAAATCAAAACAAATATAAAAACTTTACACAGGAGCGCTGAGATAAGGCCCTTAGTGGGATCCAGAGGGGGGAAGTTCGTTAGTGTGAGTTAAGGAAGTTGGCTCTTCTCTTCTTGCTAACATTTTTTTTCACAATCTGCTTTTGATCATTGCTAACAGAATTCATTTGTGCTGTTTCCTTTAATGTTCCTTTGCCTCATCCCATCTATTCCTCTAACTAAGGAAGATTTCAGGTTTTAAAATAAAGCCTTGAGAGAGCAAGGGCCAAGCAGATTGATAACTAAGCGGGATGCCTTATTAGCAGAAGCAGAAAACATTGGTGAAACCAAAACATTCCTGCAAAGATTTCAGGGTTCCTTTTTTTTTTCTCCTTAGAAAGTTACTTCTACTTTGTTGGCTAAATTGCTCTCTTGCTGACTGAAGAATATCCTCATTAGCAAGAAGCTATAAAATATTAACAGAAGAATTACTCTTTCTTTGGAATAAGATACCTTGAATAATTCACTCAATATATGTACAAATTTATTTTTACTCAGTTCATTGGAGAAAGTGCCCATTTTCCCAAATAGGAAAGCATGGAGAATCAACTATAACAACATAAAACAGCCAATAGCTCACCACAGAATAGCCTATATTTCACCAAAGCAGGGTATTATTGATATGATACCCTTGACCATAAAGTTGCATGAACATCATTGCTCCCTAAACAGAGGCAAGACCTGCTCTACCCTTCACAAAGGACACAATATTAAAGCTCTTAAACAACATTCATTCCCCCTGAGTCGTCAAGTATGTATTTGTATGTATAAATTATCGCCACTGTTAAGGAAAATACCTTAAGATCCATTAGATTTGAGAGTATGATATATTTTTTTTTTAACCAAACAAGATGGCAAAAGATACTCAGCAACATGTTTTCCAGTTTGTCATTTGTCCCACAGCGCACACCGCCTGGGCCATAGCACACATGTGGAGGACAAGACGACGTGGAGTAGTCAGTTCTGGGGACTGAACTCCTCACATCAGGGTTGACAGAAAGTGCTGTTACCTTCTGAGAAATCTCCAGGATTCCATGAATTACTTTCTTTAATAAACGTAGTTCATACACGAATTAAAGAGTAAACATGGTTTGTCTTATCAGTTCATTGTACAGGGAAGAATCGGTCTAGCCACGGAAATCACATTAGAAATAACAGCTAGTTATCACAAGCTCTTGCTCCAACTACTTAAGAAAAGAGTTCAAAAGATTTTAAATTATTTCAAGTCATAACTGCCAAGAATTACTCTGTATGTGATAGACTAATTGAAATGAAATAACAAAAATTCCTACCAAATGTTTTGAAGATATCTCATACTATCATTCTTGGAACTTGTTAAGTTCCTTACTAAGGAAATTGCTTTTTTAAATGACATATTTAGGGTTTTGAAAAACAACCCTAAAACACAAATATTAAAGGAAGTAAATTTCATTGCATATTACTATCTTGAGTGAGCAGACAGCTGCTTCCTGGGAGACTGAGTTCAAAGGCTAGAAATGCAATTTTATAGGATGCATGGCTGTATGGTGGGAGTCTTTCCAGTTAGGGCCATTACTTATAAACCATCATTGCAGGAAGGAAAGGGCAGAATTATCTAGTAGGCTGTAGAAGGGGGTGTCGGCTGTCTAAGAGGGTGTTTAAAGCCTCAGGAACATAATTCATACATGTAAAAAGTGCAAAACAGTAGTAAGTCAGCACTCACTGTTTTGAAGAGATGAGTAACTGAATTATGATAAGTTGAACAGATTGAGATGCAGCTACCATTTAATTTTAGCACAGCTCATCATAAAATAAAACAAACTATTAAAACAGACCTGAGATGATCCTGAAATCGAAAGTCTTCTTACTAAACGAAAACAGAGACTGAGCTCACAGATAAAGTGTTACCCTCAAGGCTGACGGAGAAACAACTGTGGACAGCCGTGATGATGGAGGCTGTCTCCGTCTATCTGTCACTAACGTGTTCTGATTCAGTGAACTCAAGTCTACAGAGTATGTATCCTTACAAACCGAGACTTCAAACATATTTCACTCTCATTTCTTTCTCCCTCCCCACCTTTTCTCTTCTAACATATCCACTACTGTAGATTAGTTGTTCTAGCCCAGATTCAGTAGCTTAGAATGTGTCATGTTTATCTTCACGATAAGGAAGGCATGCTGCTGCAGGTTGCATGAGTTAAGGGGCTCTATTAGTCAAGCTGAAGCATGTGGACTTATTGGTTGGGTAACTATCTGAAAGAGGATGACGAGGGGACAGAAGGTCAAGCAGAAGTCTTTGATATCCATCACAAGTCACAACACAGACACTGTAACAATTCCAATTATCTTTTCCAATTATAGTGAGATTTTTTTATGAGCTGCAATATAGAATGATCCTAATATACAAAGATTTTGTGTATTCATAAATTTAAGTAATTTAGTAGGAAAGCAATTAAGATATCATTAGATGGCACGGGTTGATAAATGAATGATCTCACTTGTTTCCCTTTGTGTTCATGATAAACAACTTAGCCTTGGAGGTAAAGAGCAAGGTCAGGGAGTCAACCAGACCTGTCTTCCACACCACCAGAATCATATGAATGGCTTCTCCTACTTAAGCTCTGTACCCTACTTTGTAAAACAAGGACCAGAATGTTAACCCCATAGATTTTCCTTGTGAAGTTTAATTGCAAAGTGTCTACACCAAGAAGATTGCAGTTTTTCACAATAAATGAGTACTATTATTGCAGAAATGGCAATTTAAATTTCATGCAAATTATTCAAATGTCTATAGCCTGGAAGAAACACCAAGGATATGCAAATACAAATGATTATACTGCCAATATAAATAATTACTTTGGTATCATTAAGTGTCCAAAGGAAAGTGTCAGACACCTTAAATGTGGTCCTTATGTGCTCCCTGCCACTTTGTGACTGCAGCATAGCCCCCTTCTGTTTAAGGATAATTATACAATATACACATAAACAAAATTTAAAATTTAAAGATACAGAAACTCTTAAGACTTTAACATTTAGATAATTTAAATTGAATCGCTCTCTCCGAATCATTAATAAAAACATGTGGCCTTTTAAAAGAAATTACTTGCTTTACAATAATCTTAAAATCTGAGTGAAAACATCAAGATGACTATTACAGTAGTATGTCTGCTGTGTATCAAGAAAGATTATCTCCTTCTGTGATTTTTGGAGATGAATGTTATTATATTCCTTTTAGGCATTCTTTTTTGTGTTTATCAATGCTTAATAAAATATTAATCACAAGGAAAAAAGTTTTTGTCTGAAGTAGATTTTCATGCACCATACTGAGCAGTCTGGACTCATAATACAAACAATTTGACACTGCATTAATGAAGGCACTGCTGGCTGAACCCTTGTTGCAGCGAGTCAAGCGAAAGCTGCGTTCCAAAGAGACTTTGACTCTGGCAAGCCTCTTTAAGCTTGGTGGAATGTGTTCCCATTAAAGTCAGCAACATTTTTCAGCGGGCACACTATGGCCAATTACACTTCCCCTTGTTGTTTAAGGATAGAATTGTAAAGACAGTCTAATAGCATTGCTTCTTCTTAGCCATTAAGTCTGCCTAGAAAGTTGACATGAGGTGATGCTTTCAGATTTTTCAATAAAATTTTGTGAAATTTGGGCAGCTAAAAAATGTATTTAGTGCTTTCATTTCTATTCTCAAGTTAGCATGGTTGGTTAAGCTTCAGACACCAGAGCAAACTACTCTAATCCAGAATTCTTTCTTCTTAGTCATCTGACCTAATGCAAGTGGTTAAACCAGTTCAGGCTTCAGTTTCCTTACTTGCTTGGACATAATCCCCTGAAAAGGCTTGCTGGTTAGAATTTCAGTGCTGTGGAGAGATTAGAGTGTTCTATAGTTGTTTCTAGCCAACTCCGTGGTTGAACTAATATCATATGACTGATTAAACAACAACAACAAAAAAAAAAAAAACCGTTCGAATTCTACTAATTTAGCAGACTGCTTGCTTTCACCTACCCAAAACTCATACAACAATCTGGCCCTGTAGAAAAGCTCCCCCATTTGTTATAACCACCACTCTGATGTACCCAACAATACGTTTTAAACATTTCTTGATTTATGATTTTCTTTGTTCTGTAAAACTATAAAAATCTTCATGAAATTGCTTACATATTGAAACACTTGCAATAATCTAAATTTCTGTTCCCAGGTCATGGCCACTTACACTGGCTCCAGAATAAACTTCTTATTTCCTTTAAGATGAGAGCTGTGTGCTTCTTTTGTTGTCATCGTGAGATATGTTTAATAGTCAATTATCACAGAAATAAAAATCATTCTATTTAAGGTATGATTAAGAGTTAAGTGCAAATGCCAGAAACTTGTGTAATGGAACTTTGTAAGTGATGTTTATTCCAAGGATTAAGGCTCATGGTGTTTATGAAGGACTTCATTTGTGTTAGAACTTATTTGTAAGCTCAAATAGATGGTTAGACAAAGATACTGTAGTTTCCTCATAGAACTTGTAGATTTTTTTAAGGAAATGGGCCTCAAACACATAAAATAATAACTATAATACACATAAAATGTATATGAGAAGTTCTAATTAGAAAAATAAAGACAGAGTCGAGAGAGGTGTTGAAGATGTTGAGGGCAGGAGACCCTTTAAGTGTTGGTCAGTTGCTGGTAATCACCAGTAGTAAATAAACATCCTGTTACTCAGGCTGGGGACTTTGCAAACTTATTGGCTTCCTTAGTTGGTCCCTTAGAGGCCTGCTCTCCAGCAGGTCCTGGAAGTAGATTTGGAAGTAAAGGAAATCTACCCTGTCTGCTTCCTGCATTTTCCTAATTCTGCATTGTCTTCCCAACCTTACTGATCCCCTCAAAAATACGGGACCCAGTAGAAGCCACTGAGCCCAGTTTAGACTTTCCCCCACCAAAACTGCAAAACAAGTCTTATAATTTCCCCATGTTCCTAGAGAAGTGCTTTCATCTTGCCTGGTGAATGCTCCAGGGATGTGCTCTCAGCAGGGCCACAGTAGTCTCTTTAACCCAGGCTGACACCAAGACCAGCAGTTAGGTCCTTGCATGTGTAACCAGGAAACATCAGAAATGGCTGTCTCCAGACTGTGAACAGCTAACATTCCAGTTCTTTCTTCTTTTAGCTCAGCACTCCATGTACTAGATATTCCTTTCAGTTTCTTGATCTTTAAAACCTTAGTTTGATTCTTTTTTAATTGAACATTTTATTCATGGTTTTTTATCACTTTTGAGATTATAATATATTATCTCTCTCCCTTATCTTTTCTCCCTCCAAAACTGCCTATACACACCTCCCCGATCTCTTTCAAATTCAGGGCAGGTTCTCTTTTTTATTAATTGCTGTTACATGGCTCTCTCTCTCTCTCTCTCTCTCTCTCTCCTCTCTCTCTCTCTCTCTAGTGTGTGTGTGTGTGTGTGTATGTATGTATGTATGTATGTATGTATGTGTGTATATATAAATTTATATACACATTTATATTCCTAAATGTAACATTCTTAGCCTGGATAATGTTATTTGTATGTATATTTTTAGGGCTGACAATTTGGTATTAGATAACCCACCCGGTGTGCTCTCCCCCCAGGGAAGATCATTTCTGCTACTTTTAGCATTTCTTACTTATCTCAAGTTCTTTGTGTAGTGTTGGGACTTGGTGATGTTTCCCATGTCCCTTTGGCTGGTTCATTGGTGTCATCCTTGTTCAGTTCATGCTCATCCAGCCAGATGGATGAGACTTCGTGGTTATAGTTTCTGACAGGAGTAGGAGACACAGGCAACTTCACTAATATTCTATACCTAGCTAATGCTGCTTCTATTAAATGCTACATACAATTGGAGGGACAAGGAAGGTTCTCTGAGTAAAGACCTAAAAGAAAAGAGAGAATACACTGTACAGAAATAGAGAGAAGACCATACCATACTGCACTAAGTTCTTCAAGGAAGAAAAAAAAAACTGTGATGGATCTGGGTCTAACACGTGCACAGAAAATACATTGTGTTTCTGGAGAAGTGGTAAGAGTATACAAGGGTCAACTGAAATCTGAGAACTGCAAAGGTCACACTGAGGAAGGTCATCTAAACACAGTGACCCAAAGTATTGTTTGAAGAGGATTATTATTCTCAGCTACGGTCGGTACTTGGGAGTGTTCTGGGCAGGCCAAGTGGTCACCTTCTGTATAATTCATTTAAGTATGTTAGCTCAGACTTCCGGTGGATTTTGAAGAATGGAAGCTTATTGTATGAATATATGAATAGCCCAAGATTCTCTTTCAACTACTCCCTTGAGAAGAATAGATATATGCTTGCTAGAAATTATAATGTTTCTTAACTCACTATGAATTATTTAGCAGAACTACATAAAGAATATGGTAAAGCATTCATGAGTTTTTGCAGTAAATTTAATAAAATTGAAAGCACATAGCAGCTCCAACATATTTATCTCAAATTGAATCTACTATCAATAATTGTTTAGATTGGTTAAGCAAAATTTGGTTCTTTCATCATTTTAAAGAAAATTACTTAGACATTAGAATTATAACAAATTAGAAATCATCAGTCTTTGACCCTAAGGGTTTGTTTATTATGTGTGTTCTTGAAATGGAGGATGAATATAGAAAAAAAACAAATGAAAATGAAAATCACAGACATAGTCACATGATTACCAAGTCCTAGCCTGCTTATGAAGCTGCTATTATTCTGCATATATTAATGTTCTTTCTGTCAAATTTAAACCCTCTTAACTTCATTTAAGACACTAAATGTAAATAAATAAAAGTGTAAAAAATATAAATTTGTTGTTTCAGAAAAAATTGAAACATTTAAAATATGAAAATTACTTTTTTGAAAGTAGAAGTAATACTGTAATTTAAGATTTGCCCACAACATTTGATTGTTGTTTGTCTTCCCCTAAGACCTAGAAGTGGAGTAAAATTTGACTACATAAAACATTGCAGAAACTTAAATATAGGTAAGATTTTTTTACTGGAAACTAATACTATTTAATCAATCAGCTAACCATAGAAAACTAATAAATCCTATCTCTCATGCATAATTTATGTTTAGAAGAATATTTGGAATTTTGTAAAATTTAGCAGACATTCCTGTTTATGTGAGAAAATTCCAATTACAAATCAATTCATTGATTCTGGTTATCTAAAAAATATCATAAGTAGCACCCAAAAGAAATGCATATTTGTGTTCAATAAAATATAAAATGAGAAATTGCATCACACCAAATCTAGTATTTGGTTTTTGGGTTTTTTTTTGGTTTTTTTTTTTTTTTTTTTTGGTTTTTCGAGACAGGGTTTCTCTAGTATTTGGATTCTGATGAAATTCTTCCTTTCATTCCAAAATATTCCTTATGAATAACTGATTTAAAAGGTTTAATTGATTTAAAATTTAAATAGTTGATTTAAAAAAGAAATGGCTTATTTTTTTGAATAATTTGAATATGAGAATTTTGCTTAAGGGACAGTTTTTTTGGTTAATGAGAAAACAAAAACTCCTTTGTGTGAAATACATCAAATTAAGGTCAATTTCAATTATCTAGATTTTGTAGGCTTTTGCTTGTTTTTACCTCATTTGGAACAAATGAAAGCCTTGCATGCATCTGAACATGCTTCAGAATATGGGAACAACCTATTAACGATGCCTGCTAGTTTAGGGGAACAGACAGCTGGACTACGATTTTAATGTGTCACACAACACATTCTCATATACAGCCCAGTCTTTTGAGTCCTGGGCATGCTCAGAATACATAGTTTTGCACAGCTAGTGCCAAATGACTATTCTGCTCAGAAAAATGGATCATATATAGCTATTAACTATTGGCAGATTCTGTGGGACAGCCAGTCATTCAGTATACATGGGTGAGTCCAAGAGCCTCCAGTGGACAGTTCCAAACCTATTGTCACTTGCCAGCCTGGTTTAAACGCTGTAGGTTACAAGAGAGTGTTTGAAAATGAGGGACTAAAATAGAAGAAGCTAGAGTTGGAATTATTATTTCAGATAATGTATTTCATGAAAATTATATTTCAAATTTTAAAATAAATTCTCTTTGTCTTTAGTCATGATTCTGAAATATAAGGGGTAGAAAATAAAAAGAGCAAAATGGATTAAAATAAACATTCTTGGTTTTTTGCATTGAACTGAATGTAACTGCACCCTGGCTCTTCACCCTTGCAGTCATAAAGTGTTTAAGTTGTTTTTTTTTTTTATGTTAAAGAAGTCAACAGTTAAGACAACCTTGTTTTTTTTTAAGGTAATGAAATTTTTAAAGACTGGAATTTTAAAAAAAAATCAACTCTGTTTTATAATGTGATATTAACAGAATGTCTTGTACTCATACAAGTGTAGTATTTTGGTACCATATTAACAAGAGGTAAGCTTGTGATGGCTAAACTTGGTTGTCAGTTTGACAAGTCCTGGAATAGGAAACTGCCTAGCTCAGATTGACCTGTGGGCATATCTAAAGAGTGTTTTCTTGAATGATGATTGTTGTAGGAATGTCTAGCCCATTGGAGCAATGACACCCTTGGGCCACCCTTTCCCAAATTGAGAAAGATAAGCCATCTTCGCTTGAGCATGAGGAAGCAAATCAGCAAGCAACACTCCTTGAAGGTCTCTTCTCCAGTCCCAGCTTACACATCCTTGCCTTTAGTTACTGCAACAATCTGCTCTCCAGATTGTGACTTAGAAGCATAAGATAAAATAAATCTGTTTAAATTTTAAAAAATAGAGAAATCTAGAACAGCAATAAAAGACATTTATTTTTTGTTCCTTGAATAGAGATTTTATTTTTATTTCACAGTTCTGATAGCAAACATAACAATAAAATGCTGTTTCCATATGATATATACAAGATATACATTATGCATACATATATTAATATACTTACATGTTTTTGTGTATACGTATGTGAATGTTTAGGTATATAATGTATATGTGTATGTATATGTTTATATATAGGTTTACATAGTTTAGAAATCCATTTTAACCTTTTTTCCATTCTGAATAATAACCCCTAAAGACATTGGGAATTGGCAGATCTTCTACTTAATTGGAATTTCTAGATAATCTTTTCCTCAGGAATGCAAAAATATATTAACATTTAAAAAGAGATCAGGTATTTGATTTTTAGATTACAGACCAAGAATGGCTTGAAGTATTTATTAGAAAACAAGATGTTAGATATTTAGTTTTACATTGTTCTAAGTACTGTTAGTATTTAGAAAGTACATAGAGGCTCAATGGAAAACTAAATATTCTAAATTTAACATGAATATAATTTTTAAACTCAGAAATTGAAATAATTTCAAAATAAAATGCTAGGATAATATTTGTTGTCTTTCTCAGTCAGGGATTATTCTATCCTATTTCTGTGACGGCAAGAACTGAAAGGTCAGAGCCATATTTTCTATATTCTAGTGAGCAGGGTCCCAGGTTAGAGTCTGAAATGACAGACAGTTAAACAAATGCCTCATTACATATGGCGTCAGTTCTATGCATTGCAGGAAAGAAATATTCATAATTATCCGGGAAACTTTGTGTCCTCAGGCTGTAAAGCATCTATATTCTGATAGTTCTCTGTATCATATATATTGTGAGGAAAGAGTGTTAAGCTATTTTGAGGAATGTAACAGACATTCCAACCCATTTTATTTTGTTCTTAGATACAGTTAGAAGTAAACCTTAATGAGCATAAAAAATGGCAGGGTGCTTCAACCTATGGTGCCATGACCTTGAATTTCTTCCCAGGAGTAAGACTGTTGACAACAAAAAAAGAAATACTGATTTAGGCATGAAAACGAAATCTGCAAAAAAACAAACAATAGTAACAACATAAATCAGCTTGGATTTTTCTTCTTTATAATATAGTTTTACCAAGAGACAACTTATGAATTAAATATTATTATTGAATTAAAAATTAAAAATAACCAATTTATCTACTCTGGAAACTTTCATGTCACCTTTTGGTACAATGGAAGCTAGTTTTGAAAACATCAATATAAAAACATAATACTGATTGAGCAAAATGTATTTATGTATTTAGGAATATATATGTATATACACATATATATGTATAGATAACAACAATTAATTTTTAAAAGTTATTATTTGAATGAAAGCAAGTGGGATATATGGGAGAATATGAAGTGAGGAAAAGGAATGGCAAATGATTCAATTATATTCTGAAAAAAAGGAATTATTACAACATAAGTTATTTATTAAAACCTGTATATTATACATACAAAAATCCAAGAACTGAAATAATAAGATAAATAGATAAATTAATTGGATTTTGGAAATATGGAAGAAGAGCTACAGCAGTGGCTGGTAATTTTTCTTTTAAATATGCGGGTAAGCATAGCTGTGTGTGTGAGTGCAGGTACATCTGTTCGCCACAGCTCACGCATATGGATCCTGGTTTCCTCCTTCTACTTTGTTGAAACCATTGTCACTACATAAGCCAAGCCACCTGCTCCATAAGCGCCTGGGGATTTCCTGTCTCTGCCTCCCACCTCCTTTAAAGCATTGAGGGACTACAGCAGAACACTACCACATCTGGCTTTCCATGGGCTAAAGGTATTTACATTTAGATCCCTACATTTGTGCAGCAAATGTTTAATAGACTAAGTAATCTCAACTTCATTTTCCTCTCTGAAAATAAAGACAACTATTTTTTTTAAAAAAAATGATAGGAATGGCAAATTATTTATAGAAGATAATATTGAGAGACAGAAAAATTTAAATTCGGAGATAACAGAGTCATTTTCAAATGTTTAATTTCCATGATCTATGTTCATGGGGAGATACGCCTCAAGAATAAGGGCAATAAAAGGAATTGTTCTATTCAGAGGGGAAACCTTAAGAAAATATATGACCAGCAAACTGTTGCGAGAGATGAATAAGAAAGTTCTCTGAATAAATAGAAGCTGATGCCCAGGAGAGACTAGGATTCACAGAACGAAAACCATAGAATAGAATCAGGGCAATTAAAAATAAAACAAGAACAGTGCTTTACTGCTTAACATTTTAAGTTCAAGTAGCAGCTCAGATACTGGTATTTTTAAGTTTATAATATGTCATTAAATAGTAGGTTTTTTTATATCTCTCTTTAATCTTAAATTTTAATTATTGCGTTCTCTTTAACAGGATAATTCTTACAGTCTAGTCATTTTAAGCCCTGACAAGTCTTAGGCCTTCCAATGTCACTATCACACATACCTTCATAACTCGTTAAGTGTAGTGGGAAGAGTGGGCAATGTGCTGCATGGGTAATGTGAAGTTAATTATATACTGAATATTCTAAGTGTCCAGACAACATTTTGAAGAATGGAATGGTGGTACCAGTGAATATAGCCATGATAGGTTTTTTTCAATCTCCCGGG
The DNA here is from genome assembly GCF_903992535.2 of Arvicola amphibius. Classification (NCBI taxonomy): domain Eukaryota; kingdom Metazoa; phylum Chordata; class Mammalia; order Rodentia; family Cricetidae; genus Arvicola; species Arvicola amphibius. The sequence continues at coordinate 159,161,196 of NC_052051.1, forward strand.
AGCGCAGTACTGGTATTGACTAATTCTATCCTGTTTCTGATCTAATAAATTCAAAATAATGTGTCATGTTTTCCAATTGTATTTATTTAACTAAACACTTCAAAATCACCACCAAATTAAGCATAATTTCGTAAGCTTATCTTTAAGAACTTCAGCTGAATGTTATCTATCCATTTATATTTGTGTGTATATGTTTGTGTACTTGTCTTTGTGCATGTGAATGTAGATGTGCACATACATGTGTGTGTTTATGTATGTAATGACCAGGGGATAGCATTCTCTGTCTTCCTCAGTCACTTTCTGCCTTAACTTTTAAGACAGGGTCTCTCAGATAAATTGTTTACAGGTGGCCTGTACTGATTGACCAAAGAGCTGCAGGGTTTTTTTGCCTCTCTAATTGATTGTTGAGTAGCTTCTATAACTTTCCACAGAAAATACCCTGAGACCTAGTCACATATTTCTCAGGTTGAGGAATTCCCAGGAAAAGTAAAAAGACATCAAGTGATCATGACCAAGCTCTTTGTTTGGTGGACATCTACGTAAACTGACTAATGTTATTTGTTGAAATGTCATGCTTTCTGCTGTTTTAAGATGTTTAGTGGGTTATTAGATCAGGACTACTTATAAACCATGAAAGTATGAATTAAAGAATCCCCAGCTCCAGGACAAGACCGTTGGGCTCTCAAGAGATAGAAGGGTATAAACATCCTTCACTGCTTGTGGAAACAATGAACTCATGCCTGCAGAGTTCTCCTACTATCCTTAGCTTCCTTTGATGATATGAACATGACCAAGAAATTACCCAGGATGCCACTGGGAGCTGCCTTAGCGATACTCCAGATTGTCTACTGGCTTGTAATCAATTAAGTTTGAAGTGGTGTATGAACTTGAAGCCCAATTTGGCAACTAAATGTTGCCTGATATTAATTGTTAGCTCATAAGATTATGTCCCCACAGTTTTTCTGTCACTTTTATGACATGGAACATCACATTATTTATCTATATTTTATATCACACTTTGCACTAATCAATCTATATTTGATCTATTAATTCAAAATATTGTATAATATCTTTTAATTTTACATAGATAATAGACAAATAGATATTTATAAGTAGATATGAGTCTTCACTTTTGACTCTTATGGATTATTTATATGTTATCTGGAAAATACAGGCTATTTTATTCAAGGCTTGGTAAGTGAGGGATTAGTCACAAAACAAATACTACAGATTCTTTAACTCCTTTTTATTGGTAATTGACTTGACTGATTTTGGATACTTGTTCTCAAATGAATAAAGTTATTTAACAATTCATTTGAAATTTTCTCGGGTTTTCATTCATAGATCATAGATTGAGTTTATAACTTTAGTGTAGTTTCTAGTATTTGACTTTTAAAAATCAAGTAATTTTAAATTAATTATTAATGCTGTGATGGTTACTTTTTTTGTTTTGGTTTTTCGAGACAGGGTTTCCCTGTAGTTTCTAGGGCCTGTCCTGGAACTAGCTCTTGTAGACCAGGCTGGCCTCGAACTCAGAGATCCGCCTGCCTCTGCCTCCCGAGTACTGGGATTAAAGGCGTGCGCCACCACCGCCCGGCTTGTGATGGTTACTTTTTTATTGTCAACCTAACACAAGGTAGATTCCTTTTGGAAGAAGGAACTTTAGTTGAGAAAATACTTCCATCAGAGTGACTGTAGGCAAGACTGGAGGGCCTTTTCTTGTTTAACGATGGATGTGGGAGGTTCCAGTCTGCAGTGAGAGGCACCACTCCTAGGCAGGAGGTCCTGGGTTCTAGAAAGCAGGCTGAGGAGAAATCCAATAAGTAGCATTTCCTCATGATCTCTGCTTCAGAGACCATGCCTGCCTCCATGTTTTTGCTTTGATTTTCTGTACTGACTTCCTTTTCTGATGGACTGTGATCAGGACACATAAGCAGAAATAAATTTCTTCCCCACAGCAATAGAAGCCTGTCTATGTCATCCTAATAAATAGTTTTATGCTTTTTCGGATGTGCTTTTTTTATTTTCATCTCTTTCTGGTGTTTTCTAAAATGAATAGCCATTCTGCTTTGATTCTTATTCTTTTTATTTAATAGTTTTCAGTATAATATTAAATATAACACTGACAACCTATCTTCATTTAGTCCCCTGGACATGGAGTTGCTGATGACTGTGACCTTCTATGTGAGTTCTGGAATTGAAACTGTTTCCTCCAGAACAGTAAAACAGTCCTTTTCTCACTTGAAATATCTCTCAAGACACACATTTTTTAAATTAGAAATAAGAGTATTTAAAAGATAAATTTATATCCATCATTCATACAATCATTTAATATTGATGATAATCTTTAATCAACACAACATGAAAATTAAGAAAACACACAGGTCTGGGCACAGTATGCATAGCTCAGCAATTTGGTCATAGAATACTTGCCTAATGTAAACAAGGCCTTGGGCACACACAGAGAGAGAAAAGACATATAAAAGACATTGCACATTCTCTGTGTTATCTGAATTTATAGTCTATTAATACCAAATTTTAGGAAGACTGTGAAGCTACTGAAATCTCTGACTGTGATTCTTTACAATGGTCTAGTTATATTGAAAATCTCTCTGAAAATTTAGCTCAGTCTTGCCTGTACTGTTACCCAGAAATTCCCTTTTAGTGAAAAAGCCTATTCAGAAAATATGACAAAATAGCATCTATTGGTGATGTGTTCACAGCATCACCAATTCGAACAAAGTCAAATGTCCATCAAGATACAAAAGGAAAAACTTGTGGTTTTTAAAATAATGTAGCATGATTAAGCAGTAAAAATATAAACTATGATTCATAAGACAATAGGAATTAATATATACACAGTGTGTAAAATAAGCTGCAACAGAATGACATACCATTTATGTGTGAAGTTCAAGAATAAGCTAAGCATGTGTGATAGAAAACAGAATGTTTGAGGCATGTTAAATGAACCCAGCTAATTTTTAGCATGTCAAGCTGAGCACAAATTATAATAGCTAATACAAAATGAATAAAAATATATTCTTGTTAAGAGAGAAAAAAACAGAATGCTGGTTTTATGTTTCTATTGTAAGACAACCTCAGTTATCAGAAATTCCCAAAGAGCAGAAATTCTCTACATTAACTTTGGTGAGAGGTGTGTGTGTGTGCGTGTGTGTGTGTCCCAAATTATCAAACTACAAGCAATTGTGCATAACAAACAAATGTACTTTGGCAGGACAATAATACAGTGCCCAGTGAAGACCAGTCTTGTCAGGTTAATCTGACCTCTTCATATGCCAGTTCCAGACATTCTTCAATTTCCCCAGAGAGTTTTCATACTACTGTGGTTATTGGTTCATATCAGAAATTTACCATGACTTCTGTGTTTTCTTCAACTTTAATTTTGAGAGATTATACTATCCCAAGAAAAGTCACACATATTAAATATTATTTTTCACAAAGAACATAGAAACCAAGTATTCTTATAAGTCTAGGCTTGTCCTGGAGCAAACAGTTTGTAAGTATTTAAAGCTCAAACTATCATTCTAGATGTTAGTATTTCTAATTTCACATTGCTAGAGATATACAAAGTATCCCTTTATTATGCCAAATTATTGTCATTAATTTTATAGCAAAGATTAATCATCAATTGCATACCCCAAGGCAGATATAGTAATTATTAATAATTATAACCAGAGTCCTAGGTTAAGTCTCATAGTATTACATATCTGTGATATGATATCCTAAACACATTGTTTGTTGTAGGGAAGTCTGGGCATAATTATACATGTGTAAAAATAATATCAAGACAGATTTTCCCATTGCCTTTGATATTTGAGGGAACAGAATATTTATTTTTAATTAATTTAATATAATTTTAAGGAATTAAAATTATATGAAAATTTAAATTATATAGAAATTTTGTGAAAGCAAGACATGAAAGAATAAAAGCAAATATTTCAAGATGGAATCTGATATGTTTCAAAGAGACAGAAGAAAATTTCTAATCCTGGGGTGAGCTGCTACTTCCTTGTGTTCTTGGAAAGTCATGCTTCAAAAATTATCTCCTGTAATTTCTTAGCAAAATGTATTTAATCAAGATCCTAGCAGCAGAAAGATACATAAATCTGCAAGGATGTAAAAAGATCATATATATTTCAAAATAATGCATTATGTTCCTTCTTTTATTAAATTTCCTGAATTTAGTTTTCTTAAGGAAAGACCTCTGAAGATGCCTTTTAAAATGTCCATGTTCTCTTAGTGAGCCTATTCTTATATTCTTTTCACTCATAATGAATTTTGATATTTGGTGATTGCTTAGAGTCTTGGCAGCTGAAACATTCCCTGTGGAGTTTGACAGAGCTTAAGGAAAACCAGATACCCGTGGAAAGTGAACTACTACCTACAGACCTTGCCAGAAAATCAATGGCCACCTAAAACCACCTAAGTCACTTCCCAGTTGAAGAGATGAGACAGAATCTATATCCCCTGTCATGTTTCTCAACATTGCTGTATGCACAGAAGTTCTCACATGGAAATTCTACAAGGATATATCTGAATCTGTCAGTGAGGTAGGTACAATTCTGTTCTATAGTCCCCACATTACCAGTTCCCTCCACCTCATCTATGTGACATAGCCTCACTCTGTATCTGACTGCCAGGGGAGCTTTCAGCCTTCAGCTTGATGATTTTGTCAAAAACCATGGCACATATAAAGTGCATGTTCTCAGAGCCATCTGCAGGAACATGCACTAGAGGCTGCACCATTTGAAAACCATTGTTTCACAGTTCCTGTAGAATGGATTCATCCTTTCTACAGTTGTGGTTTTGATAGTCTTTGTTCAAAAGAGATAGGCAAACCTAACATAATGGCAGATTTTTGTTGCAGTCAGTTTCAAACCATTACAATTCCAGGGTACTTAATAATGTGTTAGACATTGTTTCATAAAACTTACACAGTATCATTTTTAGTCCTCAACAATAAAAGCTGGGAAGCAAGTCCTATTTTATGGGTGAGAGCAGCCATGCCAGGGAAGCTTTTATGTTATGTTTTATTCAAAGTAAAGAGGGCTGGTGAGATGGTTCAGTGGATAAAGGCAGCCTGACAAGTCTGAGGACATGCGTTCAATTCTTGTAGTCCACATAATAGAAGGGAGAAAGGTCACAGAAAACTTTATCAGGACCCAGGTGTGATTAGACCAACAAAGGGAAGAATGTGGGCACCTGTCAGTTGCTTGCGTGACTTACTAATCCCTTCTAGAACTACCCAAACTAGCTACCAATATCAGTCCCCTGTCTCATGCATTGTTCAACTACAACCTAACCTCATGACCAATGTGGTCCAGTAATATGTAGCTCATGTCAAAATATTATAATCAAACAGACTTTGCCTCATGTCTCTTTGTTGGTGTTCAGGCTCTATCAATAGCCCAGCAGTAGACCAAGAACTGTTTGTCCAATGTAAAGATGCTGAGTTCTGTAGAAGGCAGAGCTCAAACTCTGCAGGTTTTCTCCGTATCATGCCACTCATATTCAAGCATCACCACATTTCTTGGTCAAACTATCTATTCTCAGAGTTCCTCGAGTCACAGCTTGAAGTGCATTCCTTTTCCTTCTCTTGCTTTAGGCCCCATCCAAAACTTGAAAGCATCTGTTAATCCAATAGAAGTGCCACAAGAGTAATATTTAAGAATGTAAGAGATTGTGACAGCAATGCATTGCATATGAACTGATCCCTTGAGTGTATTACCCCAAGTAAGCTGCCAGTGATACCCCAAGTAAAAACTGTCAGTTAATAAATCATCAGAATGAGATTTATTTTGTACACAAATGTAGAAATGGGATTACCCTGCACTTCAAAAAGAAGACTGGAAAATATTTTACAACAAAATTAAATAAAAACACTACCAATTTTTATGTTTTAAGAAAAATTACCAGCTCTTACACAGCCAAACATCAAATGTATCAAGGAATTGATATTAAATTGGCTTCAAAATGCTTAAGTATTTAATTATTAATTGTGTCAACTAGGCCTGTTTTGGTTTTCAATGCTTAAATTAAGCACTTTGCAATTTCTTATTATGGTGTGCTACTGTTTTATGATTTTCTTTCAGCATTATTTTTAATATCATAAGCACGCCATTATGACACTTATCTAACTTTTACCACTTTGTAAGTGTGAAGGCTTAAAATGATATTTTAAAAATTTCAACCAGAATGAAGAATGAAGAGAATAAATACTAAAATCTTGAAAAATCCAATTACAATGGAGCTAATAGCAGATTAGAAAACCATTCTTTTCTAATTTTGCAGTCCTGCTTTGGTCAATATTAATATTTAGCTAATTAGCTGAATAATTTATTGAGTTAAAAATAAGCCAGACAATTTCTGTAGTCATTCTTCTGTGAATAGCAACTGTTGTAAGATGAGCTTCAAATTAGATAGAGCAAATTTAAAAGACAGCTTAAAGCAATTTTTGCTTCACTATGAAGATATCACGAAAGTAATGAATGGAGACCCACACCAAGTGCTCACCTGTTGAGATGATGCTTGTGGCAGGTACTAAATCTGCATATTTGCTCCATGCATGTCTAGTCTTCCTGCTTGCATGAGGCAAGCAATCTGAACAAGGGGTACCCATCATGCCTTTTTGCTGCCCACTATACAGTGAGTGGATCAACATGACACCCAGTTGACATTTGGGCACATATTCAGAGTTGTGACCTTTAAACTAGGGAGACTGAACTTTTAGATCGAATGTGCCTTGTTAAGTTGGAGATTGTCCTTGATCCTGAAGGATTAGAATGTCTGGGAGTGGCCTGCATGATTCCCAATGGATCACTTCGAGCATTAGAAGTGAGGTCTCTGTCTCTATCTCCATCCATCGCCAGGTGAAGCTACGACATGGACGGGCTCTGTGTGAGCCTTGTCAGTTTGGTTGCTCACCTTCCTGGACCTGGGGGGAGTTGGGAGGACCTTGGACTCAACATAGTGTAGAGAACCCTGATGGCTATTTGGCCTCAAGAGAGAGGGAGTGGGGGTATGGGTGGAGGGGAGGGGAGGGAAGGGGGAGGAGGAGGGGAGGAGATGGCAATTTTTAATAAAAAATAAATAAACTGGAAAAAAAAGAAGTGAGGTCTCTGTAGGTGGATCCAACCAACTCAAAAAACCCTTGAAACCTAGTATTCTTTCCAAAATAAATTTTACTGTAGAGCTCTATAATTACCGAAATAGGACTTTGCTAGGTCCTGGCTGATATGGTTCCTGCCACAGGGGCCAAATCTCCTTAGAGGAGCCCTTTTCTGAGCTGTTCTAGTGGTAAAGTCCCACTAGTTTCTCTCATGATAAACTTGCAAAGATTCCCTGGCCTTGAGAATTGTGAAGGACTTAGAGGATTCAGACTTCAGGTGTTACAGTTGAGGAATTTCATTATACTTATAACTCATTCCTCCTTGACTTTCGGTATGGAAAGATGTGGGGGCAATGTCATAGAGAGAAATGGCTTCATTATTTATATGTGTCTCCTTGCCACTAACATTACTTTTTAGATTTTCCTGAAATCAACTCTGGTTTTTAGTATCGACGTTCTCGGACAATCCATTGAGAAAATTTCTGTGTCTCATAAGTTATGAGTAGAATCAGCAGTTGTAGACTATAAAGCATAGGTCACTGTAGTCTTCATACATAACCAATCTCTAGACTGGGGTAAGACGTATTTCTTCTCGTTACCACAGGGGCTACTATACAGTACAACCATCTCTCACTTGTAATAGTTTGACTTTTTTCATATATTTTTAACATTAGGAAAAATCAAACTTGCCTCTGTGTGTGTGTTTGTGTGTGTGTGTGTGTGTGTGTGTGTGTGTGTGTGTAAGGGAATGGAGCCTGTGCCTAAAGACTGCACTGCCAATATATCATGGAACTGTGTATTTGTTTTTTGGTTTAGTTTTGAAATGTGGTCTGTTCCAAGGCTAGAAATTTGGTATAATAATCTCCCACAGTGCCCTCCTCCATCAGCTTCCTCAATGCAGGGGTTATGTGTATGCCCATCTTTTACATAGGTACTGGAGATTTGAACTTAGATACTTTTGCTTTCATGATATTTTTCTTATCCACTAAGATGTTTCTCCATTCACAAGGTTCTTTTATTAAAGAGAATTCAGTTCAGACTTTGGAAATATAGACAAAAAACCCATGTTTTGTCACCTAAAGTTATAATCTTGATGGGAGAGAATAGTAAAGAACAATAGTTTCTACTTGGCTGTGTCTTCCATTGTGGTCATTACCTCATGGTCTGCAGAACCATGTGCATGCATTGCTAGCTGCAACAGGTTTTGGGATACATTCCACATTCAGGGAACAGAGAACCAGAGAAATGGTCCATATCACCATTTAACTTTATGTTATTCTGTGTAAGACAAAACAAATTTCCTTTTGTTGCTCAGTCTAAATAAATGCCCATCATCACCAGAAACAGCAATGACATTTTGCGATTCCTAGACCAATGTTATAAGACTTTGGTTATAATGTTCCTTGAAGTACAAACATTTTCTCCATGAACAATCATTTTAACATTTTATTATATATATAACCCCACTCCTACTGTTAGGCATACCACAAAACCCCAAGCTGAAGAGCACCTAGTACAGATCCATGCATGCTCTGTGGTTTCTGCTTCAGTCTTTGTTAAACAAGATGTTCCTTGCTTAGTTGATTATTTGGGCCACGTTCTTATGTTGTACCTTACCCCTTTGGCTCCTACAGTCCTTCGCCCCCACCCCTCTGCCTTTATTCTGTGATGAAGTTACAGCTACCTACAGGTCTTAAGATCAATACTATATGTCATATAGTATTGTCAAGAATTTGCAGGGTCCTTCCTCAAAGTGACTCAAATTTTTCTTAATCACTAAATCTTGGGTCCAGATTATGAATCTTGATCTTCCTTCCTGCAGTCTATTGTCAGCTTCCTAAAATTCACCTTTTAAATTGTCTCTCATTAAATAAATCCAGAAGTGCCTTAATCAACTATCCAGCCATTTGATTCCTGGGAACACATATGAACTATTGACAATAAATCCTCTGCAACTGTAGCACACGGACTGACCCTGAATCCTTCTTCCCATTTTAGGAAGAAGGACTTAAGGAGTATCTTAACAAGTGCTGGCAGTTTGCTGCTGAACTTACCCTGCTTCCTTCTTGGTTCTAATTATCCCTAGTTCACACTGTTTCACAGAAGCTTTTTCTCTTGAAAGCCTTGACCTGCAGAAGAAAATGAGGCTAAGGTTATCAAGACTGCTAGTTGAAAGCCCAAAATGACCTTCTTGTGACTTTACTGAGGGGTTTGTTCTTCAGGCTTCCCACAAACCACTAACCACTTCCGTGGTAAGTTTACTTGACCACCATGAATAGTTTTATAAAAACATATGCAACAAATTAGATTGTTTTTCTTTCCTTTTCTTTTTTTTTAAAGCTACTCAGTCCAATTCTGAGTTATTTGTTTTGCATACCACCAACACAGCTATGTTTAAACCTCAGGAATTGTCTTAGAACTCTAGCATGGTTAATTCCAAGTGCACTTACAGAATAATGAGTTGGAAGCCACAGGGGAGTAGCTCTGTGTTAGCAACTCATCCCCACTGTGCTAAACATGAAATTGACACCCCAAAGGAGTCCACATTTTAGTCTTTACGACTTCTAACACACATATATGTTTACCTGTAAGGCATTAGAGATTTTCACAGTGTTAAACTAAAGAACTTGAGATGGGAGAGTATCAGATGGCAAACGTGGACATACAGAGACCTCCAAGGAGGTCAGAGCTGGTAAAGGATGCATGAAAAATGAAGTATAATTTGCAGTTATCCATGGAAGGAACGACAAGTCAAAGAAAATGGGGCTGCATAAAGCAAGTTTATAGATCCTTCAACTAAAGAATGAATACAGCTCCTCCAAGCTTTTTAGGCTCCTGATTTACAAACTAGCAGCATAATAAATCTGTTAACTTGAAAGTACTGTATTTGTGGCGACTTCTTACATTAGCAAAAATATAGACTAACTCGCTTACTTATCTTTAAATTACTCTTTCTTCAGAGGAATTTACTCTACATCATTCCACATGTTTATATTTAGTTACCATTAAATAGAATTATCTAGATCTGAAATCATGAGCTCTGTGGAGCTTAAAGGTCTCCGCTTAGAGAACTTGAATGCAATGGGAGGAAGAGTCCTGAGTGAGGTTTATGTAATCTTGCTAGATACTGTTCAACTGACACCATCACCCTGGCATACTTAAGCAAGGCATACTGAGCATAACATACAAATACACACTTCCGCACATACACACACATGCTAAAATCTTATGCATTTTTACAAGTATATTTCAAAGCTAGGTATCAAGATCACATTTTTCCATTTATACAACTAATTGTGAAAAAATTAATTGGAGACATTTAGAGTCTTTTCTGTAACTTCAAGAGAAAAATGCTTTCTGTTACTCTGGTCACAGGGGCTCTGTAAATGTCTAATATGTCTTACACTGGTATGAACTTATTTATCTGATATGAGCTAACAATATAATTTTAATTCTAGTGTCTGGTCTTCATGTAGTAATTTTTACTACCTGTAAGGGGACAGAAAATGTGTACTAATATATCCAAACTTAAAAAAAAACACATAAAAAGCAATGATAAAATATGTTTTGTATTTTTTGCTATTTAACACAACCTTTCTAAATGCATATTTGACCTGAATACACACACACACACACACACACACACACACACACATATATATATATATATATATACCATACAATCTGATTTAGATATTAATGGACAATTGACTAACTTATAGAAATTAATAGGTTGTATTTCTCATGAACACTGATTCAAAATCTTAAATGAAATATTAAGAAATGGCTTGTTAATGTAGACTGATGACTACTTAACCAAAGGAGTCAATGTTCAAAGTTTCACAGAAGCTCTACTTTTACATTTTCAATTTCCTGCTGGATTATTGGGAAATAATATTTACAACGCAAATGCTAAAAGATGAATAAGTGTTTTGATAGTTCAACTTAGCAAAAAACACAATTAAACTTATAAAAATATTTTTAACTTTACTAGGTATTGGGTAAATTTAAAGCAGAATCACATGAAATGTTTTGTAGTTAATAGTGAGCATACACGTGTGGGCACATGGACACATACACACACACACATACACACACACACACACCTAATTAGAAAACAAACTGTAACCTGGATTAAGAACTACTATAGAAAGATAATTGTGCAGGCTTTTATACATTTTATCATTTATTTCTCATGTGATTCAGTAGCCATTGCTCCAAATATTCACTTAAGGCAATGACAACTTCAACTGGCACAAAAACGGATGCATATATATTCACAACATTTTTATATGTAATCACCCCAAACTGTAAATAACTAAAATGGTCCTTAGCAGTCAGTTGGATTAATATCAAACACTGCAATGCAGAGCTCCCCAAAACACAAAAGTGTGAACTAAAAAAAATCAATATATCTTAGAAAAAAGTCTACTAATTAAAGATCATGAAAGACAACATACCGCCTAATTTTATTTATTTTTTAATTGTGGGGGAGTAGATGCTGAAAGTGTGGAGTCTAGGAGAGTGTGGAGTAGAGGACCACAAGGATACAAACATCTGTGTTGATGCTGGTCACGCTGCATTGTATTATCTTAGTATAATAGTAATTGATATATTTGTAAAATTTATGAAGCTGCACAAAAAGACAGATAAATTTTACTGTGTGCAGATTACGTATCTCAACATTAAGCAAGAAAAGGAAAGAAACTGCTTAGCAGGAACCATAAAATAAAGTGAGAGCATAAATCTAAATATACTAATACAGAAATATCTAACTTGTCATTTGAAAGACAAAGATTTCAGAACAGCCTTGTTGAGGCTGCTCAGCTGGTGTTGCTCCCTAGAACTCCAGGAAGGAGAGATTCACTTCTGAAATTTGCCCTCTGACCCCCACAAGCGTGCAGCAGTGACAAACACATATGTCATAATATGCATGTAGCAAAAAAGATAAAATTTTAAAATTAATAGATTCTTAGAGCAGTGTCAAAAGATGAAATTATATGGAATTTAAAGCTTGAATGGCCTTCTATTTGCAATTCTATTTTTTGTGTGAGTTTGTATATGTTGCTATGCATACCCATGTATGGGTTGTATACATACCCATGATTGGCAAGGATTTCATTACTGAGCCTCACCCAAGCCCAATTTACAGTTTTAGCATGCAGTGCTTTATTCCATAAAATAATAGTGATTGTTATGGTCTGAGCACAGAAATTGAGTTTTACAAGTAAAAAAAGGTAAAGAAAACAGAGACAGGGGACACAAGTTACAGATGGTTTCAAAATACCCTCTTTATATATTTCCAGAAGATCTGTGCTTAGGACACTGTGTCAGGTGATAGGAAGCCCCTGTGTAATAAATTAACTTTGTAGAAAATCAGTTTGGTTACCTGACCCATAACATCAAGGACATGTTTGGTCTAACAGTCTGGGCACAGAATGATGGGCTAGTAGAAAACAATGATCTCCCCAAAAGCTTGATAAAATCTGATAAACTTGTAAATTCTTCTATGTACCTGTATCCACTAATTTTTCTGAAATTTATATGTCAAGTTTGATATAAATGCTTGGAATGAGGAACATTCAAATAATTACCAAGAAAATAATGGCTTCAATAACACCAAAATTCCTAGTTAAATACATATTCATGAAAAGATTGTTATCAAAATTGGAAATGCCAGCTGGGCCATGGTTGCACATGCCTTTAATCCCTGCACTCAGGAGGCAGAGGCAGGATGATCTCTGTGAGTTCGAGGCCAGCCTAGTCTACAAGAGCTAATTCGAGGACATGCTCCAAACCTACAGAGAAACCTTGTCTCGAAAAAAGCAAAACAGACAAACAAAAAAAAAATGGATATGCCTCATGTATTCTCATAGGGGACTTTCAAATGTTTATTTTTCTTTAAATTACATTGGTGAGGGGGAGGGTTTGAGGAGGGCCTGGTTGTTCACATGACCCGGAACACTTCTGGAGGTCAGTAGACAACTTGGAAGGTTCAGATCTCTTTCCATCATGTGATTCTCAGAGAATCATTAAACTTAATACCAAGCATGCTTGCTCAGAGTCACCTCACTGGTTAAAGTATTTCTAAAAATAAAGGCCAAATAAAGACTATTTTTAAAAGAAAACATCAATATTTATTACACCTATTTATATTGTCAAATGGTAACAATATTCTTTCTAAACTATTTCAACTTAAAAATAAAATACAGTTAAAAAGAAAAAAATGCAAAAATATAAAACTTAAAAACTCCAGGGATTCTTACTTAACCTCTAAAGATTTGCATGTGCCCTTTAATGTGTGTGCCTGTTACTAGTCTACACAATTCTATTTGAACATCTTCTTCATTGAACATTTGCATACACATACATATATATACACACAGTTCAGTATCTTAAATTAATGTATAAAATGACTAAATGTTTTTATTCTTTAGCAAACTAATGAATATGAGTACTAGGGAAACTGCTTTTCCTCTGGCAACTACGGCACAAGGTCCCTAGGCTTATATCAGATATCAAACGATGATACAGATTTAAAAATAAAAATAAATATAGGTGATTTCAGAATAATGAATGATCATTAGCTACCTGGAGCTGTAGGAAGCATTACATTTGTACGAGTAAACAGAGATCTTAAGTCAGGTGTGGTTATTTAAGTCTTAAAGCTTAAGATTGCATTCACCCGAGATTTACACAATATAGTTGCATGTCTGATAAACAGGAAGTAGCCATGTGCCAAATGAAATTTGTTTTATTTCTTTAGATTTGGCTGCAGTCCAATCATTGTGCTTGTTTTGTTTCTGTTCACTAAAGAAAGTAAGAGAAACATGTCGGGTCTGAATACTATCATTTCTCATGAAAAATAAAGAGTAACTAAAAGAAAACTAAAGTGTAAAATGTCAGTGCTTAAGAAATGTGAACAGAAAAGGACAATGGTAGACAGGGAACACCTGGACCACCACTTGGCAGGGCAGCTTGGAGGCAGAGATTGCTCTCTGGGCATCCCCAGCATCTGTTCCAGAGCAGTGAGCATGCACAGAAGGGCCTTAAGCAGCATGCCCACATGAATGTGTGTGGAGCTGGGGTAGAGGGGAGCAGTAAAAGTTCAGGGAGTCTGTAGGACCTAAAGACAACCAGTGCTGGTAGGTGTGGAGCACCCAAGAGAAGCCGCTTAGCCACGCGCCCTCCTCCAGTGATTGCTCTACACATCACATCTGCGGATGTTCGAATGAACACCTGTGTTGTCCTTTGTCAAACAGGAGACTCCATAACCAGTTGATAAGCTGAAGTTGAACTCTTTATCAGCGGAAAAAAATTCAGTTTTCTAACAGTAAATTAACAGAATTGCTTCCTAGTTCAACTTGCTGAGACACTCAGTAGTCAACAGTAGGACTGTCCTAAGGAAGACTAAAGGTCAAGAATAGTCAAATGGATTCAGTTAAGAACTCCCACGACCTTCAGTGATCGTGGAAACAGACCCCACTGCAATGGAATACTAGTAAACATAGCATGCGGTCTATGAATCGTGAGGCAGCGGTGAGACTCTATGTGACCCAGGAAAGAAGGTAATGGCTCAATGTTTTAGTATATTTTTATCGCCTTTGTTAAACTGCTTAAATGTAATTTAGGTTGAGTAGTCCCTAGTGCCCTGGTTCCCTACACAAACAAACCAAAACCCTAAAATGCAAAAAGGCAAAACAAGACTTCAGCTTAACCAGCAAGAAACTACAAACTAACCTTTTAGTGGGTCAGGACTTTCTCATGGGTTGGCCTGAATAAGCCAAGTGTTCTACTTTAGCCTCTCACAAGTTTTCTTTTTATTTTGTTTTCAGCTTTTTTTTTGTTTTCAATTTACTTCTGTGTAAATTGAACAAATGCACACACACACACACATGGAGTGGGAGAATGTGAGATGAAGTCTGGTGAAGGGGGTGACCTGGATTTTATTATAATTTGTGGGGGAGATTTTAAAATTAAGAAAAAGTTCTATGAGGGTTTAAAAAGTTAGTAGTAACTACATTTACACCTATAAAACACAGAATGATAGACCAAGGAGTGAGTATAAATTTGAAAAGTGAATGTAATAATTCTTTTTATGAGGACTTTGAGACATGTATGATATTTCAACTAAACATCTTGAATGGAAAGAAACCCATTATAGAAAGTAGCAGAAAATCCCCAGTAAGAACCATTTGCTCCCAATTCATAATTGTTGAATATTCAGCCAGATTTTGACTTTTTCCATTGCTTAGAGCCCATTTATCTAAATTAGCCTGTTTTAGTCTGTGTTCCTTTCAACCAACACTCTTTATTAAGGAACACCAACTTAAAAAAAAAATCTCTGGCAACTACATTTCTTTAGTCCCCTCCAAAACTCTTTGTATCCCTCAGGCACAATTGAAATGAAATACAGTCAGTCAGTGAGGTAGAATTCTGAAACCAGAATCACAATGATTTGATTTTAATCTTCTGAAAAATGATTAAGGTAATATGACAATAAATCATGAATTAAAAATAAATTGTATCCAAAGTAATGAAGTATGTAATAATGTCTGATTTCAGTCTCTATGAAAATACATTTATAGTGAGAGCGGTGTCTGCCACTCTTCTCTAACTCTCTGCACTGGCAGACCAGCGCATGCTCTCTTGAGACAGTTTGTCAAGGAGATGAAAGACATGACTCTTAGAAACTGTGTCTTGAAGGAACAGAAGGCTTCTGCTATATTTTCCTGGTACTTTGTATAATCACAAAACTGTTTGCGTCAATTCATATGGTTTTTTACTTCATTTAAAATACTTAGTTCTCCTTTGTTTATGCCTTACCATGCTCCTCTCTCATTGAAATAGTTAATGATTTTCCCCCAGAGATTTAACAAGGATGCTTACATAATGATGAAGTAATAAATTTTGATTTTTCTTACTGCATACATATATTTTATGTATTTTTCCAACACAATTTTTTTGATTATTTTGATTCAGTAAACAAACATCTGCCAAACCTCAAGTTAACAATCAATCTATACATTCTACCAGCTTGTTGCTATAAATAGTGCATTATGCTAGAGAGTTTAAAGAACCCAAGGGAAGAAAAATAGGACAGAGACTATGGCCTAGATAAGCTTAGATCTAAAGCTCAGGAAACTGCTGGATAACATTTAAGTGCGTAGTTGTATAACACTGACAATGTAGGAAAGGAACAGCCATGTGACCAGAGAATTCCGGGAGAGCTCATCAGAAGGAACAGAATCAACTCTGCCTATTCAGAGGTTATCAGTAGAATACCATGAAGATATATAACATTAGGGTTTATTAGGCCATATAATTCTGTTCTCTGTCATTAGCTTTCCATCTATCCAACATTTATTAAATATGGTACAGAAGGCCTTTTCCAAAGTCATGAAGGGCATGAGCTACATAGATGTATAATGACTACTAGTTTTATCAACAGAGGATGGGAAATATTTCTAGAAGTAGAAATACTTTGTTCACATAAGGAATACAGACAGATAATCCACACAAAAGGGTGGTGGTGTTTCCACTGAGTCATGTGCTGAGTCTTGCGTTTCTTAATTGGGCTATTTTTCTTATAGGAAAGTTTCTTTTAAATTTTGACTTGGTGATACTGTTAATGAAAATCATATTGTATTTGATAATAAAGTCACTGGGAGAAGCCAACTTTTGACCTAAAAATGAGGAGATCAAACATAAAGATTAATCATATAGTACACACATGCAAAGGAATATAACACTGTTTAATTACAAAATGCCTATCCTATAATGTCACAATAATTTTACAAAAATGCCACTATAGAAACTCCTCAGTGGAGACAGTAGACCAGATACCAACAATGCTTGTATACACAAGGCTAACTTACATAGAATATGTACAGGGAAGTTTCTCTTGCCAAAATATTTAGTTGAAAGGTCAACCATATGCTTATGTAATGATGCAAGCTTCCTGTTTTTATCATCTCCAAACATTCCTGGGCCTATAGGGAAGCATGATAACTTACAGTAAAAACACAGCATGAAGAACTCTGCACATTTTGCTTACCTCTAGTCTGTATACCCAAAGGTCAAAACATTCTAGCATGGAACTAATTGTAAAGATATATTCAACCCTTGGCAAGGGCTAAATAAACTACATGCTCCTCATGTTACAACATACATAGTATGGTTGTGTGTCATCACGTGACTAAGTTCACAGACATGCAAACCAAATTTTCATTCATTAACTGACTAAACCAGGACAGGTAGGCTTTGTCCAAGTCTATTTTAAAATCCATGACTACACAACAGGAACAAGAGTCACTTAAGGAAATATTTATTGGAATCATTTGCTGAAAATTAAACTAAGTTTAGACTTGATCACTTTTCAAACTAATCTGTATCTTTTAGTTGTTATCATGTAAAATTTTATAGGTACAAATAGTGCAGCGTAACAAGTTTCATATTTCTACCCATGTAAAATGGAATTGAATAATTAGTAAGTATGTGTTAAATAGTGAAACACATATTTCTCATTGATAGAATCAGAATTTATTAGCAAGCAGTAAAGAAGGCTGGAGTATTCCATATAGTTATACAAATTAGAGTTGGAGACACTAGCATGAACTCATGTTTGGATAACTAACAATAAAAATGATCAGAGATAAAACATTTTATATGGGTGTTTATATGGTTGTATGATATATACATATCATTACTCTCTCAGTAAGACGAGAAAGCCTAGAAACCATGATAGTCTCATGGTGATAAACAGTCTAACTGAAAAATTTTGGTTTTTAATATTTTCTATTGAATAAATTGTGGCTTCTTGAAGTAATATAGGAAAAAGTAGACAAAAAGAAAGTGAATTTGAATATTACAAATTTTAGTCTTTAGTATATAAATATTGGTTTATTAGGAATTTGCTTGTAGAAAGCTAATGATTATTAATGAGGAAAAATTGTGATGGGGAAATTTCAGTGCTATTTTCAGATATTTTCTATAAAACCTGAAATGGGTCTAAAATACAAAGTTAGACACAGTGATTCAATAAAGAAAGTATATAAGAAAAAGTATCGACATACTTGAATGATGGAAATAAATAGTTTTAAAAACACCCATCTTTTAGCTAATACCAAAAAGTGGGAAACAGTCCATTGTATGACATAATGTGAAAGAAGTTTGAACAATTTCCTTTTCATCATTTATCTAGATTTACTTTTATATAAATTTGTTTTTATATGTTTGTTATCTGTTTTTAATGATGAGCCGACTGCTCAGTTCAACATGGATACATTCAAGAAAGCAAATCTGTGACTCAAACAATCATGGTATGCAGGGAAATGCTGGTAGTAATTTTAGGTCATCATAAGTATATAACCAACCTAGAAAATAGAAGATAAAATAAAATGTAACATTGATATTTATTTTTAATGTGTGCTGTATATTTGTGTAAGAGAAATTACAAAGAAGAAATGTACCTAAAATTGGACATACATTGGCACATATTTCTAACACACATTCAAAAGATTTAGAATTTCCCATTAAGTTTCTAGTAGGCTTTTCATTTTATATTCTACCCACAAAAAGTTCTGGGTTTATATCCCTAGCTTCCATTTTCTTCATTTCTTAAGAGTTAAGTCTGGTGGGTGGGTTCCACTATACTTTTCTCCCAATATAGAAATCAAATGCCTAATTTGTAACTATTTACAAGGCTTATTTCAAAGCTGGGAATCATAACATAATTGAATCCTTCGTTTTCAGATGGATAACTTGTCTTTTGGAACAGTTAACAAAAGATAGTTAATTATCAAAGATTGAGATAGAAAGGGTGCTATTTAAACATAAATAGTACTTCCCAAACAGGAAATCAGGGGAATGGAGAGATGATTTAGCAAAATTCTGTTCGCTTCATTACTAAAATTACAAATTCTGATTAGTGGGGAAAAGAGAAAGAAATCCGTCTATTGGGGTCCTTGGATAGACCAGGTTCTTGCACAGGTAAGTACTTTTAACACAGTGAACTCACACCATGAAAGTTTGGGGATAGGAGATAAATCTGGGCAAACATAAGAACAAACATCTCTTGTGAAAGACAACTGAATTCATTTCAGGGCCACTCAGGAGAATTTAGACAAGAACTGAAAACAATGGAGGGTATATTAAAAAAAAAATCTCCAGCAAGAGATCCAGTATTTGAAGGGCATGGCTGTTTCTATTTCTTGTCCTGCAATGGAAGAAATCAAATTCAACCTTGCTCTCTGGAAATAGGATTGTATTTGGAAAGCTGACAGATTTATGGGGAGAAATCCCTATTCCCATGCACTAGCACAGTGAGTCCAGAGATACCTTGTTGTGTGCTTGGTGCAGCCTCCCCTACCATATACCACTGTCTTCTGTTGACTGACAAAGCAATGACATCACTCTGAAGCTGTGGCACACAAATGGATTCTCCATAAGTTTGGTAATATTTTCCATGGATTGATAAAGCAGAGTCATATCTCCCTCTCCTCAGTGTACAACGCAGTGTTATAGTTCCTACTGAAGCACACAGAGTGGCACACGAGTTTCATCACAAACGACATTAAGGATGTTTGAGGCAGTGGTCCACCTATTTGCGAGTAATTAGGTGGTTAGGAACCAGGGTGCAGAGTCTTGGTTTATCCAACACAGGTGTTGAGAAAGACAGACATGTTTGTCAGTTACTGTACAATGTAACCCTTGAAGTTGCAGTAATGATTGTAGGAATTCTGGTATCAACTCCTTTTTGAAAGTATATTATAAGTATTATAAGTGCCCCAAGAACTTCAGGAGTGACTCAGCTTTTTAATTTTTCTGTTTTAGTTTTTCTTAGTGAGAACTTTGTAACTTGCTCTCCATCCATGGTTTTTATTTTTATTTTTCTCTTGTGCTAAGGATAGGAACTATAGGCTCTTGGTAATGGTAGTGGATGAGCTACATACTCTCCTACTCCTGCTCTGGAACAAAAAATGAAGGGTCAGCTAGCCTAGATAGACCCAAAGGGTAATGAAAGGCAATATTAAGCAATTGTTTTTTAAAGAAATGATGAAATCACATAACTTTTATGTTTTTCTCAGATATATATTTAAATATTAATATGTATATTTGTATCAGACTTTGTGGAAAGAGAATAATTACAGGATAAATGTAGTATTATTGACTAGAAGGCTCTATGACTGTGAAGTGTGATTTATTTTACTTATCTACGTGGATTTTGTCAATGACAAATTGACTCCAAATACTTGTGAAAACATCATGTTATGAGAGCACATCGCACAGGAATTTCTTCATATATGTTGGACAAGAAGAAAGACAGAACAAGTCAGGGACAGGATGCCCACAAATCCCTGCAAGATCTCACTACTCTCAGTGACTGGCTTTCTCCAGTGAGGCATTCACTTCTGAAACTCCCAACATGGTGAAGGCATCTGGGATCCTAGGATCTAACATGTGTTCTCTGTTAGATTCTCTGTGCAGGGTTACTTCCTATTCAAACTATAGCATGATATTTAGAGTACCCAGTTGTATTTATTTTATATTAATTTCAATAAAAATAAACACATATCACTGTGTTACATATAATAGATATATAAGATGGTAGATAACTATTTATTTATATTTGCATTTTAAAAATCTCATTTTCATCCATAGTGGACACTGTCTTCCTGCATAAGTGTCATTGCTGCAAGTACATGTAGAGTAAATATTCAGAAGATTTCTTGCTCATCCTGGGATTCACTTTCTTTGCCACTCTCCTTCCCCCCAAAACAACTCATAGGACAGAAATAAAAGTGAATCAAAACATATGCATTAACATAACAAGTAGCAAGCAAACAGTAGTCATGATGTTAATTAAACCCAGAAAACTATTAACTCTGAATTGCTAAAAAGCCTACATAATAACCTTAGACAAACAAAAACAAAAACAAACAAACAAAAAACCTTAGAGCGCAAAGGTACCAAATGAAGAAGACAACATTAGGCAATTTCTGTTGACTAGCTATCAGGGAAAAATGATTCTTTATGTTAGAAAATGCAAAATTATATAAACATTAGATGTCAAATATCTTTGTTTTGTTCTTTTCCTGCACTTTTAACCTTTGCTAAAAGGAAACCTAATCACTCAACATAAACTACTTGAAATATTTTTCTCTTCCACAATAAATTCTAGTGGAGATAGATATATCAATAACAACTGTATTCTACTGCTCTGAGGAGCAGTTTTCTTCTCTATGACAGCAAACATTGACTATTTTAAGATTATGACTACATTTTAAATTTATGTTTACATTACTGTCTACAGAATTCAAGATGTGATGCCTGCTTTTAGCAGCAAGATCCTTTGATGGATATAAATGGTGGCTAGCAGATTATGACTCATAAGGAAGGACTGACAGCCCACTTAAGTCCATGATTCACAGGATTTCACTCTTCTGACATAGCTCAAAGAAAAAGAAAGACTGAAGATGTTAGTAAGAATAAGTCACCATTTCTATTTGGATAAATGCAGTGTGGGTGTACTTGAGTGATTCCATTGCACTCAGGGCTTATGTATTCCTCTCTTCTTGTTGGTAGGCACTGGCAAGAATTGGAAATACATCTGAAGGAAATTTTAAAACTTGGGTGATGAAAAAAAATATTTCAGAAAAACAGGGACAGCTTCAAAAATACTGCCACGGCTCATCCACATTTCACACGAAGTTACTCAGTTTTCAGCTCAGGCTTCTTATTAACTCTTATAACTTACATTAAGTCACAATTCTTGTCTTTATTAGCCATGTGGCTTAGTAACTTTTATCATCAAAGTATTCTCATTTTGCTTCCTCTGTATCTGGGTTCAGACTCAGCTTTTATTCTTCTCAGAATTCTCTACTTCCTGCCTGGTCACCCTGCCTATACTTCCTGCCTGTAATTCGGGATTTGGTCTTCTTGGTATGTATCAGAATTCTTATATGTTGTATTACATACACACACACACACACACACACAGACACATAATGTTTCTTGGGCTTTGCTCGTTTGTTCTAATTCCTTTCCACTATCTTCAAGGCCAGATTGTCTGTCTTCTACTTTATCTATTCAGCTTGTAAGACTGTGGCTGGAGTTCTAGGTACTGTTAGATATGTCATCAAGGAACTAAGAGCCAAACTTAGGTTCTCTCAGAGAACAGTTCCTACTCCTTTTTCCTTTTCTCATACATTCAGCATCCTATTTACTACTGTAATTTAAATCTGTCACTTGTGATTACTTAAAGTAGAAAATTTTTAAGTATCATTTTTTTGTTTATTGGCATTTTGCTGATATAAATTGGTGACTTTGTAAAAGTTAATATTTTTCCAAAAATGTAGATAAATAAACAATATTTATAGGATCTGAAATTTGTTTTACTTATCACGTTTTGTACAGTATCCAAAGGTAAGTTAAGACTGGTAACTGAGTGGAGAGAGAAAAATCCATTTATATGAACAGGGAGAGAAAAATACATTTATGTGAGCAGGGACAGAAAATACAAAAAAGTGGGGTTAGAAACAGCAGAAAAGTTTGAATAGGGAAGAAGGAGGAGGGCGGGTTAGGGAAAGGGATTTGGGGAGGGAGGACAATCAAAATTACAGATTTATGAAGAAATATATGGAAACCTATTGCAATATAAACTGGCTAAAATATAACAAAATTTCAAAATAGATATACCCCATATAAGCAACATTTGAAACTACTTCTGATTCATCTCCAACCAGAATAAAAGGATTCCATACCTACCAACAAAACAAGCAAGGATAAATTCCAAGAATAACTTTTCCATCAGCTAAGAAACTTGCTCAGGGTTGCACAGTGAAGATTTGGAAAGCTGGGATACAGACTTCAAGAGTCAAATGCCAGATTGATACTCTCAATGGTGTGCATTATAGCATACCAGCTTCTAATAGAGCCACTTTCAACAAGGATATTAAATTATAACACCTAAGTTTGGGTTAATCTAGATGATTTCTAAAGTCATTCTGCAAACAAAACAAGTTTATTTACTATCATACTATATTAAGTAAGCTGCCATGCTCTCTCAATAGACTTTATCATTCTCTGATTGAAAATTAAATTTATAATAAATATACTTATTTCATATAAAAAACAAGCCCGGATCTATGGGGCTATTTCTTACAACAGATAAGTAGATATTCTTCCTGGTGCCCAGGAAAATTCAGAGCCTTTGATGGAAGAATCATTTATAGGGCTCTGGTTTACTTTGGAGTGCTCTATGATTATGCCAGAGACATCAATAATTTCCCTTGGAATCCAAAGAAGACATGGCAATAAACCCAGGTGATTTTCTGGAGTGAGAGGTCATGAAATCTGTTTTAGAGTCATTTTTGAATTGTGTTTTTATTTATTCTAGGTTCTTCACATTTTAACATTATTCCCTTTAGTAGGATTCAGGCTACTTTTTTCTCAGCATAAACTAATTCATTAATCATTTCCCTGTGGAGGTTCCTGACAGCCACTCAGTCATTTATCACAGTACCTGAGACAAATGGCTAGCTTGCTGTCAACAAACTTGATTTCTTAACTCTTCAAAGGAAAATGCTTTGTAATAGCACTTCTTGCTTAGACATCATGGTGAAAATCTTTTTGTGGATTAGTGTGAGTATAAGCTCTCTTTCTCTCTGTCTCTCTCTGTCTCTCTCTCTCTCTCTCTCTCTCTCTCTCTGTGTGTGTGTGTGTGTGTGTGTGTGTGTGGGTGGTGTGGTGTGAAATTTTGTGTTCATGAAACAGTAGATCTCAGATCTACTTTGGTCTGCTCAAGAAAGGTCCGTGGAATATTTATTCTCTTTATGAATCTTGCAACAAAAATTCCTGGATATTATTCTGTTTCATTTACTTATATTTGGTGCATTGTCAGCTGTGTAGTCAAAAATCACTTGCTCAGGTTGCACACACACACACACACACACACACACACACACACACACACACAAGGGTTATTCACAGCAATAGCCCACTTCCAAGTACCAGCTTTTTTATTAGTTACTTTTCTATTGCTGTGATAAAATACCATGACCAAGAAAACTTACAAAATAAATCATTTAATTGGATTATAGCTTCAGAGGGTGAGAGTCCATGATGATGAATTACAAGCATGGTGGCAGGAAACTCACATAAATACTGAGTATAAATCTTTTATTTCACTATATCACACTTAGCATCATCATACACAAAAACAAAAACAAGTGATTGTTCAACTCTGTATTTGGTAGCATAGAATCCTAAACAGTACAATTTTTTAAAGATTATATTACACATTTATGGATTATTTAATTGATAGGTGTGTGTGTGTGTATGTGTGTGAGTGAGTGTATGCCCCTGTACATGTGCAGAGGAGCTCTCAGCATCAATCTCTATGCCTAACAATAACTTTGAAGGCAAATAAAAGAATATGTTTTAAGCCCCAGGGGGGTTTAATGCTGGGTTTGCAAGAATTTCTTGTTCCCATTGCATTAGTGACTCTTCTCCCTCACCTTGGAATGTTGGTGGTTACATGTATCCTACCTCTTCACACATGGGTATGACTCATATTTCCTTATCAGCATCCTCTTTCTTCTAGGCTAGCCTCAACTCTTGCCTACCTAGATGGTGATCTCTAATTATCTTATGCAAGCTTCATTAAGTTCTTCCAGCCCCAAGTAGTGTTGTTTTTTGCCCACTAATAAACCTTTGTGACTAAACCAAGCAGATGAATTTATCAATAAAAAACTAGCTTTTAATTTGTCTACATTGTATGCTAAAACTCTTATTATCCATTTAAATATCTTTTCCCTATCTCAGGAAACACTTGATAAACTTCAAATGTTTCTCATTAGCAGTCTTCATTCTTACACCCAATTACCCTATGTTAAAGAATACAGTATTTTCCATTTATAAATGTTTAACACAACACCAGTTAACACTATTCACTGGTATTTATTTTAGCTTTTATTCCCAAATATTTTATTTATTATTCTTGCTCTCAATTAAGAAGGCATATTTTAATTCTAAACATGTATCTCTGTTTTAATTTTTCTTTATCATCGTATTGTATGTAATTTTTTTTCCTATGAGTCCTGTTCTCAAACCCACAGTAAATGCCTCACTGGGTTTATAGCTCAAGCTGCCACAGGCATATTATGATTTAACTTGTTGTGGCTTAGTATATAGTTATATTTGAAGTTTTTAAATATCCAATTTTTTTTCCTTTGGTCTCTATAACTATTTAATGGATGGATTCCTTATGAACATATATTCTTAAGATTAACAAATCAGAGCTGGGCAGTGATGTCACATGCTTCAATCCCACCATTTGGGAGGAGGAGGAGGCAGGCAGCTCTCAATTATTTCAAGACCAGCCTGATCTACAAAGTGAGTTCCAGGACAGTCAGGACTGATACACAGAGAAACCCATTTGGAAAAAACAAAGATTAACTAGTCAGTTGATGTAATCAGGCAATTTAAGTTCTAAAATAAGGGATTTATAAACATACCTACAATAACTTTTTGATTTCTGGAAGCTTGTGTGAATGTTTTGCTTTGCTATTGCATCTCACTACAACTGGACTCCTCATTCTTTTATATCAAATATTCAGAGAGATTGTGATAGGGACATATGTTGCTATAGAAATGTAGTCCTGCTAGCATTTAGAATTCTTAAAATTATGTGTTTTTTTAAAAATTTGATACAAGTATAACATTTTTGGCTAGGGCATGTGTGTGTGTGTGTGTGTGTGTGTGTGTGTGTGTGTGTGTGTATGACTTGTATTTGTATACATTCACATATAAAACTATTAAAGATTTTTATATACATGTATATATATGATCTGAAAATATAGTTCATAAAATTTGAGATTTTTTTAAGTTGGTAATAGTGCCTTAAATACAAAACTACTTTTATAAAGGTTTACAAATAATAAAATCAAACTTTTAAAATATAGTATAGTTTTAAGTATTTATGTAGATTTTAAGCTTAGTAATTGTTTATAAAATTAGAATATGTAAATAAGACCAAGAAGGATCACATTCATAAAGATAGATGTATTTAATTAGTATCTATTGTAGCAGAATAGTAGGGTCAAAATATGACTTATTAATTGGAAATATCTTGGATTCTAGAATCACTACGAGAGGAGACACTAATCTCTATATGTTTGTAGTGGAGTTTTCAAATTGCGTTTATTGAGATAGGAAACCCACTTCTAAAGGTAAACAACCCCGTTACATGGACTGAAAATCCAGATGGAATAAAAAGGAGAAAGCAAGTTGAATACCAGCAGCCTTAATAATTGCAATATGACCTGTTGTCCTAAGTTCCTGCCACAATGATTTCCTCACCATAGAGGAAATCACATTATCACTGTACTCTCACATTATGAGCCGTGGCAAATTTTCTTTCTGAAGGTGTTTTTGTCCAGTGTTTCCTGAAAGCAAGAAGAAAAGCAACTTATGCAAACTACAATCTGAGGCTGATATGACACAGCCTATAGCAGGCCAACAACAGAACTTTGGATGTCACTCTTAATCAAACCATTTAGATACACTTGAAGTTCCATCTCTTTGGGGCATATCATACTCTGAGAGTACGCAAGCTCAACTCTCAGCCTGCAGGATCTTCTGTAACTTTTCTGGTACCTACATAAATGTAAGCATATCTGCACACACAGAGAGAAACATACATATACATAAATAAAACTAAGATAGATCTTCAAAAATGAACATGAATATGCAGCCAATTGAATTATCAGCATGGCATTTAACAGTGTCTCATTCTTTGTACCATAAACTAAACATAAATGTCCACTCTTATCATCCTCGCACTGAAGTCCTGTGCAAATTCAGACTGTTTGGTCTTTGCAGATTTCCTATTATTTTTCCATAAGGTTTTCCCTTTTTGGAGTGGAAAACATAACCTAATTTTCTATAATAAGAAGTAAATTTTTAAACCAATACTATTGCATTTATTACTACTGGCTAATGACTAGATAATATGAAGTCAAATTTATTTCATCAAGGGATCATTAAGATCTTTAATAAAACCACTGCTAACTATACTAATCATAAAACAATAAAAGCTGATTATATGCTGCTACTCCAATCAACAAACTCAAATCCAGCTTTAAAGATTTTGATGGAAAAAAATGGTTTTTGGCTCAGTGTAAATTTATCCACTCATCTCTGTAAATGCCCACCCACAAAAGACAAGGGGATTTCTGACTGAAATGTGTAAAAAGCCAGTCTATTGACAAATCATCTTTCAAATAAAAATTCATAAAGAGAGCATATGCACTATAAATCAAGAGCTTAGAACATCAGCGATTCACTGTTTGATTTTGACAAAACAATATGCTTGAGTTTTCCAATGCCTAATTAACACCTTTGATCAATGGCATTTTCATACAATAGTGCCTCGTTCTGTGAACGCTAATGGTATAGTAGATATGTTTGATCAGTATTAAAGAAGCCGATTTAATCTATTTCCAGTAATTTGAAGGGTATTATTTTAATTTCTACTGCTCTCTATCTATAGCTTTGTGGATTCAAATGTATAATTTGCTGGATTTCTCCATCTGTCTTTCATAAACACAGCCCGAAAGAATATTAATTAACATAGAGTAAAACTAAGAGTCATAATAATAAAAGAGGTAGTTTTAAATTGCCAGTATCACAAGCTTCAACATGGATATTATCCTAACAAAACAGAATACCTGGGCAGGTGGAACTTAAGAATGATTTATCTTTCATAAGGGACAAGTTTGGCCTTAGAGGTAGAAGTTCACTGAAGATCAACCTTATATTGGAATCAGGAATCCCAAGTTCTTCAGAAAGAGCAGCTAAGATCTTTAATCTAGAGATAAAATGTCAGTGAAACCCTTCAGAATTGATCTGGTAGCTCTAAGCAAGCACTGATGGCTGAGAATGAATGTGTTTGGCATGATAAAAATCTTACAGAGCAGAAAAGCTGTGATTCTGAAAGGTTTGCCTATTCTTATGAATGGAACAGACATTTGAAATGAATGAATCAAATGTAAAGAATTGCTATGATTCCAGGATTCAAGCAGCAGAGTGTGAGTTCTGCCTTAAAATGACAGGATTTTTTAAAACTACCTGTCTGTATAGACATCCAATATGGTGATTTGCTTTGGATGGAGCCTGCTAGAGTTATGGCTGTGATTTGGGTCACTGAAATCCCTATAAAACACATATTAAAACTCAACACTTAGTGCAATGCTACTAAGATGTAAAACCTGAATTAGAGCTGTTTGCCATCAGAATTAGTATTAGAGTCCTTACAAGGTTTAGATTGAAGGGGGTACCCTCTCCTGTGGTTCCACCTCCTACAGTATGAGAAGGCAACAAATCCCTCTGAAGACTGCAGCCTCAAGCGCAAACCTGAAAAAACCCTCAAGCTGCAGCCTCTAGTTCAGATTTTCCAGTCCTCAGGATTACAAGAAAAATACGAATGCTATTGCATCATATTACTTAGAAAAAATGAATATTAATTTTGTTACAGCAGTGCAAATAGGCTGAGACAATGGGTGTCTTCCTTTACCTTTAAAACTGACAAATATCAAAAGGTCTCCAGTGGGATACCAAGATCACTTGGCCAGTAAGGGTTCTCATCAAACCATCCTCCTGTAACTCTGAGATTTTGATGAAATGTTGCAAGAAACGCCTTACTCACTTTTTTTTCTCATTTTTTTTATTAAAGATTTCCATCTCCTCCCCTCCTCTTCCCCTTCCCTCCCCTCCCTTCCACCCATACCCTCACTCCCTCCTTCTCCAGGCCAAAGAGCCATCAGGGTTCCCTTCACTATGTTAAGTCCAAGGTCCTCCCAACTCCCCCTAAGTCCGGGAAGGTAAGCAACCAAGCTGACAAGGCTCACACAGAGCCCGTCCTTGTCATAGAGTCCAAGCCCATCGCCATTGTCCTTTGCTTCTCATTCAGCCTCCATTGTCAGCCACATTCAGAGAGTCCAGTTTGGTCGCATGTTCCATCAGTCCCATTCCAACTGGACTTGGTGGTCTCCCGTTAGTTCTGTCCCACTTTCTCAATGGGTGAACACACCCCTCACGGTCCTGACTTCCTTGCTCATGATCTCCCTCCTTTTGCTCCTCATCAGGACCTTGGGAGCTCAGTCTGGACACTGTCACTAAGACAAAAAGGCAGCCTACTGACTGGGAAAAGATCTTCACCAACCCCGCAACAAACAAAGGTCTGATCTCCAAAATATATAAGGAACTCAAGAGACTAAACTTTAAGATGCTAATTAACCCACTTACAAAATGGGGCACTGAACTGAGCAGAGAATTCTCAACCGAAGAAGTTCGAATGGCCAAAAGACACTTAAAGACACTCCTTAGCAATCAGGGAAATGCAAATCAAAACAACGTTGAGATACCATCTTACACCTGTCAGATTGGCTAAAATCAAAAACACCAATGATAGCCTTTGCTGGAGAGGTTGTGGAGTAAGGGGTACACTCATTCATTGCCTTACTCACTTTTAAACGTCTTAGTGGACTCTGTTAACCTCCAAAGGAATATTCGTGGCTATGGTTTCAGTAACTCTGCAAAGCATATTGGAAAGTGTAGACCTCCTTTTGAAAATATGTTGGACCCTTCCTGGTCCAGAATGTAATAGCTGAATCACTCTTTGCATTATTATTATTTTATCTTTTTATTAATTAATTAATTTTACATTCCATCTGCAGCCTCTCCTCCCTCCCCTCTTCCCACTCATCTGCTACCTCCCATAAGGCAGTTTATTATTCTATGCTTTGTTGCTGCCCCAGTGGAAGCCTACCACCTTTTGAATTACTTTTTAAAATTTTTTTATTGTTTTTATTGAGTTATATATTTTTCTCTGCTCTCCTCCTTTCTTCTCCCCTCCCCTCTACCCTCTCCCATGGTCCCTGTGCTCCCAATTTTCTCAGGAGATCTTGTCTTTTTCTACTACCTACATAGATTAGATCCATGTATGTATCTAGGTTCTGTGGAATTATGAATTATATTGGTTTTTCTTAGCTTTATGTCTAAAAGCCACTTATGAGTGAGTACATATGATATTTGTCTTTCTTGATCTTGGTTACCTCACTCAACATGATGTTTCCTAAGTCCATTGGCCACAATTTCAAGATGTCATTTTTTTCTGCCATGTAGTACTCTATTGTGTAAATGTACCACATTTCCCTTATTCAACTAGAACTTTGAGTATTATATTGAATAGATATTGAGAGAGGGGACCCAGCTATTCCAATTTGGGACATATACCCAAAAGATGTTCAGTCATACCACAAGAAGACTTGCTTATCTATGTTTATAGCATTATTCATAATAGCCAGAGCCTGGAGGCAAGTTTATGGCCCTTAATTGAAGAATAGATAAAGAAAATGTGGTACATTTACACAATGGAGTATTCTCAGCTGTAAAAACAATGGCATCATTAAATTTGTAGGCAAATAAATGGAACTAAAAAAAAATCATCCTAAGTTGGTATCCCAAACTGAGAAAGACAAACATGGTAGGTACTCACTCATAAGTGGGCAATAAGTATAAAGTAGGGGATAACCAGGCTATAGTTCACAGACCTAGAGACACGAGGTAACTTCACTCCACACCCAATATCCCAAGAAAGGGTAAGTAACAACAAGGGCCCAAAGAGGGATGAATGGATTTCTCTGGGAAGGGAAAATACCCTGGGCAAAATTGGGTGGGAACGACGTGGAAGGGGATGGGAATATTAGAGATCATGTTGAGTGGGGTGGGGTGGGACAGAGGGAAAGAGTAATTAAAGAGCTCACTTGATAGTGGGGACATCTCAGACTAAGGGAGAAATCTGGTTCCAGGGAAACTCCTAGAAATCCACATGGGTGATCCCAGTTAAGACTCCTAGTAACAGTGAAAACAGTGCCTAAACTGGTCATATTCTGCAATCAGATTCATGACTACCCTAACTGTCATCAGAGAGCCTTCATCCAGTAACTGATGTAAGCAGATGCAGAGATCCACAGCCAAGCACTGGGCCAAGCTCCAGAAGTCCTGTTGAAGAGAGGGAGGAGGGATTGTACGAGACAGGGGTACTAATATCATGACTGGGAAAACCACAGCATTAGCTGACCAGAGTTCGTAGGAGCTCAACAGGTCTGGACCATCGCTAGGGAAGCTTCATGGGACAGACCTTGGCCCTGTGCATGTGTGTGACAGTTGTATAGCTTGGTCTATTTTTGGAAGTCCTAGTAGTTGGATCAAGACCTATCCTTGGAAGTTAACCCATGCCCAGACTTGATGCAGGGGAAGGAACTTTTTCATGCACCATATTTTTCTCACACCCATGGAAGGCTTGTCCCTTTCTGGAGAGCCTGAGGAGGAGGTGATGATGTGCAGGAGTCATGAGGAATGTGAGAGGAGAGAAGAGTGGGAAAAGAGGGAGGGGAGAGTATGATCTGGATGTAAAATAAGTGAAAATTAATTAATAAAAAAGAAGAAATGGCAGATCTATTACAAGACCTGGAACCTCAGTCAAGCAAGCATTTACAATGACTGCAGAAAACCTCAGTAGAGTCAAGATATAGTCCTCCCTTTTACTTCTTGTATAGCAATATCTCAGTCTCACCTAAAGACTCGATCCCTCATCCAGGAGACAGAGGGACTTTCTTTTCTGCTATTTGTCACTTTTGTGAAGAGCTCAAAATGGCCCTTAAGTAGTTTCAACTTTCAATTCAGAAGAGCTGTGACTATATTCATTGCTAAAAAATAAATCTTTGAACAACAGGACTTGCAAATGACATCATGAAATAAGGAACAAAGATTCCTCAAGTTACTGAAAAGATCTTTCTCTTCCCATATGTCTGTACATTATGACTCTGGAAAAGAAACAACCAAATATTAAATAATTTATTTTTTAAGTATCTAAGATACCATCAGAGCCAGGACCCTAACAGCTCCACTTACTTTATAAGTAGATGCTAACATTCTATAAAATCAGTAGCTACTAGATCCCTGAAATCAAAATAGAGTAGGAAATCAATGATATAGATGAACTGGCTCGAAATACAGTCTATTAGAATTGAACTTTGCAGAGCTAAGAATAAGACATACAGCCCACACATAGAGAGACACCCACAGATGTGCGAGGATTGCAATGCACTTCCTTGCACAGCTTGTGTTTATCCTAGGAATAAAAAAGAGGTATTAGTTATCCATCACTGCATAAAAATTAGCCCAAGCCTGTACTAGCTGGCTTTTGTCAACTTGACACAAACATAGACACAGCTGAAATGAGGGAATTGCAATTGCTTGTCTGGGATTCCTAGCTCCAAATCTTCAGATGTGAGCATACAACACTGAGCAACCACGGAAACCAAGTAAAGGCAACTACCACCCCTCACCAAAGAAGTTTCTCTTACAGCAAATGGAGAACATCACAGAAAATCACAACAAGACATATTGCAGAGATGAAGAGATCATGGGAACCCAGTACCAGTGGATACATCTGCATCACAGCTTCTGCATCTATGGCTCAGGAAAATCAAGGAAGAGGGGTCAGAAAGATAATAAGAACCAGAATCAGAGGAAGTCTTTTGTAAATCAATCTCTCCTGGAAATGGTTCCACAAATAAGTTCTGAACAAGGAAGGGCACTATCATTAGACCTGGTCATGCAGAAGGTGAGATAGATCTCATGAGGTCCTGCCCCTAGACAAGGACCTGGTGTAGGTAACTAATGATGGCTGCGATAAAATTAGCCTCTCCCAGTAATGAACCCCCTGATTCAGTTATGCAATTCAAAATGGCCAATCCCAATATTATATATGCTCAACAAGAAAAAGCAAGCTACTTTTATTCATTTGTTTTATATATATATATATATATATATACATATTTATACAACAATAATAATCAGTGTAAAAGAGACTAGTAATTTTGAGAGTTGAGTGGACATGAAAGATTGGAAGGAGACTGGGGTGGGTGAAGGAATGGAAAAAGGGGAATGTGATATAATTATCTTTTAATTAAAATGTATTTTAAAAAAGAAAACTAACTATAGCAAATTATGAAATCTGTGTGGATTCAAGATCCATACATATAAGCAAACTTATGGTCCATAGATTATCCTTGGACTTGGACAGCAGTTACAAAACAGATAACCTGAAATAGACTTACACATAACAATTAATAAGAACTTCATAAAAATCTCTTGAATGATACTTTGAGTTGCTACAAATTTCAATGTAGTTAACCTCAGAAAAAAATATTCATATATTTTGAAATGTAAAGTCAGGACTATAAGTGATATAATGTTTAGAGAAAAAGATGAGAAAAATACTTCCATGAGATTTGCTGCTAGGCGAGTCTTTAAGGCACTTCTCTGAGGAATGATTGACATGGAAAGGAACCATTTACTATGGGTGGTGCCATCCCTCACCAGGTGGCCCTGGCTGTATATAAAAGTTGGATAAGCATTATGAACTAGCCAGTAAGAAGAATTTCTGCTGAACTGGACTCTGCTTCAGCTTCTGACTCCAGGTTCCTGCCTTGTCCTTCATGTTGGATTACAACTCTAAACTCAAATAGACCCTTTTCTCCTTAAGTTATTTTTTGGTCATGATGTTTTATCATGGCAATAGAAACCCTAACTAAACCAGACATTTAACAGCTTGAATATCTGCTCTCTCTACAGTTTCAGCATGACACACACTGAAGCTTCTTACAAAACTGTCATCCAATGACTAGGTTCCTTCTAGCTCTTTCCATGTACAGATGCTCCCAAGTACAACTATACCACCATACAAATTAATAAGAAAATACATTAGTTAAATATATCTCACTATTCGTCTTTCTTGGAATTAGACCAGTTATGATTTCCAAGAGCCATTTCATTTATCATTGAGCTCTCCTGTATGGTTGGACGAAGCCCAGGATCTCTCTAGGGTATTTCTCACTGTCTGCTAGAATGGAGTCGTTACTGCCCTCTGCTGAACATTAATGGAAAACTTGTGTCCTGAGTTCTCAACAGTCCAGGAATAAGATTTATCAATGCTTCATTTCCACTTGGCCCTTCCATTGCTACAGCCTCCCTAATTTTATCCTCTTTCAAAATTAACACACATTAACTACTATCTTCAAGGTCTCCTGAATTGGTATCATAATCCCCTGCTCTGTCTTTTAAGTCTATTACTCCTACAAAGCCTACATCTTAAATTTCGTTCTGGCATCTCTTGCTCAGAGAGGTTGCAATACAAGTGACCATTGTGTGGAGTCTCGTGGCTTACTGATCAGTCTCCACTAGCAGTCTAATTCAAGCCCTAAGAACATGTTACAAACAGAAATAGGGCATTGCTTCACTTGAAAGCCCTGGAGATGTGTTCCTGATACCTTTCTCCGCTAATAACTATTATCATACAGTAGAGTTTGTGGGATTTCCTGGTACACTTGCCAGAACTGCAGTCACGCTGCAATGACCTTTCCAATTTAGCCTGCAGAATCAATTGATAAATAGACACAATAGTGGTTTGTCTCTTGCATTAGAAAGATAAACTGATGTATCCAAAGATGGTAGATCCCTAAAAATGTACCAAAGTCTCTAATATGTTGTAAGATTTATCTTGCTCCCTTAGCCTGTGTCTTTCTATTGCATCTTCTGTACATGGTATTTCCTGCTCATTAGATATGAATAGTTTAATACTATTACTTAATTGTTTTAATAGCCAGACACATGTCAACACAGTCGAGACATTTCTGGGCTTTATTATACATAGGATATGAAGGGATGACAAGGTTCTGTGGTTCTTCTTCTAGAGGCATCTATGTTTCCCTTTCAGAGGCACACTGCATCCTCTTCTTTTCAAACAGTAGGGCGAAAACATTGGCAAGATGAACAGCTGAACCATGGATGCCAGAGGCTATATAGATGCCATAGCATACAGATAAAGTTCCAGAAACTCAGCTACAATTAATAACACCATCTGATTAAGTTTGCAATAATTTCCTGTCATTCTCCCTGATCCATCTGGCTCTTGCTGTGACCAAACAAGCAATTTAAAAGTGGGATGTGGTAGGAAGCACAACCTTGCATCTTCAAAGCGTTTGAAAATAACATTAATCTCTTCCTTTTCCTGATGGACCTGATTCTGCTTTTGGCTCCTTGCCTTGATAAAGCATAGTCACACATCCAAGGACTTCTTGTCCTTCTCCATTTTAAAAGTATATGCCCCAAAGGTCAGGGAATTAATTTGAGGCTGTCAGTTGCTACATATGTTCACACTAGGCAGTGAAGAGTCCTCAGTTCATATTGGAAATATTGTTTCTTGTTACACATACCCTTGGATCAGTCCTTTGCTAACTGCCTGTGATTCCCGCAATGGAATAAAATTCCAGCTCTGTGGGCTGGAGATAAGGCTCAGTGGATAAGAGTCTTGTTGCTCTTGCAGTGGATCAGAGAGTCGTTTTCCCAACACCCACACCAGGTGGTTCACCACTGCCTGTAACTGCAGATTCCTGAGACCTGGTGTCCTCTTCTTATCTCCATGGCACTGGCATGTATATGCCTATACTAACAGATGCATACACACATACACGCACACACACGCACAATTATAACTTTGGATCTGGTGGCACTGAAAGGCAGTAGAATTAATAGGAAAGGTACTTGGATAAGGCTGGAGAAATGGTTCATTTTGTAAAGTGCTTGTGTTGTAGTGTGTGAACCTGGGCTTGACCTTCAGCATGCTTCCCCTATCACAAACACACAGTCACAGTGGCGTATGCCTATAATTTCATTACTGGGCACTTGGAGACGGGAGGATCATTGGAGCTTGCTGGCCTGCTAGTTTAGCAAGATTGACAAGTTCAGGAACAGTGAGAGACCTTATATCAAAAACCAAAGTGGAGAGTGATAGATGAAGGCACTCAACATCAACCTCTGGCTTCCACAAGTATCTGAGTATGTACCCTCACTGACACAAACATGCATACACAGAGAGATGCTTGGAGTTCCTTATAAAATGTATACTGTTATACATTTTATAAAATTAATTATATAATTATATAATTATTATAAAATATAATTATAAAATGTTTCTGGCTGTCATTTAGAGGGTTCGGAGAGCCTCAGATGTGGCTTCTTTTGGACATGTATTATTGTGCTTCCAACTGGTGTGATGTTTGATTACGTAATGGAATTTTTGGCTCTTCCATCCTTACATTCATGTCCTTTATTTATTCCCCATATGTAAGTGTGTAAGTAACTGACTATATGCATGCTACTATATGTAAGGCAACTGACTATCTCAGCGCCTGGCCTCCCAGCTGCATCTGCATATATTGTACTGCCTGTAACAACAAAGGAGGTAGTCAATCATATGTATATCCTTTGCACCTTTCGCTGAGAAATTTTCCTTCTTTTTAGTTTCTTATTGTAGTGATCAATGGAGTCTATATAATAAGTATTCAAAAAAAGAGCATAATTGTATTTACAGAATAAAAGAAATGAGGATTGTGTTTCTCATTTGCATAGTCCTGTTGACTATATTAATCTCTTATTAATCTCTATTTCTTTTTTTTTGGTTTTTCAAGACAGGGTTTCCCTGTAGTTTCTAGAGCCTGTCCTGGAACTAACTCTTGTAGACCAGGCTGGCCTTGAACTCAGAGATCCGCCTGCCTCTGCCTCCCGAGTACTGGGATTAAAGGCGTGCGCCACCACTGCCCAGCTATTAATCTCTATTTCTCTACTTATAGGAATAAGATATACAGTCACAGTCCTCAAGGAGAATATGCTAAAAGTAGGAAGGTTTCTGAATGAAATATTTAAGGGAGAATTCTTCTGCAGATGCAAGGTGACAATTAATAAAACATTGGTTCAAAGATTGTACCCAGAAAGCCTACATTCAAATGCAACTCTGGAGAGTGCTAATTTTATGATATTGAGAAGGTGTTGAGACTTATTGTCACCTCAATATCTTTAAAAATGTGAACAAAATACAACCTACGCTATTATGTACTGCTAGAGAATAGAAGAGTTGGTGCAATTTTAGGTCCACAGTTAATAAAACAATTAAAATTGTGACTACTATCAGAACTCATCAAAAGTGTTTGTGTTTGTCCAAAGCTTATACTGGCTAGCTGTAATTGTCAGCTCGACACCAGCTAGAATTACCTGGAAAGAGTCTTATTGAGGTGTTATCTAGGTTAGTTTGGCCTGTAGTCTCTTTCTGGTGAATTGTCACTATGTCAAATGAGATGAGAGTACCTCCCCTAAGTGAAAGTGCCACCACTTTTGTGCTGGGCCATTAGCTGTGTGAGAATGAAGAAGGCTATCTGAGCATACATAGCAAGCAAGCAGAGATCCCTGTAGTGTGAATTCTAACTGATCTTAATAATCAAAACCTGGAGTGAGATGGTGGTGGGGTGAAGCTGAATGATTAGTGGCGTAGAACAGCCAGCCACTCGTTCTTACCTCTATGAAATCCTCAGACCGAATGGGGTATCCTGTCTCTACAAGTGCTTAGACTGAATGCCTTCTTTACAAAACCTCAGACTGACTCCTG
The DNA here is from genome assembly GCF_903992535.2 of Arvicola amphibius. Lineage (NCBI taxonomy): Eukaryota > Metazoa > Chordata > Mammalia > Rodentia > Cricetidae > Arvicola > Arvicola amphibius. The sequence goes on from NC_052051.1 coordinate 159,198,896, forward strand.
AGCTCCTGTCTCCTCCTGCCTTATATTCCTTTCTCCACCCAACCATATCACTTCCTGTAATCCACCTGAGTTTAAAGGCATAAACCAGCATCACTTGTCTCTGTGTCTCTTTTAGGCTGAATCAATTTCATATAGCCTAGGGTGGCCTTGAACTCACAGAGATCCATCTTCCTCTGTCTCCTGAGTGCTGGGATTAAAGGTGTGTGCCACCACTGCCTGGCCTCTTTGTCTAACTAGTGCAGCTAACTCCACACTCGGATTTTCAGGAAAGCTTTATTTGTTAAAGCGCAAACAAAGTATCACCGCAGATCCCTGTATTTATGCTTTTTTTTTTATCTTGAATTTATATGTTTTAAGCTCTTGCCCTGTCTTTCCCACAGTAAATGGCAATGGAATTTTTTTTACCAATCACAGTATCAGAAATGAAATTAGAGTCTGTAATAGCAAACTACACTTGGTCAGAATTAAATATGAGTTTGTTTCCCAAAACTATGTAGGTTCTGAAGTCCACAATGCAGGCATCTGTTAACTCTTTTTCTGGCAAAATCTGGCTTGTTAATTTGCAGGTAGCAATCTTCTTACACATTCTCATCTGGGAGTGGTGCAGAGAAATCAAAGATCATGTCTTTTTCTTCAAGAACACTAACCGAATACTGTGATTCCACCCTAATGACCTTATCTATTCCAAATCAAATTCCATCCCCTACTTCCAGCACCTGATTTCACCATAGAAATTTTGGAGACATTCAAGTCAGTCCATTCCACTAATAATTAATTTAACTCTAAAATTTTATACATATCTTATGAGTCAACCTTCAAATTATTATTTCTGTGTTGGCTATTAGAAAGCTGTGGCTGAAATACTCTGAAAGGGTACACTCTGACCACTGCTTTCTCCCACACTACTGTAGCACCACAATGCAGTACACTGTGGAGTAAAAATTGCTGCCACTTTCCTGCATGATTAGATGGCTCTACATTGAAAGATTTCCTTCTGGAAGCAGGAGGGAGCCTTTGTAAAATTCATGAAGCTAAGCAAACTCTCAAGACTTGAGAAGCTTAGGAAGTTGCAAAGTCACAAGGCCCCTCTCCGGTGTTACACAAGCCTTAACATCTGTGGAGGAAGAGGAGGTATGCTGGTTTGGGTAAGGGTACAGGAGTTATCTGAAGTTGATCAGGTAACTCCAGAGGTGCATCTTTCAGAAGTCTTCATTAACATTTTGACGGCCTTTCAGTGAATCTTTTTTCAATGTCTAAGTAGCCCCAATAAACTCATTGGTTCACTAAGACAAACTTTGGGTGAAGCCATTCCTTTGCTCTAGCATGGTTGCCCTATCATGGTGGGTAAATGTTTATTCATCGTTCTTGGAGCGTCTGTGTAGCCTGTCAATGAAAGTTTGATATAAAAACAGCAAAGTGGAATCCACCCTTTCGGTACTCTCCTGCTTATGTCTTCTTGTGTCTTTATCATATGCAGAAAGCAAGAGTTTAGGTGTAAGAGCAAAGCCACTTTGTGGGAAGGTCCAGTCCATGTGATCCATTGCATTCCTATACATCTGTGGGTTATATTATAATGGAAACTGAGCAAGCCAAGAAGAACAAGACAGGAAGCAGCTTCTCTCCATAATCCCTGTCCCTGTTCCTGCTTGAATTCCTGTCCTCAAATCCCTCAGTGGTTGATGGTACTGGACCTTTTAAACAAATTGCTTTGATTCAACCCTTTCGTCTACAAAAAACTGTTGGTCGTAGTGTTTATCACATGCATAGAAAGCAAAGGAGGACAGTGTTAATGTTCTTCCGTTAACTCAGGGTTTGTATTATTAGTGGAATAACAGTTGCTAACTGTTCCAGTTGTTATGATCACTACATAAAAAATAAAGTCCTTACTCTCATCAAGGGACCTGGGAAATATTGGACATTTGGTGTCCTTTTTTTCTATTAGTTTCTGGTTATTTTCAATCAACTCATTTTATTTATCTACAGTAATAATGAAGTTTTAACATGATGAAGTTTTATCTTCTGCTCTAATCACTAACTATTGGATTGAAAATTAAGAGTATCAAATCTAACGCTTGAGTAATTTTGGTGTCAACCTTTTTTGAATAAAGCAGTCAGGGATAATTTTATGGTGGATTTTAAAAGAAATTGAGAAATACTTACTAGAAATATAAATTTTTCAGTTGTTATCATGGTTATAAAAACTATCTATGAATAATCATTTGATTTTAAATGAATTAAAACCAAGAAAAATATTATAAAAGTGTTAGCTGTACATACTTTCTGAGTATCCTAACTGCCTATATATATATATATATATATATATATATATATATATATATATATATATAATCATTTTCCTCCATTTAAATTCACAATATTTTTGGAGTTGGTCACTTTAAAGTTTATGTTGGATATAATTTAATTGTAATTAGTTTAACAATTTATTTAATCAAATGCCCTAATTTTAAATTTAATATTTCCTAAATTCTTCCATTTAATCACATATAATAAAACGTTGATAGCATTTATCTATTATGTATATGTGATACATCTGACATACTTTATCACAAAAATAAGCAGAAGTTTTAGATAGTTAAAATTTAAAACAGCTCAGGTCTGTGAGCCTGCTACTGAACACCACAAGAGATACAGAAGATGGCGGTGGGTAGAGGTGATGCGAGTAGCTCCTCTCGGTATATGGAGAAGGAGGGCAGCTCTCATAGTTCTCCTCTGCTGACAAGTATTGGCTGCGGGGTGTGGGTGGTGGGGGCACAGGCTCTGAGTCATAGGTCAAGTCACTGGTGTAGCCCTTGGCTGTTGCCACTGAGGTCATTCTCCGGCTAGGAGCATAGTCAGCCTCACAGACGTCAACTCCTCCTGAGGAGGGGCCCTCCTCCTCTGACTGCCTCCGCCGGGAATTGTAAATACACATCTGGTTGAGATCTGGAGGGGGGGAGGGAGCTATAAAGCAGAGTGAGGCAGACCCTGTACAGTTAACATTATAAAGTGGGTGGGGTACTAGAGATATTTGTACAGAAGAAAAGGATATTTATATATTTTCTTAAAAGAGCAGATTTGCTGCTTGTGCCATAAAAGTTTGTATAAAATATTAAAAAAAAGGAGAGATACAGAAGACAGAGAAGATTAACCCCTGTGTCAAGTACGTCCCACATGATGACGTATTTCTAACAAGGAGACCCAGGGTTGTTTTCACTAAAATTGACAGGATGATTTTAGAACAATACGTGTCTACTCGTTAGGCACCAAACCTGGGCACAGACTCAACTCTGCATTTTGCTGATGTACACCATAATACAGTCACTTAATCACCTGTGTGGACTCCTCATTGGTATGGTTTAAACCTGAGGTACATTATTTCATCATTAACATATATTTGAAAACTTAAAAAGTGATCAAGTTGAAAGGATTACCTTTGTGCTTTATTTTCTTCTGTAATTTGTATACCTCATTTGTATACTTGTTAAGTGTGCCATGTTTGAAACCAATGAACATTATTGCCATCCTAAATTCTGCCAGCCTTTTTGTGTGTGAGTACAGATATTATTGCCAACAAAAACAGGTGCAATCTCTGCTCATCTGAAAATATTTACTTCCACCTCATCCAGCCAAGATATGGCACCAACTGTCAAATCCTCCTTCCATGTTCTTTACTTAACCTAAGCATATAAATTAACACATTACTCTCTATAAAATAATTCTGAAGAAATAATCACGTGAACTCTATAAAACCCATGGTTTACATCATCTCACATATGAGTCCACTATTAATTTTAACATTGATTGTTCTATAAATAAGGAGAAAGCAAGAATAAAATAGCACTTTGGGTATACATACATAATATTCTAGTAAGGTAGCTAAATATCTTTGAAAATAAGTAGCATAGATTGTTGTCAATTCTATATACTTATAAAAGTGGAAAAAAGTGGGAAACACAAACATGAAACCTCTCCTGAATTGATTTTAACTGCCTATCTTTATCAAATGATAACCTTGTGTCCCATAAATATGCACAAATAGTATGTATTAATCAAATATTGCTCGTTACAGTCATCTGTTTTATCTACTGCTTATTGGAACATAGAAGTAAATTAGATAAGGACTGTGTCTTTGTTCCAAGTATTCCAAAAATAGCATAAGCAATAAAATATAACAATATAAAATATGAATTTTCAAATTTCATTTTATTTCCTGTCAGAAGTATCTATCCTGGACTTGATGTTTTTTGCTAACAGTACTGCAATATTTCAAAAATATCTTATTACATATGTAGATGATTGCAAATTCTTTACATATCAATTTATATGATTTTCTGTATTAAATACTTTTACACATTTTTTAAATAAATGATATAATTTTGAAATTAATTTAATTTTGAAAAATCAATATAATTTATTAATTAGCTCATTTATTGCTATGTACAGTAGTTTTTTGTTAATAAATAGTGCAACTGTCTTGTTATATATCTCTGAATTGCTTATCCACACCTTAGAGTACAACTCTTGGTTATTAATCAAGATAAACTTTAAGTTCTGTAGATATTGCTGATTTTTCTTGCTGAGAATAGCTCTGAGAATAGCTTCATCTCACCATCTGTGGATAAAAGCAGCTTTTGTCTTGTTTTTAATCATTACCAACATATGGTATTTAGCCATAAATATCAGGTAGATGATTTAATTCACACACACACACACACACACACACACACACACACACACACACACACACAAGAATTCCTCTGCAGCTAATTATAAGCTCATAACTTTGGTTTAGCCTTCACTAGGTTGAAGATTTTCATTGTAAAATAATTTATAAATATAAAGCACATTTGATCTAAAGTATGTGTGTGTTTGTGTGTGTCTCTGTGTGTTTGTGTATGCGTACATGTTTATGTAACATACAGTTTCTTGAGGAAATTCTTTCAGAATGAGAATAGTCCAGACTTTTCTTTGGGGCTTTCCTTTCACTTTATGCTAGATATCTAAATGCTTTTCTATAAAAATTAATAATTTTTATTATTTGGGACTTACTTTTCTGTTTGAAACATAGATGGGTAATTTTCTTGGTGGTGGTGGTGGTGGTGGTGGTGGTGGTGGTGATGGTGGTGGTGGTGGTGGTGGGGGTGGTGGTGGTGGTGATGGTGGGGGGTGGGTGGTAGGGTGGTGGTGATGGTGATGGTGGGTGGTGAGGGGGTGGTGATGGGTGGTGGGGGTGGGGTGGTGGTGGTGGTGGGGTGGTGGTGGTGGTGGATGGGGGGGGGTGTGGTGGGTGGTGTGGTGGGGGGGTGAGTGGGGGGTTGTGGTGGTGGTGGGTGGTGGTGTGGGTGGGGATGGGTTGTGGATGGTGGTGGTGGTGATGTGGATGGTGGTGGTGGTGAGGGTGGTGGGGTGGTGGTGTGGTGATGGTGGTGGGTGGTGGTGGTGGTGGTGGTGATGGTGGTGGTGATGGTGGGGGGTGGTGGTGGTGGTGGTGGTGTGATGGTGATGGTGATGGTGGTGGTGGTGATGGTGGTGGTGGTTGGTGATGGTGATGGTGGTGGTGATGGTGGTGGTGGTGATGGTGGTGGTGGTGGTGGTGGTGGTGGTGATGGTGGTGGTGGTGGTGGTGGTGGTGGTGGTGGTGGTGGTGATGGTGATGGTGATGGTGGTGATGGTGGTGGTGGTGGTGGTGATGGTGGTGATGGTGGTGATGGTGGTGGTGATGGTGGTGGTGATGGTGATGGTGGTGGTGGTGATGGTGGTGGTGGTGGTGGTGTGTGTGTGTGGTGTGTGTTCGTAACCTGCGGGTCTACATTTTCAGAAGAGCTCATCCTTTCCTAGACGTTTCCTCACCATTTATCCTGCAGGAGGACCACGTGCTTCACTCTAACTTCTCCACTAAGACTTTTGTCTCTGCATCCCTCTACTTACACCACATTCTCTTAACTGTTATCATTATTTTGCCAATGACCGGTAGAAACAAAATTATATTTTCTTCAGGATAGAATTTCTCTGATAGTCAAAACCTGAAACCAAAACATGGATGATCAAAGAATCTTCTCTAATGCCCATTTGTCCAGCAAATATTAAACAAAGCTCCAAGGCTCAGATCAGTAACATAAATTCATACATAAAAGAGATTTTAACTATGTTTTTATTACCTGAAACAAAATGGTCAGGTTTCACCAAAAATTACAACCAAGCCAGAAGTCGGGGGAGGTAACATTTTAAAAGAAAAAAAATTAGTCAAAAATAGATTCAGATGTAATAATGCATTGAAATTATCACACAGGGTCTGATAAACGAGCCACATGCAAAAGGTTCTAATAAAAAATGCAAGAAGAATAAATAGATAAATATCATGCATAAAGAGACAATATCTCTGTAAAAGAATCACTAGTTAATAGTAACTTGTGTGGTTTTCAGTCGAATAACAATGCTCAGAAGATAGAGGCGGAAACACCAGGAAATCAGGAATGTATTCCTGCTATATGCAATAAGTGTGAGGCCAACTGAGAATCCATGAGACCCTACTTAAAATGTAAATGGTTAGTATGAGTAATTTTGTACCAGGGCAACACGTGAGAGCATCTCTGACAGGTGTGTGAGGATGTAATGGAGCTGGAAAAGGACTGGTAAATGCCACAAACAAGCGAGAGAGCTACTGTGAACATAAAAAAAAATTGTACTATATATGAAGCAGAATATTTGAAGATGGACTCGTTTTTAGAAGTTTATTGTAATAACTAAGACACATTATTAAAATGAATGTTACTGGTATATATAAAATAGGAATTGGAAATATAGAAATTGAGAGTGTGAGGATCATGGAAGATGGCAGAAGAGGAAGGGGAGGAAAGAATGGGAGTGTAGAAAAATAAATAGTTCAATAAAAACAAAAAATCAAATACAATCATTTAAATGGTTAAATAAAAGAAATGAAAATATAATCATTTAAATGGTTAAATAAAACTATATAAAGGAAAAAAGTTTTGGAATGCTATAAAGGAAAGAATGTATTAAGCAAATAGGAAATTCCTTTATAAAGATGATAAATAGCAAACTTACTATAACAGTAATTAAATGTGAAAGTGATGTAGGTGTGTCTTCTATCTATCTGATGATTTCATTGGATAATTAATAAAGAAACTGCCTGGCCCATCTGATAGACCGGCCCTTAGGTGGGTGGAGTAGACAGAACAGGAAGAAGGAAGTGAGGTAGATGGCTCAGTCAGATGCCACGCCTCTCCTAAATTAGTCAGACCGCCGTGCCTCTCCTCAGAGAGAAGCCAGATGCAATGAAGCTCCAGCCCAAGATGGACGCACGCTAGAGTCTACCTGGTAAGGCACCACTTTGTGGTGCTACACAGATTATTAGATATGGGTTAGTCAAGATGTGAGTAAGAGCCTGAAAATAATGGGCCAGGCAGTCTTTAAAAGAATACAATTTGTGTGATGTTATTTCGGGGCATAAGCTAGCTGGTGGCTGGGAGCCTGGCGGCGGGAAGCCGGCCCGCAGCTCCTCACTACAGAATATATGTATATATGTATGTATATATATATATATATGTAATTTTATATGTATATATATGTAATTTTACTATGTTAAAGTTAAAGCCTTTCTTTTATTGTTTAAACAGAAAAAGGGGAAATGATGTGGGAGAGTCTTCTGTTTGAGTTGATTTCATTGGCTAATAAAGAAACTGCCTGGCCCATTTGGTAGACCTTAGGTGGGTGGAGTAGACAGAACAGGAAGAGGAAGTGAGGTAGAAGGATCAGTCAGATGCTACACCTCTCCTAAGTTAGACAGACTGCCGTGCCTCTCCTCAAGGAGAGAGACAGCGATGAAGCTCCAGCCCAAGATGGACGTATGCTAGAAACTAAACGGTAAGGCACCACTTCATGGTGCTACACAGATTATTAGATATGGGTTAATCAAGATGTGAGTAAGAGGCTGAAAATAATGGACCAGGCAGTGTTTAAAAGAATACAATCTGTGTGTTGTTATTTTGGGGCATAAGCTAGCTGATGGCCGGGAGCTGGGTGGTAGAAGGCAGCCGGCCTGCAGCTCCCCACTACAGAAAAGGCCAAAATTCATCAATTAAAAGGCAACAATTCAAAGTGGAGCATAGCAATTGAGTATGGCAAGGGTAGTGAAGGGCCTAACTCAGGGAGAACTTTCAACATCTACCATGCTACTCTCACATGTAAGAGAGATACTGATTTTTCCCGGTGTCGAGAAAACCCAGAAAAATTAGTTCTTGGAGAACAAAATGATATCTGAAGAATAAAGAGGAACTGGCTGGTGGTGGAACACGCCTTTAATCCCAGCATTGTGGAGGCAGAAGCAAGCGGATCTCTGTGAGTTCGAGACCAGCCTGGTCTACAAGAACTAGTTCCAGGACAGGCTCCAAAGCTACAGAGAAACCCTGTCTTGGGGGGAAAAAAAGAGTAAAGAGGTCAGAAGGCCAGAGAGATACAAGGACTGTAAGGGTGCTGTGTTTTCAGTCTCTCAAAGATTTGTCAGAGCTACGCATATTAGTAGAAGAAAATCGTTCATCCTCTTCATGAACGTTTGAAATGATGCACATATATGCAGATACGCCAAAATGTATATGCACACTTTATGCACACACATGCATGCACAAACACACATTCACATAAAATGGACAAGACAAAAATAAACATATAGAGGAAAGGCAGTACGAAGCTGGAAGCTGGAATTACTGTTATTTCATGTAAGGTGGGAAGTGAAATCCTCGTGTATAAAGGGGATATTGAAGCTGAAACATAGAGACAAGGCACTCAGCGTTTTGTGGAGAGCTGGGCTGATGTTCTACTGAAGAATAATGGAGAATTAGGGGTGAGGTGATGTGGGAGGGTCTTCTGTTTGAGTTGATTTCATTGGTTAATACAGAAACTGCCTGGCTCATTTGATTGGCCAGCCCTTAGGTGGGCAGAGTAGACAGAACAGAATGCTGGGAAGGGAAGTTAATAAATAGCCATGCCTCTGCCTCTCTGGGGCAGACTGCTGTGCCTCTCCTCAGGGAGAGAGATGCTATGAAGCCAGCCGCCAGGTCAGACATGCTGAATCTTTCCCGGTAAGACACCGCTCGTGGTGTTACACAGATAATTAGATAGGGGTTAGTCAAGATGTGAGTAAGAGGCTGAAACTAATGTGCCAGGCGGTGTTTAAAAGAATATAATTTGTGTGTTGTTATTTCGGGGCATATGCTAGCCAGGCAGCTGGGAGCAGGGCGGGAATGCAGTCCGCCTCGCTCCACACTACAGTGAGGATGTGGGTTGTGCAAGAAAGGAAAGTGACAGACAGTTTTGAACAGAGGATGCCTGGGTGCTTCACTTTCAGGAAGAAGGAGCAGGCTGTACGGGGAAAAGATGTAAGAACCCGATGAAACAGTGTGCACTATGGATGATGGTGGTTGGGCCAAAATAAGCACAGATGCACAGAGGCTAACATGCTAACATCACTCATATGTGTGCTGAACATACAAATTTCTAAAGACTTTTATGTGTAATTGTGACCTCCCAGGATTCTCACTACAACCCTTTCTTTTGCGACAGTAAAAGAGCATTTAAATGTAAATACCTGAGTAAGATAAACGCTAAATAAATTGAGACTTTTTGATGTTTTTCACATTAATCATTTAAGTAGGGTGCGAATTAGTTTTTCTTCATGACAGAGGCATGAACCGGAGCATCCATTGAAAAGGGAGGAAGGATGATTCGGAATGGGAAAGGATGGAGCAGGAATCTTTGCAGATGATTTGAGAAATTGACCAAGGCAATAATGATTTCTGATTTATTGGGAAATAATTAAAATGCTATGAAACAAACACATTATTTTAATTAAAATTTTATTATGGAGAGTGTGACGTTAGATGGAATGCAGTGATTCTGATTTCTAACTTCCTTACCATGAAAGCAGTTTATATTAAAATTATAAGCTTTTTAACCCACCACCCATCATAAAGCTCTCTCTCAATTATATCATTGTTTATAATTGCTATTTTACTTGTTCCAGAGACTGGACATTGCTAATGAGATCGTTTTGAATATTTCAGGCCTCTCTGCACCGTGCTTCCTTTTCATCCTGGGCTTGGTATAAACTTGCTTTTTATTTGTACTGCCCTCTGACACTTCAATTTTCTGTTTGCTTTTTAAATCCTAGCTAATTAGAGCATTTCACATTCTTCATGATAAAGAAGTTCTTGCACAGGGCATGTAATTAGAATATCTGATGACAAGAGCTGGGATTTTTAACACCCTAGGGTTGAAAGATCATACCTCAGAGCAACATCTTCCCCCAGGATGTTTTGCATTGGAGCAATTAACCTCCTGTTCAGGACGCGGCCCGCTATTCATCTCCTAACATCCCTTCGCTAGGATTATTTCAAAGTCTGCTCTTTTATCGCCTTTTATCAAACATACTGAACCCTTAGGTCAAAGTAAAAAGGCCCAGAGAGAAAGCCTCATCATCGTGCAGAAATGATCATAGTGCCTTTTATTAGAAATGTATCATTTAAAGCTTCCAAATTGCCTTTTGCCCTACATAAAATTGCTACACTTATGTTTCATTATAGTTTTAAAGTTATTTCCTCAGTAAATTAGACTACTTGCGTGTTTATAAACACTTGTACATGCACCCACATATATGTGCACAAATATACTCATACACACATCCTATACTTAGTGAGTCACAGAGATTGTGAGAATTAAGGTTTTTATAAGTGTAGAGCCAGGACAGTAAAGGATATCCCCAGACTTTTGCCCGGCATCAGATTGTTTTCTCATTCCTTCTTCAAGGATTTCAGTTACTTGTTATGTAACAAAGGTACGTTTCACAGTAAGTTTTGCAATTTTTGTGTTATAGGTGCTGTCATGTATAAACAGTAAGGGATAGAATCTAGAAGAAAAATAAAGTGTCCTGCGTGTTATGTACATGTCATTGCTGCTACTTGGGAAGCTGTTCCTCAAGAAGATTATGTGAACCCAAGAGTTGGACACTAGCCTTGAAAATATACAGAGAGATCATCTCAAACAATCAACGAATAAGGATGTGGATACTGGTAGGATTCGTGAGTTCTGGGGAATAGCTCCGTCATTATATACATATGGGCAGCGCTAACTAGAATTGGTGGGTTATCATAAAATAAAAAGAAGTGACATTAAGGTCAGGACGTACCGGAGGAACATGAGAGGGGGAGAGAAATGAAATAAATATATATTAGCCTATTTTATGGCATCGATACATGAAATTCTTAAAAATAAAGAGCAAATATTAGAAAGACAATATCTAGGCAACAGATGAGATGAAAATGCTGGTACCGCTACAAACTGGATTCCAAAAGGGGAACACATACTGTGTGTTGACAGAGACATGACATTCCCAGCTTCCTAAGGACAAAGGAGACACTTCAGAGAGCTGGAAATCTGTATCACCTGAGTTGTTGGCGGGTAGGCAGAAGATCATTGAACAGACAGAAGAGGAGGAGCAGTGGGACTGAGAAGGCGTTTTGTTTTGTTTTGTTTTGTTTTGTTTTTCGAGTCAGGGTTTCTCAGTGTAACCATAGCTATCCCAGAACTAGCTCTTGTAGAACAGGTTGACCTCAAACTCACAGAGATCTACCCGCCTCTGCCTCCCCAGTGCCTCCCCATCATACAGCACTAAGAAGGTATTTTAATACTTGGTAATACAGTCAGACAAGATTATACACAGAATTCAGCTTCATTCATTATGATTAGACTGAAGATCCAGGTGAAGGATAAAGAAATATGGACATCTAGACAGTCAACAAGGCAGGAAAATATGCCTTCTGTTCACAGGCAGTGATAAATTTTGGAAGCCTCAGCATCAAGTACAAAAGAGATACATCAAATTTACTCTGTATATAGTCATTGCGAGGAACATCCATACTATTTTCCAGAATGGCTATATAAATTCACGCTCCCCACAGCACTGTATAGGCTTCCCTTTTCTTTACATACTGGCCACCCTTTCTGTCTTCCACGTTTTAGGATATAGCCAACATAGTCAGTAGTGAGGTGATATCTCATTATGGACTTTTGCTTTTATTTCTCTGGTGGCTGTAGATGATTTGCAATTTTTATATAAAATTTCAATCAAGAGACATAGATTTAAAATATGCGATTGTATGTATATACATATAATGTATTATTCAGCCATAAAAATAAAGGGAATATTCTTTTTGGCATTAATAAGTGTGAGCCTAAATGATACTATGCTAAGTAAAATAAACCAGGCATAGGGATAAAAATACTTTACAATGTACTCATGCAAATAATAAACAAAAATTGAATCCATAGACAGGGTATCAACAGGGTATCCATTTATCCCACCAGATAACATTGATCTCTTGCTTCAGCATTCTGAGATAGAAGATCATTAGGTATGCACCCCCACACTCCACCAACCACAATATCATTTTCGTGTGACAGAGATAGGTTAATTCTGTCAGTCCCACTAACCAGATTAATATAGAGGTAATTGAGCCAAGGATTAACTGTAAATCTAGGTGCCATAAGTCTTCAGTAGCAATCACTTCACCATGAGTCATCATCCCATAAGCTGAACATGAAAAACCAAGCCATCATTCCACTTAGAATTGTATACAGTGCAGTGCTCTTGCAAGATGAGCAAAGAAGCGAGCAACCTGAAGCACGCAGATGCACAGATGCAGGTGTTTGTAATCTCGGAGAATTATGACTCAGTTATTTCAATTTCAAAATCCCTATTGTTAATACATCTGATAAAGCCAGCTCAGACCCAAAGTTTATACCATTGCCAAAATCGGTCATCATTGTAGTTATGAACAAACTCTGGCGAAAAACAGCAAAACCGAGTTCCTTACTTGCGACACAGTTTCTCCGTTTTCATTATCTGTGCTTCTATAGTTGAGTCCAACTCTCTGAAGCCTAAGGGGCAGCTCTGCTTTTATTGCTCCTTCACACGATGCCAGCAGCCAGCTGAAATGCCCCACAGTACCATAATCCAAAGATTTTATCACCTCTTCTATCATCAAAATTTATCTTTCACATCCAGACTCCTGTGGTTCATCTTATTAATTAATTTAGTCAAAGCCTTCATGGTTTATTTAGGCTTAATTCGTTATCACTGCCAGTAACGTTCCCACTCACTGGGGATTTATTGGTTGAGCCCAGAGAATGAGCCATGTGAGTCTTCATGGACCTGCAGAAAGAGAACCAGAGGAAAAGACTCAGCGGGGCAGCTGAAACTTGTTTTCCTAAACTTACCCTAAATTTGTGGTTGTCTAGTATGCAGAGGTTTGTGCAGGGTCTACACCTGGGGTGTTTTCTCCTGCGAGAAGACTCCCTGCAAGTGGAATCCATGAGTTTGTGGTTTGTGTCTTCAGGGAGAATTTAGCAATTTCAGAAAGAATGGATTCAGAACCACCTAAGTTTTTAAAACCCTTAACGGAAATCATTGACAAGTTATAGACATTTTAACACAGGGAAAGTGCCAGGAGAAGGTAATTGAAATGTAAATTATAAGTACAAATGGTCACATAAAAAGAGGGTTTATTTTAAACTTCATAACAGCCCAATGTACGGTTATAAATTTGTGAGTAAAATCAGAAAGTTCCCCTTACCTGCTGCTCCTGGTTGGGGAACCAAGCATAGCTGATGGCTTTATTATCTCTCTCCTGAGGATGTGCCAGATGTTAGAGACAGTACCGCACAAAGCGCCCTCTTGGATTGTTGGCCTCTGAATCAAGAGAAAGCAGCATTAAATGAACCACCAAGACATGGTTTCGCAGTTTCCCAAAATTGTAAAGCTTAGAATTCCATGACAGCTGCTCCTGGTTTAGTTCCCTACTTAAGTCCACCAAGTTCTTAACTATTTCATAACTAAACTGCAAAATATGCATTTCCCTAGAATGATAGTCTCATTTAAAAATTTATAGATAAGCTTTCTGTTGAATCATTTACATAATTTGCTACATTGAAATTATACCCTGTATCAAGACTAGTGGATACTTTCTGTAAATATGAGGCAGTAAACTCTTAGTTGGTAGGGCAACTAATCAATCCCACCATCGCAGCATTAAAGCAATCGAGGAAATAGGTGGCAATGGATATGGCGTCACTCCAATAACATTTTATTTACAAATATTAACAGGCTAGATTTAGTCATAGGTCTGTACTTGATAATGCTCCCTCTGTATAGTGATTTTAAAGAATTTTCCAGTATCCTTTTATTGATGAATAATAACAAACAGGGTAGATTAAGCCGCTGGCTAAATGATGAAGCTCCCTTTATGCCGTGATTTTTAAGGAAGTTCACATTCATGTCTTCCAAGTTGCTTTGCTCATAGTTGGTGCCTAAGATGTGCTGTGACTGAAATGGTTCAGCAAATGACTTTGAAAGTATAATTTATTTAATTTGATGATAAGTGGCAATAAATATAACACAATCTTATAGAAAATAAATAGATTAAAGACCTTTTTTTCTATAATATGTGCAAATATCAAAGTGGGTTTTTTTTGAGATTCTATTTCCAGACAACTTTCCATTTGTTTGAGAACATGCAAAATGTTTTATTTCCATAATCATTTAAATACATTATTTAAATGTCTTTATGAGCAGAAATTAATATCTTACATCACTATTATGCTTTTCTATATGGAAAATAAGGTCATACAAAAGCAATTAAAATATTTCAAAAACATATCTATATTGACAAAATACTTAGAGAGTTAATACTCAAATATTAATTACTAATAATGAATTGTGAATACTGAAATTTAGAGTAGCCATATAAATACTTTAAGCAAAGTTAGAATTAATTTATTTATTGTTTTCACTTGATGCTGTGTTGTTAGTCAAAATTAGCTCTTATATTAAAGCTTATTAAGTTTTGCTGTCTGCTTGCTGACACTGACTCATTCCACTTGCTAAAGATAATGCCTGTTGCATTTTTAAATATTGCATTAACCCCCAAAGATTTAAGTATCATCCTGTCTTGGCTTTGTAAATTAGGTATCCTAAAATAAAATGAAATGAAAATGACACTTTTTAAAAAAATTATATGTTTCTAATTTGAATAGAATTACATAATTTGCCCCCTCTCATTCTTCCCTCAGCCCCTCCAGGCACCTTCCTTCCAACTCTTTTCATTTTCTCCTTCACTCAAGTTTGTACACTCTTTTTGTCTTCGATTATCTTTACAGATGTGTGTGCGTGTGTGTGTGTGTGTGTGTGTGTGTGTGTGTGTGCACATGTATAAATGTGTAAGTACAACCTGTTGAGGTTTTTTTTCTGTTGTTTGTGTGTATATCGCTTCATGGTTGGAACTCTACACTGGGCAGCCAACAGGAGGCTCATCCCGGGGGTGGTGAGCTCTTCTCCCAGCAGGCATTAGCTGGTGGTAGTTTTTTGTCTAGGGGTGGGACCTGTGAAATGTTCCCTCTTGCATGTTAATGTGTCCACAGATACTACCATTCTTCTGATTTTGTTTAATTTCACCACAGACATCCTTATGTTCTGGCTTTTATAGTCTTCTGATCCCTCTCCCTTGATGTTCTCAGAGGCATAAATACAGGTGCTGTGTTGCAAATGTTCCCATTGAGGCTAGAATCCCCAAGATCCGCTGGCCTCTGCATTGTACCCTGTTGTGTTTTTCTGTGATGGTAACCCATTACTTGTAATGAGAGGCTTCTTCAGTGAGGGGTGGTTGCTATACTTGACTATAAACATAGGCATAAGATTCTGGTAACACTTTTGAAAGAAGTAAGGTATTTGAAATAGAAAAATTGCTTCCTCTGAATGTTCCTTTTGCTAGACTGTTCTCAGAGGCTTTCATGGAGATCAACCGGACAGCACAGAGCTGTTGAAGGATGTGCTTTGACTTCCTGGAATGTTAGGGTATCTCTAGGCAGATTTTGCTAAATATTTCAAGAGCTTCATGCCTGTAAGAGTCCTCTCTAGATTTGGTGTTGATGAAATTGTCTGCTGCCTGAATTTTTTTTTGACATTTTTCTCAGATATTGTAGACACATTCTCAAATCCTAAAGCCTAGTCATTAGGATGACTTCCTCCTGCCTTTCAGGATAAAAGAATAGGATAAGCTTGGATAGCATGCATTAACCCAAAATTATTTTTCAATATCAAAAATATAATAATTATTAATATTATTCATAAACTACATTTTGGGTTTTTTTTTTTTTGCTACTTAGCTTTTACTTTAGAGGGGAAAATTTTTCTAAAGAACACCAAATATGTCTCCTCATCAAATGAGTGACTTCCAGTTGCTTACTGTGAGTGGGTTGGCAGGAGTGCTCCAAGTTACCTAATGCCTCTTCCCAATAAGAGCCCTCTCCATGTGCTCTAGCCAAACATCATCCAGCCGTTTGATCCCTTGCTCATGACACCATACGATACTGACTGTAGTCATTGTGAGTCTTTCCATTGTGAGTAAAAGTTACTTTCTTTAAATTCATCTACAACTAGTTTAACTCAAAACAGTGGACATCAATAAAAAGTTAAACTTCAGAAAGATAGAGTCTCTCTTGTCCCATGTCTTTTAGGTCCTTAAATATCTGCAATGGAGCATTTCTCCTACTAGTCTTTTGTATTCCTCATCAGTCATTTCAGAATCCAGTAAAAATGTTCTACATTAAGTTTATTTCCTTATTTATGTGTGTTTGGGGGGAGTAGATATGACCATACATGTGGAAGTCAAAGGAGTGTGGGAGTTGGTTCCCTTCTTCTAGCAGGTGACTTCTGGAGACCGAACTCAACTTGTAAGACTTGACAAGAGTATCTTTGCCTACTTTTGGCCATCTTGCTGACCCAAAAGTGCTCTATTGTTTAACTATTGGTTTGGAAACATTCAGATTTTCTAGATTATACAATATATAATATCACAACATACCTCAGCAAATACATTTGACTAACAGCTCACGTATTTATTAAGCAAAAGAAGTCCATAGTCAATTATTGAAAATATGTAGGTACCCAAATTAATGACATGTTTACAGGTATTTATATTATTAAGGATCTGTAAATTTTTCTTGCCATTTTTTCATATATGTCTTATAAATATTTTAATTACATATACACTAGTGAAAATAATTAGTATGTCTTACTATTATCAAGATTATTCAAAATACGTTAAACATTTATTTTTATGTGAAAAGAATATTTTTTCACTAAAATACATAGCTAAAAACAAAAATATTTTAGTATGAGAAGACAAAAAGATAATTTTCAATTCTGGGGCTAAAGTTTAGACAGTTATACTGCCTGGTCTGCAAGTATAAGAACCTGCTTTCAAACCCCAATACCTACTTCATAATCTAAGCAAGGTGATGTACATATGTAGTACTAGGGCTGGGAGGTGAAAACAGTAGAGAATTCCTTGAAACTGAGTCACCAACCTACCTATTCTACTTTATAAGCCCCAGGTCCTGCTGGGAGATATCTCAAAAATCAAAGTAGGTATCTCAGACTTCCACAAATCACACACACACACACACACACACACACACACAAAACACACACACGTGCTTGTTTTGAATAGTAAGTAAAGGAATGAAGTGAGAGGTTCATTATAGCTTACTTTCCCAGGGCTAAGGAATTTAGGAACACAACAGAATAATACCTATGGAATCTAGAAAATGAATTAAAACATGAAGCTTACATATTTAGTGAATTGCAAAACAAATAATTGAAAAAATGATTTGTCTAGAACCTTAAATTAGCTCTAAGACTTTTTCAGATAATTTTTTAAAATACTAATAATACATACAAAGTGATTAGACATGAGGTTTGCAACTTGTAAATCATCCACACAATAAGAATTAGCTCCTGCTTCATTATGGTTCCTTTAGCCCAGTATCAATTTGGAGCAGAAAAATATCAGCCTCACCCACTCACCTTGGGAAATAGTAGAGCAACAAGGAGGGAAGGATCCGGCTCCTTCCGTAATCTCATGAGGCACAGACACATCTGTCAGTCTGTACAACTCGACTCTAAGTTGCTGCCTCTCAAGTTGTCATTCCTTTTGGCTACATTACAGCAATTTTGACTTTACCTCCCCTGAATCACCAAGTATCTGAAAGTCAGCTTCCATCACGGTTTTCTTCCTCGGGTAAGAACTGTTCAATTTGATATTATTGTTGTCGTTTCAGAAAAGGAAGCTTTTAAACCTAATCTAGTTGTTTTTGGTTCATCTCCTCTGGCAGATCTTGCTACCTGTATATTCCTGAAAACGCACAGAGCATGAACATTTTAAGGAAACTACTCTTTCGCTCTTCCATCGTTGAGGGTCACACACCAAACTTGACATATGCGCTTGGAGTATAAATTTATGGCACATTTTTCAAGGCATTCACTGTCAATTCAGCTACATTGCTATTTTCGACTGTTTTATGATGTCAATTTTTCTCCGTCTGACACTCTAGTGGATTCTAACACACACACATTCAGTGAGGAAGTCCAAACACCAAAGAAATACTGGACTATCAATCAAGTAACAAACACTGAGTTCCTACTAGGGAGCATTACTCTGGTGGGTGAGAATGATACAGAGAAATATAAAACATGACTCCTGACATAAAAGAGTATGGGAATTTGGGAGGATAAGTACACATGCAGACATAGAGACACACACTCAAATGCACACATGTACACACGCATGCACCAACACATTCATATATACATACACAAACACCCACACATGAATCAGCAAAAAATATGTACAGAAACACACTTTCACAGAAACACACATGCACAGCCATATACATACATGCATACATCCAGATGCATGTGACACAAAGACACATGTGCACACAAATACTGTTGCTACCAAGCATATAATAATTTCCACTAAGTTCATAGAAATTATTTAGTGGTAATATTTTAAAGCAAAACTAATACAAAAGCATAAAGATTCTTAAATACGCTGGGCGGTGGTGGCGCACGCCTTTAATCCCAGCTGGGAGGCAGAGGCAGGCGGATCTCTGAGTTCAAGGCCAGCCTGGTCTACAAGAGCTAGTTCCAGGACAGGCTCTAGAAACTACAGGGAAACCCTGTCTCGAAAAACAAAAACAAAAACAAACAAACAAAAAAAAGATTCTTAAATACACTGCTACCACCCCAGGCACATTCCAGTTCTTTATATGTGTGGCCCTATTCCAGATAGCTATATATTATTCTGTAAATATAACTTCAATTTTTCTCATCTGTGTATAATATATTGTCATCTACATGGGCTATACTTTTTAAACTTTCTTTTAGATTTTTAAATCTTTTTTTCTCAATGTTTAAGTCTTCCGAGTCTTTAAGGTATTCTCTGAAATAAAATCATGACAAAGACAAAAGCACAAGTAAAACCATGATTCATGTACGATGTTTCCAGGAAATCTAAAATGTGAGAGAATGAAGGAGTAATGTCAGCCTGTTGACTATCCTTCTAAGGACGTGTCTAACCATAATGAACTGGAATTGCCTGTTCAGAGTTTACTTATTTGCCCAGAACAGCCTTAGAGTTTGCCGGTAAAATGAACTTGTGTCAGAATTGGAATAAAAAAGATTGGGCCATTATTTCCTGTAGGGAGTTAAAGGCAGGTGTGTGGGCACAGGCTGTGTCCTAATGGGATCCTGGGGTGCTCTAAGCAAGTTCATTCTTCACTGTTGCAGGCTGAGATAGAAATTATTTCACATAATCACTACTTTTGAGGTCACATTTAGCCATATCACTTCCCACCTTTGAGCTGAGGTCTCTGTGAAGACTTTCCTGAACGTAAGGGGCTATTTCTTTGACCTTACCTCTTCTTAGCCTGCCACATTATGTAATCCTGTTTTCTAGTCTAAAACTCTGGTCCTTGTACTACACCATATAATAACTCTGTTGTCCTGGCTGAATCTCAATGGCCACAGGTAAGAACTCTCAGGTATGCAAGGAGGTGATTTTAAAAGACTCTTACTCCTCCAGGCAACCACCCTCTAAAGAAAATTAGAAAACAATGCGTATTTGCACCAAATTCCCAAAGCAACAGATCACTCACCTACAGGAACAATTGAAATGTTATCTAAAGGAGTAAAGAAACTCTCAGCCTAGCATATAAAGTGGATTCACTTTCCAGATGAAGACCGGGTGGAGCCACTAGTTACTTTATATTGACCAACTGTATTTGCTTATTTGAATATTTTTTACTAGTTATAATAAAAAATAAAGATCATAGCCATATAGAAGGGGACAGTATAAAATGCATAATAGGCTTAGAGACCCCACTCAACATGGGCTTTGTTTTTCTTTTTCAATTTAAGATTAAATATGTGTGAGTTAAAAAAATTAAAAAGAATGTGACAGTTGCTGATTCTAGGACCTGAAAAAACAAAGTCAAATAAGATTTCAGGACATAAGTTTGTGTTTAGTCTTATGCCCAAATCCACGAAGTCACCACAAAAGCCAACCAGGAGACCGAGTCCCGTTTGTAAAAACAAAGAGCTTTTATTTTAATCAAGCTTGAAAACTCGGTCTCTCCACATGTCCAACGTATTAGAATAAATTAAGAGCCCCAAGCTCAGTTAGAATTGGTTTTCTATAGTAGTAAAGGTGGGGGTGATGGGTTTCTGAGGTTCAGGACTCCTCATTGGCTGACATTTGTCTAGGGATGTCCTGGTGAGTGTGTTTTGGCAGGTGTTCCTATCTATAACAGTTGGAATGCCAGGCATTTCCTTTAAATGGTCTGTTCTTGCCTGGAGGTCTGGTAATCTTAGCTTGTGGTTACTCCTGCAACCAGGTATTGCCTCAGGGTAAACTACTGAGACTCAAGCCTCTTATTAAATTTATTGATGGCTGGGTTTTACCCTGGCAGGTGATAATAGTTGGAAGTAAAGAACTTCCTTTGGGTGACCTGCCCATACTTAGCTTATCATGGCTGGCCCCCACATTCAGAAGGTCCAGCAAACAAAAACAAAGAGGATGAAAAGTCAGACACCAAACCGAGCTTTAGAATGCAAATATATCTAGGAAGAAGACTGAAGTGATTAATGAAATATAACAGGAGAAGGTAGATAAACAGAAGAAATCTCTGTAGAAGAAATCAGAATATTTTGTAGAACCAGAGTAAAATGGATTAGTTTAAAACAACAGCCACAATTATCTTGATAGGATTGGGAAAACCAGTATATGTGGAGAATTTGAATATTATCCTTTATATACTTCCTATACTAAAGAGCTTTTGGTCCTGCAACTCAGAAATGCCTCGTGTCAAGGTTTCAAGTTTCCATTTTAGATACCTTTGTTCTTTGCTTAGTCTATCCATTAAATATGCTTTTAACTATCAAAACCTAAGTTGTATTGTCATGCACTTTATCTAAGAACTGCCACAGGCAATTCAAATTACTGTCAGTGTCAAAGAGAGGAGCTAGAAGTACTGTCACAGTACCTGCTAAACTGCAGAGACTTCCATACCAATCTGAAGGGGTTCTGTTCCTTGCCTGAACACATTGATCAATACACAGTGGGGAATCAGTTTTATAAACCTTATAGGATAAGCTCACTTTATAAACCTGATGTGTCGTGAATTTTTATCAAATTACATACAGAAAAAAATTTAAAGTTGGAGGAAATACTTGGCAACTATACAAATAATCATTTCTATTTAGACTAAAGAAATACATAACTCAACAGAAACAAAAAATAACTCAATTTAAAAACAGATTAAAATCTTGAATAGTTTCTCATTTAAGTATGACATAAAATTGACCAAAAATATATGAGTAGATGATTAAAATCATTAATCATTAAATAACTTAAAATAAGATCTTTATTGAACTATGTAGTAAGGAGGATTGCTGTCATCACAGAAAGTAAAAATAATAAGTAAGATATGGACATCGGAAATTTTATGTACTCTCAGTGGGATTAGAAGATGATAAAAACCACTATAGAAAAAAAAATGGCAGATTCTCAAAAAACTAAAAAGGGAATTGCCATAAATGTTCCAAAGTAGAGTGCATCAGAAACAATTGAAGCATGATCTAAAAGAAATATTTGCACATTGTTGTTTATAGCAGTAGCATTAAAATATAGTCAAAAAGTGACAATAGAGAATGTTTCTAAAGATTAGGAATGACTCAAAAAATGTGGTCTGTGTAATGGAAAAATGAAATGGATTAATAAAAATGCCGCACAATCCCTGGTGGTGGCAGAAATGCTACAGATCCCCAAGCAGTGGGAGTGGGCCATGTGGCAGCAAGCAGTGGGCCTGAGAGCAGCCAGTCCCAGGGAGGGACGGCTGCAGATCACCGAGTGGTGGCTGGTCCCAGGCAAGGAGACACACTGTGGTGGGCAAGAGACAGAGACGTGGAGAGGCACGCCATGCAGAGTGAGGCTGGGTATTTATTCAACGGGTTATGGAGGGGGAAAGAAAAAGGCGAGAAGAGCAGGGGGAGAGAGAAGGGAGAGACAGAAAGAGACAGAAGGGGGAAGGGGAGAAGTCTACTATAGACATTCTCTATAATACAAACATACATACATTTAAAAACATTTAAAAAGGGTTTAGATGAATTGATTCTATGGCAGGCAGACAATACTCCTCTTAGATCATTAGGTTAACAAATAAAAAAAACTCCAATGTTATAATGTGTTACCTCTTTTGGAGTTATTGACCAGTGAGGTCCCATATGTTATCTCTCCCACCAAATGTTACAGGCTATGCTCCATGCTCTTGGTGACCTTTAAGCATTTGGCAAAAGTCCCGAGAGGATCTCAAAAGGCTTGGGGAAAGAGTGAAGATGATCAAAATACATTGTATAAAATTCTAAAAGAACTAATAAGGATTTTTAGTAAAAGAATGGCATTTCAAGACATTGGATATATCTGGTGATTAGAAAAACTTTGCAATCTAGCTTAAACACATAGACATTATGCCAAAGAAAGAAGCTAGTGGCAAAAATACAAATGGTGAGCTGCATGATTCACCTCACCTGGGAACTCAGGTCGTCAAGTTAGAGGAATGGTAAGAGTTAATCCTGATTATCAGAGAGGACAAGCAGGGAAAGGAAGAGCAATTTATTGGACTTTACAAGGCAAAAAGTTCTAGAAGATTGGTTTCACCAAACTGTAATAGATACTTTACCAAAATTAAAGACAAAATGTTTTAGGCACCTCTAACTTTTTGCGTCGCAACATAGTATAAGTCTCCCATTCAAGGCAAAGGGATCACAAAAAGTCTTCCCTCCAGTAGCACATTGTGTTGCTTAGTTTTTATATCCACTTGACACAAGCTAAAGACTTCTGTCTTAGCATTCTACGGCTGTCATAAGACACCATAACCCTAGCAACTCTTACAAAAGAAAGTATTTAATTGGCGTTCACTTACATTTTAAGAGGTTTTATGTGGTAGTGTAAGTCAAATCAGTCTTTTCCCCCACAACTTGCTTTTGGTCATGGTGTTTCTTTGCAACAATAGTAATTCTAAGAAATACACACATTTTAATTAAGTTTGTAATTTTTGAATTGGACTGAACGCATAGCTATCTTCAGTCACGTGGAGCCATATGTCACAGGCCATATATTTTGTAGGGGTGTTTTGGGATTACATTTAGTGTGTGTGTGTGTGTGTGTGTGTGTGTGTGTGTGTGTAATACCTCAAAAATTTTGTTTTAGGCATACTCTTATTTTGTGATCCACTTAATAAGGGTGGTGGGACCCAAACTTGGGGCTTCTGATGGAGCAGCAAGAGCTAAGTCATATCTTCGGCCCTGGAAAATTTTATTTTATATGATATTTTTCCCTTTGGTTAGAAGCAATAAAACTGATTTACAAATTATCTTGGTTAGCATGCCAGGTTTTATAATTTAAAGTGAAATGTTCCTGTTTTAGCTGCTTTTATCTTGCTATAATAAGGCGGATCTCTCAGTTCGAGGCCAGCCTGGTCTACAAGAGCTAGCTCCACGACAGGCTCTAGAAACTACAGGGAAATGCTGTCTCGAAAAACCAAAAAAAAAAAAAAAAAAAAGATACCATAACCAAGGCATCTTAAAAAAAGAAAGCATTTTTATGTAGTACAGGTTTTTTTAAATACAACCTAATGATTCTTTAGATTTGCTCTGAGTCTGTTGTCATGTTCCCCTTTTGGGTCTTTTTTTATTATGTTGATTTGGATATTCTCTCTATGCCTTTTAGTTAATGTGGATAAAAGTTTATCTATTTTGTTGATTTTTCTGAAAGAACCAACTCTTTGTTGCATTGATTTTTTTGTATTGTTCTCTTTGTTTCTTTTGAATTGATTTCAGGCCTCAGTTTGATTATTTATGGTTGTCTACTCCTCCTGGATGTATTTGCTTCTTTTTGTTCTAGAGCTTTCAGGTGTGCTGTTAAGTCTCTAGTATGAGATCTCTCCAGATTCTTCATGAAGACACTCGGTGCTGTGAACTTTTCTCTTAGCACTACTTTCAATCTGTCCCGTACGTTTGGGTGCGTTGAGCAATCATTTTCATTAAATCCTAGGAACTCTGTAACTTCTTTATTTCTTCCTTGCTCCAATGGTAACTCAGTAGAGGGTTGTTCAGTGTCCATGATTTTATAGGGTTTCTGTTGCTTCTGTTGTTGTTAAAATACAGCTTTAATCCATGGTGGACTGATTTTTTTTTTTTTTTTGTATATAATGAGGCTTGCTTTGTGGCCAAATATATGGTCAATTTTGGAAAAGGTTCCATGGGATCCTGAGAAGAAGGGATTTTGTGTGTGTGTGTTTGGGTGAATTGTTCTGTAGATATTTGTTAGGGCCATTTGTGTCATAACATCTGTTAGTTCTGTTATTTCTCTATTTACTTTCTGCCTGGATGACCTGTCCATTGCTGACAGCGGGTGGTGTTCAATGTGAGACTTAAGTTTCAGTAATTTTTCTTTTATAAATGTGTGTGTCCTTATATAGATGTTCAGAATTGAGACAAAATCTTGGTGGATTATTCCTTTGATGGATATGAAATATCCTTCTCCATCTTTTTTGACCAATTTTGTTTGAAAGCCTAATTTTTTTAGATATTAGGATAATTACACCAGATTGCTTTTAGGTACATTTGATTGGGTAATCTTTTTCCAAGAAATGACAAATTTCTTGCTAGGTACCACCTATGACAGTTAAATTAAGATCCCATAAACAATTTAAATAGAACGATAACCCCTAAGGAAGTAAAAGCAGTCATTAAAAGTCTCTTAACAAAAAAAAAAAAAAAAAAGAAAGAAAGAAAGAAAAGAAAAGAGAAAAGAAAAAAAAAGTCCTGGGCCAGATGTTTTTTTGTAACACAGAATTCTACCAGACTTTCAAAGAAGAAGTAATACCAATACTCCTCAAGTTGTTTCTAAGATGAGACAAAGGAGCCTTCTGCTCCTGCCTCCATATTCACCCATGTCACTGCACAGCCCTACTACACCGTAATGCATCCCTTTAAACTGTAAAAAAAATGCAAACCTTTTCTTCTCTAAGGCTCTTTGTGGTGATTGGTTGCAGCAATGAGAAAAATGAAGACTAACATAAAAGCAGCCTCATTTTACCTTAGCAAGAATGTGCTCTGCAGACTCTTGAACTTACTGATGGCCCTTTTTTTTTTTTCAGATAGTACTATCAGTTCATATGTTTAATGCAGCTTCAGAAACTTTACATCATTCCTAGTGATCATTACATTAAGACAATGATAGTACATTTCTTACTTTGAGGGCTTTATAGGCATATACGTAAACAGATAAACCTAAGATCATAAATGCAAAGCAAATAAGGACGGTGTGAGAAGTTAAGTAATAGAAGTGTACAGGTAACACAAATAGCAGCTTAGCAATTGTCGCGAACACAATGAAAGAAAGCTTTGAAGGGTTCTTATAACTGACATTTAACATGGGCATGGAAGCAAGGAAAGAGGGACAAGAGATGTTTAACAGAGAAGACAAAATCAAAGATGAATGAAACAGAGTGAGCAAGGAACCATCTTTCCGCATTGCTGGGTTAGCAGTGTAAGAGAGAAGAGGACAAAACAGGATGACTTTGCAGCAAAGCGTAAAATGGGGTGATGGGAGGCCTTATCAGTCCCGCTTAGAACACTGCACTTCAAGTTAGGAGTAATGGAAATCCATTGGGGTGTTTGCCTTGAGGTGGAAAGTTACTACCTTACTTTGGTGCAGACAAAAATCACAGCAACAGTAGTGTAGGGTACGGCTTGGGAGGGTTAAGGATACAAAACAGGGATGGCATCAACTAGAAAAGCAAAGTCAAATATTTTAGACTAAATAACTTAAAGTGCATTATAATACAAATATGCATGTAGGACAAGGAAAAAACATTTACAGATATAAATATAAAACTTGGAGGCAGGTCTCTTTTTCATGGCGCCTCCTAGGTGGTCAACTGTGCAAAGATGAAGCTGAATTTATCTTTCCCTGCCACCGGCTGCCAGAAACTCACCGAAGTGGACGATGAACGCAAGCTTTGGACCTTCCATGAGAAGCACATGGCCACGGAAGTGGCTGCTGATGCCCTGGGTGAAGAGTGGAAGGGTTACGTGGTCCGAGTCAGTGGCCGCAATGACAAAGTTTTCCCATGAAACAAGGTGTCCTGACCCATGGCAGAGTGTGCCTGTTGTTGAGTAAGGTGCATTTTTGTTATAGACCAAGGAGAACTGGAGAGAGGAAGCGCAAATCGGTCTGAGGATGTATTGTGGATGCCAACCTGATGTGTTCTCAACTTGGTTATTGTAAAAAAAGGAGAGAAGGATATTCCTTGACTGACAGATACTACTGTGCCTCGTTGGTTGGGACCTAAAAGAGCTAGCAGAATCTGAAAGCTTTTTTTTTTTTTTTTCAAACAGCAAGAGGATTCTTTAATGTCAAAGGCGCCAATGGGGAACTCACTACTTAAGTGAGAATGAGCCCCCTTGGTATTTTTCCAGCAAGCATTTATAGGGTCTCAGGGTTACATAACAGGGAAACATAGCAATAGCAATATCATTGGTCAACTCAAATTAACATATGGAGGGGATCAACATCAGGATGAAAACAAGTCTAACAGGATGAAAACAAGTCTAACATCTTTCTAAAGAAGATGTTGCCCACCAGTACGTTGTCAGAAAGCCTTTAAACAAAGAAGGTAAGAAGCCCAGGACCAAGGCACCCAAGATTCAGTGTCTTGTGACTCCACGAGTCCTGCAACACAAACGCTGGCTTATTGCTCTGAAGAAGCAACGAACAAAGAAAAACAAGGAGGAGGTTGCAGAATATGCTAAACTTTTGGCCAAAAGAATGAAGGAAGCCAAAGAAAAACTCCAGGAACAGATTGCTAAGGGGCGAAGGCTGTGCTCACTTACAGCTTCTATTTCTAAATGTGAGTCCAGTCAAAAATAAGTCTATAAGGGTAACAGATAAATGATCAGACCTTGAAAAAAAAACCTTGGAGGCATTTATAGAATAAATTTACAGAATGTGATAATTATCTGGAATGCTTTATAAAGAAGAGAAATCTAGAATTTCTCATTTTTCCAAAGTTTAGAACCTTCAACAAATGGAGTATAGGAGGTAAGTAAACCTGGAGAATTGAGGAAAATGATTTTTTCAGAAGTCCAAGAACTACTAAGTTTTATACTGAGTTGAGCATGCAAATGTTATGAATAACTTAAATCTGCAACTATGCACCTCAAGGATAATATTAAGATTAGGATAAAGGTTTTAAATTGTATACCGATGGACAGCAAATGTTAACAGCAAAGATATAATAAATGAATTGCACAGAAAACTACAATTCCTGGAATCTGTAGACATTTCTACAAAGATAACAATATGAACAAAACTGAAAACATTCTCAACATTATGCATTATTTTTCTCACTGAAAATAGAATTAATCTGTAGCATCCATCCAAATTCTTTCTTTTAGCTTGTTTTAAAGAGAAGATAAAAACTTTATACAAATTTCTTAGATAAAGATCAGGTGAAAGCAGGCAAAACACCAATGCACATAAAATAAAATAAATCTTAAAAATATCAGATGAAAATAGAAAATGTCATAATGGTTGTTACCAATGGGCAGTCAGCTTAAGAACTTCTGGGTGCCTAGTAGTGCCACGGCAATACATTCGTGACTTCAGTACTAACCGACTCACGGTCTTTCCATCCCCTCTAGCTGTATTTGAGATGGAGACCAGCTCAGTCTCTTGTCTATCATGCCTCACAGAGGAAAGGATTATTCTCAGAATTTCTATGAACTGTTTACACCGTGTGCTATTGCTATTTAAAACTGAGCTTATATATCTAAAATCTTTTTTAGGTTTTAACTGTGTTTACAATTCATTTAACAACTGTGTTTGGCATAAACGAGTTTTTCTGCATTTCACCCATTGTACATATTCTTCATTGACAGCATAATTTTGGACTCTAAAATAGGCTACATGAACATACTGAAACAAAATTCTAGTGAAAATAGCATTCTAGATAGGATTCTACCCTTGAAAAGAGTACACTAGATTAGCAATTAATGAGGAAGGAAGAATACTTTTCTCTAGGAATGAACCCAATGATGGGTTGACCATTCACAAGTTCTCAGTCACAAGTACGTATGTAATTATAATGCTAAGTAGATTCAACATGGGTTTTACACATCACACACACATATTAGAAACAGTGCAAAAGATAATTGGAAAGTATAAATTGGATAAACTACCAGCAATGAAGAATTTATTCTGTAGGAAGTTCCAAGTAATAGTGTTAATATATGCATGTATTTTAATGCATATATAACAGCAATATTGAAGAAAAGAAATCATAAATTTGAGAGAAACTTCAGGGGACATGGTGAGTTCAAGGGGGGGCTGAAGGGGTAGAAATAAAATAAATACAGTACTTACTTTTGAAATTCTAAAAATAATTAAATAAAAAATGGGAAGTTAAGTTGGTCATGTATGACACCTAAGTTTAATCCCTCCTTCTGAACATAAAATACAAACTCTTCTGGTTTCTATAAAATCACATTTCATAGGCAATTGCATATTATTCTCAAGTGATGTTGTCAGAGAGCTATGCCTCAGTAAATGCCTAATAGGTTTGTACATAGTGGGAGGGTAGATAGTTTAGTAGATATAGGGTAGACAACTGTGACTTTATCCTGCTTCCTGTAAATGAAGATTAAATAATGACTCCATTCACCTTGTGATTTCAAATTGCTTAAAAGTATGTCAATATTATATTTATTACCAGAGACATAGGTGAATTATTAATCCTTCAACAATCATCACAGATAAGAAAAGCTCTCTGGATGTGTAACAGGACAAGAGAGCATTTCCACAAGCAACACAAGAACAGACGGAAGAGTAATTTAGGTATAAATGCTCTCAGTTTCACGTCTCCCAACTGAGTGTGTTTTCTCATCAGAAGGGAAAAGCTCTTCTGATCCCCAACTTCCACCTTCTAAGAATCCATCAAAGAATTGAGAGGGGAAGCTGAGAGCTGAAGCTAGACACTAAAATTCCTTTGCATTAAATGTGAGCTTATCAAGAATTACTGCAGCAGGTGCATAGGCCAAACAGGGAGATAGATATTATACCTTTTGACAAGAAAATGATCAAGAAAATGTTGCTATATCTCAAATACAATGTATTCTGGAAGACTTGGAAACAATTTCCTAATGCAACAAAAAACTTGAACAAATGCTCTGCGTAATGCAGGAAGGTGGTGGTCAGGGTTACTCTGAAGAAGAGAAATACAAACACAGTCCTAAAATTCTTCCAAAGAACATAAATTGAAGAAATGGCACATTGAGTAAAAAGAAAACTTGTTGCAATGTGAAAGGAACTGTGTTTGAACCACTACAACCACATGAAACCAAGTGTGTTACTGTGTATCTGTAATTTCTATGAGTTTCTATGGTGACTACGGAGTCTACAAGCCGAAGATCTCTGAAAGCACATAGGCCAGCTAGCCTGGTGTAGGCTGTGGCCAACAACAAAGGGACAAACCTTCTTTCAAACAACTTGGAAAGGAAGGACCCAATCCTGAAGTTCTCTTCTAAATCTCACATGCAATTGTAACATGTGTGTTTGCATTTGCACACACACACACACACACACACACACACACACACACCACGAGGAGAGAGAGAGAGGGAAAGGGAAAGACAGAGAGAGAGAGAGAGAGAGAGAGAGAGAGAGAGATGAATGCACACACACAATTGAACACATGCTAATACAAAACAGTTCCAAACAAGGTGACTTCCTTGTTATGCTGCAAGACCTCAGGTAATTTGAATCAATTAATAGCTAAAGTGGAAATGAAAGGTTTTGTGGCCAGCAGGGAACTGTGGGAAAATGTCTTATTGATCCAGCGGATACTTCCTTCTCAGGGTTGATGTTCTGAGGCTTCACAGTGTGGTGATCATTGTGCGCTGCTTCATTTAGTTTCTGTCCGTATCCCATTTGATAACATTGAAATGTAGCAGTAGTGATTAATTGTCTGCCTTCCCGTTTCATTCTTGTTTACATTAAGGGTTTATGTAAAAATTAAAATGAGGATTGTGATAATAAAATATGTATGATTATCTGTCACTGTACACAAAACCCCTCCTTCCATGGACTGCTGTTTCAGGATTATGTTCCCTAATGTTCAATGTTAAAAAAAAAAAATAGAGAAATTTGTCATCAAGTTACAGATGTCTTTTCTGCAAATAGATTAAGTTTCTTTAGAAATGAAAAACAAAAAACAAGAAAGAAGGAAGGAAGGAGAAAGGAATGAATGAAGGATAGAAAAATAAAGACCTAGACGGGGTTGGCAAATAGCTTTAAAGTCTATTGCAAGTCACATAAGGACAGACTGCCTCTTTTTCATTACCATTTCACTTAAAGAGAATCTTTTCTGAAATAATAATGGGGCTGTTAAACCTAATTCTTTTGTGCTGCAGAATTTCAAATCCTCCATCTACCAGCCATCAAGCTATAGATCCTATTTAATACAGTTCGCATTAAGGCTAGAGGATCCCAGGCTTCCCAGTCAAAGGTATCAAACCTAATATAAGAAATAGTTTGCTGGAGTGAAAGTCAAGTAGCAACAATATGAGAATTGATTTCTACCCACCACAAAGTACTGAAAAAAAATACTTGAATCCAACTGTCGGTGCACAGGTATTTTTAAATATGATTTAGTATCAAATGTTATTTTAACTAATTATATCTTATATGAAATTTGTTTTGTCATTGATTTGGTACAAAAAAATTAACAATCAACTATTGCATTTATATAAGGATTTTTAAACTATTTCTTTAAAAAATTAGTATCATAGATAAATAAACATTAATCCCAAAGCAGGTAGGAATCCTTTTTAACAGAATAAGAAGACATGCTCCATTTAGTTTCAAAAGAGAGGCAAACCAATACAATATATGCATGTGTATGATACATAATTTATAATGATTTTAATTTGGGTTCATAAAAGAAAATATGAGAGTAGAAAGGGGACTTTTTGGGAAGAGGAGGCAAATTAGTTGCAAACGGTGAGCAGTGAGCGTAACCAGAATATATTACCTATTTATGAAAATGCAATAGGAAACTGATTATATGTATTTAAGACACATGTTAATAAAACTTTGGGAAAAGTATATGCTACTTTTGCATTCTTTATTTAAATTGACTAACTGGCACTGGAGAGATGGCTCACTGGAAAAAATACTTGCTACTTTTCCAGAGGTCCTGAGTCCAGATCCCAGCGATGGTGAGAGGCTTACAGCCTTTAGTGGTGACTCAGCTTCAGGGAATTCTACACCTTATTCAGACTTCTTCAGACACATGCACAAAAAGGAAAATAAATACATCTTTAAAAGTGACCAATGTTTTCAATGAATTTTTACCACAACTTGATGAATTATCAAGACAGGTAACAAGTCCCTGCTGGGAGCATAGCTTTGAGCCTTCCATCGAAGCCTGTTTCACAGTGGGATAGATTTAGATTGTGAAGGACTTCCCACTCTCATAGAAAGTAATAGTTGGAATAGATGTCTGAAATAACATGTGTGTTGTGTGTGTGTGTGTCCCTCCATCTTGACGTGGATTAAGCATAAAAAGCTTGGTCTTGCTGCTTTCTTGGAGAATGTGGCCTAGAGTCAAACTCTGGGATACTTGGAACCCCTGAAGTCATCATTAATATCAGAGTTAACACTGGACAAGACGAAGTGAGACACCAGCTATGGATATACATGTTGACCCTGCTGAAAGTAAGGACAGTGTGTAGAGGCCGAGTTCTTTAGTTATCTCTCCTTTATAAAAACAGGAAAACCCTCATGCCCTAAGTGCTTTCTATAAAAAAAAAATAGTTAACAATAAGAACATGTCACTAAATTAGCAGTGGTTATTGCTCATCATGGAAGATGGTGCAGAAAGATAGTCAACGAGCCGTGCTTATTGCTGAGAGAAAGTGGCTAGGGCAGGGGTGATGCACCCGTGAAACTTCTAAAATATGGCTCTCTAAGTAAGACCTGCATAACAACAGTACTAGATAATAGGCAAGCAAATGAAATATCAGAGGGTCCTACATCTTGATAAAGAACAAAGGCTGTTAATGGTTGTATTACATTAGCCAATGGAAAAAATAGTGTTTTTCCAGGGACCAATCTGTGATAGGTTATGTAATCCCGAATATCAGTTCTCAACAAAATATGTAGATATGAACAATACTAAATAGACTTGGTAGTATGTGTAGACAGGGTGTGTTTGTGTGTGTGTGTGTGTGTGTGTGTGTGTATGTGTGTGTGTGTAATGAAAATTAAAGAAGATTGTGAATTTCAGAGGGATTTGCAGTAACATGAGTGGAGTTAAAAGGTAGACAAGACAGGAGGGAATTATGTAAATTCAGAACTCACGTGAAATTTAAAAATAAAACTTGAAATTCAGCATAGTTTGGCTTGAAGGTAAAATTCTCTATCAATACTTGCATAAATACATGCTTATACAAATTACTATATATGGTACTCACATCTCTTCACATTTGGTTTAAACATAAATCAAGCCTTTCAAATGAACACCATCAGCAAGGGAGTGGCAGAATTTCATTAGTAAAGCATGTTTGTATAGTCTTATTGAGATTCTCTCAGGTAAGGCACTGCAAAATCCTAA
The DNA here is from genome assembly GCF_903992535.2 of Arvicola amphibius. Taxonomy (NCBI): domain Eukaryota; kingdom Metazoa; phylum Chordata; class Mammalia; order Rodentia; family Cricetidae; genus Arvicola; species Arvicola amphibius. Next base: position 159,232,043 of record NC_052051.1, read on the forward strand.
CTTCTAATGTTGAAGTGAACAGATCTTGGAAAATAACATAATTAACTATTTATCTTTAAATAATACCCAACTGAGTATTTGTAAACTAAATGTTCGCTGTGCGGTTAGGTGAACAACCATTTTTTATGTAAACAAAAGCAGAGCTTCTCAAAAGCAGGTGTAATGTAATGTCATTTTGAAAGCACTGTGTTTCTCAGGGGCCATGGATAAAGGCACTACATCCATCTTTGTCAATTTCATAGAGCAGTCATTAGTGAAATGTCACCTTCTGAGGTTTTCACACCTTGAGTCGAGAAAGTTTTTAGTTTCAAAAATAGCAACAATAAAAACAGTATCTAATTGCAGCAGGCACTAAAACCGTGCCACAGACACATTTTGTCATTGTGAAAGATTTAAGCATGTCAATACTGCTGCTGTAATTGTGGCTGTCAATATTATGTCACTGAAAATCCACCTCAGTTGTGTTCCTTCCTTAGTATTTTCAAAGGTCTCTACAATACTTCACTGTTGTAGCAAATGCAATTCATAGACTATGTTCCCTGAGGGATATATGCTGCATTACGCTCTCAAATGTTGATTTGAAATTGTTTTGTCTCTCTTCTAAAGCCATGATTTGAGAATTCCAAAACAGTTCTAAGGAGATCTTTATCCCCCACTCTTCTCCAAGACTTCAAAATAAGGAGCAAATTCAGAGGGTGAATAACTCTCCAACATCTTAAGCAAGATCCAGATATCTGTGTTTACAAACTTTTTAGCAGTTAAAGCAGTTCTGAATACAGGATTCCAAGATGATAATAACTCTTGGAGAGAGTAACTGAATTTGGTTCTCAGACAGCAATTTTCCCTTTCAAAGTAGTTTTAATAACTTAACCTAATTTCAAATATTTTAAAATTCATAAAATGGGAGAGAAAGCCTGTACATACAGTCATAATCCTCTAAGTGTTTATTTTTGTCGTATGTCTATCTTCTTAGGCCATTGTTAATTATTCACTTGGGTTGGACCTATTGGAAACCCACATGCAGTTGGCACTGATTTCATGTCTCTAGAAGTTTTGAAACACATAGTAGTAACCTATTTACTGAGCTCATTTGGCAAGTCCAGTTCATCTGTTAGACAGACTGTGAGCACCGAGAGAAGCCGTGAGACAGCTCTCGGTCTGCGACTATTACAGTCTCCTTGCAGGGACGAAACATGAAAGTCCTGTAATCAGTGGTGAGAGGGTGGATGCAATCTGTGCCTTGGTTGTATAGTCCAGCCTCCTTCAGGGATACTGTCATTTACTTCATGTTGCCGTAACAACTCATAGTTCCTGCCTTAAAACAAAATGTGTTTATTCTCCTATAGTCTTCTGGTATCTAAAATCACCATGGTAAATGGAGCTGTTGTCAGGGCTCCATTCTTTCTGAAACCTCCAACGATACAATATTTACACATTTGTTTATCTTCTGTAGAACACATATTCTGTGACTCCATCTTTCATCTTGCAAGCCAAGCATGCTGCAGCTTTCTTCTTTTCTGGCCTGTGGCCCACGTTAATATCTTCAGCATTTGATCACATACTTCTACAATCCTATCATAAGGACCAATTTGATGACATTGAACCACCCAGAAATTTTATATGTAATTACTTACTGATTTTGAGTTCCTTTGCTGCACCTATAAAGTCCATTTATTTATATAAAATAATATTCACAGATATTGGAGATATTTGATGGGAGAATATTCAACCAAGAATAGATAATATGAATAAGGTTTGCATACCTTGAAAATTTTGCAGTTTGTAGTAATCCTTTGGAATTTCTTCAAGCCATCCGCTTATCAGTCAGTCCCATGTATCCTATGTAATCTTGAGAATTTTAAAATCAGAAATAAATGCGTAATTTTTGTAAAATGAAACTATAATATAAACGGACTATATTACTGATAATAATAACATGTTTGAATTTAAATGACCCATATTAGTTCTTCAAATTACCCTCATATACTCATTTGAGTATTAAACTATAATTTACAATTGGAGCTATATTACCATTTTTGGAAACCACATATAGGTATGTAAATATATATTCGGGCTATCAAAGATAACTTGTGGTAAAAGAAGCCCTTACTAAGTCAGTATGCTTTGTTTAACTAATTTGCAACAAATCACAGTTATTTGATTGATGAAATGTGAGGTTCTGTGCTTACCATTGCTTGAAGTTTATATAATTCCTTTATTATTATTGAGGTTGAGTGCTGAAATTCTCTTGGTGGTATAAATTAATGAAATACTGCAGAGTTCTAATTGATGGCTTTCTCAGATGTCTTCATAAACTGTTATTATTCTGTCTGCAGAGGCTTGTAATCTCTGGAAATCTCATGGCATCTTCACTTCTTGAGACAGATGTTCTAAAATAATTTTCAATTATGTCTTGGTTTTTGGCAGTGAGAGTTAGACAGAAAAAAAACAGTAAACACGTTCTAATCTACTATCTCACTTCTATTGGGTCTTTCACTTGGAAGTGAATATTGGAATATTGGAGGAGTTTCTATGTTAAGTCCTCTCCACCAGACACGCCCTCAGATCTCATCGACATATTCTTTTATCAGAAAATAATTTAGTTTGCATAGTCTGGGGAAATAAAATAGGTATTTTACATGCCTATTTACCTATCCAACCAACATTTGTCAAATTTGCATGTGAAAATTATATGGCAGTACATAAGGTAGAAGGCAAGTTTTTTAAAAAGCGATTTTATTTCCTGAGAGAAGTTCAGATCTAATGAGTAAAAAAATCCCTGACCATTAAATAACATAATGAGTGTTATGATTCATATGAACGGGTTGTATTAAATGTGTACTCAAAACCATCATTGAAATTCAACTTTTAATAAGGGAATTTCTTCTTGACAAATTGAGTTTTGAAGGGCTAACAGGAAAGGCACCCTTGGAAGGACAATCACAGAAAAACACAGAGGAAGGCATGACATGTCATGACATTTAGGTTTACCAAGGACTGTACCAATGGTTAGACTCTGCTTAATTCTTCATAGGAGAAGGGAACAACTAAAGGTCTGTGTATGATTCTTTCTGGTCTCTCCTTTCCAGGCTGCTAGTCTAAAGGTTACTGTATCTCTTTAAGAAGTTAGGACACTTCCTGGCTCCATGTAGGGAGTATAACCATGTTCTTTGCTAGCAGGATAACACTATCCATTGTCATTGTCTGCCAAGAGCTGTTTAAATGGCTCCCTAAATCCTGCTGTGATTCTGCTTCTGCGATGTAAATGGACCACTTTATAGTCCGGCAATATGGTTACAGAAAATAATTCTACCCTCACAACAGAAGGATTAAGTATTGTTGCATATAGCTCAAAGACGAAGAGGCCTTAATTCTGTTACGTAATTTACTAAGGATTCAGTAACGGGGACAGGCAGAAATGGCATATGTCTCCTGGAATAGATGACCTTTTCCTCTCATGCTCTCCATGACAATGCACTGGAGGACTTCACATTCTCCCGGTGTGGGGTTCCCCTCTGTATGCTGTGGATATGTTTTATTACCATTGGTTAATAAAGAAGAAGGCCGGGCAGAATGTAGCTAGGCAGGAGAACTAAACTGAATGCAGTTGGAGTCAGGCAGACACCATGTAGCCACCTAAAATGCAAGAAGTGAGCCGGGCGGTGGTGGCGCACGCCTTTAATCCCAGCTGGGAGGCAGAGGCAGGCGGATCTCTGTGAGTTCGAGGCCAGCCTGGTCTACAAGAGCTAGTTCCAGGACAGGCTCTAAAAAAGTTGCAGAGAAACCCTGTCTCGAAAAACCAAAAAAAATAAATAATAAAAGAAAAATAAAATGCAAGATGTGAGGTAACAAATCATGACCATCATAATAAAATATAAAATAATAGAAATAGATTACTTTAAGATGTAAGAGTTAACTAGGAATATGCCCGAGCCATTGGCTAACAGTGTTGTAATTAATACAGTTTTTGTGTAATTACTTGGGTCTGGGTACCTGGAAGGAAAGCATAGTCCATTTACAGTCACCTGGGTGGGTGTATCTTCAAGAGCATACCGCTGGAACCTAGGGCATTACCACTTTACCATGTTGATCTTGTTTCCAAGAAAACTGTGGATGTAAGTAATGACATATTTAGCACCAGAATTAATTAATAAGCAAGTGTTCCATGTTAATCACTCCAGTTTGACCATACCCATATTGTGTATACTTTTGGGGGGGAGGGTTCTTTTCTAGATGGGTTTTCTCATTTTCTCTGTAGCTTTGGAGCCTGTCCTGGAACTAGCTCTGTAGACCACGCTGGTCTCAAACTCATAGAGATCTGCCTACCTCTGCCTCCCAAATTCTGAGATTAAAGGTGTGTGCCACCACCGCCCGGCTTTGTGTATACTTTTGACATCAAAATAAACTAGCATATTTTGGAAATATGGTATATGTATTCCATCCTTAAAAATCATCCCCATGGGGAGTTTCTTATTGAAGGAAATGTTTTATTATTTGCATATGATATAAATTATGATACACAATTCACTTCTTAGGGAAGTAGTTTACGAACAGTAAAAAAACAAAAAATAAAATAAAAACAAAGGTAATGTAAAGACCCATTCTTCCATTTCAGGCAAAGTTAGTACTATGTTTTCATTTAGCCAAGAGCTTAAAATCATTTAACTTGCATCATGGCCATTTATTTTCATGTTTTATCCCAGTGTGGATACTGTAATGCGGTTCCTTACAGAATGCCAAACATATCCTTTTTTGACTGCTAATAAACCAACCGACATCTTTTTCTCGGACTCTAATATCTCTTTCTCATATTGTCATAGGTCTTGTCTCATTCTTAAGCTATCTTCTCATGAGAACTCTTGGAAAGGTGTACAAAACATGTGTGAAACTCACAGGGCTGTGAAATAACTTAAGAAGCAGATACAATGACACCTAGTGGTCTTGCAAAAACTGCTTTTATTTTCCAGAAGCTGGGCAGATTCAATGAATGTACAAAGAAAATAACTGTGAAAATTGAAGGATTTCAAGCTTAAAATTTGAAGCCGATGTTTTTCACTCTGTAAGAATGTATGTCCTCTACTTATTTAACTTCACATCCCACAGGGGACAAGTTGAACTAATTCCAGAATGATTTGTCTTCGTACAAATCTTTTGTATGCTGAATACATTTGAACATGCAGTATAAAAGAAAAGCAGAGGAAGCGTTCCACCAAAGCTTGTCTAATTTGAATTAATCAATGAGATATTACCTGACAAGCCAGTGGTTGATGGTGTTTAAAGCACAGATAATTGCAGAGCCTCTTCAAGTTTCTTCTTCCCTTTTTTTGATTCAGGGCTATCACAGAAAGCTAAATGAAGTATTTCAGAGCCTTTGACTGCAATTCTTACAAATAAACAAGTATTCCCCTTTCCCTAATTCTCTGAGAATTTAATGAATTTGAAAAACCAGAATCTTTAGGATGGTGATTTAGGAGGTGTAGGTTACTTAAATGATAGCAGTATCACCGTAGAAAGGATTGTGAATTTCCTATGTACCATACTAAAATGTCAAGTTCTATTAAAATAGCTGTTAAGGATGACCTCAACAGTTTATTTTGCCTTCCCTTTGAAGGTACCTGCAATATCCACCTTGTGTAATTATAAGGGAAGTGTAAACACAAGAAACTAATTCTTAGTTCAAGCACACAGCCATCACAACAAATAGGGAAGATGCCTGGACTTTTGTTGTAATATAGCACAGAAAGAAAAGCACATTTTAAACTTGGAATAAAATTTCACAAGGAAAAATGTAGAGCTCAAAAAAATTCACAAGGAAAATGGGAAAATTATCCTAAGAGTTTGAGATTTGAGGTTTGTGGGAACTGGATATCAAGTGCTGCCTCTCTCCCTGTGTCCTCTTGTGGCTGCCTGAGAAGTGGATGTCTGAGTCCTTCCCAGCTGTAGCTCAGTACAAGCCTGAACTATTCTGAAATTCTCAATTCTTTATGATGTCATGCTGTTGATACTGTCAAGCCTAACAGTAATGTATATTATTTATCTTATTTTTCTTTTAAATTAACTAAGCTATTACATTTTTTTAATTTTATTAACATTTTAAATATATAAATCCACCAAATATAAAAATTATTTTAAATTTCCAGGAAATGTTAAAGCATATTCCGTTAGAAAAGTACCAAAAGGCTCAATCATGGGTAACCCATATATGTTATATAGCTGCATAAACTCTACATTCCAAGAGGGATCTGTTTACTGATTTATCATCAACATGTACCTGCTGCTGCCTCAGGCTATCAAAGCCGTGAGGCTTCACTCCCAATCAAGGTTCCCTACCCTCATGCCAGCAAGGCTGGTTGTGTTCACCAGAAACTCGTGGTGAAACTATTATGTCACCAAGATGCAGTGAGCAGAGGGGAAAAAGCCCGAGGTGAAAATATATCATACTGTCTCACCTTGCGTGATAACTCTTGTTTCAACATAGGCTTCCTACTGACTGGCTTACACTTGCTGAGATGTTTTTTTGGAACATCCTCCTCTCTGAACACTTACATCCAATGCTATCATGCCCAGAAATTCTTCCTTTCTGTTCTTTAGATTGGAGTTCCTTCCGGCAGCAAATAATTTAACGTTCTAAGAAAAGAAGCCTTTAATTTGGAGGTGTTAAGTCTTCAATAGGAGGAGATCTCATTTAATTTTTCTGATTTCTAAACATATTTACCAGGTCGAGGCAGAACACTGCAGACATAATAAGCATAGTAAATGGTTGATTTAGTGACAGAGAAGAGAATAATGAGCGGTTTATTCGCACAATAAGATTATTCATGCAGCTTATCTACATTGTATTGACAAGCACTTAATGAACAAGAATCCACAGGAAAAACCCAAAATTGCTTCCTTGTTTGCAAATACTGTTGTTTACACAGCATTGAAAACAGTTTCCAGGATAAGGGGCCTTCTTTGCATATTTTATGCTCTCTTAAAATTCTCATTCTGAATTTAAAAAGGTGAAATAAGTAGGTTTTTCAACTTTATATCAGCTATTAACTTTTAAAACAAAGATTATAAATCTTATATATTCCGTATTTTTAATGTATTGAAAAGAGGTCTAAATGGCTACTGTTACATAACTACAACATAGTTGTAAGAGTATATTTTTAATGTTTGAAATATCTCATCATTTACCTTCTCCATAAACCTTTTCTACTACTTTATCTACAAAACAGATTAAGAAATATAAAAATATAATCTTAAGATACTACTTCTATTGTGTACCTTTAGCAAATTAACCCACTATGAGATGATTTGGGGATTTTTCTGCATCATGTAGTTTTCACATACACAATTATTTTTGATTGCATCATAACTGTACAAAATATGCACTTTTACATAAGCTATATGTTATTAAAGAAGCAAAGCTTTCTAAAACTTTTATTCTTTAGTTTGATTGTTTTTAATATTTGAGAATTGATCTTGAACTAATTTTAGAAAATTATCAATCAAAATTTTCTCCCATGCCTGTGTTTATAGGCGTAAGCATTTCAAACAAAGGTCACACCTAGCTAAACTAAAAACTGAGGTTTTATTTTAGGAATGACTTATAATAAATTCACTTCTATCCCAGTTAAATGCTAAAATAACAAAGTCACATGGGAGCTCCAGAAGATATCTTTCTTTTAAGATACAGGCACCAGGTCCTCTGCATATATGTTGGGCTGTTTGTTAGCTTGGCATTTTTGTGGGACTCCTAACACTGGGAGCAGGTGTGTCTCTGACTATTTGGCTTGTTCCTTAGATTCTTTTCCTCCTATTGGGTTGCCTTGCCCAGCTTTGATATGAGAGCTTTTGCCTTATTGTATTCTCTCCTGTAATATTTGGCTGCTTTCTCTTGGTGGGCTGCTCTTTCTGGAGGTAGAAGAAAGGGAGTGGATCTGTGGGAGAGGAGATGTGGGGGGAAACTGGGAGGAGTGAGTGGAGGGGAAGCGGTAATCAGGAAGCACTGAATGAGAGAAGAATCTATTTTAAATTAAAAAGAGAATTTTCAGAGAGCTTGTAAAAAAGTTCAAGATGGTTTTTAGCACAGGACAACATAATTATTTAGTGTGTAGCCGTCACACTCACCCCTTGCAAAGCAACATTACAAAACATGAGTGGAAAATTAAAGCCAATGTTATTTTTTAATTAAAGTGTTTAGTTACACGCCGATCTTTTGAGAGAATAAGAACATGGAGTGGAGGCATCTGAATTCCAGTGACTAGCAAGCCAGCCACACACTTTCCACGGTACCAATAATGCAGGTACCAGACTACTAATCCACATCCTGCTCTATCCCTGATTGTACAAAACCAGCCTATGGTAAGGAGTTAAGATGCCTTAGTGCCATAGGAAAAATGGCTGCGAATGCATTATTCAAGATGTGATTTTGCTAGTCACTCTGCTTGTTGCATGATAAAATACTTAAAAAGAAATATTTCTAGGAAGCTGTTGCTCATATTCACTGTAGGTCTTCCTGTCTCCCTCAGTTAACCTCTTCTACGTATTCCCCAATGGGCATGCCCAAGGCTTCTCTCCTAGGTTACTGTATACTCTATCATGTTACTGATCAATGTGAGCCATCACAGTGATGTTCTTTAAAGTAAAGTGATATTTTTATCTCATGAAATAAAAGCATGTATACACATTATGCATCAACGTAAAAATCAAATGTCTTGCAAATTTTGGTATTCAGTTTTCATTCATGCTAAGTAATTTTGACTAAGGCGACCCATCCGAGTGCTTTTATCTCATATGTATAAATCTGTTTTATTAGAATATTTATTTGGTTAGAACCAAAGCGAACAAAATGCGGGGCAGGCATCTTTTCTTTTCACATGTTAAGCAAGACAGAGTGAGTTAGAAGTAACTAGGTTGTGTTTGTCAGAGGTGAACTCACTGGCTTGATGAGAGAATCATGGAGAGACACCTTGGCATGTTCTTAATGAGTTTAGGGAGAGAACAGAGGGGAAAAACCCACCGTCAAAGTGGGTACACTTTCCCAGAAGCCATCCAGCCACAAGGACAGGAAAACGCTCCTTGCTTCCTCTGTTTCTTCCTGGGCTAGTCGGTCCTGCGGCTGAAGCTGTCTTCTTCTGCAGGCATTATACCAGAGCATCTCTGGATTGTTTCAGTTACTTATTTGTTTATTATTTGCTTGCTTGCTTGCTTATTTGCTTGTTTCTAGCAGCCATGTGTCTGATCCATTGAAATTTTCTAATGTACAACTGTAATCTTCTACTTATAGCTAACAGTACTAACTCATTTGAAATGTATATGGGACACATTTTCCTTTTTAAAAGAATGATCATGAATGGCACCTGAAAACTAATGAAGGCTATGTAGTGGAAGGTGAAAGCAGAAAATATCTGTTCTTGTTGCAAAGGAGGAAGCTGTTGTTGACAACAGTGTCTGTGTCCATTCCCAAATTTAGAACTATGGATTTTGTCTCAATACAACACAGAGTGGAGATCGAGGGATTCTATTCTAAATTTCATCCATAGGATGGGTAGACAAAATGGTCTGCAAAGGTATCCAAGTGGCTAATTTCTTTGGCAGTAGTAGTGTGTATAGGAGTATGTTCAGTGTAGCAAAATTAGAGTAGCCAATAATTTCTTACTGTAAGAGATTATTCATTCATTTTTGCCCTTCTTATTTCATCTATTTACATTAATTATTGTTGATGAGTTAGAGAGAGAGATCAACCATTAAAGATGGAGGTTCACAACCAAAACAATAGTTTTTGACTTCTTAATGCATAATAAAACCCAGCTACATTCTTGAGAGTTCTAGGCCCCAAGAATTTGATTGAGACTGCTAAGGCATCCAGCTTTGTGGGCTGAGCAGCTAATAGAATCTTATGTAGAAGACCATTGTTGGATTTTCCCTATTGTATAAGTCAATCTCGCAAATCCATTTTCATAATATATATTTTTTCTAATGGTTTAGTTGTTCCAGAGTGTTCTTTCTAACACTGTTTCAGGAAAGCCTAACTGCTGAAAATGTGTATAAGACCATAGAATAAACAAAACACTGAGATTCATATTCTGCTCACTATCTTTGTTTCCTGTCTTTTAAATTTTTTTAAATTGGTTTTATTGAGATATACATTTCTCTTTGCTCCCCTGCCTTCTTTTCTCCTCCCCTTCAACCCTCTCTCATGGTTCCCATCATTCAAATTATTCAGGAGATCTTGTCATTTTCTACTTCCAATGTAGATTAGATCTATGTATGTCTCTCATAGGATCCTCATTGTTGTCTCTGGGATTGTGATTTGTGGGCTGGTTTTCTTTGCTTTGTGTCTAAAAGCCACTTACGAATGAGTAGGTATGATATTTGTCTTTTTGTGTTACCTCACTCAATATGGTGTTTTCTAGATCCATCCATTTGCCTGCAAATTTCAACATGGCATTTTTTTCTGCTGTATAGTACTCCACTGTGTAAATATACATTTTCCTTATCTATGCTTCAGTTGAGGGGCATTTAGGTTGTTTCCAGGTTCTGGCTTGCTGCGCACCGCACCTCCTGTCTGCGCTCTATGCGCTAGAACCCAGTTTGCAAGCTTCAGGCAAGGGGCTGGAGGTTGAGGAAACACATGCAGAGATAGACCGACACACAGACCTTCAATTGCTGGTACCAAAAGCCCCCTTTAAGAGCACCATGGAGGCTTAAATACCTTGCAGTCAATGGCCAACAGGTGAAAATCCCATCCTCTGATCCTCTAGGCAAAGCACAGCTTTTAGTCACTTCAATTAGAAGGCTCTAGACTGGGAAGAACAGCTGAAGGTCAGGACTCATTAGTCCCAACACTGACTATGACAAACAATGCTGATATGAACATAGTTGAATACATGTCCTTGTGGTCTGATTCAGCATCCTTTGGGTATATACCCAAAAGTTACCACTTCCTGGGTCTTGAGGAAGGTTGTTAGCTAATTTTCTGAGATATCACCATATTGATATCCAAAGGGGCTGTAACAGTTTGCGCTCCCACCAGCAGTGCAGGAGTGTTCCCTTTACCCCACATCCTCTCCAGCACAAGTTTTCATCAGTGTTTTTGATCTTGGCCATTCTTACAGGTGTAAGATGGAATCTCAGAGTTGTTTTGATTTGCATTTCTCTGATGACTAAGGATGTTGAGCATTTCCTTAAGTGTCTTTCAGCCATTTTAGATTCCTCTGTTGAGAGTTCTCTGTTTAGGTCTGTACTCCATTTTTTTATTGGATTATTTGTTCTTTTGATGACCAATTTCTTAAGTTCTTTTATATTTTGGAGATAAGACCTCTGTCTGATGTGGTGTTCTCAACATAACGCCAGTCACACAGAACCTCAAAGAAGAGAAAGTGGGTAGTACACCTAAACGCATTGGTTCAGGAGACCACTTCCTAAATATAACCCCAGTAGCACAGACACTTAGAGAAACAATTAATAAATGGGACCTCCTAAAACTGAGAAGCTTCTGTGAAGTAAAGGACATGGTCAACAAGACAAAACGACAGCCTACAGAATGTTTCTTGTCTTTGATTCACTACTTACATTAACCATGATCCTTAGGACCTACTCAAAAGGAAGTGCTAACCTGTTGTGCAACATCAGTGCCCTGGATTTGTACATATCCACTCAGGTAAAAGACACAACCCACATTTGATGACCAATTCTGCACTCTGAAGAAATTTCTGTACCAGAAACTTGAAGCTTTGGAGTTTTTCTTCCAGAAACAATCTGGGATGAGGTGATACATTTTAACCAAGACATTGGATTGCATGTAGATGATCATGTGGGGCAGAAGCAGACTTCTTCTACCTAAACTCCATGGGACTGGAGCTAGAAAAATTTAGCTGCTTACAGCATAATTTAATATAAGGTTGATATTTCTGTCTACCAACTACTCTTATCTATTCTACTCGTTAAATATTTACATCATTTTGAACAGTTAAAATCATATTAACAAGATTAAATTGCCATCAGTGGCTGTTTCTTGCCTTCTTTCATGCTCTATTTTTATGGGTATCAGTACTGACCAGTGAATAGATAGCTAAAACCAAATCAAACAATTCTGTTGCCATTTATTTATTGGTCAAATATATCCAAATTTTTCTTACCCAGTTTTATTTCTTGCTTGAAAGAGAATTTGAAAGTAGGGGTAAATGGGAGGGTATGGAGAATGGAAAGAGAAGGGGAAAATATTCTAATTAAATCATAATCTCAAATGACAGGTGAAAATTGATAATGAGGCATTTAACTCCAAAATAACCACCCTCGGCAGTTCTGGATACAACCAATGCACGTTGGTCTCTGGATGTTCATATCTCCTTACATATTAGATACTTCAGCTTAGGTTGACAAAAAAAACCAAAATGGGAGACTGAAAATAGAAGGGGTTAAATGAGTGTCTTTGTCAAATGGAATTACATAAAGTTTTTAACCTTTAAATAAACCATATTGCCAAGGAGAATTATGTTGACTGCTCATCATAATAACACTGAAAAGGTGCTCTATCCATCAAATGAACTGGTTTGTTATCATTCAGTTTATTCAAGTATTCTTGCTGTAAAATCTGGCCAAAGCCTTTCTGTGTTGAACGCTATCCTGAGTCATCACCATTCCCTCTTCTTTGTTGACTCCTGGAAACCAACACCTGTAAGTCTGCACCTCTACAGTCCTAAATTACTTCTAGCAAGGAAAAGGTCCCTTGGCACATTAAACCCAACAGATGTATATCCTCCTGACTACTTTTCAGATAATATTTTTTAAAGGTTTGTTACTATATAATCTATATAATGACTCTATATCATATTTTTAAATTGTATGTAACATAAACATTACATCAACAGTGTTACTAAACTATTAACAGGTGCAGTTTCTCTCCCCAGAAACACTTCAAATTCTATTTTCAGGAACTACACTTCTGTTGCTATTTATCATATTCCCATGACTCAGAATCTAATATTATGAACAAATGCTCACTTAGAATATTCAGTGACTAGTATGGTCAAAAATTTCTAGTGATGTATCCATCAATTAAATTCCCTCTCTATATGTACCCAGATATGTATTTACACAGAACTATATGTATGCATGTAATACAGTCTCTAATAGCTATATAATTGTAACTATTATACATATTTGTGACTATAATACTGAACTTTACTTATGTTCTACATGTTTGTGAATATAGAAACTATATATTATATATGAGTAAACATATATGAATTTGATACTATATACATTTTCTTTGATATCATATATGTTTCCATACAATTTTTTTCTGAATTTAGACATAATATATAAGATAATGTTTATTGAAATAAAAAATAGAAAAATAGGCTGATGCTTTCCTAATCACTCAGCCATAATTTTAACACTCACCCTAAATGAGCTGAAGCTATCATCTATGATGATGACGTGTAATACACACAATTTGCCTTTTACTCAAAATCTTGAGATATTAACCTGTGGGAATAAAACTGCTAGTAAAGGTTATGACTCACTGGATATAGTACCTCTAATTATCTCTCAAATATAATCATGTTTCCCATGTATGCCTCTTTTTCAAAGCCATAAATCATTATCCAAACTTCTCCCAGTTCTTAAGGAGCAGCACTGCCTTAAGCCGGGCTTCTACTTCTCTGCACCTGTAAGCTTCAAGCCAGTTAACTTTTAGCCCAAAAGAAATAAAATATTCAATTTAATATATTTGTGAAAAATGCATGGAAGCCACAAGAAATTCCTGTGAGAGATGTAAATCTTTTTGGAACATATTTCCTAGTCCCTGAGCAGTGAGCGCGTTTGAAGATATAGCAGCCTGGTGGAGGCAGGATGCAGCCCTTATTCACATCTGCCAGCTAATAGAAGGATAAAACGCTACAGCTGCCAGAGCAAGTATTAATCACTCGAAGGGGGGAAATTGTATTAATCTCTTGTGCATGCTCTGTTTATATATGAGTGTTATTTATGCATTGTATGGTATGTTTTGCTAAAATGACCTGGTCCTTGATAAGCCATGGGGAAGTTTTGTGACTGGAAATAATTTGTCCAATAATGTGAGTATAAGTGTCAGCATACATTAGGGACAGAAAAAGGCCAGTTGTGTTGTTAAATGCAAAGAAGCTGAAGTGTAATTGAAATCTAAACTCTGGTTTTCCTTAAACAAGATGGTAAAGAAGGATATCTAACGTTTCTCAGATATACCTAAACTATAAGTGTTCAACAGAAGCAATACAAAGCCAGCTGTATGGAATTGAGCTAGGCTTTTAAAGCATTATTATGAAGGTATTTTAATTAGTGTTAATTTCAGCAATTAAAATCTTAAGTAATGCTAATTTTTTTTCAAAAGAAAACTACCAAAACCTGACAACTTGTAACTATGCAGATGTTCCTCTGACCCAGCAGAAAGGGCATGCTGCTCTACCATGCACCTTTCAAGTAGCTGCTGTGGGTACTGCAGGAAGATTATTGCTGTAGTGGATATTTTTGTTATGTGTCTGGGAAGTATGGAGAACCAGTTCCTCAAAAGACCAACAAGCTGTAGGAAAATGAGAAGTGGCTGTTGAGTCTGACTCTCAGCAATTAGAATTCTTTTTCTTTTTTAAAAAAATTCTTTTTATTTATTCTTCACTTAGACATTACATCCTAACCACAATTTCCCCTCCCTCCACTTCTCCCAGTCCCCTCCCTCTTCCTCTCTCTCCCAGATCCACTGTACCTCAGTTTTTTGTTTTTTTCAGACAAGAGACAGCCTCCCAGGGATATCCTCCAAACAGGGCATAGGAAGATGGAATAAGATTAGAAATATACCCTCATATCAAGACTGGAGAAGACAACCCAGTGGGAGGAGAAGGGTCCCAAGAGGATGCAGAAGAGTTAAAGACAGACCTCACTCCTACTATTCAGAATCGCAACCTCAGAATGCTAACTATGCAACCATAACATACATATGCAGATGATCTAGGTCAGATCCATACAGGCTCTCTGATTGCCAGTTCAATCTCTGTGACCATCTATGACCCATGCTTCCTTGATTCTGTGGGCTGTTTTCTTTTATCCTTGACCAATCTCACTCCTAAAACCCTTCCTATTCCCTTTCCACAAGATTCTATGTGCTCTACCTAATGTCTGGCTGTGGGTCTCTGCCTCTGCTGCTATAACTTGGTAAAAGAAGCCTCTCTGATGAGGATTATGCCAGGCTCTGGTCTAACAGTATAGCACAATATCAATAAGAATCATTTCATTGACTTTTTTTCTTTGTGTCAGTCTTCTTTGGATCTATCCTAAGGAAGGGGAGAAACCAAGAAAAGTACAAAGGGACCAAGGGGGGGGGGGTCTTTAAAAGGAGACTGGTTGGATAGAGGAGAGATAAAGTGGAAAATGGAAAAACAGGGACAGGGATCCACCCTGGGGAGGAAGGACATCAATACAGAAGAAGGGAGAAGAGAAGAATTATACCAAGTTATCTTATAAAGTTTTGGAAACTTTATTATTTTTCCTAAAATTATGTTTGTGCATGTATAAGTGTATATACATGTGTATACATGCATATACATGTATGCGTATACACACACATATGCTGTTAAAAGCATACCTACAGGTAGAACACAATGTGCCCATTTGGCAGCATTTGCAGTTGGTTATAGCATCATGCAGGGTGAGACACAGTTTTGTCTCTTGTGGTTAATAGTTGTATCTGTTAGGGTCTGGGTTTTCATAATCAACTCACCAGTCAAAGTTAGATCAGTACAATTTTTTATTTTATAATATTCTATCTCTTGGGCTATACCAGGTTGTTCCATTTATCCTATAGGCAACATAGCTTTTTAACTTATTAATAGTTGGCATTATTTATCCATTGTTCTTATATTTATCTCCATTAATTGCTTGGGGTATTGGCCCAGTTATTAGAAATGAGGGAAACTATGGGTTTCTATGATTCTGCCTCATTTCCTATTCCTAGACTGTTACCATTAACTCCTGATATCATGTATTTAATAACATTTCTCAAAAACTCTTGTGGCTAAAATCATTCTTTCCAGAACAGTTATGCAAATATGTAATATTAAACTTCTTGGCCTACTGCTACTCATTCAGACCAGCAATTGCTCGCATAGTGAAGGCAAGGAGGGCCCCATAGCACATATGTTCTGGGGATCATGCCCAGAATCATGCAG
Source organism: Arvicola amphibius (assembly GCF_903992535.2). Classification (NCBI taxonomy): domain Eukaryota; kingdom Metazoa; phylum Chordata; class Mammalia; order Rodentia; family Cricetidae; genus Arvicola; species Arvicola amphibius. The sequence continues at coordinate 159,248,233 of NC_052051.1, forward strand.
TGAACTGTCCACAGGCCTTTGCCAAATGGGTCAAAGTCTCCATCATCTTGCCAAAATGAAAACCATTCATGCTATTCTTAGGACCAGTTCCCCAAAGAAGTCACACAGCTCCTGATGCTAGAAACCTAGCCAATTTTCTGGAGATAGTGAGGTCATGAACTTCAGAATTCACTATTGACAATTTTGCTAAATTATTATAATTCCTAAGTATGTTTCCAATCATATCCTTAAACTTACAGATAAAGTAGCAATCACATCTCATCAAAGAAACTCCTCTTTATCCTAAATGGATATCATCACAGAAAATGTGTCTAGTAGTGACTCGCTACTAGACACAATGGAGAGACAAATGGACTGTGGAAAGCCCAGCCCCAGTGGATAGATCTACATTATATCCCCTGTATTATAGCTCAGGGGACAGGGTAGAAGAGACAGAAATATTCTAACAGCAAAAGTACAACAAATAAAAAAGAAAGAAAGAAATCTTCTGTGAAAGTCTTGCTTAGAAATGGCTGCACAAATAAGACCTGAACAATGGCAGTGTAGATATGCTATTTTGGAAGAGGAGGGGAAATCTCACTGAGTTGATTGCTGAAAGATGGAGAGTTGTCCTCTGTGAGAAGAGTCCCCTAACTGGTTATCTAGTACAAAGTAGTCAGTTCTGAAACTATATAGATACAAATAACAAAAGCAGAAACAGCTGATTATATTTATATATTTATGCAAACTTATGCATATGTACATACATACATATGTGTGTGTGTTTGTGTGTGTGTGTAGTCATCAAATGAAAGAAGCTACCAATATGAGAGTAAAGAGCACGGGTTACTGGAAGGAAGAGTCTTGGAAGGGCAGGGGGAAGAAAGAGAAGACAGACTGTAATGTCATTTTATTATAGCTAAAATTTATATAAAAAAGTAAAAGTCATCCTAGGAAGTTGAAGAAAAAGTCAGATACAAAATTTAGAAATTAAAGAAAACAGCATAAATAACTAAACCAAAACCCCAATTTAATTAATAAACATTCCAACATTGATAGAGAATGTAAACAGATAAAGAGTTGCACATAAGAGTGTCATAAAACAAAATTTATTGAGACTTTGAGTAAAATAGGCTACAGATTAAAAAATATCATCATGAATACAAATTAAAAAGCCATTCAGAACTCCAACAAATGCAAAAGAAAGACTCAGTTGGCCTCAACCTGACTGGCCTTTAGACAGTTTTCTCTTGACCTCATTTTTTTCCAGCTTTTCATTGATTGTGGCTTTCACATCATGCAACACATTCCAGTCCCCTTCATTTCCCCATCCCTTCCTATTTGCCCTCTGTCCTCGCAAACTTCTCACCACCCAAAATAAAATAAAATAAAACCTAAAAGAAAAACAGAAAGTAAAAATAAACAAAAGAAAAAAATTCCTGCATTGAAGCTGTTGTGCAACACAGTGAGTCATCACATAGCATAGACTTGAGTCCATATAGCTTTACTTGTGTTTGCTGCAATGAGTCGTGGGCCTGGTACAAGGCCTCTGGCTTCTGCTATATCCTTAATATTGGGCCCTCACTGGCCCTCCTCTTGATAGCCTATAGTTGCCTTGTACCATGAAGATCCTGCCGCTTTGAATCTACAGTTTGGCCCCTTCATGTGATTCATAGATGAGGTGGATATTGGGGTGGGCCAACTATAGACCTAGTTCTGGGTCTGAATGGTGGTAGCTGCATTGGTCATCCTGCCAGATTTTCCTCATCATCATCAGGGCAAGGTGCTTTAACTAGCTTCCCAATGTAGCCGAAAGCAGGATCAAGTAGCTGGGCAAGTTTTCATGCTCTCATGCTCTCTTGGCTGCACCCATATCAAGATGACCAACTCTACTTTTTTGCCCAGGAAAAGTGCAGGGCCCACTCTCCCTAGTGTTGCAGTTGATGAAGTGTAAGGTCAACTTTCCTGCTTTCCCACCCTCTTGTCAGCCTATCCACAACCACATCAACAGCTACAGTAATACTGTGTTGCCCAGTTGAGGTGCAAGGCCCACTCTCCTGAGTGCTGCAGTCGGACAGAGGCAGGGCCACTTCTCCCTAGTGCTTTCCGCCAATGAAGGGAGAGACCAACTCTGTAGTCCTATCTTCACTGTTTTGGTGGCAACAGGAGTCAAGGACATCAACAAAGACCAAGGCTATGGCAGGGCCATGGACCCAGACCTTGGTAGTGGTGCAGACCTGGTCAACACCATGGCCCTGCGTGGCAGCCCGGGCCACTCAGATCTGTATGGCCCCAGTACACTTTTATGACCATTGCACACTACTATGGCCCTAGGTGGCATCAAAGACCCCAGACGTCAGTGTGGCCCTTGGTGGAAATAAGGACCATTGATATCAACATAAACTCTGAGTGTAGTTGGACTACGGACCCAGTTAGGTTCCTTGCCAGCAGCCTGGGCCAGATATCTCCATTGTTTTAGTTGGTAGTGCAGATTTCTCAAAATGGCATGAATTCAGTGACTGTATGGCCCTCAAAAGGCAACATGGCCACAGGTAGCACCCCAGATCCTAGGCATCACATTGCACTCTATGGCAACAGGAGCCTCAGACATCAGTGAGCATCAATGCAGACTCTGACTGCAGTTGGGCCATGGACCCAGACCCAGATATCACCATGGCCACTGGTGGCAAGCAGGTTACCCACGTAATTCTGCTTGTTCCTCACCGCCCTTGACTCTTCAGATCTGCCTCTCTCCACAGCACACATGAACCTTTCTGCCCCCCTCTCTCTTTCCCTTTCCCTCTCCTTCTCCCTCTACCATCCTCCCTGTCCACCTCCCTCGGCAATAGACTGTCGTAAAACACTTTGCTATAAACATTACAGATTCACATTTTGCTTTGCATTGCTGAAATGTAAATCTTCCCCCAGGTTCCTTCCAATGTTATTTCCCAGGAATCTTGCACAGGAACTTAGGTTGTTGTACTACGGGTGACATTGGTTAGGATGAGTTAGTTTAGTTGTATTGCACAGCAATATCCAAAACTGAAATATCTAGCAACACAGGAATGAATTGTACAGCTATAAAACTCAGAATTTTCACAGTTTGGTATTTGCTACAAGGTAACCACTGGAAACCCAGATACCACATGCTTATTTTAAACAACTGTTGAAGTGCAGTAGACCTTCTCTCTTTTTTGTAGCTATTAAAAAACTAATTCAATTCTCCTGCATATAATTTACTAGCTCCTACTTATCTGTATAACCATTGCATAATAGAATTGCAGCTATAAGATTTTGGTTTTCTCCTGGGTATGATCAAGCTAATTTTATGATTCTAATTTTAAAAAGTTATACTAGGTTTTATTGAAATTATATTAAGGCAAATAATGTCTGTTATATGACTACACTCAAAGCAAGCTTGGTGAGACTTTAGATACTCCAAAGACTAAAGTACAATGGCAACTAGAATAATAATAGAAGATGGTATAAAATTGAGACTATATATCCATTTATTTTAAAATTTTTTCATGCACAATATTTTGATCATATTTTTTTCTCATATCCAAACTCCTCCCAGATCCTCCCAAATCATCTCACACAGATGATCTTCTTTCTCTCTCTTAAAAAAAACCATTCCATAGATAGGGGGTTCTGAACTGTATATGAATGAAAGAATTGATTTGAGATTAAGCTAGCAAACAAGTGAGCATTATACAATTATTTTGTTCTGCTATTGACTGTGGATATGATATAACCAGATGTTTTCTGTTGGGATATTTCATCATAGCAATAGAAATGAGATCAGGACAGTCCCTGATCTCAGCATATACATCTGTCCTAATACACCTGGTCTCCCCCGCTTTATCAAGATACTGGTCAAAAAGCTGCTACATTACTCCAACATGACTAAACTTTAAATTATATCCCATGTGCATTCAAATAACTTCACATTTGCAGGTTTGTGTGATTAAGACATTAGTTTTGGGGGGCTTATGGTGCAGCCCTATCCAGAAATCCTGTCTTCTACTGCTCTGAACACACCTTTGAAAAACCAGGCACTCAGATTTTGAATCAGTGAGAAAATCAGTTTACGGGTTTAATATTCTGAGAAACCCAAATATACATAGTTAGAACTGAGAAACCTGAAAACCTTCAAAGTCACAAAGAGTACCTCGAAGGATATTATCTGTCATTCCTTTGCATTTTATAAGAAAAATGTGCCTCTCAAAAATATTGCTTCTTCAGGAAAATATATTGAAATTGAAACATAAAAATAAAGAAGAACTCATATGAGATATTATTGCAGGAAATTTGAAATCTGCCTCCCACATAAATATCTGGGGAAACAATTGAGTTTCTTTAACAAAAGTATAAATCCTCTGAAGTTCGGATCATATAATCTTAGAGAATGTTTTGTAGCCCCTGATAAGGAAATGCACTGCTCCTAAAGAGAGTACACCAGGAAGGCACGGATTGACACAAACACAATTTCATGAGCCCCTGTGAGTTAGCACTGTAAGAGTCTAATTCTACTACTTACCATAAAATAATACAATAATAATAAATAGTTAAATGAACCCATATCATTGTTTTAAAGAAAAGATTGATGTCTACTTTATACCTATTTCAGAATTACCTTTTAAATCAGTAATGAAAAGAAAAAAAAATAATTGAGTAGCAGGCTTCTGTCACTGTAAGCTAGTTACATTTGTCTATTATAGGAAGCAGGGCTTAACTGCTGTTTGTCTTTTATGTCTTAAGTGTTGGGTCACATGTTTACCTCGCCACATAACAGTACAGTAAGGGTGTGGTAATTAAACATTCCCACAGAGTCCTGAGTTGGTAAAATGCTTGCTTGCCTTTACGGGATAAAGCGGGAATGGTCGGGTACACCTGAAATCCCAGCACATGGAGTGGAGGCAATAGTATAGATGGAAGTTTCTACCCCACCATTCCCACAGCCATTCAGTCCCAAAGAAACATATAGAAGCTTATATTAATTATAAACTGCTTGGCCTATTAGTTCATGATTATTATTAACTAGCTCTTACAAATTAATTAACCCTTAATTTTGGTCTATGTTTAGTCACGTGGCTTGGTACCTTTTCTCTATAAGGCATTCTCCTCTTGCTTCCTCTGCAACTGGCTGGTGACTGATTCTCTGCTTTTCCTCTTCCCAGAATTCTTTTAGTCTGGTCACCCCACTGAATAAGGACACTTAAAAGAAATCCCACACTAGCTCAGAATTGAGTATAATAGAGGGTTATTTATTTAGGAGTAGACTCAGATCACAATCCTTTGCTGGGACAGGGAACAGCAACTGAATCCCACAGCCAGAAAAGAGGCCAGATGTGTGCTCTACATCAGTATATATAGTATAAGAGGTCATGCCCAAATGAGCGGGTAACATAAATGCTACTGGATGTAGGAATTCTTACAGCATCCAACCTAGACTTCCTGCCTGGCTACTGTTCAATCAGAGTTTTATTAAAGTAATACAAGTAACAAATCTTTACAGTGTACAAGAGGATTATCCCACAGCCCTGGAGGATCAAAAATTCAGGGTTATTCTTGGCTACCTCGCACGTTTGAGGCCAGACTAGGATATAAAAACCATGTAAATAAATGTCATTTATTAAATGGCTGTAAGGAATATCGTTAGAGTCCGTTAGAATCTTTGTAAGCACAGAGCGCTTTGTAAGCCATGATGGAAGATCTCTGGAAGAAGGAATGAGAAAGAGTTGCCTGAGAAGGATCGTCTTCTTACAAGCTATCATAATAATAGCAAGGTGAACTGCTAGGCATAGAAGAAGCAAATGAGCAGCCTGCGTACAAATGCTTAGAAGAGCATTCTCATTAAGAGATGGATCTGATTAAGCAGAGTTAAAACTTAGAATCTGTGAAATAAAGTAATGTACTTATGCCACAGGAGTCATACTTACTTGTCTGTAAGCAATTGTTTCCTTTAAAAAGCAACACTTTATGACATCAGGATATTTATTTATTATTTATTTATTTTGCAAAACAGATTTAGATTCACTATGTAAAACTTTGCCATGCATTGCCATATAGCGGCTTAGTCACCAGGTGGAAGTCTAACGCTTCCACGTCTCTCTCCTCAGATTTCATACATCAGTAGTTCTCAACCTTTATAATGATGCAACCCTTTAATAGAGTTCTTTATGTTGTAGTGACTTCAACCATAAAATCAATTTTCTTGTTACTTTATAACTATAATTTTACTAGTGTTATGAATTGCAATGGAAAGATCTGTGTTTTTCAATGGTCTTAGGTGACCCCTATGAAAGGGTTGTGGGGGAGGTTGTCAGTGTGGGTGGCTTGCTTTATTTGCTTATAGTTAGTTTTGGATTATTTTTTATTTGATGTGATTTTATTTTGTTTTCCTGGCATTAGGGATTTTTGTTATTGCAGTGGGTTTTTGTTCACTGAGAAAAAAAATCAATGTTTGATATTTAGGGAGAGGTAGAGGACATGGAAGGACTTGGTGAAAGAGAAGAATATGGCTAAACACACTTAAATTTAGAAATTGTTTTAAGTAATAAAATTATAATAAAATAAATAAGAAAAATGAAAAATAAAATTGGATCCTGAAAACAAGGAAGCAAAGTGATATTTGGAGGCAGTTCATCCTAAAACATAAATGGGGTTAAGAAGTGCTTAGAGAATTAGACAGACAGAGTTTGATAGCCATGGGCTAAACAATCATAGGAGAATGAAACAAATCTACAGTTTACCTATACTGCTCATCAAAAACTATTTTCTGGGGGCAATTTATAAAATATAGTTTGTACCATTGAAGAAACAGAATCAGGTGTGAAGTCCAGTGAGCCAAAGGAGATAGGGTATCATGGAATGATGATTAAGGTCTCTAAAGCTGAGAGAATACTTTGAAAGTCATACATTATACTGAAGTCTGAAATTCTTGGGAGGTTTTCCTCACTTAGACAAACTTTTAATTTTTGTTTCTGAGTCTATTAAGAAACTTCTATATGATTCAAAGTTGCAGCCATTATCTTTTCAAACCTGCTGTAATTTAGATAGTCTGGCATAAGGGGAAATGCCAAATAGTGCTGTAATTAATATAGTTTCAGTGTGGTTATTTGCATCTGAGTGACCAGAAAAGGTAAGTGCAGTCTCTGGCTACAACAGAGAACTCAAGAATTCTGCAGCTTCGATTAGGAAATTGAAAGTTCAAACAGAAAAGGACATGAAGGAAGAATTCTTTGGATAAATATGAGTGGTCAATGCTTTAAGATATGAACCAGATTATTGTGAAAGCCAACCAAACTTTAAGTGAAGGATAAAAAAGATTGTTAAATTCACTCAACCAAGAAATGTTGGAACAAAATCCTACAATTATTATTGTCATCCGAAACTGTCACATTTCAAAGTTTAAGGTATGGTTTTTCACTTTAGGCTTACAGAGTTTCATAACTAAGTAATAAAACACATTGTACTATCAAATATATTCTCTAAATCATGATTCCAAGAAAGGCAAACATCTTGTGCCCATTAAACATTGAAATATGATTACAATGACTAAGGAACTTGTACTGTGATTAATAAAACCACAGAGACAGATATTGGTGTTCAACCTGAACATGAGAAAGGCAAAGCAAACAGCCACTGGCTCTTATCTCTACCTCATTCTGGAAATGGCAGCCTTGTCTCCAGGAATCCTCAGAATGAATCTGATACTGGAACATGTCCCCTCCTGTTTTATATTTATCTACTGCTGGTGTTAAAGGCATGTGCCACTACCATCTGGTTTCTGTGGCACACTAGTGTGGCTACTGGGATTAAATGTGTGTCACCACTGCTCGGTTTGCATGGCTGATCAGTGCAGCTGTTTTCCTTTCTGATCTACAGGCAAGTTTTATTTATGAAAATACAAATGAAATATCACTATAGGAACTGACCTTCAGTTACACTTGTTACATTTCATCAAAAGAAGTTCAAATACTATTAAACACATGTGCCAACACTTTCACTGACTACACAAAATTGCAAACTTCTGTAGTCATTAGCACACCTATATGAGGGAAGCTTCATTAGTATGTAAACCTTACAGGTGGGATCAGTGATCAGGCAAGTGGCACACCCAAACTCCAGAATGTGATGTGCTAAAATGAGTCCTCCAATGGCTCAGGCTGGTCTGGAAGTGTTAGTTTAAATGTCACATCAAACTGCTTCCCTCCTTCACTCAGATGGTTTCATGTACACAAAAGTCAAGAAATCGTGTGAACTAGGCTCAAATGGGATCCTGTATCTCTTAATCCCTTCTTCTTCTTTTTCCTACTTGTTTTCAGTAGGAATTAGATCAGATTAGGGGAGGACACGAGTAACAAATGATCCATCACTTTAATATACAGCTCATAGATAGAAATATTTATCTTGCTAGATTATTTTGCTTTCTCCATCATTTGTTCCAAATCAGAATTTAAAGGGTAATTTTTAAAATGTTGTAAGTTTGACAAAATAGAAAACAATTGAAAGAAAACTCGTCATGCCAAATGCAGTCAGAGAGAGACTATTACAATCTACCTACAAGATTGGCAGCTAACAAAGGAAGCTAGTTATTCTTAAATGAGTGCACAGGCAATTACAATGAAAGAATTATTAAATGTCTTCTTTCAATAACAGTACTAAACTAAGCAAAAAAAAAAATTGAAAACATAGTTGAGTACCTAACTCACAGAATCAGAATGTCACTTACTAAACTTCATTTTTCCAGTCATCTCCAAAGGTGGTAAGATTTAAGATGCTTTGCTCAAGTGGATGAAGGGAATGAATAAGAAGCCACAATTAATTAAGCAAATATTTGTAGTAGCTATATAGGATTTTTTTTATTTTGAAGACAGTTTTACTGCCTCTGTTTGATTGTGTTCACGGGAGCATACAGCTTGTTCTCAATGACTGTCATTACTGTAACACAAGGGACACACTGCTATATGCTCCTTGGCACTATGTCTAATTAAAGGAAAAAATTTAATAGCAACGTTGTACATTGAAAGCTATCTATTATGTCTCAGCTTACAAGGCTTAACTGTCTTCATTCAGCTAGCTGACCTCTCAGTTACTCTATATCTCTCTGTGGCAGTCTGTATTAAACTTTAAAAAATAATTTACTACAGCGTGTAGTAATGGCATTAACCATTAACCTTCTAGACTTTCCCCAATTCCTCCTAGAACCACCTTCTCCTCTGCACCCCTCTCCATTTCTTTCTGCCCCATTTTTTTTTTGTTTTTAAGAAGACATCTCACAATGAATTCCTAATCTTCTGACTTTAGTCTTCCCACCGTGCATGATATTTTCTAAGGCCTGGATGTAGGGGTTTATAATAAATGTATTAACTGGAGATGGCTAAGCCATTGTCAGTTGTTCCCTGCATTTGGGTTGGTTGTTGTCTTCTGTAATGATCTCTTGTCTATTGTAAATAGAAGCTTTTTTGGTGATGGGGTGAAACCTATTCCTATATCTGGATATAAGAATAAGAATTTTGAATACAGTTCAAAATCATACTAACTTAGGAAAGTAGCAGTATTATGGTCTCTTCTAGGCACCATGGCCTCACCCACCATGAATAATTGTCTAAGTTTACAGTACAAGACACAAATTTCTTCCTATTGAGCAGGCCTTGTTACAAATTAGGCAGCTGTTGTTTATTCCGATTATGTAAGTGCCACTATTGTGCCATTTTAAATATCTAGTCATACTTTCCATTGCTGTGGTTGTAGGCTAAATACAACTATTGACTCATTCTTCTCCATTTGTATCTTGCAATGCTCCTTCTGATACTATGTGATTTATTTCATGAGGAAAATGATTCCATAACAAATAAAGATTGATTACTCCAGTTCCAGTTGTCATTGTTAGGTTTTAATTATTTTTTTTATCAATTCGGCAATTTTCTGTTAGCTATTTAAACTTCTTTAGTGCCATATGAATAATCATCGCATTATCACTCTGGCTCTGGTGCCTAGTATAGATCTCAGATAACATTTCAGTGGCTTGTTAACTGAATGGGCATGTTTGAGTGGCTAGTTAGGCAGTATTCTCCAAATGTCTCCTTGTTGTGTGCATTATTGAAGAATATCCACTTAGTGGGAGATATGTTTTTAATAATTCACTGTGCATTATATAGTGTGGAAGATGCATGAAAGCAATAGTCTCTTTTACTAAAAGATGTTATTTGAAAAGGAAGACAGATACAAAAATACAATTTTAAGACATGTGCTACTAAAAATTATATCACTGATAATCTTTCTCGGGGAAACAGTGACTGATAAGTTGGAGACTAAATTAGGGGAAATAGCAAGTGTTAACTCTTGTCTTGAATAGGCATCATTAACAAAGACAGTGTGGTGAGCATATGGATAGAAACATGGAACAATAATGTACATTTGTGCAAGAACAGACAGTAACACTGTAAGACTGCATAGCAGTAGACATGGAAAAAATTATCAAGAAGAAAAGACGAAATATGCAGCCAAAGTCAAAGCCTATAGAGCTTGTATAAACATATTCAGAAGTTTCAGTGGTACAAAATGGGTGAATATTTTCCAAAGTGTTCATTCAAACTATTATAGGCTAAAATCTCTAGATGCTAAAATAAAACAACCGGTTTAAAATTTACCATACCACATGTAAGGTTAGATAGTCACAATGTGCATGAAATTACTGATCAAAAATAGATAAAGAAGTTTAACTTTTTATAACTATGAATTTCACAAGATGATTCTTGTGAACCAAGTCTGCATGCTAACATATACATATAATTCTTTATTAGCCGTTCACATGATACAGGTCAATCCTTTCAAGAAACTGCGGACAGAAAATAAAGGGTCATTGTCATCAACTCATATTTTAGAAGAACAATTCTGAAACTAGAAAGATAAAACTCAAAGAGAGTTTGTAACTAGAGGAGATTATTAATATTTAAACAAAAATTAGAAAGTTTAAATCCAAGTAGTAAAAAATGAGAAAGGATAAACAAAAATATATTTGGAACATACTGAAGAAAAAAGAACTTAGTGGGTAATATTTTTGTGAACGCTATAGAAATGGAAAAGTTTGTTTTCCAGCTCTCTACATTAATATAGCAATTAATGGAAAGAAAATTGAACATTGTTAAAAATAAAATAAATAAAAATGTATGCAAATTATCTTAAAGGTACTGTAAGTTATTTATTGAAACTATGCAATATGATGTTGACATATATTTTTTTCATTCAAACCACTTTTTGATCTTATGCATATTTGCATAGTCTGTGGTTTAATGTTGACTTGTATTAAATTTTAACTTTATGGTTTGCAAATACTTGGAAATACATATTTCCTTTTCAAAGAACAGGTGAGTTTTTTCATAGAATATTTAAGCATAGTAAATATTCAATAGCTGGCCTTTATTGGTTATATATCTATTTTTTGTCCCAGCTTATCCAAAATAATTATGCCCAGCAAGTATCACAAACATATCTAAATTTACACACCCTCTTTCTTGTACATAATGATAGGGGCCAGGAAACCAAAATGGTTCCTCAGAAAAGAAAAGACATAAAATTCTTCTCCTATCATTTTCCATCTGTTCTTGACCAAGTGACTCCTTCTCAGAAGTAGGATCAAGCAAATGGCTCCAGAAGGCTGGCCAAGTTCAGTCTCTAAGAAAGAGAAGTATTTACATCTCTGGCTCTTTTCTGGATTATGAGAGTCGGAAGACCCACATCTCCACCTCTCTGCATCTCCTGGGTGGAGTTTATTGAGCTGGGAAAGGAGCCAAGGGTTTTGGAGGGGAGCAACAAGAATTCTTTGGACCTCCAGCATTTCTTTCAAGAAACTGGGTAGTGTATGTAGTAAGGAATATAGGTGGACCAGAGAGTCAGGATCGTTTGACAAGTATGGAATCCTGGCAGGAGTCACAGGTGATGTATGCAGCTGCTTCAGTGTTCAGATGTGAATGGATTTCTGACAGAATCCTGAATGGAATCTTTCCTATTTAAAACGTTTCTAACCCCAAATACAGACACGTGCACACAATCGCATGTATATTCCTTTATTGTATATACAGAAGGAACAAATTGTAAAATTTTGGAGAAAAAAGTGGATTAGAAAACTAGCAGATATGCGTAAATTTGAAAATTAAAAAGTCTGTGATACCTAATTAACACAAATTATACTTTCAATGTATCCTAAAGAAATATTTTCACATTAAGTTTTAAAGAAAATATTGTAGGTTCCAGGATAAAAAGGCCATCATTGAAAAAATAAATAAAATGGTTTCTGAGAATTTTTAAACTATTTTCTCCCATTTCAGAAGTAATGATTTAAATAACAGGCAAGCCTTAAAATGCTATTTTTTCCACTCATGTTAGTGTAAATTCATGTCTGTATGGCTTACACACCATGTTTCCAATGTTACTGTATTCTGAATTTGTCTGTGTAATACATTTCCTAGTGAATTTTAAAGCCTTGTGACGTTTTCTTCTCGCTCATTGTCATCAATCTAAGAACCCCCTGTAGCATTCAGGGTGGGGATACATTCTCTCATCCCTGGTTTGGCTGTGAATGTCTTTCTCTCCTCCGTGTCTAAATGGCAGTTTTGCAGGGCAGACACAGGTTTTTTCTTCAGTACACTGAAACTCTCATGGGATGTTTGGTTGACCAGGGGGATTCTGATATCAAGTGAATTGGAAAAGTATCATGTGTTCTTTGCTTTCCTTCTCATTGCCCCCTGAATCCTTTCCTGGGCTGCCTAGTCCCTGCACTGACATCCCTTCAAAATTAATTGTAAATTGTAAGGTGAAATAAACCCTTTTCTCCTTGAGTTGCTTTTGGTCATAGTGTTTATCACAGCGAAAACAAAATAAACCCAAACTAATATATGGTTTTTGATTAAACCTTTGATTAAACCCATATATGCCTTGGCAAGCATTTGGTCAACTTGACTGATGACTTTCAGCTTTTCTGCCTAGGAATGGTGGTATTTTCCTGTACTTCATCTTGAAGAAGGAGTCTTCCTCTTGAACTCCAGTAACACCTCATTGCTGCTTCCTTGATACTCTTTCAGAGTAAATTCAGACTTCAACCATTTCTCTCTCTTTTTTTCTCCTCAAAACGTATACTTTCAAGCATCCTGACTCTCAAAAACACTCACTGCTTCTTCTGTTTTGATTATTCACCTGTCGATGTCTTCTGTCCCATTTTTAATTTCACCAAGTCTTTGAAGTTTAAGGATTTGTTAGATGCTCTTGTTGTTAATTCTTTGAGAATTTCCTGCAATTATTTTGATCATATTTATTACTCCTTCCCCAAATTCTTCTAGCTCCACTTCCACCCATTTTATGTCCCTTTTTAATTGTTGTTTTCTATGTTGTTTTTATATAAGATTATTGAATTATTTCCTTATGTTTTCATGAAGTTCATTGAGTTTTCTCAAAATGACTGCACTGAATTTCCCAATCAAGAGTTCTCTCCTATTGGTTATTGTGATAGATATCCTTGGTTGTCAGTTTGACTACTCATTGAATTAACCAAGCACAAGCAGCTGGGCACACCTGTGAGGGACTTTTATTGACTGCATCGCTTCAGGTTGGAAGAACGATCCTAAATCTGGGACACATCTTCTCCTTATAGCCTATATCAAGGAAATGGAAGAAAAAAAGCTTTTGCTTCGCCCTGCCTGCCCTCATTCTCACTGTGAAGTTTTTATTTCCTGTTGCTGAGCTATTTCTTCACTGGTATTAGAGTCTACTTTGGAATTCTGATGTCTACTGAAGCCCAGATAGGACATACAGCCTTATGCAATGAACAGCTATTGGACTTTTCATCAGAAAACCATTGTTGGTCTACCTGGACTACAGACTGTAAGTCTCACAAATAAATCATAAAATCATAAATCATATATACATATGATTTATTATGTACAATATAGATGATTTAATTTAATTTTATGTGTGTGGATATTTTGCTTGCATGTATGTTTTTGAACTATGGGGGTGCAGTACCCTTGGAGGCCAGAAGAGGATATCTTCAGGCCCCTAGAATTGGAGTTACAGATTGTTGTTAGCTACCATGTAAGTGCTAGGAACCAAAACCAGGTCTCCTGCAGGAGCAGCAAACGCTCCTAACTACAGAACCATCACTCTAACCCCACGTTTCTATGTGTGTGTGTGTTTTTTTTTTTTTTTTTGACTGTTAGTGGAGATCATGGGTTCTTGAAAGCTGTTAGTACTTATTGGTCTCTGACATTATTTGGGCATTGAAGATTATGCATTTCTATGACCTAGCTTTGTTTGTCTGTCTTTCTAGAAATTCTAAACTGGTCACTAATCTCTGATACTGTTACCACTTCCAGTATTTCAGCGCTGTATGGATCCCTAAGATAAGGGTAGGTGGGCATCCACTCTTGATGTGTTGTGATTATTTCAATGCTAGAGAGCAATCAAAAGTCAGGTTTTTTCAGATAAGACTGAGTATATCTACCCAGGGATCCATGTTTTTCCAGCCTTTCCCAAGTGGCTATGGCAGAACTAGGTACCTTGTCCACAGTTATTGGTCTGGAGTCAGGTACTGTGCCTGTGGCTATGATATTCTACATTTTAGGTGCTGTGACTATAGTTTCTGGTTTACAGTTGAACATGACAAGATTTTTCTCTCTGGAGTCATCACTGAACAACTAGTTTTATAGGCCACATCTTTAGCTGCTGCAAAGTGCTATTCTCAGCCTAATATCTATACCAGCATAACAGTGAAAGAATAGAAAACCTTAATGACAGTATTATTTAATGTACACAGATAAAGTAGACTCATGGACCAAGGCCACAGTAACCAGGAAACAATAGAATAGAAATAGGAAAACCAGGGTGCTGTAGGAGAATGCTCTTGTACACAGTCAAGATTTGTCATTTTTATTTGTTTAAAGAACGCTGATTGGTCAGTAACCAGGCAGGAAGTATAGGTGGGACCACCAGAATAGAAGAATTTGGGGCAGAAGAAAGGTAGAGATGAAGTCACCAGCCAGATGCAGAGGAAGCAAGATGGGAATGCCTCACTGATAAATGGTACCAAGCTACGTGGCTAAACATAGACAAGAATTATGGGTTATTTTAAGTCGTGAGAGCTAGTTAGTAATAAACCTGAGCTAATATAAGCTAATCAGTTTATAATTAATATAAGCCTATGTGTGTTTCTTTGGGACTGAATGGCTGTGGGTATGTGATCTAGACACAAAACTCTATCTATGTGGTTGATGCTAGGACACATTTGTAAGCAATAGGCTGGCAATAACTTTGTTTCCAGTATTGACGTGTGGATGATACAAACATTATTTTAGCTTTCAAGGCTGATACTAAGCTAAACAAGACCTGAACCTCACAATTGGAAAAAAATACACATCTCAGAGAAAGTATGTGGGGTAAGCATTCGCTAGACTATATCTAAGGCCAGCAATGATTAAAGCAAAAACTCATTTGGCCCATAGGCTTTCTGGACTCTGATTCCAGTGCAGGTCTAGCGTTCCATCTATGAGTTCTTGCTTGGGTCTGGAACAGTTATTCTTCACCTGTGACTAGTTCTCGCTATAGGAATATTAGCACTGGAACTTAGAACATGGTCCTGTCCTAAACTTTATTTTTGTTCTACATTAAGTGCCTCATACTCTGTGATAAAGGGAAAGTCAGCCATATGGCTTGGATAGTTTCAGTTACTTACTGTCTGGTTATTGGCCTGGGTTGGGGAGTCATAATCCTTTACCTGGCACCTATTTTCAGTGTAAAGCCCTGGTCCTTGGTTTCAGATTTAAAACATGGACCTATCTTCCAAGGAGAGGCACATCTCTCACCCACTCTCTTGGACTTAAGAGTAGGGTATTGTAGGCCACTTGCTTTCCTTCTCAAATAATGCTTTCTTTTCAATATAAGAAAAATAAGTCATGTCGTCTCTTCCCTGGTTTCCCTAACTCAGGTGAAGTAGCTTTGTGTGTACGCAGGTGGTCACACTATGTGTCTGTGGGGAGAACATCACTGGAAGAACATCCTTAGCTGACATTGTGTGTGACATTGTCAGTTCTGTTTTTCATTTCTTGAGCAACCTCCATGCTGGCTTTATAATGGCTATGCTAAGTTATTTTCCCCTCAATAGTGCACAATCCTTCCTTTTTATCTACATCTTTGCCAGCACTTTTGTATCATCTTCTTAATAATAGCCATGATAGCAAGTTTGAACTAAATACTTCAGTGAAGTTTCACTTTGCATTTCTGTAATGATTAATGATTTTTTGTTTTGTTTTTACATATTTGTTGGCAATTCTATTCCGTCTAAGAAATTATTAGCCCATTTCTCAAGTTGTTTTTATAATCTTGTGTTCCTTATATAATCCATATATTAACTCATTGTCTATACAATTTGTGAATGTTCTCTCCCATACTTGAGATTTTTTTTTTTTTACTCTGCTTCTTTCTTTACTGGGCAGAAGATTTTTTCCCCCAGGTACAGACTCATTTACAAATGGTCACTTGAGTTACCTGTATTTCAGAATCATAATCTGCAAATAACACTAGCCAGACTCTTGTTTCCTCCAAGTTACACATATCTTCAGTTCTTGTGTTTTCAGTTTTCCAATTATTGTGTCTAACCCACTTGAGTTTATTTTTGGGAATGTTATGATGGGAGGTTACAATTTTATTCCTCCATGAAAAGATATTAAGCTTTATCAAGAAGATTGCCCTTTCCCCATTCCATATCTTCGGACCAAAGCGGAAGTCCTTTTGACCATATGTGCATGGACTTTTTGTCAACTGTCTTTTCGGGTCCACTAGTCCTCATGTGCATTTTATGACCATGCTATACAGTTTTGACAAATAAATATTTGTTACGTTAGACAAGGATTAGGATGCTCCCATCTGTGTTCATTCTGCTCAGCCTAGTTTTGACAATTTGAAGTCTTTGGTGGCTCAATGTGAATTTTAAGATTTATTTTTCATTTTTGGGGGGAAATGTTTATGATTTGGAGGATTGCACTCACTCTATAGATCACTTTGGACAGTACACTCATTTGAATAATCATAACCTTCCAAACCATGAACAAAGGAAATGCATTTGTTTATGGGTGTCAATTTCCTTTTTAAGAATTTTATAGTTTTAAACATGTAGTTCTTCCCTTTTTTGGCCAAATTTATTTATAGTGATATTTATTGTTAACTATATTATATTTTAGATCTAAAATATGAAAAATTGTACCTCAACATAATGAAGATCATATATAACAAGCATACAATTAGTATTTAACTTAATAAAATGCTAACAAAATGTTTTCTTTGAGATTGAACATAGAGATGCTACTCTTACTAATTCCATTTATTGTAGTTCCAGAATCATAGGACAGCAATCAGACTAAAGACCAGATGGAAAATACCTGTAAATTTAAAAAAAAAATTCCAGATTAGGAAGATAGAAGTAAAACATGTTTTCAACAGGACATATAGATAATTTAACAAAAACGCACACAGACGCACTCACACACGCACTCACACATGTACATTCTAGTAATACATATCAGTTCATTAAAGTTACAATGTCAAAATATGAAGGATTATTGACGTTTTATATACTAATACTGAATAATACTTAATGTTTGTTTAGAATTTTATGAAATTACATGAAAAAAATATTGGCTGTTTCTCTTGAAGAAATAGGCTATGATTCAAGTCTGTTTACCTCAGCTTCTTTGTTTCCCAACTGTTCACTAATGGTCTGAGTTAACTTCATAGTCATGTGCAAAGAAGTTGTTAAGCACAAAATATATGATCAACAAACAAAATAAAAATGCACAAAGATAAATCATTTGGGTAACAATGAGGCATTATTCACAAATTTGTGGATAACACTGGCAGTGTGTTTTGTTAAATAATTTAATCAATATAATATCATTTTCACTTACAGTGAGCTATACCGATATTAAAGAGAGAATAGGTTCTAAACAGGCTGTCTCTGACTGGAACATGAACTTCAAGGAAAGAAAAGCTTCACTTAGGACACTGTTGTCTTCATCTGGGCTTCTTTACTATGCAGGTGGAACATTCAACAATACAATTTGGGATAGAAAAGGTATTTGTTATTTTATGGGAAAATTGATCTCTGTGGAAAGACAGCTTAAGGATTGCTTTCTACGGTGCAGCTAAGCATCCATTAATTTGGAAACTATAACCTAGTAATATATATGATACTTACTGAGGAAATCGCAGGCTCCTAATCATAATAAGCAACTGAATCTATGGCTTTTTACTGCCTAGAGAAATAATCTCCTGACAAAAGGGATATGATAAAATTGCCTACAGAATAGTATTCATCAACTTCACAATTGCTATTTTTATACATTATAAGAAATATTTAATTATGATATTAAATCATCATGCTATACTAGAAAGGGGACTAAGTTTTAGATTATAATTTTTTGTCTAGGTACCAGAACACATATTCTACTCCTTTACCTCTAAACTGGGAGTATCAAAGTCAATTAATATTTAAGCTCATTCATAAAAGGCATGGAAGTACTCTGTACTTCGTTATATAAAGCATTAAAAACAAAAGCAAATAAGGCACCAAACATGATGGATACTAGGTACAACATGAGCATAAGTTTTATTACTGCAATGGTTTGTTTGGACTTTTTACAAAGGGCAAGAAATCAACCTTATTGTACTTATAATGAGGTGAGCATGTAGAGTTTGACACATTAATAAATGACAGCATACTTGAAAGTCATGTGGATCAGTGATATCTTTTCACACTTTATGTAAAACCTCAAATGAGCACTTAATACATGAAGAATGAAGAAAGATGTTGTGTTTCCTGGTCAATAATATCTCATTAAGATCCTAGTCATAGACTGTATATGAATGGAATGCAAGATAATGGAATGTAAATTTTTCATATTATTTTATTAAAATATAAATTTATAATAAAGATATTTATTGGTGCAAAAAGATCTGCATGTGTTAGCCAATTGCATATTTCCTTTGTATCCAATACACATCCATTTATGCTTGTACCCCTATTACAATGCTCATGTGAATGTGTGCACTTATGTGCAAACATCCATCTGCAAATAAATAGTATGAAAGAGTATATGAAGTCCATAAGCAGACATTAAATTATCTTCCTCAATTACTGTCCACCTTGTTTTTGAGATATGGTCTCTCACTGAAACATTAGTTGAACTCAAATTCATTCTTTACAATTATGAAAACATTATCTTCTGTTATTAAATGTTTTGTTTTGAAAATCTTTATACATATATATGGAATACATATGGCTAAACATACTCTCTCATATGTTGATATTTCTTCAGTGTCTCAGTGTAGACATTGGTACCTACAATGCCTTTTTTTATTGACTTGGGAAGCCCTCGGCTGAAAAAGCAGTCACAGTGTTCACTGCTTGTGACATACAAAACATGAGCTCATAAATGGGTAGTTTAAGAAGCAAAACATCTGCCAATTTATTCAATAATAAGAAAACCATGTTCTACCTTCCAGTACCTGAAGCTTTCCCCCAAAGAACCCTTAATATGACTTGACTTCTCTGAAAATTTCCGTTTAAACACAAATATCTAAAGATTCAACATATGAGAGAGTATGTTTAGCCATTTTCTTTCTTTGTGTTCCTCACTCAGAATGATTACGTCAAATTCCATCAATTTACCTGGAAATTTTATAATTACACTTTTTATAGCTGAATAGAACTGCAATGTATATATGTACCATATTTTTGATATCTATTCATCAGCTGATGGATGTTTAGGCTGCTTAGATCGTCTGATCTTATGAAAAAAGCAATAAAAAGCAAGGATGAGCACATATCTCTGTAGCAGGTGATAGACTCCTTTAAATGTATTCTCTAGATATCTGTACTATGTGGCAGATCTGTTTTTAGGTTTGTTTTTCTTTGAGGAACCTCCATACTGATTTGCATAGTTGTACTAGTTTGTACTCACATTAATTGTGAATAAGTGTTCCTAGCTCTCCACATCCAGACCAGCATCTGTTGTCTGAGTAAATGTGACTGGGGTAAGAGGAAATCTCAAAATAGTTTGAATTTGCATTTCCATGATGGCTGAACATTTTTAAAAGGTATTTTTCACCATATGTTTTTCTTCTTTTGATAGAAATTTATCTAGCCCTATTCTGCAATATTTAATTGGGTTACTTTCTTATTTCATTTATAGGGTTCTGTGTGTAATCTAGACACTAACCCACAGTTCTTGTCTGTACGAAGGACTCAGTTCATCATAGTCATCACTTAGGTCCCTGTTTCCTTGTTACTTTCCAGCTGTTAACCACTCTCAGATTTTGGAAATTGTGCCATTTCCTGCTTTGCTGCCTTCGCCTATAACCAGTGATAGATTCTCCAACCCTTCTTCTGCTGTCAGCTTTCTAACTTCCTCTTTGTTTAAACCACCAAATAAACTACGTAATCTTCCTGTTTTAAGATAATCCACAATTTCACTTTAATTACATCATCAAAATCTCTTTGCAGCAGCCCCGCAGAGTAGCATGTGGACAGATAACTGAAATGTATAGTTCTGTCTAGAATGCTAAGAGCACCTTAGGCCTTGACCCACTACACATCTTCGAACCCCATTTAAGCCAGTGCTATATCCACGTAGAGGTGATGTAGGAGTCCCCTCTATATTCTGTGAATATGTTTTATTACCAATGGTTAATAAAGGAGCTATTTTGGCCTATGGCAGGGGAAAAACTAAAAGGAATTCAGGGAGAAAGAAGGTAGGTAGAGTCAGGCAGATGCTATGTAGCCACCCAAGAAGAAAGATGCAAAGTAACGAACCACGAGTCTTATAGTAAAATATAAAATAATAGAAATGGGTTAACTTAAGAAGTAACAGCAAATTAGGAATATGTGTGAGCCATTGGCCAAACAGTGTTATAATTAACATAGTCTTTGTGTGATTATTTAAGTTTGTGTGGGTCGAGGAAACAAAAGTACAGTTCCTGTTTACACAGAGTGTTGCATCCTAAGAGAGTATCCTTCTTTATGACTTTGAGAAACAACCTGTATGGCATTAGAATGGAATCCTAATTCTGAAATATCTTAGAGGGACTAGAGACTGGACTTTTCAGTTGAATCCAGAACAGTTGTCAAGGCCCAACCATGACTTTTTTAACTTTTTCCATGGCACAGCACACAAGGAAACCTAAGTTCTTAATTTTCTAAACTCTTCTGTGTGTGTATTTATTTTCATGTGTGAATGTGCCTTTGTGTATTGTGCACATATGTTCTTAAGAGATTCGTATGTATCTCTTATCATTTTCTTCTAAACTCACTGACCAGTAAGTGAACTCACTTGTCTTCTCTTCCTCCAAGCTGAGGTGAAAAGCACATATCACATGCAGCTGGGTGTTTTTAAGCATTGTATCAGGGGTCAAACTCACATCTGTAAGCTTTTATGCCAAGCACATTATAATTTGAGCTATCTTCTGAGCCACTAAATACTTATTTTCATCATACATTTTTAAATACCTATATAAGGATAGAAACGGCTTATATGGCAGATTACATATTTTCAAAATGAGTCATGCTCTGCAACTCTCAGATTATACATTTTACAGCAAAAGTATTTATAGGAAGCAAGCATAAAATATATATTTAAAAATTCACATGAAAATTCAAGGGCCTGATGTTTGATATTTACATGTATTAACATTTAGCAACATCCCACTGCTTTGTAATTAGAGTTGACTCCCAAGAGGTATACCATAATTGCTCATTTTGTAGATGTGGCACTTCTAGATCAAGAAGTGATTAAAATATTTATATTGAACAGCTTGTTCAATTCACTTATATTATCAGATTAATTTACTTTAATTCTCTGTGCATCTATATCCCCCCTCCAAAATGATACTTGAAAGAAAATAACTTTTCACTCTACTCTTAATAACAGATGGTTATTGGAAATAAATAAAAGAATGATAAATTGAGTACTTGTTACACTAATATAGTGTGAATATGGCTCCTTTTCTGAGATATAAAACACAAAAGAAGCAGATAGTAAGGTCATTAGAGTATAACTCCTATGAGGGACAAGCTTTGAATTAGAAATTTTCTAGAAATCTGAAACATAAGATGGTTTCTTTTCTGCAAGGAGTTATTTTTTATGCTTGAAATATATCTGTATATGAGAAAAATAAGTTATAAAATGATGAATTCATTTTTTTCTTGTCTTGCCTTCCTATTTAATTACCAGTTTGCACTCCGCAAAGATCTGTATTTTAAACTTGGTCCGCAAAGGGTTTTGTTTGTGATTATTTATGTTATGAGGCCAAAAGCTAGGAAGAGAATTGTCTGGGGTTGAGAATACACAGGTGTGGGATCATCCACAGCCAATAAAATTAGCTTTGGACATTTCTGTTTTGAGCTAAAATAAAGATGAAATAAGTATGAGGTTTAATTAAGTGACCAAGACACAAATTGCCTTTTGGTCATTTCAGTGAAGCTGTGCTACTGGACGTGGAGGCTACCCATTCCTGTCATTTTTGAAGTATGTTAAAGAAATAAGGATTACGCCCTCTGGCCCACTAAAGGCTGGGTTTTTGTCTCTGAGCACTGTTGCCTCGAGGAGATACACAGAAGACAGAAGAACTGTTGGGACTTTTGTTCCCATCACTGTTACACATGCACTGCTCACAGTTGTCTGTCAATATGAAAAAAAAAAAAGAAGAAGACAGAAACTTGTCTAGTTAGACTCTAGTATCTTCTAGACGATAGTGTTGTAATCCCTTAAGCAAAACAGAAAACAGGAATTAAGTTAGGAAAAGAGACATGCCAAGATATGAATGAGCAAAATCTCACAGTCAGCAAAAGACCCCTATGGGCAACATATTGATTTCACCTTGGGGCGAAACTTTGTTGTAACAAAGTAACTGGAAGAATAATTTTCAAAGAGAGAGGGGGGAAAAGACCTTGTAAGAAACGGGAGGGTAGCATACGGCATAGACAAAGTAAACAGAAATAGAATGCAGCTAAACTCTAAAATAAAGCAAAGCACTTCACGGTAGATGATGTAAGCTGAATTTGTTCTTACTTTCCATAAACAACCTTCCAAGAATAATAAAAAATGTCACTACATTAGGACAGCACTGACTCATCGCCATTGAAAGGTTAAGGTTTCTTCTAGTCCTAAACGGTTTCCTTCGTTAGAGTTAAGCCAAACAGGACCCTAGAAATCCTACTCAATGTTCCAAGGACTTCAGGATTACAGATGTGTACCCAAGGGCAGTCAATACTTGCCATAGGTTTCTCCCCAGCCCTGGTGACAGATTTCAAAGACGTAAATGGTGAAATGCAGGTGACTGCACTGCCCCTAGACTTTGTACTTACTGTCTCCATGTTGATACTGCTTGGAAAACCACTGCCCCATCCGGACAGACTATAATTATCTCTGCCAAATACTCTGCTTTGACACTGCGTTGTTTAGCAGCTTCTTTCTTGGTGTCAACATGAGTTTACAAAAGAAAGAACGAAAGGAAAGAAGGAAGGAATGAAGGAAGGGAGGGAGGGAGGGAGGGAGGGAGGGAGGAAGGAAGGAAGGAAGGAAGGAAGGAAGCAAGCTGACAAATATAGCATAAAATACTGATAAACAAGTTCTGCTGGGTGGTAGTGGCATACACCTTTAATCCAAGCACCCAAGCACTTGGGAGGCAGAGACAGGTGGATCTCTGTGAATTTGAGGCCAGCCTGGTTTAAAAGAGTTAGTTCCAGGACAGCCAGGACTCAGGACTGTTACACAAAGAAACCCTGTTTTGAAAAACCCCCCAAAAAAAAGAAAGAAAGAAAAAAGAAAAGGAAGTAAAAGAAACCCTGTTTCAAAAATCCAAAAAGAAAAAGAAAAAAGAAACCAAAAAAAAAAACCCACAATGTATTTCTTGTCTATGGCATTTGCTTTTTTTCATGATCTAATTATTCCATCCATGGTTAAAGGTAGGCTGTAAATCTAAAAACTGGAGAAACAAAAGCAAAGAAAATAAAGCATAACATGAAATGGAAAGAAATGTATGAAGCTGTTTCTCAGGGTCAAGACAAGTCTGTCACAGCATTCCTCCAGATGTGAGGAGAAGAGGCTGTGCACAATAAGGGAACTTCATAAATGAACCATCGACAGTTGTTCCACAAACGCCTAGCAGAATCCCTATCCATTAATTACCTTCTTCCCTATATCCCAGGTGAAGCATATAAGGATCTTAATGAGTCATTTGGTAAGTACACTTTTTCAAACTCTATTTTTTTAATCTGGAAACTTGTTTTTGTCTTTCTTGGAATACACCTACTTGAAGGATTCCTTTGTCATCTCTTCACAAACCTCTGTGCTGACGTCACCCTTTTCTTATTAGAGAGACTGGTATAGAAAAAGTCGGGAAGAACTGACATTTAGGAATGCCCTATTTGCAAATCTTTAGGATAAACATTATATCTTGATTGTTTATTCATCATATATACATTCATGTTCTTTTTTTTTTTTCAAGACAGGATTATCCTGTAACTTTGGAGCCTGTCCTGGAACTAGTTCTTATAATCCAGGCTGGCCTCAAACTCACAAAGATCCGTCTGTCTCTGCCTACTGAGTGCTGAGATAAAAGATGTGCACCACCACCGCCTAGCTTACATTCCTGTTCTTAATAAACAATGCAGCATATATTTTAAGACAGAGATAACTTTACTCCCCTTGGAAAACTTCCTCAATTACCTTTTCAAAGTGCTATATTTGTCTTTTACACTTCTCTCCACTTATATTACAACTTTCAACACATTAAATTGAATTGAGGAAACTGTAAGCTTTTAAGGACACCTGTTACTGAAATGTCCAAGTTCCATCAAACCCACCACTTGGATAGCAAAGAAGCACAATGAACCTCATTGAAGATAGCTGATAGAATGTGGACTCCAACCCATGTAGGAAATCAAGAAGTCTGAGGATCACATCCGGTACTGCTGTTAACTAAATCAGTTTCAATGAGTCATTGCCTTCGATGACTCAAGTTGATGTAACAGAACACCTTAGATTGAGATTATTTAAGACAACGTAGAAATTTATTTCACACAGTTTTTAAGGCTATTCAAGATCAGTTGGCAGCAGATAAAGTATATATGGATAGCTTCCTCATTTTACTCAATGACTTTAGGTCTTAAAAAAGAGAAATTTTCCCCCCATCCCCCATCCCCCCATCCCCCCATCCCACCCCACCCCCAAGTTCCCATTTTTTGTCCGGCAATCTTGTCTACTTCCAATATCCAGGAGGATAACTGTATGTTTTTCTTTGGATTCACCTTCTTATTTAGCTTCTCTAGGATCACGAATTATAGGCTCGATGTCCCTTATTTATGGCTAGAAACCAATTATGAGTGAGTGCATCCCATGTTCATCTTTTTGGCCTGGGTTACCTCACTCAGGATGGTGTTTTCTATTTCCATCCATTTGCATGCAAAATTCAAGATGTCATTGTTTTTTACTGCCGAGTAGTACTCTAATATGTATATATTCCACACTTTCTTCATCCATTCTTCCACTGAAGGGCATCTAGGTTGTTTCCAGATTCTGGCTATTACAAATAATGCTGCTATAAACATAGTTGAACAAATGCTTTTGTAATATGATTGGGCAACTCTTGGGTAAATTCCCAAGAGTGGGATTGCTGGGTCCTGGGGTAGGTTGATCCTGAATTTCCTGAGAAACTGCCACACTGCTTTCCAAAGTGGTTGCACAAGTTTGCATTCCCACCAGGGGAATAGGATGGTTGGGATATAGGAAGGGTAGATATGGGAACAAGGAATTATATATCTTAATTAAGGGAGCCATTCTAGGGTTGGCAGAGACTTGACTCTAGAGGGGCTCCCAGGTGTCCAGGAAGATGCCCCCAGCTAGTTCCTTGGGCAGCAGAGGAGAGGGAGCCATAAATGTCCAGATCCTATTGCCATACTCATGAATACCTTGCATATCACCATAGAACCTTCACCTGGCATTGGATGGAGAAAATGACAGAGCCCCACATTGGAGCACCGGACTGAGCTCCCAATGTCCTAATGAGGAGCAAAAGAAGGGAGATCATGAGCAAGGAAGTCAGGACCGTGAGGGGTGCGTTCACCCATTGAGACAGTGGGACAGAACTAACGGGAGACCACCAAGTCCAGTTGGAATGGGAGTGATGGAACAGGCGACCAAACCTGACTCTTTGAATGTGGCTGACGGTGGAGGAGGACTGAGAAACCAAGGACAACGTTGATGGGCTTGGAATCTACAGCATGGATGGGCTCACTGTGAGCCTTGTCAGTTTGGTTGCTCACCTTCCTGGACTTAGGGGGAGCTGGGAGGACCTTGGACTTAACATAGTGAAGGGAACCCTGATGGCTCTTTGGCCTAGAGAGGGAGGGAGTGGGGGTATGGGTGAAAGGGAGGGGAAGGAAAGGGGAGGAGGAGGGGAGGTGATGGAAATCTTTAATAAAAAAATGAGGGAGAAAAAGCTTACTTAAAAAAAAAACCAATAATAAACATACTGTGGTAACTGTACCATTGCTTTATGCTAAAAAAAAAGAAAAGAGAAATTTTATTTCTTTAACCTTTACAAAGATATGAATGATATTTAACAGTTCTCCAACTTGTGCCTGAATCAAATCCTATACTTAATTCTATTCTGTGGGGGCTAGTATTTCAACTTATGATTAACAGGCAACCCTAATTTTTTTCTTTTTTCTATTGTTTTTTTGAGCTGCATATTTTTCTTCATTCCTTACCCTATTCCTCTACCCTTACCTTCTACTCTTTCCCATGGTCCCCATGCTCCCAATTTACTCAAGATATTTTGTCATTTTCTACTTTCCAGATACATTAGGTCCAAGTAGAATCTCTTAGGGTCCTCATTGTTGTCTAGGTTCTCTGAGATTGTGTAGACAGAGGTTTCTATCCTGCCTAGTCCTGCAGCCATTCAGCCACAAATAAACACACAGAGATCTACATTAATTATAAACTGGTTGGCCTAGTACCTCAAGCTTCTTATTAACTCTTACATTCTACGTTAAGCCATAATTCTTGTCTGTGTTAGCCACATGGCTTGGTACCTTTTATCAGAGAAGTATTCTCAGTTTGCTTCCTCTGTGTCTGGGTTACGACAGCAGACTGAGTATTTTCTCTTCACAGAATTCTCCTATTCTCATCAACCCACCTTTACTTCCTTCCTGGTAGCCCCATCTATACTTCCTGCCTGGTTACTAGTCAACCAGCATTTTATTAAAATGATACAAGTGACAGGGTACAAGACCATTGTCCCACAGCCGGATTGTGACTTGTAGGCTTTTTGTTGTTGTTGGTTTGTTTTTTGGGGTTTTTTGTTGGTTTGTTTTGGGGTTTTTTTTGGTTTGTTTTTGTTTTCCTTTATGTCTAAAAGCCACTTATGAGTGAGTACATATGATATTTGTCTTTCCAGGTCTGGGTTACTTCACTCAATATGGAAATGCAGATATTGGGGCTCTACATCAGACATATTAAACAAACCGGGCTGCATTTTGAAAAGTTTTCATGTGTACCTCATGTAAATTAAGTTCTGAAGTACTACTGAGTACCAAGTACTGGTCCAGATCACATTTATATGCTAAGAGCACTCAGAGGACTTCTAAAGTCAAAATACCTATCACCTATGACCAGGCAGACTCATCCAAAAATTCTGACCTAAGAAGCAAATACATATAGAGATATGCATTGAAAGGGATCATCCTGTAAGATTCTGAGTGCTCACAGACCACAAGTAAGGGCAGGCAGTGACTCAGGCTTTGTTGTACAGGCTCTACCTACAGATGCAATTTCTCTTAGCTCTGAGAGTCCCACTCATAAATCTTTGAAAAAAAATGACAGAATCATATTTAGGTATATTCCTTGTTTGTTAAAGTCAACTGATTTGGAATGTTCATTGAATTTGTAAAATATATACCCATGAACATAGGCCACCATTTCATTGACTAATCGGAGACCATAGCCTATCCATTCTTACTAAAGTGGACATCCTGGCGTAGTGGAAAGAGTTGGGTAGGAGGGAGCTGCATGAAGTGGGTGCAGAGAAGAGCAATGTACCAGGTAACTAATCAGTAACTGACTTGAGCATCTCAGAGAGGCAAATATGACTCCTACTCTAAAACAGTAAACACATTAATCTCATCACTTAATTTTATAGCAAATGAAAATAAAAGATTTGGGGTGCAGTATTCTCTATGCTATAATAAGCATTATCAGGGACACCTTGTTAACGTAACTAAATGGTAATTATATTCTTCAGAAACCAGGCCTTTTTACTATTTGTCAGATCCAAAAGAATTGTGCTTTTTTTTTTAGTAGAAAAAAATAATATCAATGTTTTTGCACTGCAGGATCAAATTATTCAAAGACACTGATGGTAGTTAGGTACCAGGGGATAATCTTTGGAACCAAACATTGCACGCGCGCGAGCACACAAACACACACACACACACACACACACACACACACACACACACACACACCAAAAAAGTAAACTTGTAAAGCCAAAAATAATACAACAACCAACAAAAATAACCCAAAATATTTTCTATGAGTTGAAATGATAAAGGTTTTTGCTTGTAATGAGATGCTAGTTGAAACAACTCTTTAGATTTCTCATGGGGTATGTACTTGCCAAAGACAGACGTAATATTTTCTCATTATTAGCCCTTCAGCAGAAAGAAAACTGGGTATCGTGTTCTTTTCCATCTCGCCGAGGAAAGGACATTTGAACCAGTAATTTAGAGCACAGAAATGAAGGAGAGGTGGCGAGGGAACTCACAGTGATGCATAATTATTTCTCTGAAGGAGACGGGCTGTGAATACTTGTGTTGATTCTGCTCTGAGAGGTGCTCTCCTGAGGAATCTGATTTAGGAAGAGGTGAAATCATTGGAACAACTCCACATGAGCTCAGACACCTCATTCCTTTATTATGTCTCATGGTGCTCTGTGAATCTGGCTATGACCACCAAAAGAGATGTCAAATGACCCAGGGTACATTTTGATGTTCGTTACCATAACATTTGTGGTGTGTGGAGGGAGGGCATGTGTGTGTGCTCGTCTTCGTGGTATTTTATGTCAATACGCAAATATGTATGGTTTAGAAGATGCCAAATTTTTTAATTAAAATCTGAGCTTGTAAACCATTCTATATTCATCTCAAGATATGAAGTTAGAGCTGACCCATGTGTTATTGTCCCTAGAACAAGCAGAGGAGGTAACAGCAGGGCCTGCCAGCTGTGATTCATGATAGAACCTGCAGGGCGACTTTATAAAATAGGAATTACTTCATGGTATCAACAGCATGCAGCCCTTTGCTGCACACTCCAGGGTCAGTGACAGGAAAAGCTCCCCAGGATATTGCAATGATAGAGTCACTGGACTGAAAGCATCAAAGCACTATCTTGAAAACAGGGAGCATCCCTTTTAGCTTGTAGCCTGCTTCCTTTCACAGGAAGTGCCTAAGACTCTGTTTGCACATCCACTACTCATTAAAAATAAAAATAATAAACAAAGAGAAAGAAGTCACCATTTTGAGAGAGAGGAGAGCATGGGCAAAGTTGGAAGGAGGAGGGATGTAATTATACTTTAATTAAATATTATTTGAATAAAGAATTACATGACCTTCAGAATAAAAGCTGCAACACCAGAAGTTTCCTGAGAAATGTCCCAGGCTTTGCTGGGTGACCAGCCTCCTGGTCTGGTTTTCCTCTGCTGCTGTACTTACCTCTCAGAACTTTTCAGTCCCACCCTCGTTCTTTCCTTTGTCTACCCTGTAACTTGGGAACTCTTTTAAAACTATGAAAATTACTTGAGGACTCTCTTCTAACTTTAAATTCTTCTTGGGCTCTTTATTATTCTTGGACAAACACAGAGAGTTGTTAAAGACTTCCACAGCTTCATAATATGTATTATGTAGTATGATTATATTCACCCCATTACACTCTTACCCTCCCACTCTGAATCCTTTTATCTATTCAATTAGTTGGTGTTCTGTTTTCACAATACAATGAGTTTTAGTTAGAGTTTCCTTGGGTAAGCATTTGCAGAGAGTTATTTTCTGGAACATGAGGAACTCTCCAGTTTTTCCAAAACTGAAGAAAATGTCACCAACTAATTGCCAATATTTCCTCAGCAAGCTTTTTTTCTGGTTTATTCTAAGGATCTATTACCGCAACAAAACATCATGATGAAGGCAGCTAAAAGAAATCATGTAATGTGAGGGCTTATAGTTAAAGGAGCTTAGAGTCAGAAATCATCATGGTGAGGAGCATTGCAGCAAGCAGGCAGGTGTGGAACTGAGTAGTAACTAAGAGTTTATTTCTGATCTACAAGCACAAGGCAGAGAGAGATCTAACTGGTAATTACATGGGATTTTGTAAACCATAAAACCCATTCCCCAGTGACATACCTCTTCCAACAAATTCATACCTGAAAATGTTTTTCTTAAACATTTCTACTAACTAGGGACCAAGCACTCAAATACATGATCCTATTCAAACCACGACAATACCAACACTAAAAGACCAAGCAAAACACACACACACACACACACACACACACACACACACACACACACTTATATAATATGAAAGAGGGATATGGGAAGATTTAGAGAGGGATATAGAGGTATGGATATTATATAAATATAGTACTCTTGTATGAAATTCTCGATATAACAAAAATTTTAACAAAAAAGCAAATTTATCACAGAGAAACCAGTCAGACACCACCTTAGGTGAGTGAGATCAACAATCAGTATTACCTTTAATTGAGTAAAACAACTCCATGTCTCATGACACATTGTACTGAAGACATTATTTGTGACATTATTGCTAAAAGCATATAATATGGATTTATCCATAAAACATCAAAAACTGTTGAATAAATGGTCACAGTCCTATGAAAAAAGACTGCTAAGTGTGCTACAATGTCTTTCTGAGATTCTGGAGCAAAAGGAAGACAGAGAAAACTGAAGAAATAAAAGGATTCTGGATAATAAATAACAGGTCAGAGAACTGGTTACTATTCATGACATGTATTTTGATAATATAAGATTTTTGTTAAGTGATAAAGAGAATGCAGTGGTTATGGGACCTCTGTATTTAATCTTCACAAAAATTATGTAAACCTCAGGCAGTTTAAAAACAAAAAGAATATATACAGAGTTCTAAGACTTTCTCTACTTCAATAGTGATGAAGAGAAGGCTGATCTGAAATTTCTAAGATTTTTTTCCTTCACTGTGTAAGTAAAATCTATGAAGCAGCATTAATGTTTTAAAATTGTATTATTTTTAAACATCCTTTTGTATTTGTCAAGTAACTTTCTGTTACCTTATTTAACATAGGACATCTCGAACACATGCACAAGTTACAGGTGGTCATTCTGAAATATTCCAATACTAGCTGTGATATGTTTTAATACACAAAGTTCCAAGAGAACTGAGAATCAGTAGGAGAAACGGGAAAATATGTTGAACACATGCGGCAATGAATAGTTTGGTTTCCATCTTGCAAAGAGCTCAACCTGGCAGTTTCCTTCAAATTAAAATGTCAAAACAGCATTACCTAAAAACAAGGAGGAAGGATATCTTACTAAAGATGAAGAGTCAACTTCAAAACAATTAACTGGCCTATGGGATAATATGTGAGGGATTTGTGGACTATTTTGTAAGAAAATACAGATGGGAACAGTCATTGGCTTGATAGGTAAAGTCACAAAAGAAGCATTGTAATGAAATAAAAATAGAGCATCATGGTTAGACCTATTCTGAATCTGTGTGCCCTAGAACTGGAATACAGATGGAGGTGTGTGTGCATCGCTTTCATTAATGCGAGGGGCCTCTTCAAAGTTGGAATGTTTGTCATAAGCAAAAAGCAACATCTATCATTAAAGCAGAGGTGAAGTACAAAGGACTGGCGTTGTCAATGCAAAGTAGTTTTACGTCATTAGTATGAAGGAAGAGTGTGCTCACCATCCTCCATAATAGCCAAACACCTGGATAGGTGGTTCACAGAATTCCAAGAAATAATGTACACTGAGTTTGGAATCGTGAGGACGAAAACTAATTGAACATACATAAACCATTCTCAAAGTAAGAATAGGAAAAAAATCAAAAGATAAACGTGTATTTATATTCACTTAAAGAATTGAACAAAACAATATTGCATAATAAGTTCTCTTGCAAATATCTAAAATAAACAAATGTAACCGAGGCACGTGTCTTCCAAGTTCCTATTTTTCTGACAAAAACAGACATGATTTCAATTCTAGACTTTCTATATAATACTTACATTGTCATAAAAATATCCTGTAACACTCCAAGCATCCATTTTTAACCTGTACATCAGAGGTAGTAGTAATTACATTTGGCAATTCATAGATTTTTTTTTTAAAAAAAACTCAATTGAGATGGTAATTGCCTTATTTATAAAGAGACTGAAGTCAGAAACTTTATAATAATTGCATTTATTTTTAATATATTGATGCAATATATTTCAATTCTCCAAATTAAAATAGTCAGTTAATGACAAGAACCATTGAGGTCATAAAGTTTAGTAGGGTTATCTAGTAAGACTTAGCTCTATTCTCAATCAAAATAAGATCTTATAGTTAACATTTTGATATATTTCTAACAAGATTCCCAACTACACATTTATTAAACAGTCAGTAATGCATGGCAGTTTATTCCAATCATCTAAAGCACTTCAATTGCCCTTGACACAGTAATTTTTCAAGATACATGAGGATCAGTGAGGGTAATGATGGCTACAATGACATTGTTGGTGGTGAAAGAAGGAGACATAGGGAAAGATGACTGGACCACGTATATAAAAGACTATATTCCTCAGCTATCATCATGCACATCGTGGCCCCATGAGACGATGGAGAAATGCGGGTCCTGTAGTCACTGTAGATAGACAAAGCGATACCAAGTGGTGACACATCCCAGACCTTGAGGATGGTTTCAGAGGTCCAACAACTTCATTGTGAAAACAGATGAGAATTTTAATTGCAAAATAAGGCTTTAACATAATTTTTTTGTAGTGTTGAAGTCTTTTCAATATTTTCTGTAGCCTAAAGTTTGAGTCAACATTCTTGTTATTCTTCTAATGACAAAAGCCAGGCATGTTCTTTTCTTTAGGTGTAGTTATTAGCCAGTTTAAAAATCTCATTTAATGCACAAAGTTTACAGAAATTATCATCCTTTCTCCAGAGGAAACAAGCAGTCCTTCTGATGTTTGATCAAAAATTACAATGCTTGCCCTATAGAGCTTAAATATGTAATTCTACTAACTCACACTACTTTAAAACAGAGGGCAAGATGATTACATGGAAGGTCCCAAATGGCCCATGTTACAAGTGAAATATTGATTTCAATTTGGAATATATAAAAATATAATTAAGGTTTGTTGTGGGAGAGCCATGAGACCTGAGCTACTTAGTATGAATTAGAATTCTGTTTTCCTTCCTTGTTAGTTTATTCTAAGAGCTCTAAATGGCATGTTTTATACATTTATACATTAAGAAGATAACTGTCCCAAACTGAGACATGCTGAGTCTATCCTTTGAAAAAGTATCAAAATAAAATTACAATTTCAAACTTAACAAAGATGAAATTAAAGACTTTCTCAAAAGAGAACAAAACCACACCCACTGTAGCTATGATTTGCAGTGCAAAGTCATCACATCAGAAGACTTTGTATCTTAAAATTCAGGATATGTTTTGTTTCATATAGACTAACCACGATGCTCTATTTTTATTTCATTACAATGCTTCTTTTATGACTTTACCTTTAGAATATATGCACAGCCTGGGGTGGTAGCATAGACAGACTTATATTTCTCAGTTTTGGATCAGAAATCAAAGGGATAGAAAATATCTTTGAGCATGACATTGTCCCAACTTATCAATACATTATTGCCTCTCACTTGTCTAACATGAACCCATGTTTCTATCACTACTCTCAGCTTTAGATGAAGAGGATGAGTTAATTGCTGTCCTGAAGCCATGGCCTTGGCTTAGAACTTCTCTGTAAGAGAGATCACACATACATCACCGGAGAGATCCAGACACTGGCAAGACTAAGTTCATGCTTAGTAAGGATATTTTTATCTACTACTCAGAAGGTGAGAATCTTTGAGGGTATTGGTGTTTTAGGAGACACTAAAACTCATCTTTACAGGCTTAAATCCCTTAATATTCACTATATCCTTAATCATTTATCTTTTGTATTTCAATGAAAAATAAATATAAAAACAAAAATGAAATATTAACTACCATTCCCATAAGTCAAATAACTTTTGCATACCTTTTTAAAGAAAAAAATGTTTTATTATGACAAAAAAGGATATAACACTTGTATAGTTGCTATGAGCAAATGCTCTTAAAACTTATGCCAACTTACCATTCAATATTCTTAGAAAATACATCCATTCATTCATTACCTTGCATTAGGTACTCATCGAAGCACAAGTGGTAACACAGTGAACTACAAAGACAAGTGCTCTTCACCATCTAAACTGTATCTTAATGAGAGTGAAGTGCCCAGGAATCTGTCTGCAGTGCTGTAATAGTTGTGTAAGTGGAACTCACTGCAACAATCACTTATGCCTAAAAAAATAGATGGAGGCAGGATATCAATGTGTTCTCTGCTTGGCCTCCACAGAGCTAAGGAGGAAGAGGAAACTGAGACAACAGTCTTTGCCCCTCTAATATTGTAGTGTTATAGGCTCTTGGCCCCTACAGACAACTGAAAACCTGTGAAAGTAGACCCTTGGGAGCAGATCCATATCCATAGCAGAAGTCATCACAAGGGAAATGAGAGAGAGAGAGAGAGAGAGAGAGAGAGAGAGAGAGAGAGAGAGAGAGAGAGAGAGAGAGAGAGAGCGCTAAAACAAGGGTAGTTTGTTGTCTGAAAGATGGCAAAGCAAAAGGCAGACCATACAGTCGTGAAGGAAATGATGCTCTCAGAAGGCATCAGCTTAACATGAAGAGGCTTCTCATAGAGGCTGTGGGGCTCTCTGTATATTAGGCCAATATGGAAAGATCAGTGGCCCTGTTAGCCATAAAATTTCTCATGAGAAAGTCTCTGTTCTGAAACATGATTAATAAAAACTCAGAGAGTGAGAAATTGGGATTTGCCCTGAAGGTTGAAAAAGGAGAATAGCCAGCTTTGGCTTTTACCTCTACTTTAGTTCGAAATGGTGATCCTGTCTCCAGGATCAGGATCAGAGCCTGAGAGCTCTGAAGCACAATTAATAAAAACTCAGAGGGAGAAACTGGGATTCAGCCTGAAGATCAGAAAAGCAAAACAGCCAGCCACTGGCTTTTACATCTACCTCAGTCTGAAATGGCGATCCTGAATCCAGGAATTTCAGGATGAAACAGAGCTGTCTCCTCATGTCTTATAATCTTCTCTAATTCTGGGATTAAAATCATGTACCACTACCACCTGGTTTCTATGGCAAGCTAGTTGGGCTACTGGTATTAAAGGTGTGTCTCATTGTCACCTGGTCTGTAAATGATATCATGCTGCTATTTTCCTTCCTCATAATAAAGTAATGCACATAATATTATGACTGGGAGAGGAAAGTAAATGAGTGTAAATTCATAGAATAGCCATATAATATATGCTTGGAGCAAAAGCACCCTTGAAAGTAGAACAATGATCACTGAAGGGATTATTTGAGGGGATAATCTAGCAAAATTACTAATAAAGACTGAAAGTTCAACAAGATAAACACTAGTTTGACTTAAATAGCTAAAATGAAAAAGAAATTTAAAATATACAGGACTCAAAAGTAACAAAATCAATAAAAATAAAGCAAGAATGGAGGAATAAAATCAAGTATATTGGATAGTCAGCACTATACACTGAAAAAAGAAATTCTGCTCAAGAGAATGAAAATATACAACAGTAAAGGCTGTCATAGGGAATGGTCAATGCACAACAGGACAATGGAAACAAAAGTCATTATGATCGATGTTGAAATGGTGTGCCTGATCTAATGGGAGCTCACCAAGGCCAGCTGGACTGGGACTGATGGAGATCAAACCGTACTCTCTGAACATGGAGGACAATGAGGGCTGACTGAGAAGCCAATGATAATGGCACTGGGATTTGATTCTACTGCATGTACTGGCTTTTTGGGATCCTAGTCTGTTTGGATGCATACCTTCTGAGACCTGGATGGAGGTGGGAGGGCCTTGGACGTCCCACAGGGCAGGGTACCCTGCCTTCTCTTAGGACTGTAGAAGGAGTGGGGAGGGAGAGTGGGGTGAGCACGAGGAGGGGAGGAGCTAGAAATTTTTAATAAATAAAAAAAGAAAAAGATGAAAACGTAAGCCATAGCCATTCCTTACCAGCAATAAATGTCATATAGTGAACGCACAGGGATGTGAATAGAAGAAACAGTTCAGTCACTACAAGGAACAAGGTAGACAAGCAGCAAACTTTTTAAAGAAACTCAGACCAGGCACACATCCATAGAGAACCATGTTATATTTCTCCAGTTGTCTGAACAATACATGAAAGACAATGTGAGGAACTGAATAAAACAGCAAACAAATCTACATGAAAAGACATATATGCTTTTATAATGCACAGATAAGTGAATGCCTGTTTCGATAAATAGAGGAAGCAATGTTTTATAAGTTA
The DNA here is from genome assembly GCF_903992535.2 of Arvicola amphibius. Lineage (NCBI taxonomy): Eukaryota > Metazoa > Chordata > Mammalia > Rodentia > Cricetidae > Arvicola > Arvicola amphibius. The sequence continues at coordinate 159,284,965 of NC_052051.1, forward strand.
ATCAAGCAAAAATGAATACCTTTATAGAAAACATATCAATTATAAGATATGTAGATATTTAGTGTCAATTTAAAAGCACATTTTTGTAAATACCTATATAAATACCTATATATATATATATATATATATATATATAAATACATACATTCATTCCATAAATTTCATCAAGGAAGAGGTAAAATTATACTATCTTACTAGAAAAGTTAAATACATTAATTGGTCTATACACCCAAACTGAGTGAAGTCCTTAGTAAAAATAGTCAAAAATGAAAAACTTCAAAATGGCTTAAATACTATCATTACTCACATTTTATATAATAAGTTTAGTATATTAACAATATTGAGAAGAGATAGATCAACATAATCATAAGTAAACAAGTTAACAATGTTAAACGTCTGGTAGAATCAATTTTTGAATCTTCACTTCAATCTAAGCAGTGCACTTATGTTAATCTTTTTAATTTTTTGTATTTTGACTATTTTGTCTTTTCTCCCTATTCCTTCCATATCCTACCCAACTCCCTTCCCCACCCAATTTTATGTTCTCCCCTCTCTGTCTCTGGCCCCTTCCTTCCTTCCCTCCATTTCTCACTCTTTCTCAAAAAAAAAAAAAGAACAAAGGGGAAAAAAGGAAAATCAAACAAATTTAAATAAAAAGAAAAACTAGTAAAACAAAAAATACCAAAGCAAAACAGAAAGCACAAAAGAAAAGTGGAGTCTGTTTTGAGTTGGGCAGCTACTCTTGGGTCTGTGCTCTGCACTGGAATTTGGTGATTTGTTTTTAGTGATACCTCAGAATTTGTTGGTATAACCTGATAAAACTAAAGAACAAAATGGGAATTGCTCACTTCTTGAGAATGAATTACGTGTGATTCTGTGAGGCATCTGGTTCTTGACTAGCTCGGCACCACATTTACTCTTTAAGTCTTTCTGGTTGAACATGAGTATTCTCAAAGAAACAACTGCATGTGTCTTCTCAGGTTGTCCTTAAAATATTTCTACAGACTTAAGGTCAAAATGACAAAATGACAAAAAAAAATTTCAGTTCTGGGGCTGGAAGTTAAACCCACAACATGACATGATTCACATCTGATGAGAACTCCCTTTTCAGTCCATAGAGTTCCACTTCATTACTATGCCTTTACATGGTGGAATTGGGGCAAGGGAATGTGCAAGCATACTCTAGTTGCTGAGTTGAGGTACACTCTTACCAACTAATTGAATGTAAATAACCTACTAATGACATTTCCTTTTTGTTTCATGGAGTTTATCTACTGAAAAGGTGTCTGCACCCTCGCATTTTCTCCTAGTCACAACAGCAAATAGATCAGGAAGAAACTAGGTACCTAGAGAAGAATGGAAACTAATTGAGTGATGATAAAGACAATGTGTTTGGAATGAAAACCTGGCTTATAAAGAATAAACAAACAAAAACATCTTCTCCTTGTTCCCAATGTGCTGTCATTTGGGCGGCAGGAACTACATGATGCAAACGTACAGGTAGAATGACTTTTGCCAAGCACTCATAACCAACAGTGAACATTGTCACCCTAGAAAACAACACCCAGTTCTGTGCCTGCACCCTGCACCCAGGGAGACTCCTGGAAAGCTCCCTATGTTTGTAGTGTATTGTAACTGGTATGATCTCATAGTCAAGATGAACTGGCAACTTTTTATATCTTTTAAATCTTGATAGAGGAACCCATCCCACCAAATACAAGAATGCAAAATGTTCATGAACATAAATGCACAAAGCATTTCATACATACAATTACATTGGAAATTAGAGTTTCAGTGTGTAAATAAAGATTAGACATTATTAATCCATGATTCTTTTTTGCCTTTTTAATTAAAATTCTTCTTATTTTACATACCAACCACAGTTTCTCCTCCCTCTTCTGCTCCCATTCTTCCTCACACTTTCCTTCTATCCCCTCCTCTATCTTCATTCAGAAAGGGCAAGGCCTCCCATAGGAGTCAACAAAGCATGGCACATCAAGTTGAGGCAGGACCAAGTTCCTCCCCCTTGCATCAGGGCTGGGTGAGACATCCCACCATAGGGAACAAGTTCCAAAATTCCAACTCATGCCAGGGACAGGTCTTCATCCCACTGCTAGGGGCCCCAGAAACATACCAAGATACACAATTGTCACCCACATGCAGAGGTTCTACCTCAGTCCCATACAGACTTCTTAGCTGTCAGTCTAGAGTCCCTGAGCTCCCAGGTGCTCAAGTGAGTTGTCTCTGTGGGATTCCTCATCATGATCCTAACAGCCCCTTCCCCCCAACCTTCCTTGCTCATATAATCCCTCCTGCTTCTTTTCACCTGGACTCAAGGAACTCCACCTGGTACTTAGCCGTCGATCTCTGTATCTGCTTCTGTCAATTACTGGATGAAAGTTCTATTATGACAATTAGGGGAGACACCAATCTGATTATAGGAGAATGTCAGTTCAGGCACCTTCTCCGCTATTGCTAGGAGTCTTAGTTTGGGTCATCCTTGTGGATTCCTGGGAGGTTCCCTAGCACCAGGCTTCTCCCTAACCCCGTCATGGTTCCTCTATCAAGTTATCTCTTTCATTGTTCTTCCTCTCCATCCCTCCCCAACTCGACCATTCTGATCATCTGAGTCCCTCATGTTCCTTTCCCACACCCCTTCTACTCTACCACCCTGTCCCCACTTTATTCAGGAGATCTTATCTACTTCCCCTTCCCAGGGCAATCTGCTCTTCCAATCCATGTTTCTGATATTGTTGTAAACAGAACTGATTCATACCACTGAGAGCAGCTTCTCTTCAGCAGCACTTAGTCACTATTTCCACTCCATTGCGGTTTATCCTGTTTGCTCTCTCTTCTATTCCATCCCCTCCGGACACTCACTTTACTTCTTTATGAACCTTGGAGTACTCTTCAGAGTGCCTTTTCAGTGCATTAGAGAACTAATTGTGTTGTAATGGGAGTGCTTTTCAGGGTCCTCAGTCAGAAAGTGTGGAAGAAGTGTAGAGTCTCTGGAGAGCTTGGGGAATGCTCATGTAGTCCAACTTGAATTGCTCCCAACTGAAGTGGAGTGCTATTCATAGCCCAGAACATTTCTCTCCAATATTCTGGCCATTAATTTACTAGTCACTGATCTTTGGGAGAACTAACAGAAACAACTGAACTAATCTCAAGAAAACTATGTATGCAGATAAATGAACACCTTTCATGTGATTCTACAAAGCTTGCATGCCACTTGAAGCCCATACACTTGAGCTCTGAAGATACCAGGCTTGGCCCGGTAGTGGTGGCACACATCTTTAATCCCAGCACTCTGAAGGCAGAGGCAGGCAGATTCCTGTGAGTTAGGGGCTAGCTTGGTCTACAGAGAGAGTTTCAGGCTAGTCAAGGAAAACAAGGAATTCCACCTTAAAAAATAACTAAAAAAGATACAAGGTTTGGAGATAATGATAATATGATGAACTAAATTCACAAAATTATTGCAAAGGATGAACTGTAAAGATATTAGGTCATTATGAGGAAAAAATAAATACACCTGTGCTATGGGAACTCCACCAGCCAATATCCTTTAAGATACTAGCTAGCCCACTTGGGCATGGTCTTTTATACTATAAGCACAGCCATAAAAGCTTGTGCTCTCTCTCTCTCTCTCTCTCTCTCTCTCTCTCTCTCTCTCTCTCTCTCTCTCTCTCTCTCTCTCTCTCTCTCTCTTTCTCTCAGTTGCTGGATTCAGTTCCTATTCCCTGCTTGTGCAGAGGACTGTGATCTGTGAGTCTACCCCTAAATAAAGAACTTTTATTTTACTCAATTCTGAGCTAGTATGGAACTGTTTTATAGCATCCATTGACACACTTGTTATTCCAAAACTCTATCAGTGACCTTTGCAAATGCAGACAAAATAGGATAGTTTGTCAATAGTTTCTGTATACACTAACAAAGTTGATTAAACTGGATTTTCTATGTATCATTATCAATTAATGAAAGAGTAATCATATCATTCCTGTGTTAAGTCAGAATCAAAATCATTCATGTATCAGGCTAGAATTTAATTTATAGATCAAGCTCTAGTCTTGGAATTTAAGGCACTAATTTGAAAATAAATGAGATGGGACAAAAGCTAGCAACTAAGATGAGGTTTACTCAACTTATTAATGGAAAGCTTTCCATTTGGCTGGAGTCACAGTACGATTATCAAAAGGCTAATTATGTCTTCTCCAATGGCTTTGATAATTCAGACAGTAGGAAATAAACTGACACAGAGTTAAAACAGGCAAAAGAAATTCTTGCGAAGCAGAGTTACCTGTGACTAGAACGTGGCAGACTGGATAGCACAGGGAAAGAAGCAACTGTATGACGTGACTGATCTACCACAATTGCTATTAGCAACAGAATCGTGTTACTGCTTAGTGATAATCAAGGCCTTGTCAGAGCCAGCTGGGATCCATGTGGTTTAGAAGGGTATATGTAACCATTAACCATCCTTTGCTTTATTATATGATGCAGTAATATGATTTAGGCTCTTACTGTTTTGGCATCTGATGCCATAACACATTAAGAAAACCAGTCTTGCATGGCAGCCCATGCCTGTAATTCCAGCACTTTGGAGGATAAGACAAAAGGGACAGGAATTCAAGACCAGCATAAGCTCAGACTCAGTCTCACATGACAGCAATGAAAACGGAAGCAAACCTATACAATGAAAGTTACATATAAAGTCATGAGATACAGGGGTAGTACAACTCTTTCTCATATTTTCCCCATTTTTTCATGGATAATCTTTTCCTACATAAAGTTTACTGATGAAAAAATGTACCGCAAATGTCTATGATCCCCACTGGGTGATATTACTCTCACTCCTATACTTTTACTTTGTACTAAAACCTTCTCACAATTCCTTACTTTGGTGTCTAAATAAATGCAGTTTTCTTTCTTTTCTTTTCCTAGTCATCACTGTCAGAAAGAAGGACCTCAACTGTGAAAAACCTTGATCAGGAAAGCCAACATAGAATGGGTACCACAGGAAAGTGAGAGCATCCAGAATGGTTCCTATAACTGCAACACCATGATCAGCTTTGTCCTGTAGATAAAAGTCATAGATGCACTCTGTTTCTCCTTTGTAGATCTGCAAAGTAGGAATGCAAAATAGGAATCATTCCAAGGTGATGTTTTATAAAGATAACAATTATTTCAAAGATCAGCTTAAACAATACTATGTGAACATCTTCTTAAAAAGCTACCATGACTTAAAGACAAAGTGTCCCCTTGGACCATGCATTTTAAACATGGCCTGAGCAGGTAGCACTGCTTTAGGACCTAGATCCTAGCTAGTGGTCATATGACCATAGATGGGGGCAGCTTTCAAAAGCCATATTTGTCCCTGGTTCCTACCACTCTGTTCCCTGACTCACCACATTGTAAACAAATCCCTTCTCAAGTCGCCACCACCATTGACCAGTCTCCACTACAGTGATGGACCATTCCCTCTGAAGCTGTGAGTGAAATAACTCTTCCTGTGTTACACTGTCTCTGGCAGTTATTTGACCTCAGTAATGAAAACATAGCGAATGCAAGCCCTGACTTCTGAGTCTGTCAGGAGGTGTATTCAGCAAGAGGCAAGCGATTTTATTTTATTCTAATCATCAATGATCAACGTGCTTCACCAAGTCAATGACACAAGTAACAGGAAAAGTACAATCATTGGTATAAGCATGAGGAGTTTGGAGGGATTAGTTTTCATCCATGACTTTCTAACCAAAAAAAAAAAAGTATTGCCAGTTTCTGCTTATATAATATGTGGAAAAGCCAGGCGGTGGTGGCGCACGCCTTTAATCCCAGCACTTGGGAGGCAGAGGCAGGTGGATTGCTGAGTTCGAGGCCAGCCTGGTCTACAAGAGCTAGTTCCAGGACAGGCTCTAGAAACTACAGGGAAACCCTGTCTCGAAAAACCAAAAAAAAAAAAAAAAAATGTGGAAAGAAACCAGTAATCTACTTGCCTGATCACAACCTCCTGACTTCTAGAGGTTCTCTTGCTAACACATAACTAAGACCCAGGTAGGTTACCTGCATTCCCCTTCCCAATATTTCTCTATTCAGGTCACCCAAAGTTCATCACTCTTTTCCAGAGACATTCATCTCCTCTTGGCTTCTCTCCTTCCCTTTGGGACTTGTATAACCCCAGCCTGCATACTTCCAAGGACTTGCTCACTAGAACATATTACACAGAAATCCAGGAACCTGCAGTCTCTATGGGTGGTCTAGAGACCCAGAGTCCTGACACCTGTATGGCAAGGAGCTTGTTCTGACTTGAGACCCAGAACCTGTCCACAACACCAAGAGAAATTTGTTTCAAGCTCATTGAGCAAACCACTGAAGGTATCATATTTCACTAGAGAAGCAGGAAACCTGGGATAAAGACTGCATTTCCAAACACCAGACAGAGGAAATCAAGATCCTAACCCTGTTATGATTTAGCCCTTTCCCAAAATTTATCAACAATTCTGATGATAGATGAAAAGTGATTTGATTAAAAATTAAAGAAGGAAAAAATAAACCAACAAACTAACTCCAGATATACTTCTTGCAACACAGCAACAAAAACAAGGAAAGAAATAACATGTCACCTCTAAGAAATACAAATCTCATAGTGATGACACCTAATGAAAATGACATGGAAGAACTCGAAAGAATTCACAGGAATGACTGTAGCTATGCTCAAACAACTCAAGACAAGGACAGAGAAATGAATGAAAAAATAAAGTTAAACCACGATATAAAACCACACTATGGGGTTTGCTTGCTTGTCTGTTTGTCTAGTTTTTTTTTTTTTTTTAAAGAACTTCAAGGTGAAATTATGCTGGAAATAAAAAAAATACAGGAAATGACTTAAAAATCTCAGTGGAAAACTTAACCAACAGAATAGATCAAGTCAGAAACAGAGAGTTGGAGAATGGAAGACAAAACAGAGGATTTGGGTTAGCTAGTAAAGGCCAATGAGGAATTTTAAAATGTAAATGAAAGTAACATGAGAAATTTGGGGGGATGCCAAAAGACCTAATCTATGAAATATGAGCATGGAGGGAAAAGAAATCATTGTAAATGCAAAGAGGATATCTTTAGTAAAAATATAGAATAAAAGTTTCCAAGTCTAAAAAAGCGGTGACAATTCAGGTACAAGATGATTACAGAACAGACAATACCAGAAAATAAATTCTTTACAACATACTATCATAAAAACATTAATGATATAGAAAACAACAAAAGGTTTACACTGTATATTTAGGAATATGTATATATGTCCATACAGGTGTGTGTGTGTGTGTGTGTGTGTGTGTGTGTGTGTGAATAAAAAATAGTTTAAAAAGGCATGAATTTAAAAGATAGTGGGGAAGAGATTATGGAAGGGTTTGCAGGGAAGAAAGGCAAGATATAAATGTAATTATAATCTCAAAAATAAAATCAAAACAAATGATGACATACGCTGTTATGGATATGTGGCAAGTGGAATAATCACTTACTGGTGGGAGGAGTGCAAACCAGTGCAGGCACAGAAGGAAATCTGTGTGACTATTCCTCACATTACTAGAAAATAGATCTACACATGATCCAACTACATCACTCTGGGGTATAAACTCACAGGATTCTATATCCCGTTACAGAGATAACTATTCAGCCGTGTTCATTGCTACCCTATTCACAATATCCAGGAAATGGAAACAACCTAGATTTTATCAACTATTGAATGGATACTGAAAATGCCACATAGTCATACAATGGAATATGACTCGGCTGTTAAGAATAATGAAATTTGCTGGGCGGTGGTGGCGCAAACCTTTAATCCCAGCACTCGGGAGGCAGAGGCAGGCGGATCTCTGTGAGTTCGAGGCCAGCCTGGTCTACAAGAGCTAGTTCCAGGACAGGCTCTAAAAAAGCTGCAGAGAAACCCTGTCTCGAAAAACCAAAAAAAAAAAAAAAAAAAAAAAAAGAATAATGAAATTATTAATTTCTAGTTAAACAGAGCAGGAAACCATTCTGAGGTATAGCTAATATTCTCTGTCCTGCCAGTCAGCTCCCAAATAACCACATGGAGACTAATTACTAATTACTAATTACTAAGTCTAGCCAATAGCTTAGACTTCTTTCTAACTATTCTAACTAGCTCTTTAACTCAAATTAACCCATTTCTATTAATTTACGTGCTGCCACATGCAGACATATGGCTCATGATTTGTGCATCCAGTTAGTGACTCTACCTTCTTCCAAGCATCTTCTCTGCCCTAAAAATCCTGCCTAGCTACTGGCAGTTCGGTTTTTTATTAAACCAACCAGAGTGGTATATCTTCACAGTATACAAAAGGATTATTTCACAACACAGAGGAAAGGAACTGGGATCCTGAAAGACAGAGGCCACATGATCTCTGTCATTTTTTTAATGTTAGGTTATAATCTTCAGATATCTACATTTTATTTGAAATACCTATAGAACTCAGGAAACTACTAACAAGAAGGGTTTTTTTCTGAAATCTTGGCTTAAATCTCATAGCTACTTACCACTAAACATCCAGTTTGCATATAACCTTCCTTTTAGGACTGCTGAATCTAGCTAACCCAGACTCAAGAGTCGCTTCTGTGGTATAATTCTTCTTCTGAAATATTTATTGCCTGCAAAGAGACTGAACTTTTTCAAAATGTTGTAACCAAGTTAATAAGCTGACGAGATTATTTAAGACTATGCACTTAACCTGCTACTCCATTGTATCCTCAGCCCATTCACACTTAACCTGTCTTTAAGGAGACAATGTAACTTCCCCAGTATACCTTGGATTTCCTTTGCAGTTATATGTTATAGCATAAACTAAATGTTTAGCTTTAATCTTAAAGTATGTACTTTTACATTCCCCTGACCCAGAACAGCATATTTTTGTATGTGTATGTGTGCATATCATGATAATCATTTGCTGAAGGATGCCAAACTGTTAATAGTGACCTTAAACCAAACAAATATCTATCATATGTGATGAAAAAAGCATGTGTTTATTGGTTGACAAGATCTTTTTGTGGTTTTCAGTGCTCTCTGGGTCAGTTGGCATCATTTAAGTAGCTTCTTCTCTTGTAAAACTCTGTTAAAGATTTATGTCAAGTTTAACCTTCATTTCCCCCTTATAATGTATTCTCTGTTCAATAAATACAGAGTGAAAGCATTCATTCGAGGGATAGTTTAAATCAAAATGGTCCCTATAGGCTTGTAGACTTGAATATTTGGTTCCCAGTTGGTGAACTGTTTAGGAAGGATTAAGGAGGTTTGTCACTAGGAGTGGGTTTTGGAGTTTCAAAAGTCCATGTCTGTTTTTCTCTCTCTTTCTCTTCCTTTCCTTCTCTCTCTCTCTCTTCCCACCTCTCTCCCCCCTCTCCTCTCTCCATCTTTCTCTCTGTGCCTATTGCCTATGTATCAAAATACAAGCCCTTAGCTTCGTTTCTAGCATCATGCCTGCCTGATTACTGCCATGCTCCCTGGATGATTAGTCTACAACTACCATGAACCAATCATCTGAAAACATTAGCAATTACCCAATTAAATGCTGCTTCTATAAGTTGTCATCATCATGGTGTCTCTTCATTGCAATAGACAGTAATTAAGACAATTGGGAACAAGTTAGACACATAGCAGACAAGTGATATATTCCAACCAGTAACCACAAACCTCAGACTGATGGAAGACAGGGAGAGATGTTGAGGATTGAAATTTGAACTCCCAATATCCAGGAGGATAACTATATGTTTTTCTTTGGGTTCACCTTCTTATTATCTTCTCTAGGATTACAAATTATAGGCTCGATGTCCTTTATTTATGGCTAGAAACCAGTTATGAGTGAGTACATCCCATGTTCATCTTTTTGGGTCTGGGTTACCTCACTCAGAATAGTGTTTTCTATTTCCATCCATTTGCATGCAAAATTCAAGATGTCATTGTTTTTTATCGCTTAGTAGTTCTCTAATATGTATATATTCCACAGTTTCTTCATGCGTTCACCCACTGAGACGGTGTGACAGAACTAACGGGAGATCACCAAGATCAGTTGGAATGGGACTGATGGAACATGCGATCAAACCGGACTCTCTGAATGGCTGACAGTGGAGGCTGACTGAGAAGCCAAGGACAATGGCGATGGGCTTGGACTCTATGGCATGGATGGGCTCTGTGGGAGCCTTGTCAGTTTGGATGCTCACCTTCCTGGACCTGGGGGAAGTTGGGAGGACCTTGGACTTAACATAGTGTAAGGAACCCTGATGGTTCTTTGGCCTGGAGAGGGAGGGAGTCGGGGTATGGGTGGAGGGGAGGGGAGGGAAGTGGGGGTAGGGGAGGAGATGGTAACTTTTAATAAAAAAAATGAGCTGGGCGGCGGTGGCTCACGCCTTTAATCCCAGCACTAGGGAGGCAGAGGCAGGCGGATCTCTGTGAGTTCGAGACCAGCCTGGTCTACAAGAGTTAGCTCCAGGACAGGCTCTAAAGCTGAAGAGAAATGCTGTCTCGAAAAACCAGAAAAAAAAAAATGAGAATAAAAAGAAATTTGAACTCACTCTTTGCCAAACTATTTGAAATGGAAATTTCTGTTTTCATTCTTTAATGTGACCACAAAGCAACATCTGTTTATGGAATATAGTTTTGTCACTAAAACCCTTCACATATCTTATCCTTTTCTACCCACAGCCAGTGTGGACACAGTGCTCTTTCTCAATGATATTTTTACATGGGATGTGGATCTTGCTCAGCAGTAGAGTGTTTCCTCACCAAGCAGAAGTGCATTTGCTTGATCTCCAGTACCAAGGCAATAATAAAACCTAAACAACAGCACACAGAAACTATGAAATTCATTTCTCCAGTCTAAGGATGTTTTCCACACTGCTGTTAGCTATACTAAATATTTTCTGAATGACTCCATCCTTGGGTAGCTTGTATAATTGTGCAATAAATCCTTTTATTTCAGAGAACTTTTGCTCTCTGGAGCTTTTATTTAACAGGGACATATGACGTGGTGTTATAAGTTGCATGTATTAGAAAACAATTAGTCCAGTGAACTTGTTAAGTATTGATATGTCATTTCACCAATGGTTCCCCTCCAGTGGCATGCACACTTGACTTGCCATCGTGACACAGTAAGAAAGCATTTCAAATCACAGCACAGCCACAGAACTTATGGATGGGTGGGTGACACTGATGGTGCAAATTCACTTTCCTAATGTTTTATGGACTCTCCTTTCATTAAACACAGCTAGAAGGGGACAGCCACACAGAGCATATGGCAGGAGCTGTAAGAAAGACGCTACACCAGCAGATGTACAGCTTTGTTTCAGTATCCAAGATTATTTTTTTTAGGAAAGATCTGGCAATTCATTTGCCTTATGAAAATAGAAAAGCAGAGAAAATTCTCTGCACAGTGTGAAGTTTCTATGTCTTCCATATTTCTAATTCTAGGCAGCATGACGTCTAACCGAAGAGCAAGGAAATAAATATTGAGTTCTAATCAGTGGTAGAGACTATGCGGGGACTTGCAGTTCATTTGTCCAACCTGGAGAAGTCGTGCAGATTCCATCAGTATCACTGCCCAGACCTTTGCTATCCTCCCTGAGAAGAGGAGGCAGTGGATTATCAAAGAGAAACAGCAGCTCCCCAGATTAACATTCTTCTCTCTATGCTCAGCAAAATGAAAATAAATAAATAAAAGGAGAGAAGTAACAACTTCAATCTAATTTAATTCTGCAATGAAACCAGGAATTAGATTCCCTGTAGTGTTGAGTTAACCTTTTTCAAGAGTTGGGATTTTTTTTCCCCCTTCTTCTTTAACTTAATCTTACTAACACCAATGGCCCAAAGCTCTCTGAGGAATTGCAAAAGCTTTAAAAAAAAAGTCAATTGGCAAAAGAATCTTAAAAGGCTGCCTTCTGAAAAGGACCTTTGTTTTTATAAATGCTCAAGTGCTAATTATTTAACTACAAAATGCTTCATCATTTTATTCTAACCTTTAAAACCTCAAGAGACTTTCTCAGTGCTATTAAGCCTTGAAAATTCTACTTTTTCACCGAATTTTCAATTTTAATACCATTGATTTTGTTGAATGACTCTCAGATCTTTAGTTTATATTTCTTGTCTTTCAATGTAACACCTGAGAATGTAATTCAAGGACTTTCTCCCTACTGATAAAGAAAAGCTTGCTCTGGGCAAGGTCAGTAAACAAGGTAGATTTAGAGAATACTGTCTTGAGAAAGAGGGATTGAACTAAATGGCACTGAAACTGTAGTAAGAAAGGACTTATGTGTTCCATGAGCTGATGGGAAAGTACTTGAGGACTTTGGGAAGGAGACTGGAACAGCAGATTGTCCACCCATGTGTACTAATTGGCACCAACCAGAATCAGGTTCCTAATCCCAAATGTAGGAGAAGAGGCCCTGTGTGGACTAGGGTTACATCAGTGCGCCAAACACTGGGAATTATCAATTTTCCAGGGGAAGATGTTTATTTCAGCTCAGCACTTTGGAGGTTTCTGTTCATGGTCAATTGTTCCCATTGGTTTTGGACTTTCAGCAAAGCAGAATGCTGTAAGAAAGAGGTAGTCTTTTCTACTCATCCAGGGGTAAATGAAAAAGGAAGAGACATATTTCCATGCAAGTAACATTATACAGACTGAGGAGGTTGTATTTATGCACCTAGGAATGTATCTCTATCTATATATCTGTATTTTTTATATATCAACAATTAATGGAAAAAGAGGCCATGAATTTGAAAGACATCACAGAAAGGTAAATGAAAGGGTTTGGAGGAAAGAAAGGGAGGGTGGAAACTATGCAATTATATTTTAACCTCAAGAAATAATGTTTTCTAAAAAAAAATTCTCAAGCCAGCATTGTGGTGCACATCTGTAATTCTACAACTCTAACCTAAAATGTGTGGAATCTCAAGTTTGAGACAAGTATGGTCCTTGAAGCAAAACTTTGTCTCAAGGGTGATGAGGAACCAAGGATTAACTCCCAACCATACAATACATTCCACCAAAGAGAGTATGAGGCAATCAAACACAGGGTAAGATTGTCTATTTATATTATATACTAGAAAAATGAAAAATTGAAACTACCAAGATATATCCTTGTACAACTCTCAGATGAGATCAGGCACATCCAGAGTGACATGACTGTAGATGGCACAGCTAACCGAATGAATAAAATCCAGACAGTAACAAAGACAAATGATTCGGAGAAGCTGGGTCACTCATGCTTTTAGCAATGGAACATGTCCTGCATTAAATACTTGGATAGTTTCCTTACAAACTATATTGTACCTACAATACTGCCCAGAATTTAAGCTCTTAAATGTTAATCCTCCCAAAATGTAAATTCTCATGAATATCTTGGCATGACTATTTCAGCAATTTTAGTCTTAGCATCCAAAATTTGGACAAAATATACATATATCCAGAGAGCAAATGGTTAGGCTATAAAATACATCTGTGATGGGTTTTCCCTTCTCAATTAAATTTCCTTAGAAAAACATTTAGACATGACATCTAAGGTGTGTCTCTTAGATGATTCCAATGGAATATTCCATGGAATATTACTCAGAGAAAAGTATGATGCATTAAAAATGGAAATAGAGAAGGAGCAGCAACCTTAGAGGCCTCCAGAGAAATTTGCTTGGGTAAAAACTTTAATAAATTAAATTATATCTGCTACTGTACAATTTCATTTCATAATGTGTTATTTGAATGGCAAAGCTATGGAAAGAAAAAAACAATCTGATCATTAACACATAATGAAGGACAGAGTAATATCATAAAGATTGAAAATTACAAAAGGGCAGCAGGAAAGGCTTTGTGTGTGGTTCCTGATTCTACCTATTTCAAATCAAAGTTCATGCTATTAATCCTCAGAAAAATTGCTTCAAGATTGGTGCAGAAAATATAATTATAGATATGTATACAAAGTTTAGAATGTACATATGTTTTCCCAGTGAGCTCAGAGGCCCTGCAAGAATGCCAAACCTAATATCAATTAGCACAGCTGCCTCATATGTCAGATTAGCCAACGTGGGTAGGTAAATGAAGCCACTGTCTATACTATTTTTCCAATTGTTCAATAAATCTAAATTTTCCAAAGAAGAGCATAATAAATTTAAAATGATGAATGAATGAGTAAATAAGCAAACTAAGTTAGTGGTCAAATCAAAACTTCAAATAAAAACAAACTGGAAGGGTAGAAATTGACCTCTGGTGGCGTCTTTTCTTTTCCCTTGGAACTTTGCACTAAAAGAGAGGACAGTTTAGCATCTCAGTAGGTGCCATATTGGTTGCCAGTGGTGTTGGGCCATGGGCACAGCTGGCTCAGGGACTTAATTAATAGGTGTTGCTCTGGAGTTCTAGCTTCTGACTAGGGTGTAAAATGACTCATTCCCTAGTGGAAACTAGAGATTTTCATATCTGAACTTTTAAAGATGAACTGACATTGTTTTTTCAACAGAACAATGCCAATTCTTACAAGAATTACAGGCCGGTAGCTATTTCTATCTCTATCATACTTTGAGGAAATATTAATGTGAGAGTGCTCATCATCCATATAGTCCACAGGTGAGTAGTTTTTCCTCAAGAAAACCTCCACTCTCCTGAATTTACACCAAAGCCCCCTTACTATGCATAACTTCCTTTGTTTTCTGCCCAGTTGTTATTAAGCAAGCATATTTCCAAGTGTGTGTTTGTTATTATTAATGTAACTTGATTCTCACATTCTAGTGCTTAAATGTGAGAAGTCCATTATTCAATTATAGCAAAGGAAAATGCCTAAGGACTAAAAATCCATCCTTTAGGGAAAAATGTAATTGTGTCATTTAGGTTTAAAAAGTCCCTATTTATTATTTCTTCTCACTTAAAATATATTCATAAGCAAAATCAGTACTCTAACACTATAATTTTTATTTTATCCTGATATCATTATTTAACTCTGTGTCATACTTGTCTCAAGGTAATTATCAGAATATATAAAACAAAATAAAAATTGTTATTTCTTATGTGAGTACAAATTTTTAATTCAAGATTTCCTATATTCAGTCTCACCACTCAAAGATAAAGGATGCTTTCAGAAGCACTCAGAAATGAATTGTTATGATATCTTTATGTGTATCTGATAGTGTATCATCATTATTACAATATAACCTCCACATTTCACTTTTTGACAACTGGCCAATCATGTATAAATCATAGCAATTATGTCCTCATAACACGGTCAAGATATTTCTCAAATGCAAATATTTAGCAATATCTAGAAGATAGAATAATGTTAGTAAGAGTTTTGCATGTTATACATATGAGTAACAGCTATGAATTGAACATATTAGACTTATGTATTTAGGATTATATGTGTAAATATAAGAATAACAATAATCACCTCACCCCACCCCCATGCTCCCAACCCCTACCCGGCAATTTTGTCAATTTCCAATATCCAGGAAGATAACAATATGTTTTTCTTTGGGTTCACCTTCTTATTTAGCTTCTCTAGGATCATAAATTATAGGCTCTATGTCCTTTATTTATGGCTAGAATCCACTTATGAGTGAGTACATACCATATTCCTCTTTTTGGGTCTGGGTTACCTCACTCAGGATGGTGTTTTCTATTTCCATCCATTTGTATGCAAAATTCAAGATGTCATTGTTTTTTACCGCTAAGTAGTACTCTAAAGTGTATGTGCCACACCTTCTTTATCCATTCTTCTATTGAGGGGCACCTAGGTTGTTTCCAGATTCTGGCTATTACAAATAGTGCTTCTATAAACATAGTTGAACAAATACTTTTGTAGTCTGATTGGGCATCTCTTCGGTATATTCCCAAGAGTGGAATTGCTGGGTCCTGTGGTAGGTTGACTCCCAGTTTCCTGAGAAACCGCCACACTGATTTTCAAAGTGGTTGCACAAGTTTGCATTCCCACCAACAATGGATGAGTGTTCCCCTTACTCCACATCCTCTTCAGCATAGGCTATCATTGGTGTTTTTGATTTTAGCCATTCTGACATGTGTAAGATGGTATAGCCACACTGATGATTATCTTGCATATCATCATAGAACCTTCATCTGGTGATGGATGGAGATAGAGACAGAGACCCACATTGGAGCACTGGACTGAGCTCCCAAGGTCCTAATGAGGAGCAGAAGGAGGGAGAACATGAGCAAGGAAGTCAGGACCGCAAGGGGTGTGTTCACCCACTGAGACGGTGGGACAGATCTAATGGGAGATCACCAAGGCCAGTTGGAATGGGACTGATGGAGTATCTGATCAAACCGGACTCTTTGAATGTGGCTGACGGTGGAGGCTGACTGAGAAGCCAAGGACAGTGGCACTGGGCTTTGATACTACTGCATGGACAGGCTCTGTGGGAGCCTTGTCAGTTTGGATGCTCACCTTCCTGGACCTGGGGGTAATTGGGAGGACCTTGGACTTCCCATAGTGTAGGGAACCCTGACTGCTCTTTGGTCTGGAGAGGGAGGGAGTGTGGGTGTGGGTGAAGGGGAGGGGAGGAGAGGAAAGTGGGGAGAGGGGAGGAGATGGAAATTTTTAATAAAAATAAAAAAATTAAAAAACAATAACAATGATCAAAGAAAAATAGGCCAGAGGCTTTGGAAACCATTTTGACAAGGATACCAGTTACCAGGGTAGGGGCATATGGATTGGAAATATAAGTAAAGAGAATGAAGACACAGATGAAAACAATAAAACAGAAACATAGGATAGGGACGAAGTTCCAGTGAATACTGAAAATCCATCCACATTTAATTTACACTTGCTTAAATATCCTTACCCCCAAAGGTAGGAGTAAGATTTTTTAAAAGCTGCATTAGAATGACACAAGGAAGACACAAGGTCAGTTGAAGAATTATGGGCTACATTCTTAGCTAAACATTCTTTTGCCACAACAAGACAAGCAACATTCACACCCTAGACAAAAACATTCTGTAGGCAAACCACTCCCTGAGTGGAATCCATATTTATCCCCCTAAGGGACTAGGAACCTAGTTGATACTAAGACTTTTGTTTGAGGTAAAAACAGATCTACTTCTTAATATCTGAAAAACCAGTTCTAGATATTAGCCACAGCTGTCGACAATAACTTTGAGAGAATAAAAGGATGCTCTAACTCCCTGAACTTTAGTCAATGGACCCACACCTATGGGCCCTGTCACAGAGGTCACACATTTCAAAGACAACAAAGAGGACAGGTTACAAGTGAGGAGTTTGAGGGAGGAAAAGGAAAGGGAATACAATGTAATCATATTTTAGTTTAAAAAATAAAAAAAATGTTTCATGAAACAAAAATTAATGGATGAATGAAATGAAATTGGAAGTTATCGAGTAGCTAATTAACTAATTCTGTTTCTATCTTGTGCTTTTAAATTCTCTTTCCAGGAAAGTATTTCCTGACAAGTCATCCTGACAAGGCATTTGCACATTGTGGAGCCAGAACAAGAAGTGAGGCATGGCATCTGTGGTATTAAAGGGACTGAGGTTTGTTCCCAGTCCAAACCATCAAGGCAGAGATGACCAGGAGAGCAATGTGGAAGAGTGCTTCAGGTATCTTGCAAATACAATCAGTCCCCAAGTCAGTGTCAGTCAAAAAGCAACCTTCAGAACTCAGGCATGTGAGTGTGGCTCTGTCCACCCCACATTTAAGAACTCAAAACCACAGGTCCTGAGAGTCAAAGTAAAGCATCCACTATAAGGGAGGAATACCAAAGCATCTAAACTAGAAAGAGAGAAGGGAGGAAACTCACGGGACTTGGTTTGGTGGAGCTGTGCAGGGAAGAGAGGAGCAAGAATCAGCTTTTGCTTTAAAGAGATAGTCCCACCAGGTAACCTGCCTGTAAATGATTTTCTACAATTTTTTTTTAACAGTTTAGGCCCTTACAAAAGACTTGGGCAAGTTCTCACCTCGCTGAGCTTGGAAAGAAAGAGATGTGGAGCAAATCCAGCACACTGTAAAACTTCCTTCTCACTGCCGGGACCACAGGGTGAGTCTGCAAAGCTCCAAAGAATGACCCAGATTAACCATCTCCCAAGGGATGTCATATTCCAGTTACTTTGCTTCTCACAGAATTTCTGAGTTCCCAAAATTAAACCCCACATTTTAAAAAGCAATTTCTTCATTCATTTTCTCCATTATATAATATCTTAAGTTATTAAAATGGTTTTTGTCTCTATCAACAACATAGACAAAAACAATCCATATCAGGGGTAAAGCAAATCAAATTATCTAAAACACTGAAAACCAACCAAGAGTTTTTGGTTTTGTTTTCAGGGTTGCAGGTAAAGCCTGTTTGTTTGTTTCGTTGGTTGGTTGTTTGCTTGCTTGCTGGCTTGTTTGCTTTTCTTGGTAACACACTTTCTAATTTCTAATGAACTTCTAAAGTGTGAGAGAGAGATGGTGCTTATCTTTCACAAATATACATCAGGGTATACTGACACATACCTTTTACGGCAGTACTTGGGAGTCAGAGATATGTCTATCACTGTGCGTTCCACGCCAGTCTGTTCTACAAATTGAGTTTCAGGTCAGGCAGACCTCAACAGACCTCTATGTTTGTGTGTCGGTGTGCATATACATGTTCGCATGTATGTGTTTGCATATGTGCGCGGGACGATAAATTTGTTAAACAAAGTGCTTGTTCAGGCTTTTAACTGTAATAGGATCCATGGTCAGAAATTCCAAGTATACCTAATGTAGAAAGGTCAGTCCCTTGAATCCTTTCTGGCTCCTAGATCTCCCTGTGACCTAAGAGCACATATCACATCTATTTTTCTCATTGAATATTTATTTCAAAAGTAATTAAAGGAATGAGTAGGACCAGAATGTATTCTATACCTGT
The DNA here is from genome assembly GCF_903992535.2 of Arvicola amphibius. Classification (NCBI taxonomy): domain Eukaryota; kingdom Metazoa; phylum Chordata; class Mammalia; order Rodentia; family Cricetidae; genus Arvicola; species Arvicola amphibius. The sequence goes on from NC_052051.1 coordinate 159,303,858, forward strand.
ATGACCTTGTCTAAGAATAAATTGATTTAAAAATTACTTAAAGTTATCTGCTTTCTGATTTATGAATTAAATGTCTCATTTTCTACTTTATTCTTGACATTCACTCAAAAGTTTACAAAATCTCATATAAAGTGAATCTACCTCCACTCTGTGAGGCAGTGCCAAGGAAGCCATAGCCCTGGAGCTTTGCTTGATTTCTTATAGTCTGTTTGTGATCATCATTTTACTAAATGCCATTGGCTATTGGTTGTACAGGGCACTGTACTAGTGACTGTTCCCCAGAAGTTTTTAGAGTTTGAGGAAGAAATTACAGTTTAACAACTTATAAAAATGCACTTAACTAAATGCTTCAAATGCAGGATCTAAAGAGTGGACCTTGAAAAAAGCATCAATATTTTGAAGTTGTCTGGAGGAAGTGCCATGTAAACTGAGAGGATTTAGCTTGGAGATGGAAGGGATGATGTCTCTAAGCTGCCAAATTTCTGTAGTTTAGTATGACTGGATTACTGAATTCAATGCAAGGAATTTGAGATGAGACTATGGTAAGGAGCACACAAACGCAGAGGCCTCTTCTGTCTCACAGCAAACTGAAAAGAAAGAACAATTACTGAAGAATGAATTTCTGACCCCATGTGTATTTCACTCAACAATATATGTAGACTCTTAAAGTGAAAACAGCAACTCTAAACTCAATTTCAAGTAAGTCTAGGAAAGAGAAAATACTCGAGAAAAATATACAACGTCTATTTTCAGATTATGTTTTAAGTATCTATTGATTATGGCAAAACTAAGTACAGTAAAATCAATAAAAAAATACAATTAGCATAGAAAGAGAGATAATCATGATTAGATTGCCTATTTACCTAAATTAAAGTCCAGCTGGATTCACATAAATTCATTGCTTCATTTCTTTCTCCCAAGAGGTCATATTTAAGGAAATGAAATAGAATAATTTATTTTCAGGTTTTCAATTTTAAGTGATATATATAAAATTAAGTTATGTGAATGTTCACTATGGTTGACATTGGATTAAAATCAAGAGTTGCTTTTACTAATAATGCGACATTAACAGGATATTAAAAAACATTTCATTTGTAATTTAGAAAGTGCTGAGTTAGTTATTAAATTATCCTAAGCATTAATGGTTAGGAAACTAATTTTTCTGAAACAGCTGATATCGTGAATTCATACAGAAAAGGGAAAAATAAAAGCCTAAGGGCAAGTAAACATCCTTCCAGATGTTCTGTTTCAAAGCGACTAGGTTTGTTTTAGCTGAGCCCAGCAACTCTTCCAGGACATTCTGGGAGATGACATCTCATGCAGGGCAATATATAAAATCAGGTGTTGAGCTCAGAAGAGTACAATTTACTATAACCACTTCTAACAGCCTCAGCAAAAGAAAAATTGTTTCATAAAGAGAAAGAAGACATTCATAACAACCCCTCTTCACAGAGGATGAGAACAATAACTTTGCAAGATAAATGCTCGTTTCTTTAAATTTTATGCCTTTTTTTGCAAATTGTGCGATTTCAGATGAGATTTAAACCAATTTTCTGCGAGTTCGATGTCCTAATCCTTAAGTTCAAAAAATGATCTACAAAAAAAAAAAAAATAAAAAAACAAAAAACCAAAAAATGATCTATAGTGTGGTATGTAGACTAATGAACATGTACCAACTATAAGGCTTTTTAATTATCTGACAGTGGCAATATTCAAAGAAATTATGATATAGATTTTCCTTTTTGAGCCCTTTCCATTTCTGTGGTAATAATCTCATGTCTCTTATTGTAAATTTTAGAAAACCCCTGGGAACAGATATCTCTCCAGATGTCAAAAGCAGATAGAACTGTCAAGTTATCATGATGACAGTAGCTGTCCAAGTAGCTAGGAAAACAATTACCATGCCCTGATGTAATTCTACTTTGTGTGGGGGCCTAAAGGAAGAAATTAAGCATTTGTCAAGAAAATTGCAAAAGATAATAACATATTATGTTACTATGGTCCAAACTTCCACCTGGTTGCTAGTAATCTTATAGCTCATTTGTGTATCTGTTTCTAGAACTCTCCAAATGTATGATAGTATAATAATTGAAATAAAAATATACTCACATATTAATTAAATAACTGCTTAAGAAACTTACTGGATCACAGTAAAATAAGTAGATATGGTTTTAATTGTATATTCTGAGCTGGTATTGATAATTTTATCTGTGTACCAATATAATCTTTCCCCAGATAAACCCCTTTATTTTCATAAGAAGGCAAATTTAAATGTTTAAAAAATAATGTGGGGATTGCTGAACATTTAAAATTAAACTTTATTCTAACATATTTGTTTCCCTTTAGAAAAGTAGAGCAAATTATTCAAAATGGAAATAGCCTAATTAGCTTTATCTTAGTTTATCAGCACTGCACAGGGAGAAGGCAACAAATGAATGGCATGATCTGAAATTAGGACAGATTGGGGAGTGTTTGAGCTTGGATTTTGACTCTCCAGAAGATTGCAGCTCTGACTCTTCTTATCTGACTATAGCTTGACAGGAAAACAAGATATTTTCAGATATAATCAAGTTAAAATGAGCTGATTAGAGAAAACCCTATTCAGTAAGACCGTTGGCCTCATGAGTTGAAAGAGAAGAGAATGGTAATGCAATGTGTAATCTTAAAAACTAGAGATGAAAGGAGAAAGACCAGAACTCTAGGTTACCCTGTATCATCATGCCTTATTTCAACAAATAACAATAACAAAAAGAAAACTAAGACCCACAGAAGAGAAATAGACAGAGAAGGACAAAGTAACTGTGATAATGGACAGAAACATAATGACATCTGCCAACAAAGGCAGAGCTTAGGAAATACCAAGCATGGCCAATAATATCAGAAACAGAAAGCTGTGGGTCAGGCTTTTATCTTGGTACCTTCAGATACCCAATTCCTGGTCCTAAGGACACAATGGATCTGATTTTAAGTATATTACCAAAATACCATAGTTTCATATCTTTAGAATATGATTACTAGCCACTTTACATGAGGGTTGCTTATGTAATTCTTTTAAAAGGGGTTCTATGAGCACCTATTTGGTTTCTTTTCTTTTTTATTAATTAGTTGAGGACCTTTTGCAATGTATTTGATAATAGTCACATTCCTCTTTCTTGATTACTTTCCAATTCACAATCCCTTCTTTACCCCCATGAATTTATGTCCTTGTTTATTTTAAACCTATAAAGTTCCATGTACTGCCTAAATACTCTTGGGTATGTAGCCACCCAGCAAAGAATAATTGATCCATTAGATACAACAACCTTTAAGACAACTATCTCCCCTCTCCCACACTCTATCATTCTTAATACCTTCTCATCTAGAGGTAGTTATTTTGACTCTACAGGGATCCAAACCATTAAAGAACACACATTCTTCCTCTCCAATAAGCTATCAATTGCCAATAGTGTATCTTCTAAGGGTGAGACTTTTTGATTAACACCCCCATCCACGCTGACGTTCTATGTGGCCTGAACATAAATAGATCTTGCTCATGCTGTCAGAATCATCTTGAGTTCATATACACAAATGCATTGTTGCAGTTACAGAATAATGTTTCTTAGTAGTCATCAACCATTTCTGCCTCATAAATTTTCTGACCTCTCTTCCTCAATGATATCTGGTCCTTGGGAGGAGGGATGTGAAAAAATATCCATTTAAGGCTTAGAAGGACAGGCAGGGCTGCTGTGCAGAGAATAAATAGGAGAAGAAATTTAGGCTCTAGAGGAGAAATGAGAATGAAGAAGGAGGAAAGAAGAATGAGAAAGGAGACACGCCCAGGTCAAAAAGCAAGGCAGATGCCAGACAGCAAGTCATAGACAATCAGTGAAAGTAAGACATATAGAAGTCAGAAAGGTAATAAACCCTGAGGCAAAAGGTAGATAAAAAGAAACAGGTTAATTTAAGTTAAAGGAGCTAGCCAGAAATGTACCTAAGCTAGGCCAATCAATCAAAACCAATAAGTCTCTGTGTCATGATTTGGAAGCTGGTTGGTGGTCCAAGAGAGAGTCTAGTAGAGACTGAGTCTTAAGTCCAGCTTGAAAGCTGTTGGTTACAGCCAAGATATATGAGTCACTACCGTACATTAAGGGTTATCATACCTCACTGGTCATGGATGCAATACAGATAACATATCTGGGTGGGACTGGTAGTCATCGCCCTCCTTTGGAAGCTTCCATGGAATCTTCAGGTACCATAAAAGCTAGTCCTCAGGGTGAGGACAGGTTTGAATTCTTATAAGAGGATAGTGTAATAATATATCTTTTATTCTTTGGTTTATCTTGTTTACCTCATTTTTTCCTGAAGATTTTTTGAGATATTAGTAAGTATTTTAAAGAAAACTGTGGAGAGAAGTAGAGCAGAGAAAGTATCTTCTTTACTTAGCCAACAAATATTTATTGAACTGGTTTTATTATCAAACAATGATAATAAACCTTTTGTGCATGTTTGATCCAATTTAAAAGCTTTATTATGGCAAAGCATTGTAGAGGGGAAAATAATTATTGTCAATTATTTCAAAATTAGGATATGTATTCTATGAAATAAAGTATGTGAATAATTTTTTTTCTCATGGTTTATTTTTTTTATGTTTAAAAATTTCCATCTCCTTCCCTCCTCCTCCCCCCTCCCTCCGCTCCTCCTCCCCCTTCCCTCCCCTCCTTCTCCCCCTTCCCTCCCCTTCCCTCCACCCATACCTCCCCTCCCTCCCTCTCAAGGCCAAGGAGCCATCAGGGTTCCCCACTCTATGCTAAGTCCAAGGTCCTCCCAACAATCTTTAAATGAACAAGTAGGAGAGTGTGGCTCAAAGCTATCCCTATAGCTTAAAAACATATTTATATATTTTATTATTAAATTAATATGGTCCAGTTCCTGTGTAACAAGCATGGAGATGCAATATCCATTCATAAATTCCTTTAAAGTATAATTTATTACATATGACTTTAAGTAACCTCTTAAAAACATGCAAGAGGATAGGAGCTCCATTAAATATCATTTTTCTTCATGTATATTTTAAGAAATTACAAAATAATGCCTGTCTCACCACTAATTATATTTCCTAGATGCCATTATAACATGCTGTGGAGAGTTATGAAACAGGCAAAGGAGAGCAGGGTCTTCTTGCAGATCTTGAGCCTGCTGAGACTCTACAGAACAGCCATTCTGATAAAGTTATGGTACTAAAAGTGCAAATTCCCCCTACGTATTGCAATGCTACAATTATGCTTTAACTGCCTCCATAAATTTGCCACAGCTGATATAATGCACATGGCAGCCAGTACAGTGATTAAGAGTTGTATTATCTCCTGGTTGTACTATCTCTTGGGCCACAAAGAGGTACTTTGGTTGTTAACCTAAGTGAAGGGTTTAAGGAAGGAAGTCAAGTGATTCTACTTATTTGATGGAGGGGTCACTAGGTGCTCTGTGGAGCAGATGAGAGCAAAGCAAAGGCAGAACCTAGAATGATGATTTGAAGAACTTTAGTGCTTGACTGCTAATGGTGGACTCTACTGTCTAGCACTGGAGGCAGAGGGCAGCAGAACATGTCAAGACTGCTAATGGTGGACTCTACTGCCCAGCACTGCAGGCAGAGGGCAGCGGAACGTGTCAAGACTGCCAAGAGACCTCCAGTGCGAGGTCCAGTCACATACCTGCAATAAAGTCCTTTCTTACTAAATGGCAGTAGGGAAGACAACACTTGAGTAAGTGTTGAGGCTGGGCTATATATAAATCTCCTAGAGGCTCTTCTAGGACTTAATGCTGTACAATTCAATGAGTAAGAATAAATGAAGGGCTTAAATCAAATTTAGAATCAGAAATACTATCTAAACTCTCACTTGCTTAGTTCAGGGAAAAGGTACTATAAGTCACTCAGAAACATATATTAACTGAAACCAGAGAAGTTTTTATTCATTAGAAAGAAATGTATTGTCATTAGGAAGCCTGCTAAGTACTTTATAAAGACATAAGAGTGTATCTCACAACCATGAAAAGTACCATTTACCACAATCATTAATATTCATAAAATAAGAACTTGCTTAAATGATGAATTTTAGCAATAATGAAAAAATTCCTGACTAGAAAATTCACCTCTCAATGTCATTAGACAAATTTTTTGAATTCTCAGAGAATGATGCTCTTATGATAATATGATGTGATGCATCATGAGTCATGGTATGCAAATGAAAAGGGTGGGAATGAGCATATGAGGCAGGAAAGGTAAAAGCATGCATAGAAAAAATGCCCTCGAGAAACGTAACAAAGGAGCAAATGGGAAATAAGTTAGCTGGATACAACATGGAGACAACAATCAACATGAAAGCCTGAGAGACAGTCATGTGTTTAAATGTCTAGAGACACAGGAAGATAAGATGGCATAGCAAAGAAAAAACCCTTGCTCCCAAGACTGGCAAGCTGAGTTTGACACCTGGAGCCAACATGGTTGGAGAAGGGACCTCATTCTTACACACTGTCTCTGAGCTCCACAGGAGCTGTGGCATGCAACCTCATACACACCAAATAAACAAATAAATAAATGAATACATGAATAAAGTGCAATAAAAATTCCAACAAAAGTCTAGGGACATGATCTTCTGCCTGAGTTATTGATGCTTTATAAAACGGGCAGGATAACACAACATCATATAACTCGTTCCCAACTCATTGCTGTTTATTATTGGTTTCATAAAAATGATGTATTCCACATTGTTCAGGTTATAAAGTCCTAGAAGGAGAAAATGCCGGAGGCTTTGCTTGGAAGAACTGAACAATGTCAGGTGGGATGGAGCAGAAATGATAGTAAAGTGGACGAGGTGTACAATAGCAAATACAACAATCAGTGTCTTGCTAAGATAAAGATCAACAGCAAATGCAGGGCTCTTAGTGAGAATCAGTAAAATTTTCAAAGCAGTTTAACTGAAAGGAATAGTTAGCATAATAAACACCTTCTGAGTAGAAAGGGTCATTGCTTCTGTCTGCTATGTAACCAAAAACAATAAATGCAATGGACAAAGCCACAATAAGGACAGCTATGCGGACAACTCTGCTGAGCCTGCCTCCTTCTTCAGAGAGGTTAGTTGCAATTTTGATGTCACATGCAATCTTGTGTGGGAAGAACCCAGAGAGGTTAGGGTGAGGCAGAGCTTCCTGAATTTTATACTGTGAGCTCCAGAAACACACATTCACTGAGGCATCTTTTGTATTAATTACCACATGAGAAAAATCTGCTATGCTGTATTATATATTCTGACATTTGCCTTTTTTCAAAATAGTCTTAAAGAATACCCAATCTACAGTAAACCACATTTTATAATTATCTTCACAGTAATTATAGATGCAATGCTCCATGGATGTATGCTATCTACAAGGGATCTGCATAACTCACTTCCCTAAAGAACAGTTATTAACTAGTCATAGAAAAGTGAATGTTCTGGCTTCCGTAGTAAGGCACGCACAGGAACTTCTCAGCCGGAGTCTAGACTTTTGCCTAAAGAGGCAACTTATGCCTGAGCTCTGTCTAATAGAATGAATGTGATTTCAGACAATTTCTGTTCAGTCCCATTAAAACACCCCACAAACTCATTGCACGTGCTGTCTTCTTTGTCTGTCTTGAGCTATATTTCTCCATGATGACTTTAGAATTAATTCATCTGCTGAAGATTGATAAATTCCCACACACCACTATCAGAGACCCAGTGTGAGAAGTGCTACGTTGCTGGCTTATTTCACATTTCCAGCATTTTGATTAAACAAAACTAAAGCACGTGTTTGGGCTGTTCATTACTAAAAGACTGATTCTTACTGGATTCACGTCTCCACCTCATAGAAACACACCCAGTGGTCTGGCATTCTGGTGCACACCTATTCAGCCGGCAACACAGGTAGTGCAGAATGATAATGGAATGAAAAAACCGAAGAAGGCTCTGGAGGGTTTTTTCGGAAACATCGCAATAGCCTAGCAGATGAGCAGCTATTTCCTCCATTGCTGTCTCAAAGAACAGTTATTAAAGTAGTGATTATCATTAAAGACAGCTCTGACCCAGGGGACATGGCAAAAATCATCAGGACTTCACTTACAACTATTTGGCTTCCTGCTCCCCAGTGACTTTTCAGGAAGCCAATTAGCTCTCTGGGAATGTAACTGCACACCAAGACGCTAGCGCTAGCATAACAAAAACACAGGAGGGGTGGCTTCCATTGCCTTAAAGCTAACTGTCTCTCTCTATTCCCATCAATTTCATGATGGCCATTTGGGCTCAAAGGGAAAGAGAGAATATTAGTGCTCCCCCCCAAATTACACTTAGCCAGAGGCACAGAATATATAATCACCCTGCATGAGGGGGCCTCTCTGTCATTCTCTGCCCTTCTCTGTATTCCTCTTCTCTCAATTCTGTTTTTAATTTGCTTGTCAGACAATCCTTCTGACCTCACCTAAACTAAAACATTGTAAAAGCTTCTCAGTGTGGCAGAGTACCACTGTAAGCCAGAACTCTAAAATGGGTGTGTGTTCACTATTTTCAAAATCCCGCACCACTGTGGCTGCTAATGACAAATTCTCTAACCCGCTCAGTGACGCTTGCTTTTCTTTGATCCCCGTGTCTGGGTCACACAATGCATGGCTCCATCTTTTGAAATCTTCAATGTTTCACCCAAAGAACTTTACCTGAGGCCACCCTGTCACAAACCTCAGCTGCTTCAAAGTAAGCCGTGTGCTCAAGAGAGTTCCCTGCTTGATAAAATGTAATGTCTGCCTCAAAGTTCGGCCAGCGTGGGCTCTCTTTCCCTTGTTCTGGGCTGAGGTAGCAGTGGTAAGATTGATCCTACCAGCACAGGATGTGGGAGTTTAAAGGATTTTAGACGCGTGTAGTGTGACTCTCTCTGGGGTCCAGAGGCTAAGCGACTTACTTGAGGTCCTCAGATTAAGTAGTGGCAAATCAGGTACATTAACCCAAGGCTCTCAGCTCCTGTGCCTCAGCCTCTACCTGTGCATGGGAGCAGTATAATGAAACCCCACACAGCTTAAAAGAAATTAGGTCAAAGATCATCCTTCTGAAAAACTGGCCTCTTACCAAGATTAATGATGGAGTCTCTCTAGTGACTTTTGCAGTGAGGCCACATAGTTCACTTGAAACGGTAAGATAGGTATATTTCCTTTGAAGTTTTCTCTCAAAGTCGTAAGAAATTCTCTAGTACCAGATGCTCCAGTACGTAATCAGTTTACTTCCCTGCCCTTCCTGGTCAATAAGGAATTGCATAGTAATTTTATGGAAGCAAAGATGAAACATATGCACCTGTTAAATCCGCTTAAACGAAAGCATCAGCAGCATTATGCTGGTGAGACTGCATGACAACAGGAACCCCGGTGCCCTGTTAGTAGGTATGCAAATCATGCTAGCATTTTGGAAGACATCTTAGGTAAATACTTAGAAAGCTAAATATGTTTTACATTATTATTCAGCAGGTGCAAATCCAGGCATCTATCCAAATTAGTTAAAACTTTTGTCCTCACAAAAACTTTCACTAATAGTTTACAGCAGTTTTATTAATAATTGTCAAAATTTTAAATTGGTAAATGTTGGGAGCAGTGAGACCCCAGATCCTGAATTTCTTGTAATCCCCTGATCTGAGTGCCTACAGCTGTTCTGAGCACGAGACCTTCTTGAGTTCCTGATAGCAGGAGAGTGATTTCTGGTGGGTTTGGCTGGGGTGTGGCTATCTCTATATAATCTGCTCCTGAACTTATGTTAAAGGGGGCATTCTTGGGGAAATCAAGGATGATCCATGTCTCTGTCTGTATGTGTTTGTGTATTTTAACCTCCAGCCACTTGCCCGAAGCTCCGTAACTGGGTAATAGCGCACAGAGTGCAGACACGGGGGTGCTGTGCGCTGCAATTGGAGGTCCCCACGGAGATATCGGCAATTGGAGGTCCCAGCCGAGATATGGGATTAGGGAACACTGAGAGGTCGCCCTCAGAAGGTGAGGGTAGATTGGGGTATATGGTTAATCCTGACGTCCTTCACTCGGTTTGGCAGCAAAGGGAACTCCAACCGAGAAAGAGGGGTAAGTGAACAGGGTTGTCCCCTGCAGGAGGGGACATATGTATTGGGAAAAGAGAATGTATATAGCTTTAAAAGATAAATGTGTACAGATGTATATGTTAATTGTGTTGTCTTTTGTGTTCTGGACTGGAGAAAGACATTTGATTCTAGGAACTGCTAAGAAAGGTATCTTGAAGAATTTGATGTTTTGGAAAGGAGGTTCTGTTTTTGTCTTCACAGAACCTCCTGTCCAAATTCCCTAAGTGGGGCTCCTTCAGTGGTTGCAGAGCACCAAGCCTGCTTTCCTGAGTTCTGCTCCACTTCATGCACCAGTTTGGACCCAGAACAAGTGCAGCTGGGGCTAGAAGGCGGCTGGAGCAGAGCTTTGCTAGGTGGCTGTGGTGGAAGGCACATTGCCTCAGCCCTGTCAGTGCCTAGCCTGGCAGATGCCACAGCAGTGCCCGAAGTACATGTTACCTGGAGATACTGACCCCTCATTCCCCTGAATACTTAAGATCAGACACTTTTATAAAAAATTTAGGGGGGAGATGTTGGGAGCAGTGAGACCCCAGATCCTGAATTTCTTGTAATCCCCTGATCTGAGTGCCTACAGCTGTTCTGAACAAGAGACCTTCAGGAGTTCCTGATGGCAGAGTGGTTTCTGGTGGGTTTGGCTGGGGCGTGGCTATCTCTATATAATCTGCCCCTGAACACAATAAAGGGGGCATTCTTGGGGAATTCAAGGATGGCCCGTGTCGCTGTCTCTCTATCTGTGTGTGTCTGTGTATTTTAACCTCCAGCCCCTTGCCCGAAGCTCGTTAACTGGGTAATAGCGCACAGAGCGCAGACACGGGGGCGCGGTGCACAGCAGGTAAATACAATTATGAAGACATAAATGAGCTATTTAATATTTTTCAATGGGATATTTTTCAGCATGGTAAAGAGAAATGAGCTACCAAGCTATGAACACCTTAAATGCACATTGCTAATATCAAAGCAGTCAGTTCAAAAAGGCTACAAAGAATGATTCCAACTATATAAAGTTCTAGAAAGGGAGATGTAGACAAAATTAAAAGATAAGTAACTGATAGGGAATTTGAAAAAATGTGAAGGGATAAAAATATAGAACAAGGGGCATTTTAAGGTTATGAAATCATTTTGTGTGACACTATAATGGTAGTTTCATGACATTATACATTTGGAAAAAACAGTATAAGTATACAACATGGTGAGCCTTATATGAACTATAGACTTAAGAAGTATATTAATATTTCACCATCAAATATAACATGTATCACTCTAGTGTAAGATGGTAATAATGGAATAAATATATGCTGGAGAGTAGAGTCCTGGGAATTCTGCACTCCAAATATATTTCTGTGAACATGAAAAGTCTCTGTGAAGGTTTGAAAGAAAATGGTTCATAGGCTGTGGCACTATCAGGAGGTGTGACCTTATTGGAATAGGTGTGATGTTATCGGAAGAAGTGTGTTACTGGAGGCAGGCTTTGATGTCTCAGATGCTCAAGTTAGGTCCAGTGTGACCCACATCTCTTCCTGCTGCCTGTGGATCAAGATGTGGAACTCTCAGCTCTTTCTCCAGCACCATGTCTGCCTGCTTGTCACCATCCTTCATATCATGATGACAATGGGCTAAACCTTTGAACTATAAGCCAGCCCCAGTTAAATACAAGAGTTACCACAGTCATGGCATCTCTTCACAGTAATAAAATCCTAAGAGAGCCTCTAAAACTAAATGTTCATTAAAGTGCAAAAACTGCATATTTATCTCAAAAAGCATGATTGTGTTGATAATGCAAGCATCCTGAGTAACTGCACTAATATTGATCCAATGAATATTATTGACATAAATCTGAGAGATAAGATCTTCTGTGCATTAATTCATCCCTCACAAGAGATATAAAAAGTTACTGTGATGGCTGATTTTACTATAAATTGACACAAGTTAAGAGTTATCAGAGAGAAGGAGCCTCAATTGAGAAAATGCCTCTATAAGATTTGTAGGCAAACCTGTAGAGCATCTTCTTAATAGTGATTGATGGGGAATGGCCTATCTCATTGTGGGTAGGGCCATCCCTGGGCTGGTGGTACTGTGTTCTACAGAAAAGCAGGCTGAGCGAGCCCTGGGGAACAAGCCAGAAAGCAGCCCTCCTCCTTGGCCTCTGTATCAGCTCCTGCTGACAGGTTACTGACTGCTAAAGTTTCTGCCCTCTTCATTGTCCATAAAGAACTGTTACATTGAACTGTGAGTGAAATAAATATTTTTCTTTCCAAGTGGTTTTTGGCCATGGCATTTAATCAGAGCAACAGTAACCCTAACTAAGACACTTAGTGGCACAAGAGGTTTAAACTTGATCACCCTTATACAGATGGAAAATTGCAAAATTAAAATTCTAATCAAAGCCACTTGGTTCCAAAATAGTCTTTTAAAAAAACACTGCATAATAGTTTAAATGGTGAAATTTGTGAATTTGGCAAGTGATTACTTCTAAGAAAGACTAAAGCTCACTTACAGGAACTAAGGAAATAAAATGACCTGCAGCCTGCATGGTGCAACTAGAAATGAAGAAATGGCAGACACAGGCACAAAAAAAAATCTGGGATGCTGATATTGGGTGTAGAGTGCTGGGCCATGCACTCTGACTGTGCCCCACCAGCATCCCAGGAACTCAGATCTACTTTCTACTTCTACATTAAGGAGACAGGTTTTGATCTGCACAACTGAAGTAGGAGATAGGAATACCTGTTCCTTGTAAGAAAACAGTTTGAGATTGCATTCATCCAGGAGAAAACATCTGTGGTTGATATTTCTGCACACACTTGTTTTATCTGAAGGTCAATGGGCGGTCAACGCTCACACTTTGACCAGAGGAAGACTGTGCCAGTCTCATGAATCTGAAGCGTTGGGTCCTTGACATGATTGTGCTCAAAGCACATTCAGTCAGTACTTCATTCCACATGGCACCTGCTCTTTACACTTCCACTCGGGGATTCTCTGTCTCCTAACAAAAACAAAACAAAACAAAACAGAGCAGGATAAAATGCAGCTCTTAATCTTTTAACTCACTATCCACTAAAAAGGGTTCTTATGACAGTGAGTCATGAGAGAGGTTGGGAAGAGATCTCAAGAAGTGAGAAAGATTTTTCAGAGAACATCAGTTACAAGACGCTGTGAAACAGGGAGGAGTGACAGAATACTCACATTTACCAAGAGTACACTAAGCCATAAGTGTTGGTCCATGTTTGTGCTCACCTTGGCAAGTCCATGATGCCATCTACTTTCCGTGTGTGGTCCTGTATCAGTAGCATGTCCTTGAGTAACTTTGAAGATGCAGATTCTCAGACCTTATTTTGGAGCTCACTGAACCTGGATTATAAAGATGAAGCATTTTAAATGTGCTGTGGATTTTAGACAAGCCTGCATTTAAGAATGAAAAGGCACAGAAGGCTTTTATGAAGGACCAATATCTAATACAGGAACAAATAAAATCTTTACTCAAGGTAGGATAAAATGGACCTTCCAAGTCACTCAATGATGCTTTGAAGACATAACAGTATGGCATAATTATCTACAACTCTGAGTTGCTGTTTGAGAACTGGCAAATAAAATTCTCTGTACATATCCATATAAAATGATGTTTTGATAGTATGTACATATCATGGAATCATTAATCTTATTCATCACATTACGCAGTGATTTTTATACTTATCCTTTTAAGGTGAGAATATTTAGCATCATGGAAGATCGTGGCTAGTGACAATATGCTGTGCTCTTGAAGAAATGCTAAGAGACCACATGGTGCATGCCCCCGCTGTGTACTACACAGCTGAAATGCTGTCTGTCATGCTCTTTAGTACACAACAGACAAGACTTTGGGGCATATGATGAGCCTAATGCTCACCCCACTTCAGACATGCACAGACAAAAATTCCATCTATAAGACATGCTCATAGCAAATTTAGCTCATTTGACTACAAAACTGGAAGACAGAGTTTTTGAAAACTCAAATGGAAAGATTTCCTGTCCCACACTTGCTCTTCCTTTCAAAGTCCCAATGTTTTGGGTCTACCTCCATTTGTGAATATGTGTATTTTTCTTTATCCTCCTAGAGGACCTGCCTGGTTGGCGGGGAAGGATTGAGTTTGGGAGGGCATGAAGGACTTATGTCATTCTGTCTAGCTCTGCCACTTGGGGAGAAAGTTCTTATTTTCTCTAGCTTCATTAAAAAAATAATTTGGAAATTTGGGCAACTAATGTGCAACATAAGAACAACCAAATAAAAACCAAAAATAAACAGAATAATTCATGTGAGTAAAATTATTTCTTAAAATTTGATTCATGAGCTGGGAAGATGGCCCAGGTGGTATAAACCATTTTCACAAAGCCTAATGACCTAAGGTCATTCCCAGATCTTACACAGCAGAAGAACCAGTTGCTACAAGTTGTCCTCTGAACACTAACTACACTCTCACTGTGCAATATGTACAAACAAGTGCACATACACATGCACACACACACAAATATAAAGTATTAAAAATTAGTTCATGATGGAATTATAAATTATCATGCTCATAATCTCCCTGGGAAGTCAGGAAAAACTGTTCTGTGGTTGATTAACTACTTTGGATTGTTTGCTTATCTACCAGGCATATGGATCAGACACTCCTACTGGGGCAGAGATACATGAGCAAAATTTTAAGGAAAGTATAGTTAGCACTACAAACATCTGAGCTTGTCTGTATTTTCTTGTTTAGCTACCAGGTTAGGAATGTATTGGAGACATTCAGTGTGAGATAACGGTATAATTTGATAGGTGGATTTTTCTATAGCTATTTCCATTGGTTTAAGGTTTTTCAGTTCATACAGCTAAAGGATGGTGGGAAAAGTGAAGCAGCTGCTGAGCAGAAAGTGATCCATGATAGAAACAAATCTCTCGCTTTGTTTTTTTTATGATTTATCATGCCATTGGAACTGAATTTGCTTTTTCACAGGTAAGTACCATGAACTTCTCACCTGAACCCGCATGGCTGCATCTATCTAGCGCAAGGAGTACTCCAAGCCCCCGAGAGTAATTTTTCAAAGTCAATTATTCAAAGCACAATAAACTTTGAGGCATGTATCAACAGTATTTGGTCCCTTGGTCTCTAGCCTACCCTACTAAAGCAACATCAATCTCATTATCGCCTGTCCCATACAAGTTTTCAAAAATCAATATGCATACCTTGCTGGTTTCTTACTTTAATAACTGATTTCCCATGAGAATAGAAAATAAAATAATCTATCAAAATAAATGACAATATATATCTATAATAGTAACTGTCCTTTTTAAATCAACAGCAAAATAGACTTGATAAACAGGAAGCAAATAGGTGGTTTTCTCAAAACAGTGTCAACTTTATACAACTCTTTTGAAATATCTGGATTAAAAATTCAATTGGGTGTCTCAAAAACATGCCTAAAAATAACATTAAATCAAATCACATTCATTGTGGCAACTGATATGATTGTACATGTTTTATGATCCCAAATAATTTATCCCAGAAGTGTAAAGATTTTGTTGATAGCTGTTACATTATATTAACTGCAGAATAATTAAATGGAGAATGTATTTACACATTAATCATGGGCATATTGTTAAATAATATTTTAACCCACTGATGTTCAATCTGTGGTGGCAACTGGTTTCTATATTTAGGAGAAAGTCACACAATAAAACTCTTCTTATAGTAAATCTTTTCTTAAAATATACTTTTCCCTTTGGTTCTAGTTAAGGAAAAACACTCAACCCAATATTTATTTAATTACTTCTCTTTTACAAAAAGAATTTTAAGCTCTTCAATTTTAATGATTTAGCGGAAGAAAAATAATGTATGCAATTAGCTAAATCTGTTATCAAAATGAAATTTCCCCAAGCAGTACCATCATCACTTTAATTGGCTAAGTTCTCATGTAGCCTGCAGACATGGGATTCTAATGTGGATTTAAAACCCACTGAATATATTCTGAGGAAATGCTGCATGCTGGGAAAATGGCCTAGTAGGTAAAACTGAGAGCCCAGGTCGGATAAGCAGGACAAGAGAACCACTGATGTCTGTGAGTTGTCTTCTGACATGTAAACACATACCATGAGCACACATGCACACACAAAAAATAAAAATTTAAAACAGCAATTATAAAAGATAAGCTGTGATAACACAGAAGAGACAAAACTCAAGTTTATCAAACAAGATTTTCCTTGGGAGCATTGAGCAATTTCCAAAAATGTAGCTGCTCTAGTTTGCCTTCAGTTACTGTGATAAAATAACATGATCAAAAGAAACTTATTGAGGAAGGTGTTTAATTGGCTTACATGTATCAATTACAGTCCATCACTGAGGGAAGTCAGGACAGGAACTCAAGTCAGAAACCTAAAGGCAGGAAATGATGCAGAAGCCATGAGAGAATGCTCACTACTGGTTGTTCCTCGTGTTTGCTCGACTATCATTTTTAGATAAGTCAAAGCTATCTGCCCAGGGGTGGCAACACTCACGGTGAGCTCGAACTTCCAGTATCAGTCATTAATCAAGAAAATGACCTCACACTTGCCCATAGGCAAATATAATGAAGGCAATCCTTCAACTGATGTACCATCTTCATAGATGATGCTCTTCCATGCCAAACTGACCAAAACTACCCAGCACCACAGCCAATGATTCATTGGCTCTAAACAGCTAGAGAGTTGTCCCCACGTATCATGAACTTCAGTGTGCCCTAGTGTTTCTAGTGCTACTACTTGAGTCTGGATAATACATCTTTTACCTTTTAAAGATAACATGTTCCATTATTTTCTTCTGTGTCATTGGATAATCTATTTATTTTTGACTGTTGTCAGTATGCCATAATGATAAGGTCTTCAAAGTCCTTATCATTCATCTAAAGAGTCATTGTTTTAAAACAATGATATTGAAAACTGAAAATACATCTGCTTGAACAAATTAAGGACTCCTTCTACCTGAAGTAAGATTTCTGTTATTTGAAGTCCAGTATCATATTGACTTTTTACTAGCCTTCTGCACTCTTCCTTACAGTAGAATAAAGATAATAGTAGACTAAAGATTAAAGTCAAAGAAACTCTTGTATTTTGGGTGGTATTATCTACTACACTTCATCTTCCACATTTATTTATTTGTATGTATGTATGGGTCTGTTCATATGAGTGCACATGCATTTAGGTATGAGTTTAGAAGTTTGTGCATGTGTGTGACTGCCATTCTTCCTTGAGCACCATCTACCTTGTTTTTAAAGGTAGAGCCTCTCATTACCCTGGAACTCATCTAGTAGGCTTGAGTATCTGGCTGACAAGCTGCAGAGGTCCTCATGGGTCCTCCTTGTCAACCTCCCCAGTGCTGATAAGGAATTGCACCATGCTCAGCTTACTTCACGATCATCTTCACAGTATTCTTATGTGCATAAAACTGAGAGTAGTGAAGTTAACTCATTAACAAGGTTGGTGAAGGTAAGTAATGGTGAGACATCTACCTAGCCACAGGACTTGCTAGTAGGTCAGTGTTAGTTGGTACATTTGAAAATCAGTTTGTCAACTTTTAATAGAACATGATACACAATTTTAAAAAAAAAAACTCAGAGATAGATATTGGGGTTCAACCTGAAAACCAGTAAAGCAAAGCAGCCAGCCACTGGCTCCTACCTTGACCTCAGTTTGAAAATGGTGATCCTGCGTCCAGGAAACCTCAGAATGAGATTTAGACTGAGAGATGTCTGCTCCTATCTCATAATCATTTCTAGTTCTGGGTTTAAGGGTGTGCACCACTAATGCCTGGTTTCTATGGCAAATTAGTGTGGCTGCTGGGATTAAAGGTGTGTGCCATTGTTGCCTGGTTTGTAAGGCTGGCCATTATGACTGTTTTACTTTTCTGTTCCTAAGGCAAGCTTTATTTATTAAAATAAAGAGCCGATTGGAACCCCTAAAAGAAGGCTATTTAGAAAAACATTAGAAGAAACATCTGGAACAGCCCAAGAATAAATGGATGCTTCATCATGGAAGAACTCTCAACAAACTCCAGGCACATAGCCTACAATTATAAGAGGCAGCATTAAACACAGGACAAATCACAAGGTAAGTATAGTTCTCACAGCATAGGTGACCAATCAGGTATTATCTGTCCCTATTTCAGAGTCTCATGGAAAGCAGAAAAGTTTAACATTTTACATGAAGTCCTAACAAGCACTTCCAGAGAAGGTGATTTGAGTAGATAACAATATAGAATATGTTTCCAAAGTCAAGAAAAATATAGCTTGAGTCAACTCTGGAATATGTCAGAACCTGAAGCATAATATAAAGAGGGAAGACAAAGTAATTCAGGAGTCAAATGCACGACAAAGTTCTCTCTGGAGGCTATCATGACCTTTACTTAAGGTATCTACAGCTTGTCTTTATATGGTTTCCAAACTCATGACCCTTCCAAATTTAAACATCCCAGATGGGCATACTGAAGCTTATACCTGTTACTTCTGTTATTTTAATACACAGGAGGGAGGAGCAGGAAGATTTCTAGAAGCTTGAGACTAGAAAGCACTGCACAGAGAACTTCTCAAAAGCATGCACAATGAGGAAAAGAGAGAAGGGGAAATGAGGAGGAAGAGGGATGGAAGGAGGAAAGAAGAAATGGAGGGAGGGAGAAAGGAGGGGAGGGAGGGAAAAAAGGAGGGAGGGAGAAAAGAAGGGAGGGAGAAAGGGAGGGAAGAAGGGAGGGAGGGAGGGAGGGAATAAAAGAGTAGCCTTCAAAGAAAGAAATTGCTGGGGAAAATTCTACAAGCCACATATGTAGTGGGAGGCTGCTTGTTGGTACCTGTCTGCTTAGCCCCGAAATAATCACACAGAAACTGCATTATTTAAATCACTGTTTGTCCCATGAGCTCTAGCTTCTCATTGCATAACTCTTACATATTAATTTAACCCATTTCTATTAATCTGTGTATCACCACATGGCTGTGGTTTGCCAGAAGATTCCAACCAACGTCTGTCTCCAGCGGCTCCATGGTTTCTCTCTGACTCCACCCTTCTTTCTTGTAGCATACAGCCTAGCTTTCCCCGCCTAGTTATGTTCTTCCCTGCCATAGGCTCAGAGCCATTCTTTATTCATTAACCAATAAAAGCAACACATAGACAAAAGGACCTCCCACACCACATGTATACCTAACATTTCATATTAACATTTTAATAATTGCTTTTATTGGAGACATTGAAAACATACTGACTTCACTGTGTCAAGGATGGCATATTTCTATGCTTGTAAGTCTGTAGCTAGCTTTAGCTGCAAATCTATCAACAGAGTCCTTTGTAGCAGGAAAAATGAAAGATCTGAAGATTGTAGACTGCCCATCGCTCCTAACATGGACAATCTCTCTTCAAGATGGTGATACTGAGAAAATTGGAATGAAGTCCTGAAAACACAGACCCTGCAATTTTTGTTTTGCATCATTTGACAGCTCATTCACTCTTCCCATGAAAGCTACATAATGACTCAGTAAGTTACATTTCAAAAGAATCTCTCCAAAGAATTTGTCGTTAAACTTCTAGTTGGATTTTTCCTTTGGCTTTTAAAATCTGCTCTTAAATAGCAAGGCAAAACAGCTTAGAAAGTCTCAATTTTCTCTTCCTTAACTACAATGCACCCTTGAATATAATGGTTACATTTCTTAAAGTTCCTTCAGCAACTTTTGTTAGATTGCATTCCAAGAGCCAATTCAGTCAATTGATTTCAGGTCCTCAAGTTCTCAAACTTCAGTGTATGTATCAACACAGATCACCTGGAATATTTCTGTTACAAAACAAAAAAGTCTTTACTGTACCCAAAAGTATGATTTCAACCTGTATGGTGCCTAGTAATTTGAATATTGGTTAAAATTGATTACGATGTTGCTTAATTGCAGATCACTACATCTATTTCCATCAGCTACTGGATGAAGGATCTCTGATGGCAATTAAGGTAGTTATCAATATAGTTACGGGGTAATAAGATTAGGTACCCTCTCCACTATTGCTTAGATTCTTAGCTGGGGTCATCCTTGTCATTTCCTGTGAGTTTTCCTAGTGTCTCATTTCTCACTAACCCCTTAATGGATCCCCTTTCAAGGTGTCTCTTTCCTTGCTGGTCCTGCCTCAAGTAATGTGACAGACTTGGTTGACTCCCCATGGGAGGCCTCACCCTCTCTGAGGAGTGGATGGGCATGGAACGGGGAGAAGGTGGGAAGAGTGGGAAAACTGGAGGGAGAAGGAACTGGGATTGGTATGTAAAATAAGACTGTTTTAAAAATAATAAGTAAATAAATAAATAAATAATAAGAAATAAATAAGAAAATCAATTAGTATAAAAATATGCTGCACAAGTATATTATTTTTAATTATTTACATACATGTTTGCGTGTACACATGTATATTCCTAAATACATAAGTACAACTTGTTTACTGTATATACCATGGGAACACAGTCCTACTTTTGTAACAGCTGCATTATTACCTGATTGACCACATGTAGTTTTAGGAGAGACGCGGTTAAAACCTAGAAAAAATGTTCATAGTTAATAATTTCTAAAGCCCAACTTTGTAAAGGTCCCACCACCTGGCAATAACGTCAAAAGGACTCAAGTCTTTCACTCATCCTTTGAGGAATAT
Source organism: Arvicola amphibius (assembly GCF_903992535.2). Taxonomy (NCBI): domain Eukaryota; kingdom Metazoa; phylum Chordata; class Mammalia; order Rodentia; family Cricetidae; genus Arvicola; species Arvicola amphibius. Next base: position 159,324,628 of record NC_052051.1, read on the forward strand.
TGAAAACCAAAACTATAGCAGTGCTATGCTTGGAATTCTGAATTCCTTCCCCCAGTAAAGCTGTTCCCTTCCTTATGTGTCTTTAAGAATTCACAGATACATGTACAGGGAAGACTGTTTATACCATGTTCTGCTTATTAGTAGGAATCAAGATCTTGTTAAGTTCAGTATAATGATCAGAATATCACCCAGTCATCTCTGGAAAGGCAAAAGGCCAAGGACCAAGGTATTATTGGTTTTGTAATACTGCTCCTCCATCTTGAATTATTCCTGACTCAGTATTCCTCCACTCCAGTTCTCATCAGAAAACATTTTCCACTGTTTAACTACCGTTGTTCATAGTTTAAGAAACTGAACCAATCCAGATGTTCATCAACAAAAGAATGCATTTAGAATGTGATAGATACAGTGGAAGATTATTCAGTCAAAAAAAAATGAAATAATCACATTGTCAGGAAAACTGAAGAATCTGGAAATCATTACATTAAATGAAATAAGTACAAAAAGAGAAGAAAAATGCCACTTGCTTTCCCTCTTATGTGGAATCTTAGGCGTGAGTCAGCATATTGTTTAGAGGACCATAAGGGAATAAAAGACCTTTAAGAGAGAACCAGTAGAGGAAGTGGTAATAGAATAGAGGAGACATCTGAAAGCAGAAAGGGAGAAGGAGGGGAAAGAAGAGAAGCAGCAGGAGGAAGGCTTGGGAATAGGGAGGGAGTGGGGCTTAAAGTGGAGGCTGGAGTTGGGGGTGGAGTTGGGGTGGCCAGGATCAAGTGTGTATCTGAAACTACCACAGTGAAATCCATCGTTTGTATTCTAATTTCAAAAACCAATAAAAAAAAATTTAAATGACCAAAAGGAAATATCTCAGAAATTATATCTTAGCACTCTGACTATGATTATTCTTTATCTAAAGTGAGTGAGGAAATAAACTCAAAGAGTAAAAGCCATATTGTTTGAAAATGAATGTCCTGTCCTGGGCACATGCCGGGTAGGAGTGTCACCTATGCACCAGCATCCTGTACATGTGCACATCTTATGTTTGTCCTTATAAACTGCAGTATACAACAGTTTGCATGGGCTCAATTTTGTGAGGCCACACCCTAAAGTTCCCATTTTGTAATTGTACCACAAAAGCCAAAAGACCCCAAAAGATATCTGCAAAGGAATCAAAGTTGAAAATGTTAATAATACAAACACGCCTTGTAACAAAGCATCATAGAACATGGTCTTTATTTTTATAAGTTATAAAAGGTGAAATAATTAGATCTGATGAAACATAAACAAGACCAAAAATTGTATCTATAAACTATTCATTAGTTTTATTCTGTCACACTATAGGTGTATACTGTGAGAGCTATTATTAGTCAGTAATTAATTTTAAAATTAAGTATCAGAAAAATGAAATTCTGACTTCCCAAGTGTGTAGTCACTGTTAATGTGATACTTTTCAAAACTCCTCTAGAATAATGACAATGTTCAGAAGCATCTCTTGAGGTTGGTTTTTTACTTAAAAAAGAAAACAAGGTCTTGCAAATGTAAGAAAGTAAGAAACGTTTGTCATTTTATATGCAATAGGGATGCCTGAAATGATTCCTGAAAGACTGTACGGTGGCAAAAGGAAATGCATTTCTTTGTCAGCAAATACTTCTACAGTACAAGAAACACAAACACATTGCTGAGAAACTGGTAAAGCAATGCTAGGGATAATATTCAGTGTGGGAAAACTGTGTCACAGTTGAATGAAAAGACAGATGTTGCAAAGGCATGAAGCTTAGAGTGTTTTTATACATTATAGATTTCCTTTTAATAACAAAGCACACTGGAAAGCTACATTTTTTGTGAGCCCAGAGAAGAAAAGTACCCGAGGAGACAGTGTCGGTGCTAAATTATTTCTTATAAGAAAACAGTATTTGGGGAGAAAATAGTATAAACAATCATTGATGTATCAGCTGCTCTGTCTAGAAAAAGAATTCCAGAGTGAGTCGAAGAGCTTCCACTGTAAGTGAATTTTCTTCACCAAATTATTCATAACTAAACAAAACATGCAGTCTGTTTGAGGATATCATGGATGTGTGTAATTTGATACAAATGGTGCATTTAAAGTACATTAGAACCATTGCAACACCCGCACTGAGTTTTGTAAATGATCATGGAAATTTTCCGCACAGGCAGAAATTCTTAAGCTGTGTTGAGATACACGGCTCAATTGTTTCTCAAATTCACCTGTTCTAAATTTAATATTGTGTATGTGTGTGCATGTGAAAACAAGTGGCTATCTGAGTCTTCTTCCTCTTCCTAGCTATTACTGAATCCCCACTCTCATTTTGTGCACACCTTAGGATTTGAATAAGTAATAAGATTAACTTTTGCCTGAATAAACGTAAGTCACAGAGATGAAGGTTTCAAACAGCGCTAGAGAGACCACCTGGGTTCCAGTCATGACTCTGCCTCTTAGCCCAGAGCATCTTTGGAAACTACATTTCCCTCTGCGCATCAGGTTCTTCGCCTCTGAGGGAGACAGCAGGAGCTATGCCACAGGAATGAAGTTGCCATCTGAGGGAATAACCACAAGACATGCTCAGTAAGCCTCGATGAGGAGACATTAGTTACTTACAACGCCATCTGATTTTACAGGTTATGGCTGCCTTCCTCAGTGCCAGCTTGAACAGAATTCCCTTTCTTGCACGTGGTGGGTACAGGGGAGTTCTGAGGATTGAGGGGAGGCCATTTTGGGAGATGTGCCTAACTATAGTAGAAGATTTCTGATGGTCTTTCAGGAAAATGATGACTGGAGAAAACAGTCTATTACTAAGGAAATTTGCTGTAAGCTTTTAGACCAGATGGAGGAAAAGAACACTGGCTTTACTGGAATGAGCTTCCAAGGTCCAAATGAGGAGCAGAAGGAGGGAGAACGTGAGCAAGGATGTTAGGACTGCGAGGGGTGCATCCACCCACTGAGACAATGGGACTGATCTAATGGGAGCTCACCAAGGCCAGCTCGACTGGGACTGATGGAGCATATGATCAAACCGGTCTCTCTGAACGTGGCTGACAAGGAGGGCTGACTGAGAAGCCAAGGACAATGGCACTGGGTTTTGATCCTACTGCATGTACTGGCTTTGTGGGAACCTAGTCTGTTTGGATGCTCACCTTCCTAGACCTGTATGGAGGGGGCAGGACCTTGGACTTCCCTCAGGGCAGGGAACCCTGACTGCTCTTTGGTCTGGAGAGGCAGGGGGAGGGGGATGGGGGAAGAGGAAGGGAAATGGGAGGAGGGGACGAGGTGGAAATTTTTAATTAAAAATAAATAAATAAGTAAAGAAAAAAAAGAACACTGGCTCTGCACAGAGACAAGAAAATTGTCACGAGGTAAAGATTTAGTAGTCTGTAGTCTATTCATGGATTCTAACTTGTTTTGTTTTGGTCTTTGTTGCTCTGTTTTGTTACGTAGTTAAGGGCCTGAAGATTTAGCCAACACTGCTGTGGCTTCTATTTCTCTCTCTGTACCCTAGGGATTCTCTTATCACACATCAGTCATGTATGTCTGAGACACTGGTGAAATCTCCTTAACACTCTTTACAACATAGTCATTGTTCATTTACTCTAAAAATCAGGCTGGCAGAGAGTTTCTTTCTGTCTTGCGCCTCTGCAGCACAATTTAAAAAGACCTCCAATGTCTAGCGAACAATTAAAACCCCTGAAACAGAGTAGGTACCGATTCATCCTCATTAAGAGGCAGGGAAACACAGGTTGGATCACCTTGCAGAAAATTAGATGGGAACGAGGAGATGATAATCATAAAATAAAAGATCCCACGAACTCTTTCCATTTGAAAAGTGAGCGTTCAATTGTATTCTAGCTTCTGAACAGACACACAAAAAATGTGTTTTCTTTTGAAATCTACACACTGTGCTTCAATAAAAGTCCATCTTAGATATCCCAGGATGGACGGGTAATTGGTGGTCTTCAGCCCTGACACTTTCCTGTCAGTCATACATGTGCTGTTAAGCAAATCTCTATGAGGAATCTCAATTAGACAAATTACACATGCAGATATGTCATGTCAGAGTACAAATAAAAATTGAAAACATGAAATTTCCTCAAAATGATCAAAAGACTTAATTACAGTACACTCACTTCATCGCTGACAAAAAGACATCACAATTAAATGCCAAATAATTTATTAGTCTTTTAAAGTTCAACAATTTATCTTGCAAAATCCCTTTGAGAGCAATGTGATTTATTTGTTTGGTCCAACTTTAAGGTCACCGGCTACTCCAGAGAACTATGTTTTCAGACCCTTTTATTAAATCTGAAATATATTGAAAATATTGGCATTTATATATTATATTAACCTTATGATCAAAAGGATAGATAACTCTCTGACTTTGGGGAAGCTTGCTGTCAGTTACTAGTTCTGAAGTTATTGGATTTTCTTTCTTAGAAACCCATGCTGTTTGTGGCTCGGAGCTGTTCAGTCCTTTCTCTTGGGAGATTTTTCATTTCTCAGGCACCTCAGACCTAAGACTCTGAAGCCATCCCTGCTGCCCTTGCTCTATGGGTCCATTTGCAGTTGAGCTCCGTTTAGGTACAATATCCTGAAGAGCTTGTTGTCAGAATGCTTGGCTGAATCTCCCGGAAAGGACAGAAGCTAAACCTGTATCCTTTGCCAGCAGAAGGCTCAGCGGCTCACCTGCCATCCTGAGAGGCAGGTTGTTAGCTCATCTCTGTATTTTAAATCTAAAAGTTACAAAGAAGGTTAACAAATTAGTCTATTTGAATCAATATAAAAAATAAATTACAAATGGGTCAGTTCATTTAGTTTTTCTGTTGTTTGTTTTTCTATTTTCCATACCAATGCCAGTTCCCCCTCCCTCCCCTCCTCCCACTCTTCCCACCTCCCCCTATCCCACTCCCCATTCATTCATCAGAGAGGATGAGGCCTCCGGTGGGGAGTCAGCAAAGTCTGACATAACACTTGAGGTAGGACCAAGGACCTCCTTCCTGTATCTAGAATGAACAAGGTATTCCCTCTACAGGGAATAGACTCCAAAAAGCCAGTTCATATACTAGGGATATTGGTTCCATGGCCAGTGGCCCCACAAACTGTCCAAATCACACAACCGTCACCCGCATTCAGAGGTGTGTTGCAAGTGCCCTTTCAACTATAATATTTTTAGCTTCTAGTTATTTTATCATTGTAGCATTTGCCCACATTTGTCTTGTTTCAAATCACTTCTCTTTTGTTTCTCTTTCTTGGCGTTCTCAGCTATCTTACAAGCCTTTGGGAAGCTAATGTGAATGAGACAACACATAGCATTTAGAAGTCAGATAAAAGATTCCATCCCTCGACATGTTTTCTTTCAAATTTATTTGTATCTATCATCTTCACTTTTCAGTTATTTCATATTTTTTAAATCCCTTGGAAAAATTAGCTTTCTATTCCAAGAGAAGAATCAACCAAATGGCTCAGAGATAGAATTAATTAGTGCTGCAACCATAAGCGGGCTTCTCAAAGCATAATTCATTGTCTTCTCCACCTCTGTAGCACTTTGTCTAAGTAGACATTACTCAAGAACACATGAATTCATTATGTGGGTATGACATGACCTGTAGTTGCTGAATAGCTATGAATAAAACTTTATTTTAAATAAATGCACATATTATATGTGCTCTAATATTATTCACGCCATTTCCTACTATTTATTAGTCTTTTACTATGAAGCTTTAAAATTAACTTTATTTAAATGTTAGTAGTATGTAGATTATTAATATATAATAACCAATTCATCTTTCATTAGCGACAAAGAAAAGTTCTTAGGACCTATTATAGAAAAAGAAAAATAATATGTAAAAAAAATTCAACACATTTTCAAAGTCACTGTACAGATAGAAAGTTTTAAATTTTAAAAAAAGAAAAAAGAAACCAACCACAAGAACCAAATGTAAAAATGTGTAAAGATATTTAAGTTTAAATGGTAGGTATTGATCTACAGATATGAATTACTAATTTGATATTCATTGAATGTTATGTTTTCTTAATACTGGTTTGTTATCCAAGTGAGGCAGTGTCCAGCCACCTTGATGATATCTTTTTTCTTTTATATGCAATTTTCTTAAAAATCCAGGATTTAAGTATATTTTCAACTGCATGGCTAATGGTACAGCATCAATTTTGAGCAATTAAAATAAATTATTTTCTATTCTGTATGAGCTTACACTAAAGCATTATAGCACATCACACAGAATAGTGTTATCAAAATGAAAAAAGAAGCCACTTTGAGAGAATTGAGTTTGAAACTGAAATAATGAGTATATCCAGCATAATATAGAAAGGCTGAAAATGGAGGCAAGTATTTAATCATAAACTACAGACTTAGGATCGGTGCATATGTGTCTAATAAAGTAATTTGCATTAGTTTATTCGATGGTGCTTCAACATTTGAAAAGTTAATCCATATACATTACACTTCTATTGAATGAATATCTAAATGGCTATTCTTCTTCTAGCTTAAAAATAAGCAATATAGAACTCTTACAGGATTGGCTAGTAGCTCCTGAGCTTTACTTTGTGCCCCTGCCTTCTTCTAGCTACAACGTTAGTACTTGTAACATTGAGGGACAATGGTCTGTACCCTGTCACTTGTATTTTAAATAAACACAGATTGGCCAGTAGCCAGGCAGGAAGTATAGTCGGGGCAACCAGACAAGAAGTAGAGGTGGGGCAACAAGAATTCTGGGAAGAGGGAAGTTTCAGTCTGCAGTCATCACCCAGACAGAAGGAAGTGACTGCCCTGCCAAAAAAAAAAAGGTATCAAGCGATATGGCTAACACAGACAAGAATTATGGACAAATATAAGTTATAAGGGTTAATAAGAATCCTAAGCTAATAGGCCAATGAGTTTATAATTAATGTAGACCTTGTGTGTTTTTTGGGGGCTGAACAACTGCAAGACCGGATGGGTCAGAAACTTCAGTCAAGAATTTACCTGCAGATTTTGGTGGAAAACATAAAGGAAACAGATAATTTTCTGGATAAATATCACTTATTAGAATTAAATTAAGATCAGATAAGCAAATTAAATAGACCAATAACTGCTAAAGAAATAGAAACAGTAATCAAAAGTATCTCAACCAAAAAAAGCCCAGGACCAGATGGTTTCAGCTCAGAATTCTACAGAACTTTCAAAGAAGAACTAATACCAATACTCCTCAAATTGTTCCACACAATTGAAAAAGAAGCAACATTGCCAAACTTTTTTATGAGGCTACCATTACCCTGATACCCCAAATCCTACAACATGCCATGATTATAAATGTGAAGAAGTTACAGGCATTCAAGGGAGTCTTGGGATATGGGCAGATTTAAGGCTGTGTGCCCCACTATGCTAGTGTCCCTTCCTGTTAGAGTCACCAAGAATGAAGAAGGTTATACCAGGAGGCAAAAGAGACCTGAGAAAATGGTTCCTATAGGGTTTGGTCTCAGTCATCGGAAGGAACAGAAGCTATGTACACAGTACTAGAAAAGCAACTTCAGGAAGTATGGAAAGCACCTCAGAAAATGGAATCCAGAACTGGTTCTATCTTAGCAGCTATCCAAACAGTTTACCTGATAAAGGGCTGGTTGGTCAAACTGCTTTCTGAATTGGAACAGAATCATACTCTACAAAGGTGGCATGGATGTAGTGAGACAAGATGTGTGCAAGCCCCAGCACCAACACCATACAGACTGTCCTAGGGCCAGTGTCCTTTGAAGCCCCTGAGCATACCCCAATGAATAAACCAATAGCTAAAAAGTTTAAATCCAAAAAGTACTCCCTACAGGAATAGAAAGGAACACTCCCAGAAGCCATAAAGTTATTGAATGTAAATCCTAGGGTAGACTTTCTTCCTGTGAGTTCTTGGTCAAGGATGTCCCTGAGGCCCCATAGATCATAAAGGATATTGCTACCTCTATTAGTTGTATTTCATAACTAGACAATGAGACTCTAAGGCTGAAGATATCATACGCTCATGCTGTGTCTATACAGCATGGAGAAATTAAGCTGGGACAGAGACTCCTACCTACTGGCTGACTTTCATAGAGGCAGTAGGGACCATACCGTCTGCTGGTGGAGAACTGTTACCAACATTGCTATTTGTTTATGGACCATGTGTGTTGAAATACAAACATGGTAGGCAGGATGTGGATTCTTATACAATAATGGCTTGGCTATTGTAGGTAAGATGAATGGCCATTCCATTGGATTTAAGACCCATTCCAGAAAAGATAGTTCAAGGCTTGTATATAATCCGCAACAAGAACCTATGGCTGGTGAAGTCATAGGTCTCAATGGGAATCAGTTTTGGTTTTGCTGGATGGATTTGATTTTCCTGTCAAACTATCTTCTAAATGTGTGCTTATGCCTGTAGATCACTGTTATCAGCTTCATCTCCCAACTGCTAGTAAAGTGCCAGAAATCAAGAGACTGTTACGGTGGTGGTGGTCGCCTGTTTCTTAGTCATAGATAGACATCTATAGTTAATTTATCTCCCAAGACTCAGATATCATTGCAGAACAGGGTGCATAAAGAATATAAGAGGTGGGGGTAGGAGTAGTGTGTTGTATAATAGTTTCCTCAGAGACTGAAACCTTCTATCCTGTAAGGAAGTTCCTTAAGCAGAAAGGTAAACAACTCAAAATAGTTTTGGAAGTTCCTGAAACTGACCAGATACACTAGGTCTCCCCCTGCCAAAATAAGTAATAAAAGTCCCCTGAGGTGGAGCAAAGCCAACCTACAAAGATTCTCAGAGTCCTTGGGGCATATGCCCCAAAGTAATATAGCTGGATCTTATAGGTCTATTTCTAGCTTTTAGAGGATCCTCCGTACTGACTTCCATATTGGCTACACCAGTTTGCATTTTCACCAACAGTGAACATGTGTTCCCCTTCCCCACATTCATGCCAGAATTTATCTCCCTCTTCCACCCTTTCTTTAGTTCTTTGTGTAGGTCTGAGGACTCATGGTCTTTTCGTCCTCTGCCTTGGCCGATCTGTTGTTTTGTCATCGTGTCCTTTCTCCCAGTGTTGAGATATTATTTCGAAAGAGGTGGTGGAAAGAATGTAAAAGTCCGAGGATATGAATAACTACAAGGGAAGAGCCCCTTTTGGTCACAGCAGAGCAACTACGCATATGAAATCACAGTGGTTGTGACAGCATGTATGAGACCTGTGAAAGCTCAAGTCAGACCCAATCCTACCATGATAAGGAGAGGTGAGTATGAAGTCTAACTTCTAGCCAAGGAGTTAGATAGCAAGATAGCTGCTGGGGAGCAGGAAAGTTAGTTTTCTTCAGGGGTTCAGCTCCTTGTAAGTCAGTCATGCCCCAGTGGAAGAACACTCAGTCTAGAATATATGAGTACAAAAATCAGATTTTATAGATTTGCAAAATAAAAAGGACATGATTTTAAGTGTTTAGGGAAGTTGATCTATCTGATCTGAGTCAAATGGGGCTGTAGTTATGGTCAGAACACATGGTATGAATTCTCAAAGAAACAATGAAGTAAAACAAGCCAAAGCTAAGAACTAAGAAAGAAATAACCCAGTTAAAAATTTGCCCATGGAACTCATGGGAAGAAAAGGTTTATTTCATCTTACACTTTCAGGTAAGTCCCATCGCTGAGCAAACTCATGGCAGGGAAGCTCAAGTCAGGAATTGAAGCAGTGACCACAAAGGAGGCTGTTTACTGGATTTCTTGCCATAGCTTGCTCAGCTTCCTACCTTCTTTCCTTCCTTTCTTCCTTCCATCCTTTCTTTATTTACTTACTGATTTATGTTAATATACAACTCAGGATCACTTGGGCAATGGCACCACCACAGCGGGTGGAGCTCTCACATCCAGCACTAATTATTAATCAAGGAAATGCCTCCACAGTGGCCTAAAAGCCAAACTGATGGAGGCAGTTCCACCACAGAAGATTCTTCTTCTCAGGCAGCTTGTGTCAAATTGGCAAAAAAATGAACAGACCCAGAACTTTTGGAGAACTCTTAATAAATACAAATAGCTGAGAAATGTTATTAAAACCTGTTCAACATCCTTATCAATACATCAGTGAAATATAAATCACAACCGCATTGGGTTTGTTTCAGGTGTCCTTTAGTTTAATTGGAGCCACCAGTATGTACATGACGGAAGGCAACGATTCTCGTCTTTTTGAATTTATGACTAAGAAATAATTGAACAGGGATGGAAAGAGCCTCTTGAGCTCTCCATCATAGCAGAATATCCGTAGGTGTCATTACTTTGAGATTTTTTTCCCTCCAGTCATATTTGGTTCTAAGGTCTCTAGATCATCCATCCTGTGGGTCCTGGTGCTATAGACTTTGTCAGGGATGGGCTTACTCTCCTGGCATGGGTTTTAGAGTAGACAGGTCATTGGTTGGCCACTCCCCACTCAATCTCGGCCACCCTTACGCCAGCACATCCCATAGGCAGGACAAACTGTAGGTCAAAGGTTATGTGGCTGGGTTGGTTTCCCACTCCCTCCACTGGAAGGCTTGCTTCATCACAGGAAATGGCCAGCTCGGGATACATATTTACAGTTGCTAGGAGTCTAATCTGTCCCTTTAAGATCAGTAAAAACAATATTCTCATTGCTCCTTACTTAAGATACCCTGTCTCATTATATTTCGATTTTGTGGCATATAGTCTATTTTTGTTATTTTCTAAAGACACTATCCTTAAATAGTTTAGCATGTTGGCTGTGAAGTTTTAAATAAAATGTTTATGTTGCACATACAAGAAAAACAATTCAGTGATGTACAGTGTACCTTACAAAGGCTAAATTAAGCAGCTCTTTTTTGTTGTATCAGAGCCAAATATGCATTTCAATCCTAACAATTATTAGACATCTACGGTCTGCATCACTAATATCCAATATTCCCTAAACTCGATTTCCTATAATCACTCACATTTTCAGCACTCTAAGCCAATTCAAATCCACACTTCACTATTTTCTTCTAAATTACCATGATGATGCAGATGTAGCTCAAAGTTAAGAGTGCTGGTACAGAATGGATAAGTTCTGGATTCAGTTACCACTATCAGAAAAATAAACATGCTATCATGATGTATAAATACAAGCAAATTATTGTACCAACTTAAAAATTTGGAATTGCAAATACAATTTTCTACAAAGTATAAAATTACTACAAATGGGCACTTCAGTGATTATTCAATTAGAAAGTTAATAGATTGTGCTGTTCTTGATATATTCATAGACTTTTACATTTGTGATGTCTTTTTTATGTGATCTTCCGAGTTCCACATCTAATGAACTAAGGGCTTGGATTTCATTCACTTCCCTTCAAGAACAGGGCTCTGAATTCCCGCTGGCCGCCACGTTCAGGCCAAATTCTTCATAAAGCAGTTGCTATCTTTCAATACCTACACACAACCTCAAAATGTTAGAAAGTACATTTTTAAGCTAAAAGTTTAATAGGTCTCCAAAAATAGCTATTTTTGCCAGTACTGGCTCTATCAGTATAGATTTCTTTGGCTGTATTTGTTTCTTTATGGGACCAGCTAGCTTTCCTCTGCCTGTACTTTAAGTTCTTTTGTTTTTCTTTTTCTTTTCTTGTATTTGGTTTTATTTCTGGTATTTACATTGGTGTAGATTTAGAAACATGTTCCTCAGGCTCCAAGTCTATTTCAGTTTTAATAGAAATATCTCGAGGAAGAATGAGAAGGTTTAGAAAAGAAGCTCCCCCAAGTGCAGGTAGGTATCCCAATACCAATTGAAAATGACAATATCCTTTCATCTTGTTGTCATTTAAAGGACTGTTTTTAAAGATTGTATCACTCTAAAGGTTTCTAACCCTTGGTTTCGTGGGTCTTCAATCAGAAGAGATTATCTTATTGTTTAGACAAACAGAAACAGCACTATCCCATATAGAAACAGGATGCACAAAACTCATTCAGTCTAAAAGGCACAATACATGTAGGGTATTTTTACTATTTAATATTCTAAATAATATTTTCATCCTGAACTTACAGCATTCATTTTTATAGTTGCCTAGAACTACTTTTTACAGCTCCCAGTACTGTGAGTATATGTTCCCAGTGGAACCATTGAATCACAGATGTCAAATGTACCAGGACTGTTAATTCCTATTGTCTGTAGAAAATGTGATGGCTACTCTTTGAGTTCTTAGACTTGACTGTAGAAAACCGTTGATGGAAGTAGTAAGAAACAGGGGATTGAAGATTGTGAAAGAAGGAAAGAAAGAAAGAAAGAAAGAAAGAAAGAAAGAAAGAAAGAAAGAAAGAAAAATACCTATGTCTTGATCATTGTTTTATTTCTGTGAAGAGACATCATGACCAAGGTAATCCTTTTAAAAGAAAGCATTTAACTGGGGGCATTATTGACAGATTCAGAAACTTAGTCCATTATCATTATGGTGTGGGGCATGGTAGCACAGAGGCAGGCATGGTGCTGGAGCAGTATCTGAGAATTCTGCAGCCTGACCCTTAGACAGAAGACAGAGCCTGGGCCTGACATGAGCTTCTGAAACTCCAAAGCCCACTTCCAGTGACACACTTCCTCCAAAATTTCATATCTCCTAATGACTCTAATACTATAAAAGTGTTCTGCTAACTGTTGACTAAACATTTAAATGTATGAGCCTATGGGGGCCATATGAGCCTATGGGAGCCATTCTTATTCAAATCATAATAACATACAAAACAGAAGTTAGGAAAGTCAGTTTCCAAAAGTCATACCTAAAAGGATTTAACTTTTTAATCATGAGGTTACATAAACAGGTTTAGATGGCTTCCACAAAATCCACAGTCACTGGCCAATTGTATTGTGTCCTATTTAGATCAGAGAAAAAGGTAACTCAGTGATTTTTTTTAAAAGAAAACTCAAGTATTTCTATCTTTATGATAATGGAAGTAGCAGGGTGTAATTAACATTTTAACCAAAGTACTGCTGTAGAGTTATAAGTCATCTTAATACTGTATTAAAGCTACTTGAGCTAAAATGAAGAGAAGTTGTATTCCCATGGAGAGAAGACTTAATAACACAGAGCACTTGAGATTTGCCCCACAAATATCTCCAGGAAGAGGCAAGAGCCTACAACATTAAATACAAGCCAAGGATATATCAAGACTATGAGGAACACAAAACTTAAAATGCAATTCCTGCTGTAGAATAAATTATAATTAAATTTCATTATAATTAAAATGTTCATCTTCATGTAATATCTTGATTTTAGCATTCTGAGCTTATTAATTCTGATATTCACTTCTCTCTATAGTAGAAATGTTAATTTCTGTATAAAACTCTCATCATCTGTGGCAAAAATTAAATAGAAAGGAATGGAGAGTAGAAGGTTTCTTGTTGTGACAAACTGTTTTCTGAAATGAGAATCAAATCCCTTGTGCCAACCTCATAATGGGATGACATGTAATGTTTATGTTAATTTTCAAAGGATTGAAGTATGAGAAATCTTCAGTCATAGGAAGTTTTCCCTGGGTTGATTCACTGAAGAATATGCTTGAAAAACAAAAGCTCAAAAAATGAAAATGAGGTAATAAATGAACAGTGTTATATTCTGAAAAACATTAGCACCATGAAAATGAAAACTTGTGATGAGAATCCAATATTGCATCAAATTTAATAAAGCCAGAAAAATCACCTCAACTTAACAACAAAGAAATCACATGCATGATGAGTTAAATATATATATCGTTAAGCTGCTTAGACAACAATTACAGGAAGGTATAAAACTTATATTCCAAGATTATTATTGACAATAATAGTAAAAATATTTAGTTTGTTAGGCAGTGCCTCTCTTCTAGATAGTGTGGAGAACACAATATTTACATATTTTCATTGGTAAAATGTTATTATTGCGTATTCACTGAGCACAAAGTAACAGGGTATAAAGGTCAGAATGATTTTTTTTCAGTAGCAAATAGTTCATCTCTGAAGGGTAGAACCCCCTGAACATGCCTGGCAGTTGAATGGACCACTCTTTTATAGACCCAGCACAGACAGTTACAACTACTTTGTGATCACAGTGGCAGTGTCTTGCCCAGGATGTACTCAGGGAGAGGATAACACATTTCCTTCTGGGTGTACCCAGTGATGATCCTACCATGCTCCAGTGAATAGCTCCAAAGAAGTCATCACACAGATAGCACAGGCTATGCTAAATGAATCAAAAACAAAACCAGAGCCATGAGTCTGAGAAAGAGGCTGGTAGTCATGAGATGCAGTTGACAGGGAAGGGAGGGAGAAAATAGAGGGTGGGACTATCAGAAAATTTTATATAAATGTAGGGAATTGCCAAATAGTGAAATAGGCCTCCCTTAAGCTAGAGATGCCTCAAGTTCTATGTGTTTAAAACAAGACTCATCCCAGGCTTCCTGATCCTGTGTCTTCCCCTGTCTTCACTCTGATCAGCGCCACAGCGGTGTATCTGGCAGTCAAACTGAAAACTTTTTCTAGTCTCTGCCTCTCTGCTGCCTGAGCCTCCTACACCATCAATCAATAATCCCTAAGTGCTTCCATCTTAAAGTGTTTCTCAAAAACAACCTCCATACTGCATGCCCAGTTCACCAGCTCTGTCATTGTCCGGTGACTGTTGACCAGCTTGTTCGCCAAAAAAATAGCTCCAGAGAGTCTCCTTTATTCTCCCTGCTGTTCTAAGTGTCTACGGTAGATAAGGCTGCTTCATTATATCAGAACTTACCACATCCCAAACTTGCCATGACATGGACCTACCTTCTCCATTTTCATTTCCTGTTCTTCAGAGTGACTGCTACTTCAGGGCTTAGTTTTTCACGTTGTTCACGATCTTCATTTTCACCCTTGCTTTCTGTAACTATGCTTGGACATTCTCAATAATCTCTTCTAGATTTCTTCTCATGACCCTCAGACACATATAGTTGCTCCAGGAAGCACAAAGCATTGTATTTTCACATCAGAAGTTGAGTCAAGATTTTCACCATCATTGAATCACGAAGAGGCTGTAGCAATTATTGCAAATATGTAGGTAGCCAGGAGACTCAAGTGAAATTAGAATAGGCATGTTGCCTTGAAGGTGGTTACTGGAATTTTTGTTTCTACCACAGACAATTGTTGTGCAGTACAGGGAAGCTGAAGTCCTTAAAAGCTACTACTTGCTACTATCTATTATATGCTAGGTTTCTGAATTATTTCTGTTTTGCATCACAATTTATTGGCATTAATTTATCTTTCTTATTTATTTACATATACTCACTTTAAGATACATTTGTTATTTTTCGAATTTCTTGATGACACCAATTTTTTAGCTTTTTCTCAAATATAATAGTTAATTTCTATAATTATATATTATATCTTTATCACCATCCTCCCACAGTTCTGGGATGTAGTCTCATGCTGATGTGCTGTTTTATACTGGGAACCTGAACTCAGGTCTCCAGGCTTCTATGGATATGCTCTACTGAATAAATCATGTTCCAGACCATATACCTTCTTTTTGGATTAGTATGGAAATAAGGTCCGGTAATAATAATTTGATTAGTGTTTTAAAAGCACAAATTTTGATTGCTTTATTGTAGTTTTACATTTAACTAAATTTTATCTTTCTTATTTCTTTACATATGCTTGCTTTAAGTTACATTTGCTGTTATCTTTCTAATTTCTTGATGACACCAAGTTTTTAACTTTTTCTCAAATATAATTAAGGGGATAAATTTTTCTCTAAGCTCAACTTTAGCAAAATCCCACAAATTTTAATGTGACACATGGTCATGGTCTTTGGGTTCAAAATATGTTCTAATTGTCTTTCAAATTTTCTTGAGTCATTTAAGGATAAGATGTTTAATTTTTAGAATGTTTGTTATTTTGTATCCACTATTTAATAATGTCAATTTTGCCTGCTTCTATAAAATTACCATATCCTATATACTTAGTTATTTGTTTATAATGTATTAGTTTACACTAGACCACAGGAAAGAGGCTTTCAGGTCAGATCCAGATGGAATATTCCAAGTTCTTTGTCCTAACTATATAGCATCTTCAGCAATAGTGACCTACCCTCAACCCCTAAAAGGCAATCAAGGATGACATCAATAATATACAGTGTTTGTGGAGTCACTTGGCCTACCCTGATCAACCTTTTGAAAAAAGGTATCTTATGTGTAGAACTGGATTTTTGTTCTTTAGTCTGTTTCTTATTAGGCTAAGTACCATTGTCAGCCTAGGTAGCTTAACTGCATGTGAGTGAGTGTGTGTGTGTGTATGTGTGTGTGTGTATGTGTGTGTGTGTCTGTGTTCATGTACATACATTTGTGTGTATTTGCATAATTTTGGTAAATAGAAGTTTGATTCCCCGGGACTGTACCAAACAATGTTGTTATTTGTCTTTTTACCTCCTCCTCCCTCTAGATTGACCTCCCTCCTTCATCACCAGTTGGAAGCCTCTCTGCATCTTTCTGTTTTCTGATTCATATTAACTATATTTTCCTATTACCCTTCCAAGATCCACCCACCTATGGTTCCTTTGGTCCTTTTATAGTTTCCTGTCTTCAGTGGTTATGTTATGATGTATATTCAAACCATATGATTTACAACTAGGAACCATGGATGAGAAGAAAATGTGATGCTTCTCTTTCTGGACCCGGATTCCATCATTCATTATGATCTTTTTTTGGTTCCACTCATTTAACTGAAAATTTGGCGATTTAATTTTTTTCCAGCTGGATAGTCTTCCATTTTGTCTCTATACCACATTTTCATTACCCATTCGTCTGCTGGAGGATATTTACGTTGTTTCCATTTCCCAGCTATGGTGAATAGGGCAGCTGTCGAATGGAAGGTCGAGTCTTTTGGGTACATGCCCAGCAGTGGTATAGCTGGGTCATATGGCGTTTTTACTTTTAGTTTTGTGAGGATTCTCCACAATTATTTCCAGGCTGGATGCGTTAGTTTTCATTCTCACCAACAGTGGAGGAAGGTTTCTCTTTCTCCACGATCTCACCAGCGTTTCTTTTCAGTTGTTCTGTTGATGTCAGTTATTCCTACTAGAGTGAAATGAAAATCTCAAGAAATTTCAATTTTGCTTTTCTCTAATTTCCCAAAATGATAAAGACTTTTTGAGTTATTTCTGAGCCATTTTTTTTATCTTCTGTCAAGAATTCTCTGTTAGATCCATAGCCTGTTTTAAATTGAGCCTTTTATTTTCTTGATTCTTTGATTCTTTATACACCCTGGATACTAATCTTTTGGGCATCTATCGTCCTACGTGTCCAAGTGAATGAAGATCTCGGTTTGAAGCCTGAAACACTATAACTGCTAGAAGAAAACATAGGTAGTACCCTACAAGGTATAGGTACAAGAAAAGGCTTGCTCATCAGAACTCAGTTTCCAAGAAAATCAGGCCAACATCAACAAATGGAACCTCAATAAACTAAAAATCTTCTGTGAAAATAAAAAAATATCAATCAAGTAAAATAGAAACCACAAAAATGGAAGAGAATCTTTACCAGCTATACATCCGTTATGGGATTGGTATCAAGTATACTATTCTCTGTATCCTATCTTATCATGATGAAATGTCAATTTTTATCCAGCATAATATTTCTTTCATTAATATCAACATAACTTAATATTGGTATGCACATGTTAGAAGTATTTTATTCAGTTCCCTGAATATCTTTTACATTTTTCTTTTTTTTCTTTTTTTTTTTTTTTTTTTTTTTTTTTTTTTTTTTTTTTTTGGTTTTTCGAGACAGGGTTTCCCTGTAGTTTCTAGAGCCTGTCCTGGAACTAGCTCTTGTAGACCAGGCTGGCCTCAAACTCAGAGATCCGCCTGCCTCTGCCTCCCGAGTGCTGGGATTAAAGGCGTGCGCCACCACCGCCCGGCTACATCTTTCATTTTTAACCTTTCTGAGTTCCTCTATTTAAAATATCTGTAGTGAAGAGCATAGAGTCAGATTTACATTTTTATACAGACTGATGATTTTTTAACTTGTTTATATGTAAAATCTAAGTAGGGCAAAATACCTACTTGCTTTCAATTTGTCCCAATTTAACTGTCATTTAGTTGGTCTATGGTTTGGAATGTTTGACCTCTTTGCCAAATGCTCCAGGGAAATGGTTGTGTGGAATTATAAACCAACTCTTACATTCTCTCAGCTGGAAGCAACTTGCCACTTCTCATTATGTGTCAATGGCAAAGATAGGCATACAGCCTAAAGGGAGCCAAGAGAAGCAGTACTGTTTTTCCAGGAGGGAGATGAATCAGGTACATCCTGCAACCCTTATATTATACAGTCTCCATAAAATAGCAAATTATCTGTATTCCACTGAGTAATACGGGGGGGGTGTTAAAACTTGAATAATAAGTGGGTAGATTGCATTTCAAACACGCTATCAAGAGTAATTATTTTTTCAGAATATGTGAAAGTATTTCTTATGTCACTCATAAAAGAATCACTACTTAAATAGATTTCAAAATGTTTATACTTCCTGAATATGTCACTTTTGAAAAGTTATGTTTTCTTGAACTTTCTATATGGAATGAGAGCACTGTCATCAGACAACTTCAATATTCATAAACTCATAGACATTTATGCCATCATGCCTCTGCTTAGAAATTACCCAAAGGCTGCAGAAAATGAAAACTAAATCAAATAATGTAACAGAGAAACGAGAATCCAGAAATTTAAAATATAATAATAAAGGGGCTGGGGAGAACCCTTGTGCTTAAAGTACTTTTCCACAGCTGGGAGAGAAGGAGTTCTGATCCCTACAACACTTGACTTGCCACATAGGTGAAGTAACACATCTGTAATTCCTGTAAGACCACCACCCCAAACAGGGATGCCTCTAGATAGCAATATGGGATGTCCACATATATACAAACATGCATGTGTGCCCACAGACATGTAAAAATATGCAAACAAATATGCAAACCACACATACATAAAAATGGAAAAATACACAACAAAATAATTGTTCTGATAAAACTTTCAGATGATACCAAGAATGTGAAAGTTTCTCTTTAACCTTCATCTATCTATTTTTTCATTACAGATATAGAATCTATTAATGCACTTTTTGCTTTACATAGGTAAAGATTTGGTAAAACAGTTATTTTATATGTTCCATGAAATGCCATATATCTAGGCTGTAAATTTGTCCACTCTGTTGCTCATTCCTTATGCTACTAAATATGGGGAAATTAAAGCAGCAGAGAAAAGAACGTAACATGAGACAAACTGGTGCTTACTAACACAAAAGTCTCTCTGACACACTGCCATGTTAGAGCGGAAGTCTCAGAACAATGTTCAGAGGAGACTATCTATGCTGAATTTATGCAGGCAAGTGAAACAAAATCTACACAACGTTGTGCATGCGTGTGTGACGTGAGCGAGAAAAGAACCATGACAGAATATCGCCAAAGTGGTAAATAAGATTAAGAACAAAGCTCATTTTAGTAGTATTGTTTAAATATTTTACAGTGATATTTCAAAGTTTTGTATGTGGGGGGCTAAGGAAGCCCTGAGTCTGGTGAAGTTCACAGTGAATGTGTGTTGTTGACATGAGCTGTCCAGGTGAAGGACCCATGAGATGGCAAAGCACTCCCCTCTAGCTGTGTGTGGGTGTTGATAGGCCATGCTGAATATCCTACCATAGCTTTCAAACACCACCTACCATCCTACCAAGTATGTACAGCCTGAAGATTGCTCTCCTATAGAGACTGTGCCACGAAGATTAACTAAGCCTATGTCCTTGATCAAGTAGAACCCTGTAAACCTTCCTCTCTGCTTGTCTGTGTGTATCAACTCCACCTCCTTGTCAGCTGTATGCATTAACCCTTTGTCTCCTCAACCGTGTATAACAAATGTTCTGAGTTCCCAGGGTGCTATGGTTTCTCTGTCTGATCCTAGTGTTTGTATATTTGTGTCCCGTCCCACCCCCTGTCTGTCTTTTCTTCATTCTTTCACATCCCCCGTCAACTCTGTCACTGGATCCATGTTAGACACAACATTGTGTATGTATAATAATATGCCAAATAAAATGTTGGATAAGCTACATTCAATAGAATGAGATGCTTCATGTTTAGAAGTACTTGTGGTATAAGTGTTCAAAGTGAATGTTTGAGTAATTCATGTGTAAGTGTTAGTCGAGCATCAGAAGGGCAAATGATGAACAGTCCTGCCCTGTGTCTCATGCTTCCCAGACCTCACCACCCCAGCACCATTCACCTGAGACAAATTCTTCCCGACTTTTACTATTTAGTATTTTCTTTTTTTAACTCTTTTGATAAACTAATACTTTTAATTCATGGTGTTCGTTTCTTTTACCTTAATAACCCTTTTTGTTCCCCCTCTCATTCCAGTTAACCCTTTCTTTGACCCCAGCACATCCACTTCCTAATTTCATGCCTTTTGAGATTTTCCTTTTTTTCTCTCTCTCTTTTTTTTTTTTGTTTTTTGTTTTTTTTTGTTTTTCGAGACAGGGTTTCTCTGTAGCTTTGGAGCCTGTTCTGGAACTAGCTCTTGTAGACCAGGCTGGTCTCGAACTCACAGAGATCTGCCTGCTTCTGCCTCCTGAGTGCTAGGATTAAAGATGTGAGTCACCGCCACCCAACTCCACTTTTTAAATTATTATTATTGTTTCTTCGTAATCCACTAAAATTAATAAGGAACATATTTCTGAACTTTGCTCAAATATTTGATATTTTATTACGAAATGAAAGAAGATATTTATTGTATTGGCTTGATTGCCTTTCTCTTAAAAGAAATAGAGTTAAAACTCAGTAAATATTTTAATATTCTCATAAGCAGTTTTGACATCATGTCTAAATCATTCCCAGAAGATCCAAGCTGTGCACGTCACCAGCCAACCTTCTGTTTCTAATGTGAAAACATGGGCTCCCTCCCCTACTTAGGCTGTCCCACATCTCACCTACATTACTTTTCTGCAGATATTTCATATTTTCTACAGGAAACTAACAGACATTTTGTGCCACCACAACTGCGTCCTCCAAGCTTTGTTTAGATGTAAATTTTTTAAAGTTTAAATAGACCCTTATTATAATGACTATAGAATTATTCACTTTAGTACATTAGTGTCCTTTAGTGTATTAAAGGGCTCTAAAGTGTATCATTTCATTTTCCTTTTCCCTTTCCAATTGTCATGAGTGTGAGACATCAAAAGACCAAGTTTCCAGTTAAAATGATGAATTAAGTCTTTCAGATTCTGCACCACTAACTTCTGAAAAATACTGTGCTTTGCACTTGAGTTTGGCTTTTGGTTTGCTATTTGTTTGTCTCTAAAGGTGTACGTTTTGTTTTTAGTTTACTTCCTCTTCATTTCATCTGTAGTCCTGTCTCCTCCCTCACTTATGTATCTATTTGCAGACAGACATCTGAATTCTGACACTAAAATGGGTAACCACTCTCGACCGATTCACCGGGATTCCATCTCTTCTAGATACTGGAAACTGGTTTCTAATTTTGCTGGAAGGAAAAACCTAAAAGAACATAACATTTTTTGTGTGTGTTTGCAGGTTTCTGAAACCTTCTCTCTGGTTTTACATTTGACTGAAGCTTGGTACATTGGAAGTCTGCAGCCTAAATAAATTCTCCTTAGAATTTTGCAGACATCCCTGTATGGTCTTCTAGTATTGAACTTAGGTAATTAAAACATCTGTTGGAACTGGCAAAATGGCTTAGTGGGTAAAACATTCATGTGCAAACACAGTGGTGGGAGGTCTGATCCCCAGAACACATGAAGCTATGCTGACTTCAGTTTGTAATCTCATGGTTCCTGAGGTGAGATAAGAATTAGAGGCTAAAGAATGTCCACAAGCTCGTTGGTCAGCACAAACTAGCTTGATTTTTAGAGCATCAAGAAATGAGAATATTTAAAAGAGGAAGTCAAACTAATATGGTGAGGGTGTGCACTGACCAAAATAGATAGTCCTCATTCTCTCTCTCTCTCTCTCTCTCTCTCTCTCTCTCTCTCTCTCTCTCTCACACACACACACACACACACACACACACCCCTCACACACACACACCTCTCTCTCTCTTTCACACACACACACACATACACACACACACAGAGGAAGGAGGTTAAGGAATCTGCTATTCTTTTCTCTTTGCAGATAACATGGTTATTTTGTGTTTGATTTGTTTCTTTGTGTTCTTCCTAAGATTTTCTAAGTTTCTCTTATTCTTGACATTCTAAATATTCTGAAAAACACCTATTACATAACACTAGGCTAAGGAATTCCTCAATGTTATGATTTGAATGTCCCCCCCGCCACAGTGTACATATGTGGGAAATTTAATTGTAAATGTAACAGTTGAGCTGTGATTGGGTCATGAGGAATTTTCTTGCTAGTGTAGATCACTGTCATTTTCTCCCTCTCCCTCTCTCTCCTCTCCCTCTCAACTAACCCCCATATTATACTCAATTCTTTTTTTCTCTTTTTTTTGATTTTTTTTATTTAAAAAGTTTCCATCTCGTCCCCTCTTCCTCCCCCTTCCATCCCCTCCCCTCCCCTCCCCCCATACCCTCCCTCCCTCCCTTTTCAGGCCAAGGAGCCATCAGGGTTCCCTACTCTATGTTAAGACCAAGGTCCTCCCAACTCCCCCTATACTCAATTCTGTCATAGAACAATGCAGTAAGAACATCAAATAAACTATAATTAATCACCCAGCCTCCAGCTTTCTGTGACAGTAACTTGAAGCTTACTAAGTGCCAAGCTCTTTTTCATGATCTTTCCTTCTTTAGGGATCTTTGAAGATGCAGACTTTGGTCTTTTACCAGAACTAGGGCATTACTATCATATTTAGTTTCTGTGAAGATGATATCTTGTTCATTTTCTCTTCTCTAATTTGGAGTTCTTAGTCATCAGAAGCTGCCTCACTGATTCATCAGTGTGGCTGAGTAAATGTGATCTGGAGGCTCCTAGAGGCTCTCTGACCCCTGCATTCTGTAGCACAAAAAATAAAAACCCAGAGACAGATATTGAAGTTCAATCTGAAGATAAGAAAAGCAAAGCCACCAAGCCACTAGAGAGCCTTACCTCAATGAAATCTTCAGACTGAAAGAGTGAGTTCCTGTCTCATCCTGCCTTATATTCCTCTAGTGGTAGGATTAAAGGTGTGTACCACCACTGCCTGGCCTGTATGGCTGACTAGTGTGGCTGTTTTGCATTCTGATCCTCAGGTAAGCTTTATTTATTAAAATACAAATGAAATATCACCACAGCATTCAATAACTAAGCAGAGAGCAAGTATAAAGCATCACTTCAACAGGGGCAATGAACAACCCCAGCCAAGGACTCCTCAGTAACCTCTCTCACCAAGCCTACTTACATAATCGGGAAGATTACACTGCTAATAAGGCCATACCGGAGCTCCCTGGACACACTCACTGGTACATTATTTTAACAGTACAAGCCTTCCTATTTGTAGCATGGCTATCACTACAAGATCAGCTATGCCAAGGATGGGACAATACGACATGGGAAATGGATACAGGTAATTATCTTGGGGTAAACTCTTCCACCTTAAAAACTATGAACTGTTTTACGTATTCGTTGTATAATGGTTTAGTATTTTCATTCTTACCACACTGTTTAACATTCAAAAGAGTTACACACATCTTTTTCTTTTATTTTCATGGACCCCTTTTGTGATTAGGAGATATTCATTGTTTCAAACTGTTTTGGTCCTTGAACCTTGATTGTAATATCATCTTAAACCTCTGTAAGTATGACAGGATTGTTCCCTCTGCTCTGCTTCACTTAGGTCTCTGCGTTATGTTCTGCTTAACACCAGCTTTGTGCAGCTTATCTTCACATATGTCAGCCATTCACAAGCTCTGGCATGTCTTCTCTACTGATTCATAAGAAGTTCTCTTTTTTATCTTTCCTCAGAGCAGATTCTTCAGGAAGCTCTGAGAGTCCATACTTATAGGTTGCTGTCTGGCTACAGATATGGCATGCTTTTGCTTGGGAATAAACAAGTTGAAGACAACGTATGAGAACAGTCCTACAGGTAATACAACCAACATGCAAACTCATAGCACAAAGGCACGCATGATAGCCATGCTGACCACAAAAAGGGGGTTGGTGGTGAGCAGGGCTGAAGCATGCTTCCATTAAAGCCAAACTTTCCTGCCAGGATGCTTCCTCATCAAGTTTCCATGTCCCCATAGCATGGTCAGAGCCATCATATAAAGTGTCCTCTAAGTTATAGACAGATACTTTATAGACAAGTTGTCGTTATGCAGGCTTGCTATCACCTTACTGGAATCAGTGACAGAGATGGGTTAATTCTTATATCAGTGGAATTTCCACAAAATTGACATCTATGATTCCAACCACATTTTGACAACCACATTTCAAAGAAGGGTATTTATGTATTGTGAAGCGACCACTTCCTCAGATCTTCTCCCCCCTAAATTATAGAAGAAAACTGTTAGACATTGCGCTCAGTGGGAGGCCTCCCGTGTCAGGTACTCACTCACGTAGAGCCCAAACAACTCCTCACAATCATGCTTTAGCATGACAAACCAGATAAAGTACTAAGTTGAAAACTAAGACAGTGATATGTGTGTACAGCCATCTAGAGTGTGGGCTTTCAGTTGGTTTAGTCATGAGCAATTAAATGAAAAAGAATTGACTTTTTAAAAGCATAATGTGCTTTCTCTGTGACTTATATTCAGAGTTTTAAAAGAACCAGTCAGCGATCAATACATTTCAAAGGAATAAGTTCAGTCATTTGTTTTAAGAGGCAAAGTCCTGAACACAGCCGTTAGTAAAAGGATACTCTTTTTCCCTCCTGTGTCTGGACTCACAGATTGGCTACCTACATGTGCACACATTCAGAGAGCTTTCTTAGCATTCTGCACTACCGAAGATAAAGACATTAAGTCACCTTCACATCAGGAAAAGATGTTCTGTGTTTGAAAGGTGTGCATCCAGTTTATAGCGGAAGAGAAATACATTAAGGCATCAAGGAAATGTAAAAGCGTTGTCCGTAAGTGTGAGGGTTAGTGACTTAAAAAAATAGCAGCCAATTTGAGAAAGAGCGAGAAGAGGAAGAAAAGGCAATTGCTGGGCTCAGAATACCAAGCAAAACTGCAGACTGTGAGAAGCATTGAAAAATCAATGCAGAAAAATAAACAAAATATAGGTATTAAGAAAAATCAATCACTTTGAAAAGCTTCTAAATAAATAATAACAATAAAAGTACTATTTCTTTTTTGTAAAAACAATACAGGTCTCTCCTTCTGTGTAATTTTGTTTCCTATGGGGAAGTAAAGCCTGTGTGGAAAGTGGACCACTGCTGCTACCCACACACAGTTCTTTTGAAACATTAAAGACCAACAATTCCCAGAAGAGGCCCTCATTTATTCTGACCTGTTGTTGATCAATATAAGAATCTTGTTCTGACATTACCCAAAATAAGCTTTGAAATTTCACATTAAAATTAGTGGTACAGTTTAGATCATTTAAATAATATTGATAACATAATATGAAATTATCATTGGAACCTTGGGAGACATGGGATCATTACTTTGAATTGGATGCTATTCAGGATTCCTGGGGCCATCTGAATTCCTACCTTAGAAGACATGGAACATAACTCTGATTGACAGTTTGAAGCTTATTTTTGTGACATTGTTTCATTGGCTGTGCTGTGAAAATCCAAAATCAAATAATCTCCCTCTCTTAAGGTCATGAATTTTAACTACATATGCTACATAACAGAGTATAGTCAATTCATAGATCCAAGAGTATGGTTTGGAAATCTAGGAGGCAATTATGTCTACTACAGAAATAGGTATGAATGATAAAAATGGTAAATAGGATACATCATAGGGGGAAAAGTGCCTTAGTTTTCTGGCTTCCGTAATAAAAGTGTTCTAAACTGGGTGAATTATACAACGGTATTATGTCATGTTTTTACAGCTCACCTGTCTGAAATCAGGCTTGAGAGTACAGTTAATGATAGGACACTTGCTAGCAAGCACAGACCCTGGAGTGGATCTCCAAACACACACTGTTGCACAATCCCTTTCTTTTCTTATTGCTAAGAAATCTGCATTATTGTGCTAGGGTCAGTTCTTGCTGAGAGCTAAGAGATGCAGATCTGTCCCAGTCTTTTCACTTGGCTTAGAAGAGATGCTGACATTCCCGCAGGACATTTTGGGTGTTTGCCTGTCTTTAAATAGTCCTTTCAGATAAACATACCCATCATTTGGACTTTTCTTACCCCAATAAAACCATCTTTCCACAACTAACTCTGTATTTGTGATAATGTTGTTTACTAATGAAGTCACATGATGCAGTAATTATGAGGAAAAGGACTGGAGCTAAGGGAGAAACATAGTATTTGGTTGGGAAGATAATGTGTGAGACTTCTTTTCCTGGGGAGATGAAAGCAACTTTCTATTTGACCCAGATAGGGAAGTAGATCTGTCAAAGGACTGATTCTATCAAAGTCCAAAGCAGGGAATCAATAGTTTATTGGGATTATTTACAGGCATGTGGCTGAGGGACTGTTTACAGAGCATGCATGCCTAAGAGGCAGCTAACTGCTTTACATCAAGTTAAACACAACCTGGGTAGAATCACAAAAGCTAAGTCTCCAGAGCTTCTTACAGGACTTGCAGACAACCTGACGTGTGTGCATTTGGGGTGTGTCTTGTGAAGTCAGCTTCTTTAATCAGAGAGTTCCCTTTCCCTAATAAGTATTTACTGCTCTTGTGACCTTCAGGAGGAGATTTGTGAATCTCCTAAATTTCTGCTCTCCTCGCCTTCTTAAGTTTGCTTTCTCTCCAGGTTTTATGAGCTTCCCACCTCCCTCCCAGAGGGAATACTTCAATTCAGAGAAAATTGTTGCATGACAGAAGAAACACAATGTATCAGCTGATGACTTTTTCAAATATAAAACTTAAACATAAAATAAGTGTGATATGAGTCTCTTCGGTTATATATTCTCAATTTCTCTTGGTTATAAGGGGGAAAACTGTTTTCCTCTGTAAAAAAATAATACACATTTCTACTTCTGTGTAATTTGATTTCCTGTTGGGAAGTAAAGAACATAGAAATAAAGAAGCAACACAGATTATAGGGGAATATCTATACAGGTATATCATTGATATATTTATTTTTTGTGTGTGCTGTAGATCAAGCACAGGGCTGCATGAAAGCTAAGCAAGAGTTGCACCACTGAGATAAACTGTTAGTCCTTGTTTTTATGAGGCAGGTCTTACTATTAAAAAAAAAAAACACACCACATTACCATCAAATTCATGATTCTCCCACCACAACTTGCAAAATATTGTAATTACAGGCACGAATTACTACTATGCATAGCCCCCATAATATTTCTATAGCCATACAAAGTAGCCATCCAGCTGATAAAATTAGGAAGTGAAATTCCATAGTAACATTCCTCAAATATCAAAGATCTACTTTCAGAATTCATCAAAATAATAGTTTTCCTAATATTGGAAAACTGTGATGTGGTGGATATAAATAAACACATGATTGTATGGAAGTATCCACTGATTTGGTGCTAATAGCAGAATTCTTAAGCTTAGTGACACTCCGGTCTTCTCCTGGGTAGAGCAAAGATTGAGAAATTCTTTAAGCACAAGCCCAGTGTAACCCTTTCAGAGAAAGTGCCTCAGAGTGAAACAGTCTCCTGTTTGGGAGATTTAAGATGCCCAGAACAAGCCCGATCCTTCAGCTCAGGGTGTCATTCTGTCTTTCGTAGAAAATGATGAGGAAGTGTTTTCTATAAGAAGCAGAGACAGCACTCTTCTGTTATGTGCAGACAGAGCACCACTAGGAAAAGCTTTTCACAGCATTCAGGCTTCACCACCTGGTGGCACAGATCCCCTTCGACACCACAGGCAAGGCAACTAACAAGAGAAACTGTTTATTGAGCTTACAGCTTTCAGAGCAGGTGAGTCCTTGACCGTCATGTCAGGGAGTATGGCAGCAAGCAGGCAGGCATGGATCTAAAGCAGTTACTGAGAACTTACATCCTGATCTACATTCAGAAGACAAAGAGCGGGCTAATTAGAAGGGCATGGGCTTTTGAAACCACGAAGTCCACTCTCCAACACAGCATCCCCAGCAAGTCTATACTTTCTATTCCTTCCTAAACAGTCCCACCAACTGGGACCCATGTGTTCAAATATATAAGCCTATGGGAAGTCATTCTCATTCAGGACACCACAGTCCCTATACTTGCAATAAATAGTGGCTCCTGTCACATTCCTTCATTCTCAAAGTATTATGGAACACTAAGAACACACGAGGAACCAAATGAAAGCTATAATCCACGGATAATGTACCTTGGTCTTAGCTGTGCTGTTCTTCAGCCCTGGGACACTGTAGGAGTAGACTGTAGAAGCAGGCATAGGAATCCTGCTCCTCTTTGCAGCTCCATTTTAAATTCCAGGTCCAATTCAGAAAAAAAAAAAAATCTTTTTTTTTTTTTTTTTTGTCAACGGCTTGCGTCTTTTTATACTTCTACTGAACATAGTGTGGAAGGGCAAAATCTGTGGCTGAGATAATCAGGATGAAAGACTCTGTGGCAAGTGCTAAGTGAGCAGAAGCACCACGGTGTTACCTACGACTTCCAATTTTCCAGGGAGGGTTTTTCTAGCTGGTTAGGCAAGAAAGTACAGGCAAAGGATGGGAAGTCATGTTCAGACAAGTTTAAAATCGTCTCAGGATGTACTTAAAAATTTGCAGCATAGCTCAAACATTTCAGCACCTAATATGTTTTTCTTCTTGGAAATTGCAGTATTTTGTAGGCCACAGAAGGTAGGCAGGTTAACATGTAAATAGGCGTGCTCCATTAGATATTTTATAAAGTAAGAAGTCACATATTAAATCTTCATTTAGGGCTTGGGATAGAGCTCAGTTGGTAGGGTGATTTCTAGCATTTACAAAGTCATGTGTTCCATGCCCAACACTGCCCAAACTGCATCTAGTTGTGCATGTTTGCAACCCTAGTAAAGCTGTAGGATGTTGAAGCAGGATGATCAGAAGTTCAACACTGTTCTTAGCTATGTAATGAATTTGAGGCTAGCATGGGATACCTGAGACCCTATATCAAAAACAGTAAATGAAATAAATAAGTAAATTCTATTTAAATTGGCATTTTAAAATTCTATATATTGACAGGGATCTAAGTATTCTCTCTGTATGTATGTACAATGTAATGGCAGATAAAGATCACCATGTTTCTAAAAGTTTGCCATTTCTTCATAGTGAAAACATTCAAGCTTTATCTATTATTATTTTTTGTCATGGTCTGTTTGTGTTTTGCATTTTCTTAAGACAAGATAAAATTGTCATAATAGGGCCCAGTGGTGGTGGCACATACCTTTAATCCCAGAACTTGGGAGACAGAGGCAGGCAGATCTCTGTGAATTTGAAGCCAGACTGGTCTATAAGAAGTAGTTCCAGGACAGGCTCCAAAGCTACAGAGAAACCCTGTCTTGAAAACTCCACCAAAAATAAATTGTCATAATAGTTATTATTTAAAAGTAAAAGTTGTCATTTATATTTGAATAATATGTATAAATGTTGTTACAACTTTCTATACCTCTTACATTTTCCCCAATCTTCTCTTTTCTATTTTATTTTCTTTCACTTATTTAAAGTTAATTCTTCATTTTCTCCCCATTGATTTACTGTTTTTACATTTATCACCAAAATAATATTTAACTTCATAAAACAACTTCACTTTTAGTGGTAATTTTCTGTTTCTTTCCTTTTTTATATGTCAGTAGGATTTTATGCATGTAAGAGTATTTTCTATGTTTTTCATGGTTTAGAAATATTGCTGGTACTATAGCTCATTTTTTGTTCTCTAAGTGATTCTAGGGATTGAGTCCCAACCCCATGCTGCCCCCGAGAAGATTTACAAATAAAAATGGAAATTATAGAGAAACAAAAGATGCAAAAATATGAGATAAGAATACAAGAAACATTAAAGAAGGGGAAGGCAATATGATTCCTGCAAAAGATAAAGAGTCTTCAGCAACAGACTTCACAGATATACTTACAATCACACTGAAATCTCCAGTGACCCCAAAGTTGACCCCAGAGGCAAATGGGGAAATTAATCCAGGATATATAGTGGGATAAACTAGCAACACAGAAGAAAGTAACCAAACTGAGTGGACCAATCCGAACAAGGGTGGGAAAAGTCAACAAAATGGAACAGCCTTGTGCCTAAAGAGACACAATCAAAGAGGAATTTGCCCACACTGTATTATAGTCAGGATGACGTAAACGTCTCTTAAACTGTGAAAGGATGATGCTCTTGTCTATGTGAGTGTGTACGTTTGTGTTTGTGTATGTGGTGTTTATAAGAAGTGCATGGGTGATCTTGGGCGGGCTTTGAAGTATATCCATGTTTACTTTTAAATTTTAGTGTTCTCGGCTTCTTAAATAGAAAACTCACTTGATGCAATATGATAAACTTTAAGTTTCTTAGTGTACCTGTTTTTGTAAGTTAAATATTTCAAAGAAAATGGCTCAAGACTAAATGTAAACATAAATCTTACTGTGACATTCCACAATTTTGTTGAATAGTGATATCTTATTTGAAACCAAATATGAGAGAGAAAAACATTGATAAGTGGTAATTTTCAAACTTGACAAATTAATGATATTTTCATATATATTTTTCAAATAATTTTTTTTATTCTAGACCATGCAAAGACAAACATAAAAAGTAAAATCAACAACTTTACTTTCAGAGGAAATGTGAGCTTACAACAAAACTTAAAATAAAATACTACTCTTCTGCCTTCGTGTCAGCTATTTCTGTCCACTGAAGGACACAGATGGTTCCCTCACCTTACTTTGAAACAGAGTTCAAGTGATTCTTCGGTTGTCACTGTTCAATGTGCCCTGTGTCCGATCCCTCTGGCAGACTGATCAACATGAAAGTTGATCTAATCATGTTTTTCATGGGAATCTAGAATAAAATCTGTTAGGAACAATGCAATATGGCTTCTACTAATGAAAACTCGTCTAGAAGAAAGCAATGGGTGTGTGACATGGTTTCACTCTGAATATTGAGAGCTTATTCATGGAATAGAATTGATGGGGGACTAGAGAGATTGGCCACTTGGGTAAATATGCCTACTGTCTGATATGACAACCTGAGTTTCATCCCTAGGCCCCATGATAGAAGAATTAATTTCTTCAGAATTTTTGTTGAATATATGTATATGGTACATGCCAACTTTCTCTCTCTCTCTCTCTCTCTCTCTCTCTCTCTCTCTCTCTCTCACACACACACACACACACACACACACACACACACACACATCTAACACAGACACACACAATAAATGTTAGATAAAGAGAGAGTATCTGTCTTGATATACCCCAGCCCTCAGGGTTAGCATGACATGCTGTTATGGAAGGTTCCATTTCCAAATCTTTTAAACTCCTAGAATGATGTAAAAAGTAATATTGACAATGTTCCACACTGTTAGTAAATGTGGTATTGGCAGTACATTACTAGAACACCTCAGTTACAAATGTGAGCCTCTTCGTGTTGTTCTAGCCCTAAAATAAGTTCTAACATATTTGCATATTGTCAGAAATTCATTAACCTTTTCTGATTTCCGATAGAGCTGCATGAAGTATGCCTACCTATTAGGAACCATAGGAAGAAATATAAATTGGATCACTTGGATATTTAGGTCTCTAGTTTCTTGTCATATTGAAAAATAAGTTGCACTGTAGGAATTCCAATATCCATGTCTCACCACTTGATGCAGAAGGCATTTTGATCCATAATTAAATCTGTGCTCTTTCTTGCTAAGAGAATTGAAATATCCTACGGTGTTTTATAAGAAGTTTTGACATTATCTTTCCATTTAGAATCATGTTATGACAGTTTACAATTTTCCTTCTAAAAGGGCACAAAAAAAAAAAAACACATCACACACTAATTGAGGAGCTGCCAGTTCAGGCATTAATCAGATCTCTTTTGGCCAAACATAGCTTATGGTTATACTAGATGCATATGTGAAATAAGTCAGTTACTTCCAGCAATAATATAATAATAAAGTAGCCATTGTGCTGTCATACATGTTTCTAACAATGAAAGCTGTTTTTTTTTTCTCTCTCCTCCTTCTGTAACAAAATAACCTGAACTCTCAGATCAACTGTCTGACTGTCTACTTAGATACATTGACATCTAAAACAACAGAATGTTTGAGTGTAAGGGGAAAAATGTAACGTCCGGTAATTTCTACTAGCTTTAAACCCAACTCAGCATCACAACTGACCAGAGAGGAAACAGAAATCCTGCCCCATGTATGTGGATCCTGTTTTTACAGATGCAATCATTTCCACCTATTGCTACAAACGAACTAAGTCAAATCACTTTCTCTTCTTGTTTTTCTTTTTTTAAACTTCTCAATAAATACTCTACTTGAAGTTACCATGTGTTAACCATTGCAAGAAGTGAGTTGGGGTTAAAATTTAAGCAAATCAACTTTGGTGATTAGCTTTCTGGGGTATATATAGTTCACTGAGGGGGTATCAAATAGTTTTTCTAGATAAGAATTATAAATTAGTGCATGCCTTATAAGGAAAAGAACAAAGAGGCTTTTTCTAGAGATGTGAGCTTTTGAGAACCTAAGGTTTTATGTGTGAGATTTTGCTCCCTAGGCAAACGATCACAGAGAAAAATGAGGTCGCATTCTGGGTAGACACTGAGGTGTGTATATATACATGCATACATCTCAATATTCGAAGAGCAGGAGGGGAGGGAGAATGGAAAGGGGGAAACACTGTAAAACGTTATAAAGAGGAAACCACTGATTTCAGGAATGCTTCATGGAGGTGGATCTTGGAAGAAGGAATGCTTCTTCTTGTTTCATAAGTCAGCTGTGTCAACATGAGCTAACATAAGGACAAGAAAAGAGAGAATGATGACAGCTATCATACCACGGTCAGTGTGCAAACTTCGACATGACTCAGTTCCTCCTACTTCTGAGTTCCACTAGTTGGCTACACTGCTGTGCTGATTTTTGGAACCACGATCTGTATACTCTGCCCTTCACCATCAGCTTCTGCTCCATCCTTGAATGTCCTCACCGTATCAGCATCTTCTTTACTCGGGCATGCCAATCATTTTTTCACTGAGTAGCTGCATATTTAAACCTCTCAAGAAAAATAACAAAACAAAGTGGAGACAAAAATTAACAGGAGGTATCCAGAAAGCCTTTCCAGTCCTTCTGAACAAGATCTAGTAAAAAACAATACTCCCTGGAACAGAACCCAGCCCCACCCAACTAGTGAAAGGGAGATTTGGAGGGGCTGGTGCACTACCCACTTACACAAGGCAGCATACGTAATAATACAGCAGAACTGAGAAAACCTTCAAGAATCTTACCTTCACTATCAACATTATTAAACAAAGAGTGAAGGAAAATAATAGCTAAAAATGAGCCTGAAGACACAGTAACAGTTAATTCCTGCAGATATAAATAGACTTTGTTCCGAAGGTCTGGAAGTAAAGAAAATGTTTCATTTTTGGTTTTATTTGCTTCTGGAGAATTCTGAGTTAGTGCTGTCTCCTGCATAGATGTCAGGGAGGTAGATGCTTCTCTCTCTTTAGTAGCAAACAGAAGCCCCAGGAGTTTCACTGCAGGGTTTCTTGCTCAGCATTGTGACTGTCCTCCAATTGGTCTCCTTTCTATTAGAGTACTTGGATTATGCTTCTTGTGATTGATTTATCTGGGGAAAAGTTTATATGATAGGACTTTAACATGGGGTTTCTGTGGAGGTTCTATATTTAGTCTATTTATCCTGTGCCTGTAAAGGATAGGAGTAACATCCTTATATACATAAGCATTCAATGGCCAGCTCATATGGTCATAGCCTATATTTCCTGTTACAGGGTCCTAATAGTTAACAATAAAGAATAACATATTAGGTGCAGAAATTGGAGTTATTCAGAGAGCTTTGAAAGTTTCCATTTGATTTGATATTCTTGGGTCTTAACTTTCCTGAGGACTGGCTGTGGTAGAAGATGATAAGCGGTGCTTCACGGAGTTTCTTAATTACCGCCGCAGGGACTGTCTTCCTCAAACTGTGGTGACTGAAGTCAGATACAGTCTAAGGGTTGCTTCGTGACTGTTAGAACAGCTGCTTTATCTGAAACAGACTTAGACCCAACACATGGATTAGTCAGGGGTGTGTATCAGTGGTAGGCAACGGTTTTGCGTGAACGAACCCTTAGGTTCAACTCGCTGTAAAACACACACACATACTGTAAACACACAAGGAATAACACTATTTTCAGATATTGCAATTACTCTAAATTACTTAAAATTGGGCTCATGCCCATGTGCTTTATTTGCTGTTCTCACGGTTTTGGATTTGATCACATTCAATTGTTGAGTAATTTGATTTGGCTGTTGTGCTTCATCAATCTACCTTTGGAAATCTCCTGAGCCTTTTCCCTTCCATGTATAGTAATAACTTCTCTATTGAGAGAACCTACCTTAGTATAACAATAAAGACCAAACTACATGCAAGAACTACAAAGGTCAATTGGGTGAGATGGAGTTTTATGTTTTCCATGTATTCTTTTAGAAACTGGAGATTTATAGGAATTATTCAATGGGAATGATCCAAGACCCACAGCCAATACCCAGGAATTAATTGTCTGTACTGGACTTTGGATATCTTGGAAAATAAGGATGTGTTTTAATATATTTTAACATTTCTGTAATTTTGAGAGTATTACATATTGTATTTTGAGAATATTCTTATCTTCCTCAATCTCATCAATAGGCCATCCTATTCCATACCCATTTAACTTTGTATTTTTATTAATTGATCAAGTACCATTAGTACTGACTATATAGTCTTAGATGGGAAGCCATCCACTGGATTGTGTTAAACCTGCAAGGAATCACATCCTTAAAGGGAGTTACAACTTTTTATCTTGGCAGTAGTCAATTACCAATAGCCCCTTAGCTAGGGTTAGCACTTCATACTGTGATCCTGTTTGGCTTGAACTTGTACATTTCTTGCATATGCTGTTATCATCACTGTGTATTCATATGGACAACTTTCCTAATGTGTCTGAAAAACACTGCTTCCTTGTAGTTACCCACCAACTCCGGCTCCTACACTGTTTCTATCTGCTCTCTGCAATACCTACAGAGCCCTTTGGGAGATGGGGTATAATATAGATATTCTGTTTAGGGCTGAGTACTACATAATCACTCAGCCTTACTCATTATTTTCTGTACCTTGGCCTGTTGTGAATTTCTGTATTAATCGCAAACTACTGCAAAAAGAAACTTCTATAATTATGGTTGTATCATTACCATCAATAAGGAAATGCCATAATCTAAGGGTATAATGAGTAGTCGGTGGGAATTAGTTTACTATTATGTCCCGTTAGCATATTAGTAGGAGTAGGATCTCCCCTAGGGTCTATTACATATCTAGTCAGGTTCTTCATTTACACAACTACGTTAGGCCCTAAATCCCATCAGAAAGTAGTTGTTTGCTGCCATAATATTTGGACCAACGTTGAAACAGTGGATCTGTCTTGCTAGGGAGGTCATTATCATAGTTCGCTGAGAACACAAGTAGATAAGATTGATGGTTGCTTTTCTTCTCCAGTAGTGTGCACAGAACTTCCTATCACTGTGACAGCTAGCAAGTAGGGATGATGTTACTAAGTAAAAACCAGCAGATTTTTCCATAGTCTATGATTTCAACTATGTGGTATTTTCAGCAAGATGGTCTTACTTTCGAATTCAGAAGAATAACCAAGAACTGTGACAATAGTGGGTAATACCTGGTAGTCTGTGGGACCTTTATCAGACAAACCCTCTAATAGAGGAACACATTCCTAATATTGGTTTCTTTATCTGTCTGTGTTATCTAGTAGTATTGCTGCCCCGTTGTCATGTAACTCCAGCAAATCCAACAATAATCTCCTTTTATGTGTTTATATTTTAAGAAGATTCTGTAGTAGCAGCTCTTCATACAACCTTTTTAGAACCTTTAGCATGAGTTACCCCTCCCTATGTTTCTCTGCCCCCACCCCCATCCATTTAATCTTTCCTGTTCCATTATTCTCCTTTATGAGATTATAACTCTTTGAAAATTAGAAGTTTTGCTTCATGAAGTTGCTTTATATGGTTTCCCTGTTTAATTAGAATGTATCAGTTCTAATAAAGAAATAATGTCCCTTCAAAGCTCATCAAAATTCCTGCACCTCCACAAAAGTATCTCAGTGTAGATACTGCTCTCTTTAGCTAATCAGCCAGTGTTTGTAATGGTTACAATAGTAGCAACCTGCACATAATTAGCAGTTTGAAATGATTTGGACTTGAGTATTAGTAGAACCTAACTGTAGATCCACCTTTACAGCCTCCTTGTCCAGTTCTTAGATAGAAAATACTCATTAACAAATCACAATTTTGTCTGTCTACAGAGGTCAGCTAAAAATGAGGACAGCTCCCAAATCAGATACAACAGCCAAGGGGCTCTCATATGGGAAAAGAAGAACAGTAACAAAATTCAAAAATTTCAGCAATAAATAGGAATATGTGCAGTAAGATGAAGGATTTCTTTCTTTTACAGCTTTATTGTGGAAAAAATAAAATACAAAAATATGTTTAGTGTAGAAAATTTGAGGATACTGGGCACGTGAGTTTACACGCATGGTGTCATCACCGCAATGAAAGCAATACTTGCCTGTGCATGAGAAGGTACTTCAAAGGAAATAAGACTACAAACAGCAAAAGGCAAGAGTCTTTCAATCCAAACAAAGGACTGAATAATTTCAGGGATCGTGAGGTTAAGTAGAAATCCCAGGACTAAGTCCACAGAGCTTCATTTGACCTTGAACTTCTGTCACTGTGTGCAAAGATAATGAGAGTCTTTTTGTCAGGAAGTCAATGGGAATATATAACAGGCGCTGAATTTCTGCTGTCTGTGTCTTGGGAAAGTTAGGACCCACAACACTTATCTCAATACACGAATACAAATATTTATGATCATTGGCAAGTTCTTCAGGTTGTAAAAGATGTTCTCCAGAGAGCCTGTCTAATGTAAGGCTTCAGTAGTGTCAGTTTTCATTAGCTGGTAGAATGGAAAATTGGTCCAGAAAAAAAGAATCCAATGTCTGTGATATCCTGTGGGAACAAGAGGCCTTTTAAGTTGTCGCTTGGTAATTGGACAGGAAAGTCATGAATAGCATACATTCTTTGTGAAGAAAGGGGTTCTTAATTTTTGTTTCATGCCATGGCCAAGAAAACACGTTCGGGTCTGATAAAATTGGAATTTATCTTCAGAACTTTGTGGTCCCTGTGCACTAACACTGCCAGCAAGAGGAAGAAATCAATTCTGCAAGACTCTCAATCTGAAGAACAAACAGAACAGAACGGCATCCACAGAAGGAACATGAGTGAAGTACTTAGGAAACTGGATGTGGCTGATGGCTCTGATATAGCTGAGCAGTTTGAAGAGTTAAAGGATACTTCTGTAAATCCTTTGTCATAACTGTCTGCATGTATTGTTGATTTTCCCAAGAGTATGCCCGGAGATCTGCAGAGTATGGGAGTAAGGATGTATTAGATAATATTGGGCATGGATCTATCTCTGAAAATAGGCAATGATCTTGGAGAGTGAAAATAAAATATCAATACTGGTATACCAAGAAAGAAAGAAAGGTCTTGTTAATGGGCTTTAAGTCTGTATAAAGTAGTTACCACACCAATTTGTCTTCATGACAGACAGAATAGGGAAACAACAATGGCTGGTACAGAGATAATAGGCACTGTCTGGATATTTGGGTATAATGGCTCATCCTGCTATGACCTCTCCTCTTCAGTAAGTACTGGAAAGTTGCAGCAAGAACATTGCCAGTTTTATTCATAGAGATGAAGATTTGTCTTTTATGTATTGTACATCTGAGTCCTCTTTGGTCAAGAGGCTCTCAAGGCTGATTTTAAAGTCAGGAATGTCTATAAAAAGAGATAGCATGAAGAAGAAATAAAATTGGGATGTTATTAGGTTGTAAGCTAGGAATTCTTCTACTCTGAGCGTTTCAGAAATATTTCTTCTGAACCACATTAAATAACAGCACTCATTAACCAAATAAATCTTTTCACCACATGCTTACCACCTAGAGAAATTTAGTCCATCCTGGACCCCACGCTCCATTGTTATGGATACCACTTTTGATAGGTATAGTTTGCAGAGGACAAACACTGCTGAACTTTATCATCAAGGTGATAGCCCTAATGCCACAGACTCTCAAAGAAACTAGTACACGTGGTTAAGGCAGACACTAAAGGAGTCAGTAGGGGCAACTCCCAAGGTAGAAACTTGTTGCTTCATAGAGAAAATGCCTCATCATTATCTCCAACTAAGATTCAACATGGAGGGTTAGACATTTATGCAAACTCAGTGTTTTAGTGTTTGTACAGACAATATATTCAAAGACATTCATCCAGTTAGCTCTTCTTCCTGTTACAGGGTTTCTTATTTTCCTAAACCTAGTCTTGATCTTAGCCTTACACAACTGATCTAAGTGATCCTTCAGATGTCTGAAAATCTGATACATTGACAACAAAGTCTTGAATCTACTGTTGTACTGACTGCCTTTCAACTGAAGGAGGAAAGGAGGCTCTGTAAACCACAGCAGAGGCTCTTTGCTTTTTGCAATCAGTTATTACCTACTTATCAGTGAGTCACAGTTCTTCAATATACTTCAACATAATATATAATTACCATGAGTCAGAGTCTGCTGATTCTGCCTGTGTTTGTGAGTATGAGCCATGCCTCTACACCTTCCACATGACAGTGTTATTTTGTCGGTAAGATGGGACTATGCTATGAAAAGGTGTCAATTACCTCATGCAATGCTAAGCTCTCCATCAGCTCATTATAGAGTGACTTGGTGCCAAAACTCCAAGTTTCTTCTGGGTTTCTAGCTGACTCTTGGTACGATTTATATCCATTGGCTCTGTTCGAAATCTTAAAGGTGTTGGTCTTGGATGTTCTAGAGTTGTACTGAAGAAAAGAGCATGAGACAGCAAGAAGAGCTTTTAGGCCATGGATTCAAATCTGATAGAAGGACAAAGAAAAGAGGGATAATGGTGTGTTAAGAATGATGGACTGCAGAAATGTCCAAAACAGTGCTGTAAATGTAAAGAGGCCTTCATAGAATCAGAATAGTTTTCTGTGAGAAGATAGTTCTTACATTTTCCACCAAAGTTGGATGTTGGCTTATAATATCCTAGGCAGGGGCACATGGCTTTGGCATGGCATCAAAACGAGTGTAAGCCTGAAAAGAAATCATCTGAGGTTAGTATTATTATGCCCCACTTGTGTGTTTTCATGGATGCCTTAGGGCCTACTCTATACAAGACAGACAGACAGACAGATAGATATGATTCATGAAATATGCCTAACAAATGTAAAAATATAAAATTCATTGGGAGGTTTTAGTCTTACTGTAACTTGATATACCATGTTTTTGATACTCATGGGCGACCTCTCCTTTCCTAAACAGAAACAGAGGAGGAGTAGATTTGGGGTGCAAACAAATGGGTGAGTTGGGAGGGACTGAGTCAACCTTGGATGCAATTGTAAAGTATTACAAATCAAAACTTAAGACTTCACATCAAATTTACCTCAGGGAAAGTAAAACTGTAAATATTCCTGGAATTATTCAGCAGATACTCAATGAAACTGACTACAATTAAACTCTACTTCTAATAGAGTCACGCTGAAAATGAAAGATTGTAGTTATAGCACTAGTTTTACATATGTGCAAGCTAGCTATTTTGACATTAAATGAAAAGAACATTATATTGGCTAAAGTTCACATTTCGGAGACTGCCAGTGCACTTACTAAATGTTCACTCAAGAATTCCTTTCTGATGTCTTTTTTTTTTAACCCACATTTCCAACCCCTGGGAAAACCAAGATAGCTTCATCTAGATCTAATATAATAGGAGGCAAGACACAATGAGCCAAACAAGACTTTAGGAAGACAGAAGTCTTAGATTTGAATTCAACCCATGGCTTTTACCTTACAGTATTTGATGTTCCCTGGGAAACCTCAGGTTCTTACAGTATATAAACAACTGTGGTAGTTGATCCCATCAGACACAAATGTTTTCAATCTGGGT
This sequence comes from Arvicola amphibius, assembly GCF_903992535.2. Lineage (NCBI taxonomy): Eukaryota > Metazoa > Chordata > Mammalia > Rodentia > Cricetidae > Arvicola > Arvicola amphibius. The sequence goes on from NC_052051.1 coordinate 159,364,868, forward strand.
GACAGCTGCCACTGCTTGATTGAATTCCCTTAAGATAGACCATAAATAGAATGTAATCTCAGTGGCTATGGGGAGAAGATCTCAAAGGTCATTCTAAAAGGAAATGGTAAATATCTCGTGGTATAGATATGCTAATTAGGTTGACTTGACCACTACTATGATATACATGTATACTGGAACATTACCTCATACTCTACACATATCCACGCTTAATATATGCCAGTCAAGTCTAAAATAAAAAATTTTGAAAAAGAAGTTAGATGACAGTTCAGAAATGTGACAAAAGTAACAAAACTTAAATATAGGAAATTACTAATTAGCAAAATAATAGACCAATTAACATGAAGTGAGCAATTTCAAGGAGTTTTAAATATGTTTTAACTGAAATATAATTATATCACTCAACCCCTCCCTCCCCACCTTGGTCCTTTCCTTCTACACTCCTTCAAACCCCTTCTCAGCCCCTACTTCCAAGTTGATAGCCTTTTCCTTTTATTACTTTTGTTACATAAATGTGTGTATATACAGTCATGTATATACACACACAAGCATTTTCACTCTTACAATAAGGTATTGTAATTTTCAACATAGGTAGTTTTAAAATTTGGTGAGTGTACTGGCTGGTTTTGTGTCTCAACTTGATGCAAGCTAGAGTCATCAGAGGAAGGAGCCTCAGTTGAGATGACTCCATGAGATCCAGCTGTAAAGTGGGTGCTTCTGATAAGGAAATATGGGCAAATAATTTTTAAAAATCTTTGAAACAATACTGAGACGGGTACTATTACTATGCTTTGTTTTCTATGGTTTCATTGAAAACATGTCTGTGCTATGATTTCAGTTTTGCGATTTTGACTTTATATAATAACAAGAGATTTGTAAGGCTTTGCTGGATGAGCTGTCTACAAATACTAATAAAATTTGGTGTCTGTCAACAATATACATGCATGAACATTAGTGCCTAACTGTTCTGTGAGAACTGAAAAAACTACTATATTTCATTCCATATGGTCAAGGTCAAATGGATAAAGAAAGCCAAACCAAATGAAAAAAATAATGTTTCCAAAATCCATATGCACCAAGAACCTCTAAAAGTCCCTGAGATACAAAGAGTACTTTCTAGTTGGTCCTTTGTATTTTCTCTGTTCCTGGCTGTTCAGACGCATACCCAAGCAATTCAATATCATCACAGGCTACTCACCTCCTCATTTCAACCTTTCAAATAGTTTGTACCAGGAAATCACAAGGGCCCTGATCATCACTCTCAACAGAGGGAATCATTCTGCTACCACATCAAAAGCATTTGAATAGTTCTGCTAGTTACGGAGAAGGTGAAAGCTAAAATGTTGAAACTGGTGCATTATTATTTTCGAGTGAAATGGCAGGCTCGTCAGCTCACTCGGCATAGAACGGTACATGCCCAGAAAACCAAAATCCCAGCCTCACACAGCACTTTGTATCTCTTACACTTGATTAATGTTTATTTCCACGTGCTAATCTCCATGTGCCCCCATTCTTCATTAAGAAAAAATAGAGGAGTCTTCTGGAGCTAGTTTTAACACCTGTGAACTCCCACAGGCTGCAGCTAGAGATGGCAATCTTTTTGATTAAGTGACTGCCTTAAACATCAGAGGTTTGAAGTTCAACTTCTGCACTGAGACTTGATTTCCATGAGAAACTCTGTTTTAGTTTTAGTGATTATATGCAATGGACAGAATCGCAGTGGCTAACAGGTGTACGAATTTAATTTTCTGACAATGGAAGTATAAAATGGTTCTCACCTTTGACATCAGTGGAACTTTAAAATCTTCCCAGTACCACACATGCAGAATAGCAAGCCCTCTCTCAGTTAAATAAAGAGGGATCGTGTATCATGTGCCAGAAGGTCCTCCATATCTTGTATACCGTTGTTACATGGAACGTTTAGCATTTCCTTCACTGAGTGTATCTCCCAGGTGAGCATGGTTTGTCTTTCTTCCCCTCAATGCTTGACTTCTAACCCCAAGGATCTAGAGTAAATGCTCAAGCACTGTAGGCCGTGAGTGTCTCTTCCTGAAGGTATGACTGGCTTTATGTACGTGCAAACACATTGATTTCTCTGCAGCTGTTAAAGTCTCAGACCCACTACGTTTGCTTTTTCAGTAATGCCCCCTTTAAAGAATCCATACAACTGTAATACACAGTAATAGTCTTATTCATTCTCTTAAAACTTTTAATTTAAAAAATAAAACAAATGACATTATTTCCTTTCATTTTGTTGCAGCCCTAACTACTCTTTTTCTCTTGTTATCTATGCTTTTGTTATCATGAACCAGGTTCCCATTCCCTTTTAGCTTAATATATTTATCATTCTTTCTTCCTTATTAACACTTATAATTCACTTTGGATCCTTTACATATCATATAAGCATTTTAAATATTTTCTACCTTGTATGAATACTAGTTTTCTATTTCCAATTGGTCATATTTAGTATATAGATAATTAATTGAATTTTACATACTGGTCATACATTCTACAGCCATATTGAACTTCTTGTTACTCAAAAAGCTTTAAGTAGATTTTTTAAGATTACCTATTAACAAAAGTATGGCTAATTTGAATAGAGATACATAGCAGTTCTTTTTTAAAAAAATATTGCCTTAGGTTATTTTTTAATGTTTATAATTGAAATAGAAAACATCCCTTCTCCCCACTCCCATTCTGTGCTCCATGCAGTCCTCCTAGATACCTTTCCTTGAGCCTTTTCCATGCCTGCCCCACTCAAGTTGATAGCTATAGTTTATTGAGTCTGTATTGTTGTTCTTTGTGTATATATGGATTATCTTATATACAACCTCTACTTTAGTGGAATATAGAAATGCCACTATCAGTGACTTTTCTGTGTTTTGTCTGACATGTGGATAAACTTAGTTCAGAATAAATAGGTGGCCTACAGAGCTTTAAAAAATATGAGTACCTTTTATAAGTTAATGAGGCTTCATTCAAAAAAACAATGAAATGATTCCTATGATGTTCTTCTATACTTATAGATGGGTGCCTTAAACAGTCATCAGAGAGGCTACCTTCAGCATCAGCTGAGAGCCCCACAGCCAGACATCTTGCAGGGAGAGAATCTAAATTGCAGGTCTCCATAGTGATATTTTCCAAGACTACAATATTTTCAAAGAGAGTGTTCATTGATTTAAAATTTTGTCACAAAGAAAAACTCAGCTGATGATTAGGTATCTATCAAAAGGTCTACAAAAATGCTTCTTACCTTATTAGTTTATTCTTCTTCAAATAATCAACCCAGAGATTCCTTTGTGATGAATTACAACTTGGAACCAAATTAAACACCTTGTAATGTAAGAATAAAGAAATTATTCTTGGATATTGTGTTGCGTTAGTGCCCAGGACTCTCCTACCTTCCTTTGTGAATGACCTCCCCAATCCCAAAAAAAGGAAATTCTAAATATTGTCAAGGCTAAAAAGGAACTCAAAAGCTGCAGTCATGTAAGTAGTTTATTACCAATCCAAGCTGATATTAACATAAACTTGAAAAAAATTCTGAGGATATATTAAAGGATATCAGGATAGTGCATGGGTGGGAATCCATAGGAATCATTCAAGGACATCTGTCTGTTGCTTAGTTCTGACAAGACATTTCTGTTTCTAATGCAAGTAGGCCCTAATTTTAATGTCATGTTTCACAGAGATCTGATCAGAAGACTCTCGAATGCAGCTCCGCCCCCATCCAAGTCACTCCTGATGCCCAAGCTTCTCCTGATTCCTACCTTAATTTCTACCTTAATTCACATTACATATTTATCTGATTTCTGTTTATTGTATTGTTCTGAAAAACCTGATCCTTTCTCTTCATCTCTATTTCTGAGGACATGGATCACAGGTAGTGTATAAGTATTCATTCAATGATAAAGATGCTTCTTAGCTTAAGATCCTGATACACTAATGAAAAACATCCTGGTATAAAATGCATGATACACCTAACCTACTAATTACTATAACTCCACAATCCGTTACACTAGGAAGCCCCAGACAGTTACTCTGATGCTTTTGAGATTGACAGAACTGCAACCCATCAGCATTGGGACAGGCAACTGTATAGTCTTCCGAGATAGAAGATTGAAATTCAAAATCCAACGAACAGTTTCTACTGTGTGTATATTCATTGTGTACCATCATTAAGTTGAAAAACTCACATGATCATGACATAGGGACTGTTTTATAGGACATGAAAGAAAATATGAAACTTTATTTCCAGCTATATGATTAGGAAATCAGAAGATAGAGAAATAATCAGGTCTAGCCTAATAGTTCTACAACAAAAAATATTATTGTGAGGATTACACCTAGAAACCCAAATGAATAAACAAAATCATATCTTGAAGTTCTTAAAACATACACAAATACACAATTTCATATTTTTCAACCAAGGAGAAATGGAAAACCAATTTTGAAAACTACCATTTTATATAACATAACTATTGCAGAAACTATATTTCAGATATGCTAGGCACAAAAATTTAGCACCTAAGAACTTGAGTTTTTACCTAAATATATGCATCTCAGTCTGTTTTATCACACTGATTATTGTACTAATCTTAAGCTTCCAAAGGAAAAAGCTGTGAGTCTGGGAATAAGACCTACCTTGGCCAAGGAACAATCTTTAAAATTCCACCTGTTCTTTGAGAAGAAAGGGATATAATCCAATCTCTATAGCAAACTTTCTACAGTTCTCTAGCTTAGAATCTTGAATACCAATAATTACTAATCACGACCACAGTATATAAGGCCTCTTAGTGCATAGCCATGTCAGACCCCTGAGAAAGAGATCTTCAAGCAAGATAGTTCCATCACCCTTCCTAATTTCTTGCTTTCTTGTGGACTATTGGTATAGACATGGGTTGAAGCCTTTGCCTCTTCTGCTTACTATGTTCTGCAAAAAATAGAGTATTCCAAACTGCATTTTCCTTTTACACTTTTCCTACCTTTCTCCATTCCTTTCCTCTTTCCCCCTTCACTCCATTTTTTTGGGACAGGCCTCAAACTCATAGTCTGAGCACCTTAGCTTAGAATTCATGGGTTGTAAATACATGTCATCATATTCAACTCCTTTTACATTGCTTAATGTTACATAAAATCTCAGTATTACTGACTCCATAATCATTAGTTTCAGTTACAAATTTGATGTATCATAAAATATTTTCATAGAGTATTTAAAATATCTTTAGAAGTTGCTTCTTAATACAATTATATGAAAGATTTTCTTTCCTCTAATTGATCCCTGCAACCAAACTCTCAGTGTAAGAAGGACAGTATCCACACACTCCCTTGAGGTTATTGCCATCCTAATTACTCTTCATCAGTTGGTCAGGCTATCCTTTGCTAAGAGTAATATCTTGCCTGGATTGCTCTTCCATCATTCTCATGCTTTCTTCTCTACTATTTTTCCATTTTTATAGCCTAATTTTATTATCTGCTATTAAATATAAACCACCTGCCAATACACGGTGAATCATCACTTTGATAAGAGTCTCCCACAGATGAGAACAATTGTAGACTCCACTTCCAGTAGTCTCATGCTCCATGGGGATCCTGACATTTGACATTTAAACCCTGCAGTAGAAAATACACCCTTTCAGAACCAAGTGTGAGAATTAACAGAATGGGGCACTTGAATCCTTAGCCCCCACACACTTAGAAAAATTTCCCCACTTCTCAAAGGAAACTCTTGAGTAAATTAGTCACAGGTTAATTCTTTTTTAATAAAAGATCGAATGACAATGAGATTAATATAATTTATATAATACAAGTGGAGGAAATTTCATCTTGAAATAACCTGTTTCCGTTGTTTAATTAAAAATATACATTTCTACAAGGTTTTAATAAATGATATGGCTGTATAGGAACAGCAGATTTTTTTTAGTGAAAAGGTTCTAATTATAATGCAGAATTACATGGAATTTCTACAACCAAAATGAACTAATTCTTCTCTTTTCAATGCTATAGAGACAAGAATGGCTGTTTGCTTTATAATATCCATGCATGTTCATTGTTAGTGGTAAACATCCAGACTGGCCTGCTGTATGAACATAAATCCTTGTTTCTAAGTCTCTTGTTTTGCGTAGAGACAAGCATCATTAATGAAACAAAGTGTCCCACCTGTTCACAGGGTGCAGGTGAAGAAAAGGTGAGCATGTAGCAATGATTCCTGACAAGTAGACAAATAATTGACTGCCGACTACTAACAAAGTACAATTGTCCAGAGCAGTGTAATGATTATCAGTCATTCTAGTCAGAGGGTTTTTTTTTAATTGACCCCTGAGCAAGTATACAAAAGCATGGAAGAAAAAGAACTTGACAAGAATTTCTCCCACCTGCCCATCACTGCATTGCCTATTGTCACACCTTGTTGGTACTCAGGGGAAGAGCTCACAGCAGCTCTGTGAGGTTTCTAAATAATACATCAAACCTGGGATCATCATTTACCTTCATCATTATTTTTCTATGTCACCAAGTTGAAGCCCTATTTTCGTGCTCATTTTGAATTTCTGTGGTTATTCTGGGTTGCAGGGTTGGGGGAGGAAATAAAGAGTGTTATGAAAGAGAGAGAATGTCATGCAGAAGGAATCGTTTGGGATCAATAGGCAAACAAAGAAGTGCTGTGGAAATTGCAGAAAGAAAGATGCTCATTACTTCTGACACAGAAATGTAGGTCTTTCTTCTCTGCTCCCAAGTCCGTAGGGACCCAGGGACAATCAGTGGAGTGTGGCATTCTGTTCTGTCATAGCTGTACAGAAAAGACTATGATATGGAAACTACATAGGGAATGGCACCTGAGAGATGGAAATAAACATCCTACAGAATTAACCACTGCAAAACCAAATCCCATCAGAGGTAGATTTGAATGTGATATGCATTTAAACCATGCATCACTCAGTATTTTCTGGTAGCTTTTTTGGTTAACTACTCTATAAATTATTTACAGAGCAAATAATTTATTTCACGATCTTCAGAACAAAGGTCCTGATAAATTTTTGAAATCATAATGTTCTTCTTACACAGAATATTCTCTCAAGAACAGTGACATTGTCGGGAAATTGAGAGAGTAATAACATTTATTCATTTTAATATATTGAATATTTTCAAGTAATTGTGTTCCCATCAGGAATTCCAAATTATAATCAAAACAATGATTTGTTTTACAAAAATAAAAAGTTTTACTTTGGCAATACTATTTTCTACTAAATGAATTTAAATAACGTGTTTATCAATATTATTCTTCATAAGCCTTGCAGGGAAAAATACTGTTACTGTCTGATAGCCAGTTTTGTCATATCTAAATCAGAGCATCATCTTAGAAAACTTTTGAAAAGAATTAGAAGACTTTTTATAGTTTAAGTAAAGATCCACTTGGGGAATCTTATCCTCACATCCTCACAGATGCTTGATGACCCAGCTACCTAGTGTCCTCTGGAGCAAAAGTAAATGACTATCCAAACCTCCCAATTCTTTTACTACAGTCAACCAAAGAATTGATTTTAAAGATTTATTTATTCATGTTGTGTGTGTGTGTTAGTGTTTGGCCTGCACGTAGGCCAGAAGAGAGTAAACCACCGTGTGGGTGCTGGGATTTGAACCTGAGTCCTCTGGATGAGTAACCAGTGCTCTTAACTATGGAGCCATATCTCTAGCCATACCCCACCTCCCAGCAAAAGAGTTTTGATCCTTCTTTTATTTATAACTTAACTGATACACTAAACAAGGTTTTCAGAGGGCCCACCACCAAACTCCCAAATAAATCACACATGGAAGCTTATTCTTAATTATAAATGCTCTGCCTTAGTTTGACCTGTTTCTTGCCAGCTTTTCTTGAATTACCCCATCTATCTTCGGCCTCTAAGCATTTATCTTTCTCTATTCCTGTATACCTTTAATTTCTTCTTACTCTGTGTATGGCTGTGTAGATGGGCAGCTGGATGGTTGGCCCCTGAAGTCCTCCTCCTTCTTCTCTTGTTCCCAGATACTCTTTCTCCCAGATTTCTCCTCATACTTATCTTCTCTGCCTGTCCCACCTCTTTCTCTATTTCTCTAAATATTTCTCTATTTCTATTGGCCATTCAGCTTTTGGTGTTTCAGATAAGCACAGTAACACAACTTCACAGAGTTAAACAAATGCAGCATAAACAGAAGTCACACACCTTAAAATGATATTCCCTAGCAGACCACAGCATGCACATGGAGGTAGGCAGCGGTCTCAAGTGTCAGTCTAGGACTTCTGTCTTGTGTGAAATGAGGCTTTTGTTATTTTTCCACTGGGTCCATCAGGACAGTTGGTCAATGAGCTTCTGGGAGCTGTCCCATCTCTTCATAGGGATGCTGACATTATAAATACTCATGTTATGTCACATTTTCATATGGGTTCTGTGGATTCAAACTCAAGTCCTCACACGGCTAAGGCAAGCACCTTTACGCGCAAAGCTACCTCCCAAGCCCCCATAGCATTTTTATGAGTATTCCACTTACAATTATGAAAGCATTTTCAATTATTCAACCTTCAGTTAATATTTAGAATAAAATTAAAATTTTTTAAAATGTGCAAACTGTAGGCCCTTTACTATTTATTTTTCTTGTTCTTGTGATCAAATATCTGACCAGAAGCAGATAAGGGAGAAAGGGTTTAATTGGGGCTTGTGTTTTTTCAGGTAAACCTTCTCATGGTGAAGAAAGTGTGGTTGTGGGATCTCAGGTGCAAAAGGATGAGGCTGCTTGCCATATCTGAGAGAATCAAGAAGCAGAGAAAGGAAAACCCTGCAGTTTGGTTTTCTCTCTTTCTCCTTTGTAATCAGTCTGATATATCAGCCTAAAGATGGTTCCTCCCATATTTAGGTCAATACCTACAATCAATTCATCATGACTAGAAAAATATTAACTGATGAATCCAAGAAGTCCTGCACTAATGACCTAGTCTTTTCTTGATCCAATTGGGTTGACAATCAAAATTAGTAATCACAAGTCTAGTCATTGTCAACTGAGCAGCAAAACACAGTACTTTAAACCATAGAATCTCACCCCTGTTCCCTGAAATTTCATCTCATAAAGGAAAAGTAACTTATCTCATCTCTGATGTGAGATTCCCCTCTATATGCTATGACTATCATTGGTTAATAAAGAAGCTGCTTTGGGTCAATTGCAACGCAGAATAGGGCAAGGCAGGAATTCCAATTAGATAAAGGAGGAGAGAGTAGGAAGAGTCAAAGAGAAACCATGTAGCCACTGCAAGAGACAGACCCTGGACAGAACCTTACCGGTAGGCCACAACCACATGGCTATACACAGATTTATAGAAATGGGTTGATTTAAGACATAAGTGCTAGCCAAAAAGAAGTGTGAGCTAATAGGCCAAACAGTGTTGTATTAGTACAGTTTCTGTGTGGTTATTTTGGGTCTGGGCAGCCAGTAAATGAACAAGCAGACTCTGTCAACACATCTCTAAGTCCTCACAGTCCAAAAGATTCCAAAACTATTAAAATCCCCAAACTTAAAGTCTCTGTTTAATTGTAAGCCTTTGCAAAAAAAAAATTATGTACTTATAATACACAGTCACACAGGGTAAGCATTCCCATTTCAAAAGTGGGGATCAGAAGGATGGCAGGATAGTACAAGAACTCAAAAATAACAAAACTCAGTAGAGCAAGCACAACAACTTAGCTGCACAGCTGGCATGTCTGCCTCATGTTAGGATCATCTGTGCTTCAGCAGGCCCAAGTTATCCTTCATCTCCACAATTCTGTGACATATCACATGTCCCCTCCCCTTTAAGACCACTCCAGTAGCACATGCTGCTGTCCTCGTAAAACCTCTCACATTTCTAGAATTTCCTAAATTCTCAGCTCCCAGGGTAGTTTAGGCTTCACTGTCAAAGCTTCACACAATTTTCTCTGGAGCTCTGTAGGTGGACTCCCCCGCAGTCCATATTCCCTGGTGTTGGTGTTCACGAAGCTTGGTCTAGGCTTGCATGGCCTTCATTCGTGCATGTTGCATGCCTGCAGAACAGCATCAAGTGGATGATGTCCAGTCATGCTGACAGCTCAATATGGATCCCGTCTCCCCTTGCAAAACAGCTGCCGGGACCTCTGGGCAATGTAGTGGTTAAATTTGAGTAAACAAAACCTTAGATATCCCTGTTAGGACAGGATGGTGTGAAGACTGTCTTTGCTTAGTCACTGTTTTTACTGGGTATTACTGTTGTGAAAAATACCTGAGAGAAGTAGATGGGAAAGCTTGCTGTAGACCAAGGTCTGTGCACACATCTGTCATGGCAGCTGAGCTATGGCTGTGGTGGCAGGGGTATGAACCTGCTAATAACACTGAATCTGCAGTCCACAAGCAGAGAAGGACATCAACATTGGTATTCAACTCTTGTTCTTCTTTTTGTTCCGTCCAGAATCCTATCCTATGAAATGATGGCATCACAGACAGGCTCTTAGAGTTGTTTAATAGGTGAGACTAAATTCAGTCAAAGTTAACCACCACACTTTCCTTTGATATGAAGATTTTCTTTAGTGTATTTTCAGCTTCACATTTTGATGAGTGAGCTCTTGCCCTGAAGGTACTGTTCCTGTTGTCTCAGTGCAAAGCTAGACATTTATCTTTAATGTCACTAAAATCTTTAACAATTATAGCTACTTGTTCCAAAACTGCCCTATTCTCAATATTAATTAGGTTTAATCTCTTCCCAAAACTGAACATTTGTCTGCAACTTTAAATGAGTTCATAAACATTTCCTCAACAACTGCACATATTTTATTTATTTCGACTCTAGTTTCTACACTCTTTGATAATGTAAACCTGGGCAAATGCAGTAAATGATAATGACACCACAGTCTAGGTATTATTCATTTTAATATTCCCTCCATCAAACAACTTAGTATATTAATTTTGAATTAATCATCATGAAAATATTCAGAATATGGTGAAAGCACAACCAAATTTTTTTCCAAAACATGAGACAAATTGCAAAGTTCCTCATAAGGTCCAATTCCCAACAGAGTCCTCATTCAGCTAGAAAATCTCATCAATATTGTCTTAACTGTCTACATTTCTGTTATCATTCTGGTCTTTAACATTCATGTCAATATTGTTCATTAATCTTTGCTTACAACATTCTAGGATTTAATTTTTCTAAGCCACAATTCCACGCTCTTCCACATTCCTCCTGCAAACTAGTTCCAAAGGTCTATAAACAACACGATTTGACATTTTACTACAGAAACCCCAATCCTTGTACCAATATCCTGTTTTAGTTACTTTTAACATGAATGTGACCAAACTTGACAAGAAGTAAATTAAGGGAGGGCAGATTTAGTTTTGTTCACTGGTTTGAGGGTATTTTCCATCTTAACAGGGAAGTGGTTTACAGGTGTGGACCAGGAGTATAACTGCTTGCTTATATGTGGGCAGATCAAGAAACAGAGAATGGATCAGAAGCAGGGCCAAGCTATAAGCCTCAAAGTTCAATTCCCAGTCACCCAATTCCTCCAGCTATGCTTCATGATTAAAATGTTCAACAACCACTGAAAATAGCATCTTGAAACACATCAGCCTGTCGGAAAATTCTACAATGATGTCAACAGAAACAAAGAGGTTCATGTATTCTTGTTAGGGCTTCACTCCCTATGTGACTGTGGATTTTCACATCTGTATTGCTTGATATGTTAATGTAAGGCAGACATAACAACTCATTTCATTATGTTTTACAATGAAAATTTTAAACACAGTCAGAGTTGAGTACTCTAAATTCTAGTGTTCCTAGGAATAGTGATTGCTGTCCTTTCAAATACACGAGGCACCTCAAATGAACATGGGACTATCAGTAGTGTTAGACCAACTCTTGATGTGGCATAACAGTTATTAAAAAGAGAAGAAAGCAGGGACGGAATCCTGCCAAGCCTCCAGGACCCTGGTTTTTTGAAATTGCCTTTTAATCTTCTTAATAAATCCCAGACTCCAATAACATTTTTGTGAAAAAAGAATGAAATAAAATGCTAAATCTAGCCTCTACTCTCAGGGACAGAACATGTATATACCATGTATATCCCCCTTCAAGTTTTCAGTCATATCAGAAAACTAGAAAAATAGTGTCATCGAAAAATGACAAGAAAACCTTAAATGCTGCTGTCCGTATAAATTCTACCATATTACGGTGTTTGGATAAATCCACTGTTTTATTAAGATGTCAACAGAAAAGAAGTTAACATCCACTGAGAAGATCATTTACTGTTCTCATATTTCTATAAAAAGGCACACACGTCATGTCATCAGGGTTAATCATCAGGGTCAGACATGATCATGATGCAGACAAAGTGGGTGTGGAGGACGACCATTATTTTTGTTTAAATAGAAAAAAACAGGCAAAACAAGCTAAGTATACTTAGGAATTTTACTTTAAATGTCAATGGATTTTGGACCAAAGAGGCTTCTCCAAGTTTAATAGCAAGACAGAAGTAAATAGGAAGGCAGAGAGTAGCTCAATGTTTGGGGTCCCAGTAGAGAAGTGTTTGTGCTGTGGATTAACCAGAAATCTATGATGTGAAATTGACAGGTCTCTAGCCATGGCATCAACAGTAGGTTCAGACATCACTTTACAAACTAAATTATAGCTAGGCGGTGGTAGTGTATGCCTTTAATTCCAGCACTGGGCAGGCAGAGGCAGGTGGATCTCTGTGAGTTCAAGGCCAGCCTGCTCTAAAAGAGCTCCTTCCAGGGCAGGCTCTGTTATTGGATGCTGCTCATTCATTTCCCAACTGCCCTGACTCAGAATAATCATACAGAAACAATGTCATTTAAATCATTGCTTGGTCAATCATTTAAGTGTATTGCTAGCTAGCCCTTATATCTTAAATTAACCCATTTCCATTATTTCATATTTTACCATGAGGGTCACATCTTTCTCCTGGGGCAGTTCCATGGCTTCTCCATAACTCTGTCTACTCTCTTTCTATATCTTTTCCAGCCTGGCTATATTCTGTGAAAGCAGCTTCTTTATTCATTAAACAATAAAAGTAAAACACATACAGAAGGACTTCCCACACCAAGGCTCCAAACTACTGTGAAACCCAGTCTTGATTAAAAAAAAAAAAAAACAAAACAAAAAACCCCAAATAACATTATAAAATTTAATGAGTTCATTAACAGTTGTTATAGTTTATTTTACTCTCTTAAGGGGTCATGGATGCTGAATAAAAAAACCAAGAAGCTGTTATCATTTATCCTAGAGATGTCCATCTTTAAGCAATTCACACCAAGTAACATCCTACACCTTCCCACAAAGGACTTATTTGGTAAGGTAATCAATGCTACTGATTTTTGTTTGGCTTTCTCCTCAGATTTAACGTTTGACATATATAACTAAAAGCATCAAAACTTATAAAATTAATGTTTCTATAATGTAAGAAAATATCAGTAATCATTTGAAGAATGGTGCATAAAGAAGTAATTACCATTTATATTACCTCCCCAGAATAAATGGTCTCCTGGGTGCTCTACAGACAGAATAAAATCATCTATTCTCTGTTTTGCAGATGAGGAAACCAATAATCAGAAATGTTACTAACATGGTCATCATCCCTCAGTTATGAGTCACTGCTGGTCTGCTGATATCTAATTTTTAAATTTCCTCTTTAACAAATGACCACAGAAAGTGTCTCTATTCATGGAATATTTTTCTTTCCTATAATCATTACTGTAGAAAATTTCCTTCTTAATAAGTATCTGTAAACAGTTTTTGCAATTTATACATATAAATAGGTTTAATGCTAAAGAAGTAATAATAATACTATCTTTCTTTGTAATAGTAAGTCACTTTAGTTAAATATTTCTCCAACTTCCTATCTCAGATATTTAGGTCAGAGCATCAAAATGTGTTCTAGAGCAATTGGGAATTTGTCTTGGAGAAGACAGATGTTTGGACACTTAAGGAGTCTATTTCTATTAATACAAATAGACAATGACAGGTGGTTGTTTGACTCGAGTATCTGTATCGCCACAAAATCCGTCCTCACAAGGACGTCAACTCACAGATGTTGCATCACTGGATATACTGTTCATTTTGCAAGGATCTACATCACTGAAATGTCTCCTCTCCTCCAGCAGTTACCACTTAGAGAATCTCAAGTGTTTCACGAGTCTTGGAAATTTCTTGGAAGTTGCATGAAACTCTGAGGCCCTTTCTCCCTACAAGAGGAAATGCATCAAAGCAGCTCTGTAACCACGGATAACTGGTGAGTCACCATTTCTGATACTCTTAGAGGGACTAAGGTGCAGAACATAACCTCCTCAGCCTCGATACATGTGTACATAATTAATCATAGGCCTCTCTGAACCCAGAACCCCTATTTGTTCTGCTAGGGTGATAGAATTCCAGAAAAAAAAATGACTAATTTTTACATCAGCAGCACGAAGTTGTTTCCAAACACTTCAGCTAAATATAGCATACATTTTAATAATAAAAGAACAATTTTAGAATCAGATCTTCTAATATAAGGATTCAAATAAGATATTCCCCAAAAACCTTGGAGACAAAAAGAAAAAACTTGCCCAAATCACCCAGCTCCCCAGGGGCATCCATAGCCTGCCTAGAGAGCAGGGCTGGGGTATCATTGCCATGCAGGTTGGCATTGCAGCTTCTTTGAGGAGTGTATGAAACCTAATTCAGATTTCTGCTTCCTCCTCTCTCTGTTTATTATCCACTCTGCTGCTCTCATTTTCTATCCTGAGCACCCTCAAGACACAAGACCTTGGAGGAATTAGGTGGTTTGTATGTGTCCTGTAGTTAATGCAGCTATTCTGTACTTTGCCTCTCCCTGCTGTGTGATAATAATTGTGATAAAGATATGGACCCAGGCATTACGGCAAAGCTTTTGTGGCACATTATTGACCCTTGGGGACCATTCTCCCCCCTCTCTCACTGTCTCTATCTCCACCTGTCCCCCTTTCCCTCCCCTCTTTCCCTCTTTATTTTTATTCTACTCTCCCTCTGTATCTTGCTTTCTTTTTATTTTTCTGCCTTCTTCACAGAATGGCATAGAATGAATCCTTTACCTTGGACTCTTGATCTTTTACTTCCCAGCCTCCAGAACTATATATCAATTGGCTTTGTCAATTACAAAATGCCTACTCTCCAGCATTTTCTTATAGAAGCACAAATGATTAGCACCTGTGATCAGCAGTGTGGCTATAATAGAATCACTATGCTGTGTGTTTTTTATTGGTTACAGATGTGAGTGTTTATATATTTTATCTTTCGTACTTTCCTCAAAAACTCATCCAGACACATGAATAAATCTTAAGCTATCATTTTATCAATATTTTAGAGCCAATAATTAAAAATACTTAATTTTCATGAATGATTATTTCAAAAGTAAAGTGCCTGAAATCCCAATTGATGTGGTAAAACCACTGAAAAAATAGAAGCTGAAAACATATAGTATAGGAAGACATTTTAATTATTAACTGAAATTGTTGTTCGACAGTTGTTATATTTTAAATACAGGGCCAAGTGCCTTGTTGCTACATACCTTACTAAGTAATTATAAAGCTAACTGTGTCTATTTGTCAAAACATACCTGGTCATCCTACAAAAGGAAAAAATAGGTTCTTCCAGTATACTATAAATATAGAAGCCAAGTGAACTATTTATAGGAGACGAAATTTTAAGAGCAGCTAGCATTTTTTGAGAGATGCAGTGTTGGGCATAGATGGAAAATAGTCTCTCATTTGTTTACTGATGTTATTGGAAACAGTAGAGTCACAACTTCAGAGTTTCTCTTATGGAGAATTTTCTGATTTGTGTGTGTATGTGTGTGTGTGTGAGTGTGTGTGTGTGTGTACATGCTTACTATACTTTCTAACTTAACCCCTTCCAGAACACACATTTGATTATGCTATCATTTGACTGACTAGTTAAGGTACAAGCCAGAAACAACTTAATGCCTTCACAGTTCACCTACCTGCTTATCATCTGTATCTGCCAGAGCTCTTGCCACAGCGAGGTATTTTTTAAGACAACACCTTCTTTGTAGTCTCTACCTACTTTTAATATTTCCCTTATCCCTTGGAACTTGTAAGATCCTGTGATACTTGATGTATTCTTCCATTAATTTTCTTGTGACAAAATACCCAATGAGAAACAAGTTGAGGGAGGTAAGGTTTGTTTGTGGCTCATGACTTGATGGCACAGTCTGTTGTGGAGTGGAAGGCATGGCAAACAGGAGTGGCTTTCACCTGTGGCAGCAGGAGCATAGGCTTCTTGCTTACATCTGGGTTGATTAGACAAAAGAGAAATGTCAGGAAGTGGGGTCAGAGTGCAAAGTCAGGCTCATTTCCCAGTAACCTACTTCATCCAAGGAGATTCATCTTCTACTGCTTCTAAAACCTCTCAAAATAATACCACGACCTGAGCACAAGCTACATCACACCCATACTCCCAAAACTCAGGAGTAATTGCAGAAAATGGGGCACATAGAATATAAGATACAGAGATTAAGGATGGCTATTGGGAAGCAGATTCCTCAGAATACAACAACATGATCAATGAAAGGCTGTAGCATTTAGATTGGCACAGATGTTCTGGCCAGCCTGGAGACTTGGGTAAAAGCTTTTAACTTTCTGCTTTTCTTTTTGAAGACTTGAACAAAAAGCCTGATTGTCAGTTTGACTCTAGAAACCCTACTTTAAGCCAAGATACTCACTGTCCCCTTGGAATAAGAACTGACAAAATTATAATCAGGCTTATTTACAAAGGAGGAAATAGCCAGTATGAATCTCTATACATAACATGTTTATACTACCATTATTCATCTCTATGTTTTACCATGAGGCATAGAACCTTACTGAGGTGGTTGGAAAGAAAAATGGCACCCAAAGGAAGTGGCACTATATTCAGAGGTGCGGCTTTGTTGGCATGGATGTGGTCTTGTTGGAGGAAATGTTTCACTCTTATAGATGCTCAGGATATGTCACTACATCCTGCTACCTGCACGTCAAGATTCATGACACTCAGTTCCTACCATGTCTTCCTGCATGGCACCATGTCCCACCATGACAATAATGGACTAAACCTCTGAAACCACAAGCTACTCAATTAAATGTGTTCTTTTGTAAGAGTTGCCATGCTCATGGATTATCTTCATAGCCATAGAATCCCTAAGACACTATCTGTAAGACTTTTACTTATTAAAAAAAGAAGAGTCTGCAGAAGGCTATGGACTTTATACCAAGTCTACCTTGAAGACTCCACAACAGTCACACATTCATTAATTCATATATTTATTCACACACAAAGGGGTTTATGAGATCCTACTATGTGGTTTCATCATTCAAAGCTGTGAAAACCAAATCCTGACCATCAGTGGTACTGTGTGTGTGTGGAGGGGGGAAACATTTTACTTACAGATGAATTAGACACGAAGATAAGGAATGCACATGGGAATTTCTTGAAAGAGTTAAGTCAGACAATGATATAATTTGCCCTTAAAAGGAGTACTTTTTTTATGAACCAAGATTAGGTTGTGATGTCTGAGAGGATAAAATGTTGAACCCAAGAGGAGCACCCGAAGAGTCAGGCTGATTGGATGCTGACATGTGAGAAAGAGTACTGATAAGTGGCATAGAATTCAGACTTTATTACATTGTACAACCAGCAGTATATGTTGACGAACCATGCATGAATATGAGGAGGAAATAAATGTCAAAGCATTACAGACAGAAGATGACATACTCAATGACACCTCTGCAGTACCAAAAAGAAAGCAAGGAAGCCAGATATGAAGAACTGAGATGGAGAAATCGGAAGAAGAAGAACAGTGTTCAAACTGCTGCCAGAGATTCAGAAGAAAAATAGAGAGAAAATCAGGAACTTTAACAAGGTTCTTAGGTGCTAAATACTTTCAGTCATATCTCAGTGCTAAAGTCATTCTTCAAGTTTTCTGAGCTTAAAATTTAAGCAAATGTTTTCAAAATAACTATAGTCTTCATTTCCCAGAATAGAATGTCGGCTGAACACATATGCTTTAAATCTATGAAGATGCTACTCAATTCAGACACAACTTTGAGTCTTCTTCAACTTAGAGTCTGTGTCACCCTGGATAAAAAAAATATTAATCTGTAGCCCAGACACTTACAGTACCACCACTAGAAGTAATAGCATCCTCTGAAAGCTATTTGTCATCTACCTTTCAAATAAGTTCAAGGTACAAAGCAAGGCAGAAGGATGGGTCTTTAAACTTTTGTGCTGACTGCGGTTCAGAGTGCTGGACCAGTGACCCATGGATGGAAAACCGTTGATTTTTATCCTGCATGGCCCTGGCTACAGTGGGTCACAATCCCTTAAGATCCTGCTTTTGCTGGATCCCCTGGTGTTAACCAAGTAGACAAAATGAGACTCGCTAATGTTTTCACAATAAATGAATATTAATGGTACTACCCCTTTATTAATCTGCAAAGCATAGGAATGTCAAAATGGTCACTTAGTTTGTTAGCAATATTTTCGAGCCACTCCAAATCAGGCCTTTCATATGTTCTGGTCGGCTACTTTCTTTTGGAAAGTCACACCACATGAATATATCTTTATACCAGAAACTGTGGAAATTTTAGCACACAACATTAAAGAGCTGCTTTGAGCATGTCTCTTGACCCCCCAGAGAGATGCTAATAAATTCACTTGTAAAGCATAGTCTGTTCTATCCTACTTCTAAAAGCCTCCTCTGTGCAGTCATCCCCAGGAGAAAAATGTACCAACCTATATAAAATTCTAAAATACTGCCACGCTCACCTGTTACTCTGTTTTAACTTTTGTTGGAGCATTCATCTTTCTTCGAACAACAGGAACATGCATTTGGGAATGCCCTTGCTGGTGCAACTAGCGTTGAGGTAAGTGCTTGTCTTTAGTACTTCATGAGACGGGGTAAATGTCCCACTCAACTTTACTGTCTGCCCTAGGACTATAAAAGACTGACATTGTCTTGACTGCAAACATCGACAATAATGGCGTTTAATGGATGAGTGGTCACATACCCTGAACCATTACAGCAGCAGCAGCAGAAATTTCCTGGTCACCAGCGGGTTTTATCGTCTTACTCACATAACGTTTTTGATAGGTGTAGTCATTGCAGAAGAGAATATAGGCGTGTCAGTGTATGCAGTACATCCCAAGTTGAATCCTTGGTAGAGAAAAATGACAGAAAAATGTAAGGTCATTGTATGTGCTACTAAAGAGGCAGCAGAAGTCCCTCATGCCCAGAGATGCAGTTGGACAGCTGAGATGTTCTCCTCTCTATCCCATTTGAAGCAGAAGGGGCGTAGGGATGTGAGGACTACAGAAATGTGATGATTACTGTTTATTCATCATCGACAATTTAACACAAATCTCCAGAAAATCTAAACTGGCTATTTTAGTTATGGTTACTATTACGGTGATAAAACACCATGGCTAAAAACAACTTGGGGAGGTTAGAATTGATTTGGCTTACTTATCCTGAATTGAAGTTCACTGAGGGAAGCCAAGGCAGGAACTTGGAGGCGGCAGCTGATTCAAAGATGGTGAAGGGGTTCTGCTTATTGGTTTGCTCCTCGAAGCTTGTTCAATCTACTGTCTTATAGAACCCAGGACCACGAGTCCAAGAGGGACACCATCCACGATGGGCTGGGCTCTTCCCCATCAATAATAAACTATTCAAATGGTCTACAGGCTTTCTTACAGCCCAATCTCATGGAAGCATTTTCTTAATTGATGTTCCCCTCCTCTCAGATAACACTAGAAACCAAAGACTATACAATTTAGTGAACTTATATTCAGTTAGAATTGGATTTTTAAGTGGAAGCTGTGAATGCTGTGAATGTGATAAATCTATATCATTTAGTTCTCTTCTATATGTGAATATTTCCCAAAATATACACCACACACACACACACACACACACACACACACACACACACACACACACACAATTCAGATGATTCTTTTGAGTTCTGGATATAAAATAATACACAGAAAAGCTTTACTTAAGCGTCATACTGCTTCTAGATTCTAGACATAAGCAATAATTTCTCCTCTAAAACTTTTTCCTTCCCTTGAGTGACTTTATTTTAGGAAATAAAACCTTGCCTGTTCACTTTCAGAGGCAGATACCTGGAAGCCATATCTTTATTCCTCCTTGTTAAACATATGTTCTGCTTTCTAAATAGCACGTGAATTTGCAGGGTTCTCCCATTAAGACTATTTTCACCATGTTGCATGGGGCATCATCTCTGTCATATACAGTGATTGCTGCCAGGCTTCCTAATTTCCTACCCTGCTTGCTGCTAATGCCTGCTGTAACCTATCATATCATGCTGTTCACTCCTTGAAACTCTTCAGTGGATGTTCATTGCTGCTAAGGTAAAACCGCTATTAAGTCTTGACTTTACTATGTGACTCATGTCTACCGATTCATCTCCAGATTTATTTTTAGGTCCATTAACACATTCTTTTCTGAAAACGTACTAAAATTACTTCACTCACTCCATCTCTCTGTCAGAGTTCTTGACCAATAATCTTTCCGCCAAGAGACCTCCGTTTTCCTAACACCTTACTTTGAGAATTGTCTCTCTTTTTTCATGTCTTAATGTAAGCATTAGTTTCTCAGGGAGAAATTCTTGAGTCCACTGTTGACCATTGCTTCTCTGTTACATACCCAAGCGACACCCCAAACCTCCCAATTATATTGCATGTCTATATATATATATATATATATATATATATATATATATATATACTTGCTTAGTACCTGGGCCCTCCCTACAATATAACTATCCTGGGAAATAGGACGGCATCTACTGAATTTTTTCTGGGATCTGTCTTTATACTTTACTCAGATAACTATAATAACAAATGTAACAAATTAGATATCCTAAGGTTTCCTTTTTGTTGTTCTTTAAATGAAACACAGATGCAACCCAGATAATCAATAATCAATGAAGTACAGTAAAGGACATTGGGAGCTTAAGCCTAGATGGCAGATTTTCTGAGGTGCTGAGAAAGGGACCTCTAGGGAACCCTGAATCCTTGTCCTCTGAAGAAAGTGAGAGAGTTATTTGCTCTATTAACATCTGCTTTCCAATATTGACTACTTCAATATTTAACTTGCCAACATGAATCACTTCCAAAGTTCTTGGCTGTCAGAGAGCTGAGCTTTTAAACAAATATGTTGTGCTTAAGTTGTTTCCAGGTGATTATGTGGAAATCACGGGTTTTGAGAAGACCCAAAAGTGAAGAATGAGAGAATTAGAATAAGGACATAGAGACATGCTGAACAGAGAGACAGGCAAGTATAAGGGAATGATGGTAACATGCGTTGGTCTGGTACAAGTTTTCTTTTCTTTTCTCCTGAGGGAGTTCAATGGCAGCCTGATAGTGTTTGGGGAGCTCGAATTAGGCTACTGAGAATGGCGATGCTATTTATTCCACTTTTCTAACCATGTCTGAGCCGTTCCCCAGTAAAAAAGCTTTAATACACTGGAATAGATACAACTGAAATTAGTTTTATGATTTTTCCCCTTCTTTATTCCCTCCCTTACATTAAACTCTCATTCCCTACACTAAAACATTCAATGAGCTGACTTGCTATTGAATCACACTCATTTTTCCTAGTTTCTCTGTGGTTCTTACTTATCACCTGCCGCTTTATGTACATCAGCCTCTCTCTCCACTCTCCAACCCTTTTTAACTAATGATTTTACAAAATCATTTATGATGCCTAAGGAAAATCTACGTATAAACTGAAAGCTCTTCTCCATCCCGCTGTTCCCCCCAAACTATTTTCTCTCTGCTCATCTTTTCCCAAATAACCACTCAAAGGCTTAATATCAGTTACCATTGTCTGGCCAATGGCTTAGGCTGTTTCTGGCTAGCCCTCTCTATAAATTAACCCATTTCTATTAGCTTATATTTTACCCTGAGGCTCATAGCTTGTTACCTCACACCTTGCTTCTTAGGCAGTTACATGGTGTCTTTCAACTCCACCCACTCTCTCGCTGTATGTTTGTTTGCACTTCCTGCCTAACTTTACTCTGCTAAGGCATTGGCAAAAAACAGCTTTATCCATCAATCATGTTTACCCATGTCCTCATTTACTCATTGACCTGTTAACAAACTTTCTGCTGCATTGTGCCTGTGGCTTTCAATGTGGTCCTAGAGGGGTCACTGTCACAGTGTACCAGAAGGTATGAAACACAGATAAGCACTAATAAAAGATCTAACCATACTCAGAGGGGAAAAAATCAGCCCAGCATTTAGAAAGTAGAGACAGGAAGTGGTAAATTCAGGACAGCCTCAGCTATGTAGCAAGAACCTAAATCCAAAGCATTAAAAAAAAGCCCAGAAGAATAAAAGAAGAGGAAAGGGAAGAACAGAAGGGAGGAAGGGTGGTGAAGAGGGAGGAAGGGAAGAAATAAAGGAGAGAGAGAGAGAGAGAGAGAGAGAGAGAGAGAGAGAGAGAGACCAAGAATCTCATTTACTGACAATTCCACAGGTTACAAATAATTTACATGTCATTTTTATGTCAAGGGAAACTTGAAATTTAGAAATTTAGAAATGTGGCCAGAAAGAAAAGGTACAGATGCATTTCCAGAGAGGTGGCTGTGCCACCGAAAGACGACAAAGCTGTTTTTCATGTGCTTGAGACAGTCTTTTGACTACATAGGTTTTACAATTGACATTCAGCACGTGTCCATTGCTGACTTACATACACAGCTCTTTACAAATACCAGAAATATAAGAAGTATTGCCTGAGCCTGGACTGCCTTCAGCTCCTCACAGGGTTCAGTAGTTGGGGATGTGTAAATGCAGATATTCTGAGATGTAGTAACGCGTAAGGACCATATGCTTCAGGCAGTCGTTGTGAGGAAACAGCTGCCATGATGTTGGAAGTGCTGTTTGTTCTTGGTGAGACAGAAGGCACATCTACTCCAAGTGATGAGAGTTCAGGAAGGAGGTGGAAGAAATACATGGTCTTTCGTTTAAATCATTCACGTCGTTTCTCTTGCCTATAGAGGAAAAATAAGTATTTCCTCCAAGAAACATCTAATTCTGAAAAAAAAGAAAACCCGTTGTATCCTTGCAAATCAGCATACCCACTGCTTGAACTATTGTATTAATTGAGACAGCTCAATTGAAGAAATAGTTCAAATGATTCTGACCAGTAATATACTTTGAGGTATGTCCATTCAGATATAGAATGCTTAAACATATAAAGCTGGATTAAGAAATATGAAGAAAAACACTACTATCACACATAAAACAGTATGGACCCAGTAAGAAGCAATCTTCAAAAGTTTAAAGGAAAAATGGGATCTAACTGAAACCTGCTGTATGATAATGTAAGTCTATTCTAGTGTACATGGTGACTTTTTTTTAGGATAAATCTGAAAATTGATAGCCAGTTCCCAAAGAGATATGTACTCAAAAACAAGATGCTCTCAAAGATGTTAGAAAAGTCAGTTCAAAAACCAGTTGTATGATATGTATATTTGTTTTAAAATTAGAAAATGAGATGATGGTCATAGATAAGAAAATAACTGAAATAATTTCCTCTTCATATCTAATCAATTTGTATTGTAGACTCGCTCACCAAGAGAGTTGGTCCAAAGCCCTGATGTAAATCATTACCTGTTCTCCCCCAAACTGTTAAATATCATCATTTTTGGGTTTGTTCTTTTATTCCTACCTCCATATTAACTTTTGTATCACAATTAGAATTATATTTAAAATGTTGGTAATGTTGATAGAAAACAGGTGTAGTATAGAAGACAAACACATTCAAAAACAAATATTAATTGTCATTCATCCTTTTGCTTTTGAGGTTGAATGAGTCTGCTTGTACTGGTGGTTGAATTGCCTCTAAAAATTGAGACATTGTGGAAGGGGAATTGTCAGTCTTCACTATTAACTATCTATAGCTGACTTCTCACTGTGAAGGGTTATGCTGCAATGGCCCATGGGATGTGTACAGCTGTCTTTGTTTACAGAGCCTATCTGTTAATGAACACATTGCACAAGCACTAGGTAAACCAAGTATGGAAGCCTATGACAGCGATTGAATGAACATCTCAAATAGGTTATTTATACTGGTGGGAACTCACAGGATATGTATGAGACCATAGGGTTTTGTATTTATGTCCATAATTCTTCTCTATTTCTGTTACCCAAGATGTGTCGTCTTTGATATGACTGTATTTCTTTTTCTAGGGTATAAATCAACAAGAAAAATAATTTCTATCCACAAACATATACATTCCAAGTGGCTTGATTGTATAACACTCACCTTTTTAGGAATGAGAAGTAACCAGAAGCTACTCAAATGATGCACATGTCATTGTCAGTACTCATGAGTCTATATGCCCAGTGCCACAAACCTTCTATTTTATTGTTATAAACACCAGAAACACATCTATATGTACCCAACACAAAACCTTCTTTTTTTTTTAATTTATTTATTTTTTTTAATTTATATATTATTTTTTTTCTCTCATGGTTTATTTTTTTTATATTTAAAAATTTCCATCTCCTTCCCTCCTCCTCCCCCCTCCCTCCCCTCCTTCTCCCCCTTCTCTTCCCTCCTTCTCCCCCTTCCCTCCCCTCCCCTCCACCCATACCTCCCCTCCCTCCCTCTCAAGGCCAAGGAGCCATCAGGGTTCCCCACTCTATGCTAAGACCAAGGTCCTCCCAACTCCCCCCAGGTCCAGGAAGGTGATCGACCAAGCTGAGAAGG
Source organism: Arvicola amphibius (assembly GCF_903992535.2). Lineage (NCBI taxonomy): Eukaryota > Metazoa > Chordata > Mammalia > Rodentia > Cricetidae > Arvicola > Arvicola amphibius. The sequence goes on from NC_052051.1 coordinate 159,389,671, forward strand.
CTCCCACAGAGCCCGTCCATGAAGAACAATCAGAGCCCAGAGCCATTGTCCTTTGCTTCTCAGTCAGCCCCCGCTGTTGGCCACACTCAGAGAGACGGGTTTGGTCGCATGATCCATCAGTCCCATTCCAACTGGAGTTGGTGATCTCCCATTAGTTCTGTCCCACCGTTTCCATGAGTCATGGAAACACAAAACCTTCTAACCAGATATTTTGCTAACAAAGCCCTTCTGAGCTCTCAGACTGCTCAATGATTGGCACTATCTGTATTACTCAATATATGGGGTTGAGGATTCTCATTTGTATATCTGACAAGTCCAGAACCCAAAGCACCTTTTAAATATTATTGTCTATTCAACATATTTGTCTTTTTGCTTCTTGTTTGTTATTTGTAGGCAGTCCATACTGTGTACTCAAGCTGGCTTCAAACTCATGATCCTCTAGCCATAGCCTTCCAAGTGCTGGGATTATAGGCATGTACAGCTAATCACAGTCATGCTTTATTATCAATGGTGTGATTTGAAAAATATAATAAATTCTCTATACCTCTTAAGGGATTTTTGAGGTGTCTCCAATAAGAGGATGCCTAAAAATTTTACTTACATAGAAGATCATGAATTTCTCTTTGATTTATCTTACACTTTTTGCAATGATTTTTCTTTCTCATGTGTTCCAACATGCTTAAAAGTTCTTGCTCACCAGTCTAGTCTCATCCAATGCATCAATACATCCTTTGTCATGAAAGAATTTTCCAGCTGTCTTGAAATTATAGAAAATGTTGTCAGAGTGAAAATAGACTAGAGCAAGAAATAAATTGTTTCACATAGTTGTGAACTTCCTCTCAATTTCTTTCTGATTATGTTTTCTCAATCAACGGTCACATAGTACACAAATTGGCTTCGTTATTACAGGAAGGGCTTCATTTTGGTCAAGTCTTCTGCAGTCATTGTCATCGTCATCGGCTCATCCAGGTTTTCATATGAACCAAATTGATAAATTAGCAATTACTATTTAGACACGACATGCTTTACACATTTTAGGAAACCGCCATTTCTACCCTATATCACCTGCTAGAGATTCAGTGTTGCTCTGATTTACTGGCTTGACATGTAGATCCAAGTGTGAAACTTCAATTTCACCTGCCACACTATAGTAGCTCTTTCTCTATGTATGAAAGGAAAGTATGAGTTTTATCCACAGTCATTATGAATTGGATAGATAGCTATAGATGATAGATAAATGCATATAAACATAGATGATAGATGTTAGATAAGTGGAGAGATAGATATACAGACAGGTGAGAGAGGGAAGGAGAGAGATAGAGGATAGGATAGACAGATGAAAGATATATCCAAATAATAGAAATATGGTCACCCCATCTCCTTTGACCAGTCAAGACTTCAAGTGGAGGAATTGAAAGACCAATCCAACCACATTACCTTCGACCTACATGCTTGCTTGTCTATAGTATTGCTGAGGTAAGGGTGGCCTAGAAACTAAGGGAATGACCAACCAATGACTGCTCTAGCCTAAAACCCATGCTACTGATGGCAGCACCAGGACTCCCAGGCTGGATGACCCAGAGACATAGGATACAACCAAATACAACTGGAGAAAAAATTGTAATGTAACAATGCCTAACAATATTCTGCTATACTCATACACTGGTGCCCAGTCCAATTTTTATCAGAGAGGCTTCATCCAGAAACTGATGAAAACAGATACAGAAACACAGTCAGACATTAGGTGAAGCTTGATGAATCTTGAAGAAGAGAAGGAGAAAGGACTGAGGAGCAAGATGGGTCAAGGACACCACAAGAAAGCCCACAGGATTAACTAACCTTGGCTCATAGGGCCTTGTGGAGACTGAACTGACAACCAGGGAGCCTGCATGGGCTTATCTAGGCACTCTGCATATATGTTTCAGTTGTGTAGCTTGGTCTTCTTGTGGTCCTCCTAACAGTGGTAATAGAGCCTGCCTCTGACATTTCTTGACTCATACCGGTTTTCCTTGTCCTTTAATCCATTGGAGGTACTTAGTCTTATTGCAACTTCATATGACAGGTCTTGTTGATATACATGAGAACCCTACCATTTTCTGAACAGAAATGGAGAAGGAATGGAATTAGACCTGAGTGGGGGCAGAGCAGAAGGGAGCAGAGCAGAGGTAGAGAATGGACTGGAAGGAGAAAAGGGTGGGAAAACTGTTGCCAGGGTGTAAAAGAAAGGAGGGAGGGGGAAAGATAAAAAAGAAAGAAGAAAGGAAGGAGAGAGAGGGGAGGGGAGAGAGGATGAGAGAGAGAAAGAAAGAGAGAGGTCTACCACATGAGTTTGTATTGTTTAGTATTAGGCTAACCAGATATAATCTAAGAATTTCTTTAATAGCAAGCAAAAGTTCTTGTACTCAAGTAGAGAATTGTTGGTATATCAAACCATATGAATTCAAATTTAGTATGGATTACCCAAAAAGGTGTGAGTAAAGCCAGGTGGGAAATCTGAACAGAGATATAGAGACCAGGTAGGCAGATTCAGGGAGACACCATAAAGCTGCCAAACGAGAATGATGCCAGAACCTTACCAGTAGGACACAGCCTTGTTGTAATACACAGATTAATAGAAATAGGTCAATTTAAGATGTAAGAGCTAGCTAGGAATACACCTAAGTTATTGACAAAACAGTGTTTGTAAGTAATATAGTTTCTGTGTGATTATTCAAAACTGGGTGGCCAGAAAACAAACAAGCAGTCTCCAGTTACAATGACATAATTGATGTTATTTTCTTACCCGGTCTTATCTCCATTGTTATTGGACAGCATCACGTCTTTCTGAAAGACTCTCTCTTGCTATTATCCACATTCATTATGGATGATTGTGGTGATACCTAATTCTAAAAATACCTCTTCCACTCTAAGAGGACGAAACTTTTGCTGGACCTGCTAACCAAAGCATGTAATTCACCTTGAGGCTACTTAAGACTGCTGTCCTTTAGCAGGGTGGTGGTGGTGCACACCTTTAATCCCAGTACTCAGGAGGCAGAGCCAGGTGGATCTCTGTGAGTCTGAGACCAGCCTGGTCTACAAAAGCTAGTTCCAGGACAGGGAAAAAAAAGACTGCTAGCTTAGTGTACTTAAACTGTTTGTTTTTACCTTCTTTTAAGAGAACAATATAAGAGCCAACCTTTCTTGCCTTCAATTCTCCAGGAAATCACCTTTTACAACCTTGGCTAATGCATAGATGTACTCTTAATTTATGTATACTTTCATGCCCCTGACCCAGAATAATTCATGTGTATTGTTTGTTAAAAGAAACAAATGCAGAACTTGAAAGCAACTTCCTAAAATCTACCATAAAAGTTGAAAGTTTATAGTTATTGGTTGATAAACAATGGTATATGTTACCTGGGTCAGTTGGGATCAGTTGAACCCAGCAACTTAATACCTTGTAAAACCCTGATAAAGATTTCTGTAAAGTACCCTATTTCTTTCCCCATGTGGTACTTTCTGTGCAGTTCAATAAATATAGAGCAAAGCCTTTTGTCAGCGAGAGGAATACACACATGGAGGGAAGAGACTGGTTGTATGAAGCAAAGAACTCAAATCTGGGTTCAGTCGACACTGAAAATCCAAAGAAGTTGTGTTTTGAGGTCAATAAAGGCTGACAGATAGATAGAGTAGCATTTGAGAACATGTACTCTCCAGAATTCTATCAATGCAGGAAGTCAAAAGCCAACATTCATTTTTTATAATTTACCTTCACCTGACTGTCACACATTGGAGCTGTTTTCTTCCATATCTATTAGGATGACATCATCAGTGTAATAACTAAAAATGATGTTCTACAGAATGTCAGTAGGATCAGGGTCCAATAAACAGTAAAGAGAAGAAAATCAAGGCAGTTAATATGAGCCTGGGAAAATCAGAAAAGTATGCTACAATGTTCTGGTGATTTTAATTTTGTTCCATGGCTAGTTTGGAAACAATAGTTTTATAATAAATGTTCACTGGTACTATAAAACATATAACCTCAGCATTTCTATTTAAATACAACCTGTAGCAAAGCACCTACAAGCTTCCAGTCCTTTAGATTATCTATGCCATAAATGGGAATATTACTCCTGTTTCCTTTGAAGAAATTATCTCTTGGGCTTTAACAAACTTTAGTCAACTCTCATTTCTTATTGTGATCAATAAACCCATCTAACATGTCTATTTCTACTTCATTTTGGAATCAGCTTCTAGAAGCATCCTAAGATATAATAATTATGTGAGGCATATTGAGTTGCTAACACCTTAGTGATATAGTAGGGATTAAAGAGATGTTACCAATGTCCCTGTCATGATATTCAATAGTGGGTGTCTCCTTACCTTAATCAATAATGAGAGAACCACCTTTGCCTACTAGATGTTCATGAGATTTTAGAGGGTAGGAGGATTCAAAAGTATAAAGGATATATCCAAAAATCCCCTTTTTAGATCTCAGCACACAAAATTTATATCATCAAAGCTGTGGACTTTTCATAAGAGACCTCCTAGATGCCATATTCCATCTCCTAGATCTTTGAAATTTCATTTTATATTTTTAATCCAGTCTTTTCTACAACTTACTTAGTTTTAAATGTGTATCCTGAATGATAGTTGTTAATCTAGACCTGTTGTTTTCTTCTTTTAAGGTTTATAAGAAGATACACAAATTAAATATAACCACAATCCATATAATTACTGTTATCCCCATACTGTGTTAAAGTAAAAAAGTTACCACATACTTTAGTGGTTTTCTTCACCATTTACCTCAAAACAATATACCAATGAGGGAGAGTGAGTTGTTACAATGCTATGACATCCCAGGGTCATCAATACCCCATGAACCTGCAATGGTCTCTATTGTCATGTGACTGGTGCATGGTCTAATTAGAAATGTCAGAGTTGTTTCTATGTATAATTAATTTAAATTCTTTAAATGGAAAATCTGGAGATTAGGGCTGTTCTGAGGTAATTTGCTTAGGATCCAATCCAGGAAGCCTAAAATAAGCAATAGAGAAAATATATAATAGAAAGACAAAAATATACTAACAGGATCCCCTGAGGAGCACAAGGAGACGGTGCTTGAGTGACCTTATAAAAGACTGCCTACTAGGAGGCCACTTGTTTCTTTCCAGCTGCTCAGACCCAAAATAATTACACAGAAATCATATTATTCATAATACTGTCTGCCAATAGCTTAGGCATATTTCTGGCTAACTTGTATCTTAAATTAACCCATCTCCATTCATCTGTGTATCACCACAAGGCTGTGGCTTACCTGGTAAAGTTCCAGCGTCTGCCTCTGGTAGAGCTACATGGCTTCTCACTGACTCTGCTTTCTTTCTCCTAGCATTCAGTTTAGTTCCCCCTCCCCACGTAGCTCTACTCTGCCCCATCAGGCCAAGCCAGTTTCTTTATTAACCAATAGTGTTCACAGCATACAGAGGGGACTCTCACATCAAGACTGTTTACAGGACTCTCACAATTTCCCCACTACAAGATGAAAATCTCCACTAACTTCTTAGCCAAAAACTGATGTTTAGACCATAAAATTTCCCAACTTCATGGCTAAAGCAACAATTGAACAAGGCATGGTAAATCCCAAAACTTCATAGGCAGGATAGCTGAGCAAAGAAAGGACATGAGTCTATAAATAATAATGAGCGTGAGGGCTTAACACAAGTAGGAAACAGGGACTGCCTTCCTGGTGATGACTCTACATGCTTTGGGATCATTTGGTGACTTCCTGCTGGAAAGCCCAACACAGTTTTCATGAGTTATTTACCTCTAGCTACATAGGACCTCTTTGTCTCTGCTCTTATGTCCAGCTGATATTCTTTCTCTTTCTTAAACCTGCTATATCACATTGCCAACTTGACAGACAATATTCTAGCACAGGCACAAAATGATTTATCTGTACTTTTCTACAGTCTATATCACCTTTACAGTTTTTAGGAGTCATTTATTCACTCTGGCATGTCCATTGAGGTCATCCTTGTTCAGCTTACATTTGGACAGTCGTGGTGAGACTGTGTTAGTGTAGCTTCTGACATCACTAGGAAATGCCATATCACAGCAAATTCCAAGGGAAGAACACACCAGTTAGTTCTCCAGTGCCAACTGGTCAACCCTAACACATGCATACAAGTAACAGTATACATACTGATGTATGTATAGAAATTACACATACATATATGTACATATGCATATATGCATATGATGATAATTAATGAAAGAAGAGTCTATTATTTGAAAGAGCATGGAAAGGGGAATGAGAAATAATGTAATTGTATTATAAACTCACAATTTTTAAAACGTCTAAAAACCAAGTCGTTTTTCCAGGGATTGCTTCCCTGAAATGTCAGGTAAGGTGAGCTCCTACTGCATTTTCCTTCTAGAGCATCTGGCCCTTCAGCTGTCTTAGCAGTTGTCATCCTTATCATTCTGCACTCAGGCTTAAAATTGGATTTATCTCCAGAATCTCAATGCTCAGGACAAATATCCTTGTGAGTAAGGAAAGACTACCAGAAGCCAGATGTGGGTAAATGGAAGGAATCCAGGTCCTGTTTTAGAGACATAATATACATGCCAATAAGTATTTGCCAGTAACTGCAACTGACCATTACAATTAATCTTTGAGAGAGGCAATGCTAACAATTCATTATCATAAACAAGCATGTTTTATCTTCCCACTTGCTCTGAAATTAGCTCAATGTGTGTTCTCCAAGAGCTTGTCTAAAATGGCCTGTTTTCTTTAGGAGATTTGCTAAGTGTGCTTGGCTCAAAGGGCATCCATCAATTGTGATGAAAGATAAAAACAGAAAGCCTGTTCTAAACTGTGTTTAAAGCCATAAAAAAGGGGTTTAAATGGATGCCTGGTTAGAAGGTTGCTCCTGAAAATGTGCACCTTACTAACTGCACTCTGAAAAGCAGTTCTGTTGGTACAAGTATGTAGAATAAAATATATAATTATATAAAAAGAACTAGGGAACACTCAGGTGGCTAAGTGAGAAGTGCCTATCACGCACACCTGATGTCTTGAATTTAATCACTAGAACTCACAGTGGAAGCAAAGAACAGATTCCTAAAAATTGTTCTCTGACCACCACACATGAACATTAGCAACCCCTGTACATGCTTTCACATATACACACATAGTCATGCATACAAACACATACACACACATATACACAAATTAAATTAATTTTTTTATGACAAAACAGTATTTATTTCAGATGTAGCCATTTAAGATGGATCCTGCCACTTTTTTCCATATCTCAATAAACAGAATACCTTATTACACAAACTCATTTCCCAAATTTTTTTATCTGTTGTTTGTTTTTTTTATTTTTTTGAAACAGGACTTCTTTATGTAGCCCTGGCTGTCCTGGATCTTGCTCTGTACACCAATCTGGCCTCAAACTCGTAGATCTGCCTGCCTTTGCCCCCCCCCCCCAAGTATTGGGATGAAAGGTGTGCACCACAACTACCCAGCTATGTAAAAGTTTTAAAATAACAGAATTAGTATGTGATGACAGTTTTCATAGCCACTCAACCAAAGTAGCAAACACACTAAAAGAAATTTGTGTATTTAAATGTCAGGTTTGCTGATTTTCCATGTGATCTCATACTTGTTAATACTTGGCTCAGACTGGCTATCATAGTCTGTCGAGGTTCTTCCTAAATATCCCCATTGTCTTCCTGATTCTGAGTCTCTCACCTCACAGTGCCTTTTTCTTGTAAAATTAATCACTGACCATTGGATTGAACATTAGCAGTCACCAGTTACATTTTTATTATGGTGCCATTTCAATGTCTGTCTTGGTTATTATATCTTATCAAGGTACATTGACAGAAGGAATGAATATATACTTTGGCAGAAGAGAACAGAATTAACAGCAAGGACTTATTTGCTCAGTTTTCTCTCTCAACTTGTATTCTGCACTGGGTAGTGGAAAAGAGCTTGGAAACACCTTCACATTCAAGTAGCAGCTATTCCGTTCATACCCGGTCATCTTCACTTCAAAGTAGAGCCATTCCGTTCATAACCAGTCACCTTCACTGATGTGGGAAGTCTTTCTGTCTTATGTTGCTTCTATTTCATTAATGAATAAAGCTGTTTCAGCCAGTGGTTTTGCAGAATAAAGCAAGGCTGAGATTCCAAGCATATAGAGGAGAAGAGAGTAGGTGGAGTCAAAGAGATGCCATGTAGCCACCAGAGGGGAAAGATGCCAGCTGCCTGCTGGAATCTTGCTAGTAGGCCATATGCCTCATGGTAAAAAATAGAAGAAATGGGTTAAAATATAAAATAGCAGAAATGGGTTAATTTAAGATGTAAGAGTTAGCCAGAAATATGCTTAAGCTATTGGCCAAACAGTATTGCAAACAATATAGTTTTGTGTCATTATTTCGGGAGTCTGAGCAGCCAAGAAATGAACAAGTGGCCTCCACTCATCATTGCACTACGTGTTCATGCTAAGTTACAGCAGCAGTATTTTGATGCCAACATCTGTCTGAGAGTGTCTTTGGATGTGTGCCTGTGGAGTAGAAAAACTTAGTCTTATAAGCATAAATATTTTAGAAAAATTTGTTATATTTTGTAGAAAGCAAAGTACACAGAAAGCAAGCCCACTGGTAATATAGAAGAAAGTGAAATAGCTATTGATCTTTTCCCTGGGAAGAAATAATTCTACAGAGAAAATTGAGGCAAGTAGTTTAGAATGGACCTAGGGTTATTTCTTAGGCTACAATACCAGCCATTTTTATTACATACTTCTCTGTTTCCAACTGTGGATGTGTTTTAGTTCATTCAACTTGCTATGACAACATACTATTTGAGTACAAAAGGACAGAAAACTACTTCTCATATTGCTAAAGTCTGGCGTGTCCAAAATCAGAGTAGTAAAGAATTCAGTGCCTAAAGAGAAAGAGGGCCACAGTCTTTTAGAAGGTGTCATTTTACTGTGTCTTCATATGGTGGAGTGGGACAAGACAGTCCTATGGGGCCCTATCACAATGGTTCTGCTTTCTTAATCTAATCAACTTTTTGTTTGTTTGGTTTTGAGATTATCTTTTAATTATAATATTTCTCTCTTCTTTGTATCCCCTCCAAGCCCCATCTCCCCTTTTCTTCTTTTTCAAATTCATGACCTCTTCATTCATCATTAAATGCATACATTAATTTGCATATGCTGTATGATCCCATATATAAACTATTCAGTCCATACAATGCTACATGTATGTATGTATGCATGCATGCATGCATGTATGTATGTATGCATGCATGCATGCATGCTTTCAGGGCTGACTATTTGGTACTGGACAGACAAATGGTGTGCTTTTCCTAGAGAAGGCCACCTCTCCCAATCCAAGATTTACTTAGCTGCCTGTCGTTATTTGTATAGGGCTGATGCCTCATGGTCATTTAGAAATGCAATTTGGTGTGTTCATTATGTTCTCCTTATTCAGGTCAGATTTTGATAGTCCTGTTGATGAGACTTTGTGGGTTTAGCTTCTGGCGTTACTATGAGACACAATCCGTCAGCCAGGTCTGTCTAAGAAACTCTCAAAACACAGGTAAGTCCCTACTGCTAAAGACACAATGTACTTCAGATACTGAGCCCAGACAACCCTAAATTAAAATGGATCTAATCACCTTTTAAAGGCCTCGTTTCTTTAACTAATGACACTCATGATAAATGCCAGTTTACAGATCGAGAAAGGTCGAAGACGCAAACATCCAGACCATGGCAAGATGTTACATGATAGAGAGCAGGAATCATTTCCAAAGTCCTACCCACATCAGATCATGAGTGCTTCTCACTTTTCTGGAGTATACCATACATGTAGCCTGCATGCAGTCTGGAGTGGTGCTTCTTTGAGTACAAGAAACAGAGTCTATCGCAGCCTTACAATTGCTCAGCTCACAGCCTTTAAAGAGATAGCAACTCTAGGTTAAATGGCACATGTCAATACATCTGTCCTTGAAGAACCTCCTTTTGAAACTTTAATAATTTTTATATAATGGCATTTTGGTCAGGTATCTTATAATCAGATTACCCATGACTTTGAATAGAACCCGATGTCATGTGAGCATATAACAGACAAGAGTAGAATTAACAGCAAGACCAAGACATTTGGGTGAAGACAGAGGCAAGATGTGGGTGATGTAACACAAACTAAACATGAACAACAGCAAGAAGAAACTGAAAGAGGAGACAGGATTCTCTTTAGAGCCTGTATCAGAGTCATGAGTGATGATGTATTCATCTGGGATTTCTTGCCTACAAATATTTGAGAGAACACATTTTGATGTTTACAATTCAGAAAAGTGTATGGTATCTTTCATAAAGAAGCTTTAAAACTAAAACAAACAATTGAACAGAATTTATCTTTAGTGGAGAGAGAAAGGGAGAGGAGGGTAAATACAGAGGAAGAAAGGGAAGGGCAAAATAACAGTATGGATCTGTATAATCTCATCTCTTGGGGTGTAAACAAAGTATAGCTTTCAACTAAAGCAAGATTAAGTGCAAAAGAACAACTATCAGTTTTATCACACAGTGTGTATAACTATAACAAAGTGTTTAGACAAACATTACTTCAATGCCGAGAATGTTTATTCTAAGATTTGCCACTTAACACTTTGTTGTTATAGTGCAAATAAATTTGATCTATTTCCCCTTCAGGTTTTCTGTCAGCTGAAATTTATTTAATAGTTCAAAGAGCATTTATTGAACATCTCACTGTAGACAGACTATTTCTTTGTAGCACATTGTATGATGTGTTGGAGATAGAGAAATAATCAAAGAGAGCATTGGTTTAAGATTTTAATGGGAGAAGCCGTCAAGAAAACCAATAGTGTTATAAATTTTAATGGGTGAAAACTTAGAGTTATGAAGTGTTCTCAGGAAAATATGAAAACCAAGGGATATGAAATTGTCTTGGTTGATTCAACATATAAATGATCTCAAGGATGACTGATGTGGGATTCCCCTCTGTATGCTGTGAATATGTTTTATTGCCATTGCTTAATGAAGGCTGCCCTCTGCCAATGGCTTAACAGAGTAAAGCCAGGCAGGAATTCGAACAGAGACAGAGAGAGAGAGGAGGAGGCTGAAGGACAGATGCCCCAAAACCTTACCAGTAAACCATGAGCCTTATGGCGATGCATAGATTAATAGAAATCAGTTAATTCAAGATATAAGAGTTAACTAGAAATATGCATGAGCTAATTGGCTAAGCAGTGTTGTAATTAATATAGTTTCTGTGTAATTATTTCAGGTTTGGGCCACCAGGAAATGAATGAGGAGTCCCATTCCTCGACCATTATTCAGACAAAAGGGGGAGGTGCTGGGGGAATTGGGCACGACCTTGGATACTCTCTCTCTCTTTCTGGTGCTGGATTTGGTTCCTGTTCCCCGCTCATGCAGAGGACTGTAGATTTGTGAGTCTACCCCTAAATTAAAAAAAAAAAAAACCTTTATGATACCTCTTTCTGAGCTAGTGTGGGATCACTTATCACGTTCATCTACAGATGATCAGCTGTAATCAGAAATAATGAAGGAAAAAACATGAGTAATAGATGTAATGAATAGTTACATGGAATGATTACTAACTGAGACATAGTATGTGCAATCTAATACAGTGGGGAATGGACTGAGAGAGTGGACAAAGTTTATAATCAAAGAATTCCTCACACACACACACACACACACACGCACACAAATGTATTCAGGCATATAAACACAAATGCAGTGATAGTTGCACAGGCACACACCATCTATATCTCCAAGCCTAAGCTTATTTACTGGCAATAAAAAGGAAAATGTTCTGGCTGCTTTATTTCAGCCTATATGATCAGCTGCTTTCATATAAGTAGCAGTGTATCATAACCATATAAAATTAGCATATAAATTTCTTATTAAGAATTGAATAAGACGTAAAATCAAGATTAAAAGGAGCTAACACCCAGAAGTTAGTCATTTAAAATGTCTGAGGAAGTAAATAAACAAATAAATGATGCCTCGGGAGCCTCTAGAAGGACTTCCTTGGAAACGCAGAACTGCCTCCAGCCTGTAATAGATAAGCGCAGAAAACCTGTCCTCCTGCAAAGTGCACTCCATCTAGGAAAGAAGACAAGCTAGAAATCGCTTCAGAGAATTTAGCTGCAGTATGCTTCTTATGCGAATCTTGGCCTTTCTCCAACAACTCACAAACCTTTCTTTTGTGACTGTATCATGCACTTTATTGTTAAATGTGGACCTCTTTTACAAAGCTGCAATAGAAACTTAAATTTGAATTACATTCCTAATATAAATTTAGATATATCTATATGTGTATAGTGTGAATGATACATAATTGTTGACATGTTATATGCAATATACACAAATATACATGCTAATTTATACTCACAAGTAGTAATTTATGATATATTATCAGTATTCATTCATTATGTGATATAAAATACAGTGCATATGCTATGGACTATCATATGATATATCTTTATGTATACTTTCATATTTTATATATTCATACACATTATAATAAGTGAGAAGTAAAATGCTGAAAATAAGAAACTAATGACCTTAAAATTAGCACAATTTTAATGGGTATTTTTACTCACTGATATTTACATCCAGTGACAATATTTTCCAGCAAAACTTCAAAATCTAGTGCAAAAATTAAAACTAATGAAGAAAATCAAAAGAGATAGTTCTGAATAAGAAGTGTGGAGTTCATGGCAACAAATTTTTCCAAGCTTCCTTAGCGGCCCTAATCTTTGTAACTTCTGTTATTCACAGTCACACAATTCAAACCCTTACATATTTGCTTCATAGACTTTGTACGTAATTGTTTTGTGACGTATCAAAGTCAAGAACCTCTGCAGATAGAAAAATGATAGTCTAGGCTTTGCATAATAAAACCCATATCTTAGGACAGTGAGACAAACTGGCACCCATTCATGTTGTAATAAACAATCTCACTGTCTAAACCAGGCAATTCGACAAGGCATGTTTGACTTCATTGAAGGCTGAGGCGTAGGAAATGATATTATCATGCTTTGCAGCTAGTTCAATTAAGTAGGTCTTATGGAAAATAAGTCAATGAGGCATTGTATTATTCAACTCCCTTCTTTGGGGCAAAGTCTCCTTTTATTATCTACAATGCAGCACACTGTCAGAAGCAGACACTTTATCTTGGTAATATACCTAATTGTGTCATGAATTATCATCACCTTGTTTGAATTTGGTATTAAGAATTTTAGAGAAAAATTCTGTCTTTCACATGAAAATGAGACAAACTGTGAAACACCTTAATTTTTTTCAAGACTTCCAACCATCTCCTTATTAAACCATTAAGCCAACTGAGTGAATAAATGGATGGAGTGTGTGTGTGTGTGTGTGTGTGTGTGTGTGTGTGTGTGTGTGTGTGTTAAAGTAGATTTTTTTTTCTTTGATCTCAAAGTTACTACATTTGATTTTTTTTCTAGGAAAATGTTAGTGCTGAATTGAAATTGTAAAAATAGTGTGAGTCATGACCAGATTTAGGTAAACTAAAGAACCTATGATTACATTTTCACACATTCTTCCGAGGAGACATCTGTCATCTAATTCAAGGGAAGATCATGCAGTCTTATAAATACTACGACAAGATGATAATGCTAACCAAAACTTTAACAAGCTTGAAAATTGGTATAATCAATGCTCACATTAAGGTTTTTATCTGTTCAAGAGCCATTCACAATCTTATATGCACACATTTATTAATTTATTCAATGAAGATCTATTCAGTTAATTATGTTAGAGGCACACTGCTGAGCATTAAGAAAACAGCATTAAACAGGATGCACGTGTTCTGTATCCTCCTGGAGCCTAAATTCACAAACCTGCTGGTGTTCAAAGAGTTTTCTCAGCAGTAGAACTAATTTGCTGAATTCACTAATTTACGGAGTTGCCACAAATATACATAAATTTATTTCACATTCAGCAAACTGAATGCCTTATCAAAGCTGTTAAGTCTTTGTCTTAAAGTTTGGTATCAGTCCTATTAAAACAATTTTAAAATGAATTGTTTTTAATTCATTTTGTCAGTTTGTTGAGTTTTGCCATTTGACAGCCTAGTCATTCAGTGAACTGGATTTGAAACACCAAGTGTCATTGCTTTTACGGAATGCTGTTTCTACCTACACCTGCTGAGGTTCAAGCCCCTGAACCTGACAGTGCATCTGAAGAAATCTCACCTCAAAGCTGCAAGCAGCTCTTACAAGAAGAGCTTGGAACACTCTGTAGATGATACTGAGTTTAACTTAGCACTCATTTCACACATAGCTGTGTACTTAGATCTTTTGACTCAAAATCTAGTTCTTCTGACAAGTACCTCTGCCCTGCTTTTCATGCTCACCTACCCAGGACTGCATTTTATTCTTGTATTCAACTGATTTTGTATGGATTCATCTCGCTGCTAATTTCTAAGAGAAGGTAACAGGAAGGAAGCAGATATCCTTCTAAAGAACCTCATGTTCAACCCGTGTGATAGAGAACATCTAAGCTGAAATCTGACATTACTGGATGCCAAGCTCCTGAGGATTCCCAGCACAAGCCACATGTGAAAGCTCTGTCGGTACCTTGTAACCTCAGCACATTCTGACAAATCAGGTGGAGTTTACAAAACAATAGTGTCTACTGACTCTGCACAAAGTTGTAAGGATAAAGTTGGTGCCAGACAGCATATCAGGCATTGAGGTTTTATTTGCCCAGCAAACATTTTAGAAACATAAATCAAGCTGGCATGGACCTAGAAGCTTCATCTCCACTAACTAGTTTTCATAGTGCTAAAAGGTGCTGTGGTGCTATTGGAGGAGAAAAGCCATCATCAGCCATTTGCAGCTATGGCCACCGAGGCACAACAATGACATTGGGAGACATGCACACTGACGCAATAATAGCACAAACATATGAAAGTCAGAATCTACTTTCTGATTGGATTTAAGTTCCACTCCATGAGATGAAATTCAGAGCCGGCCTTTTCCGGCTCCCTCTCCTCAGCTGCCCAAGGACCTAGCTGGGGGCATCTCCATGGATACCTGGGAACCCATCTAGAGTCAAGTCTCTTGACAACCCTAATATGGCTTCCTTAATTAAGATATATGCTTCCCTGCAAAATGCAACACACACGGGACACAGAACCACACAGACCCGGGATTCGAACTCGGGACCTCGCGCACCACACTGCCGTGCACTTAACAGTCTGAGCTATCGCCCAACTCGCTAAGCTGAGGAGAAGGAGCCGGAAAAGGCCAGATCCTATAACCATACTCATGAATATCTTGCCTATCACCATAGAACCTTCACCTGGCGATGGATGGAGATAGAGACAGAGGCCGACATTGGAGAACCGGACTGAGCTCCCAAGGTCCTGATGAGGAGCAGAAAGAGGGAGAACATGAGAAAGAAAGTCAGTACCATGAGGGGTGCGTTCACCCACTGAGACGGTGGGACAGAACTAACGGGAGATCACCAAGACCACTTGGAATGGGACTGATGGAACATGCAACCAAACCGGACTCTCTGAATGTGGCTGATGGTGTGGCTGACGGTGGAGGCTGACTGAGAAGCCAAGGACAATGGCGATGGGCTTGGACTCTATGGCACGGATGGGCTCTGTGTGAGCCTTGTCAGTTTGGTTGAGCACCTTCCTGGACCTGGGGGGAGTTGGGAGAAACTTGGACTTAACATAGGGTAGAGAACTTTGTTGGCTCTTTGGCCTGGAGAGGGAGGGAGTGGGGGTATGGGTGAAAAGGGGGGAGGGAAGGGGAAAGAGGAGGGGAGGAGATGGAAATTTTAAAAATATTAAATTTTAAAAAAATGAAAAAAATAGAAATTCAGAGCCGGATCCATTACTGTGCTAAAAACCCATGACTAGTCAGGTCATAGGAGCTAGGGAACACCTACTACGAAATGGACATATTAAACAAATCCTAATGACTTATCATGCCAATAGACCAATGTGTTTTCCTGAGATGTATCATCTGAGAAGCTTCTATTTACAGTACACAGTGATTACTACAGCAGTTCACTTCTGGCCACAGTGCACATCATATGAGACTGCAGAATGCTCAGCAATAAAGGGAACATGCATGTATTCTGCACACACCCTGAACCTCAGAGATCATTGTAGAAAGGGGACTGGAAACAACAGAGGAGACAGCAGTGGTAGATGAACACAATGAAACATCACTTTCTGAATAAAGCAAGGCAGCTGCACATATGAACTCACACTAGTTCCAACAGCATTATGAAACTTGTGCAACTTTAAGACAGATCAGCTCCCACTATGGACAGGGAAATTCGACACAAAATTTCACCCTAAGCCATGGAGCTATGAGCAACTGCTAGCTGCTAGGAGAAAAAGAAAGTTTTCTCTAAGGGCAAAGATCTGGTAAGTAAAACACTTTCTTATGGAAAACAATGCATTTCAAGAATACTTGGGTAACACAAATTGATCCAGAAAGATTTTAAAACATATGGACACACTCATAAGTACACACTCACACACACACACACACACACACAAGAAAAGAAAATGAGCTTATCAGTTTGAGGGTTGGAGGAATTAGAGGGATATGAGACAGGCTGGAAGCATGAAAAGGAAGGGGAAAGTGATATAGCTCTATTTAATTAAAGGTCTATAATAGGTCAGGTGGTAGTGGCACACGTCTTTAATCCCAGCACTCGGGAGGCAGAAACAGGCTCTCTGTGAGTTTGAGGCCAACCTGGTCTACATAGAGCTAGTTCCTGGACAGGCTCCAAAGCTCCAGAGAAACTCTGTCTCAAAAAATGGGAAAACGGTCCATAATAAATAAAGGAATAAAAATTAAAATAATGAAATGAAAGGAAAAGTTGCTGCTTTAAATTTTCAAATCTATTAGATAAAGTACCGTATGGCCTCTGGGAATTTTTTGTTTGTTACTGACTCATTTTCTTCAGCCTTATACTGGAGCTGTAATGATGATAACCCCGTGAAGCAGCGATGATGATGAAAGGAGATAATACAGCTTAAGCATTCAGAATCTGCTTCTCAGTTCTAAAACCTCACGTACATCAGGAAAGAGAGAATGAAGAGGTGTTGACAAGAGTCGATGACGAAGCATGGTGAAGCCCATCTGGGAAAGCTGCTATGGTTAGGGTAACTGGGTCAAAGTCCCATGGGGAACAAAGGGAGAGAAGCAGGAATCAGATAACATAGATCTACTAGACCCCGAATTTTGTCATTTAGACTCTGAAGAGTTACTCAAGAATTATTAAGCAGGAAAAGACAGATCGTTAATGATGTGGATGATTGGATTTTTGTGTAGTTACGGGCAGATGGAGAAATGCAGACAAAGCATGCAATCCATGGAAGAAACTTTTTCCTGATTCATGTTCATTGCTCAGAACTTTACCTGTACAGTTTCAGATGTCTATATGACAGCCTGTTAATCCTTGGTGAGCCATTCTCCACAAATACGGGAGGTTACATTTCCAATGTGACATTTCAAAACGCAGTGTAGTGAAACTCAGCTTTGCAGGATACATATAATTACTAATTCCAGAATGATGTGTGGAAATGCACAGGGGTGAAACAGCACACTTTCCAGTAGATGCATGGCAAGTTTGCTTTTTCGCCATATTAAAATGATGTGTTTCCACTTCCTGACAAGCATTATCATCCTCTGTCTAATATAATAACCACAATCAACACATAAGGCAGAGCCAAGTATTATCCTCATCTTACAGAAGAGGAAGCAACTGCCAGTGGTATAGTTATTGCATCAACTTGAGCCGGAAAACCACATAGTCTGACTTTCTTTTCCAAAAATAATTCTATCAAAAGGGATCAGAATATTAATTATACATAACTTTCTTAAACTTAATGGTAAGGGAGATCAAGCATGAAAACTGTCATAGTGATTAAATACCAATCAAAAGGGTGTGAATTAAGCAAGTGCTAATGGGTAAAGGGTCTGTGGTACCTTTCAATAAAGTAAGGAAAGGAAGCAATGGCATACCTACTCTTTTCATTTTTGTGACAAAATACCTGACAACTGCAAGAAAGGATTTCTGGCTCCTAGATTGAGGGTGCAATGCACTATGATAAAGAAGACAGATCAGCAAGAGAGCAAGGCAACTGGTCACATTACACCTGCATTCGAAAAGCATTTATATGAATGTTGGTATGCAAGTTGCTTTCTTCTTTTTTTTCAGTCCAGAATCACTTTTTATGTAATAGTATATCCAGCCCTCAGTTAGCCCATATAGAAATTCCCTCACAGATATGCCCACAGGTTTATCTCCAGGGTTATTCTAGATGCTGCTGTTAATTACCATTATAAACCATCATAAGACCAAGAAGATAACAATACAGAATGACCCCCTAGACCATTTTTGTATGCTGTGTAAAGAGATAAAGAAGAAGTGTTAGAAAAAGAGTAATTTGAACAGATATAATGGCTATGATGCCCTCCACTGTGAAGGTTTTAAGAGTAAGGTTTATCAGCCAAGCAGTTCAGGTGTTTGCCTTTAATCCCAGCAATTAGGATGCAGAGGCCAGTTCTAGGCCAGTCTGGTCTACAAGAGTTAATTCCAAGACAGGCTCCAAGGCTACAGGAAAAAAAAAACTGTCTTTCTTGACAAAAAAGCGGATGAGAGAGAGAGAGAGGAGAGAGAGAGAGAGAGAGAGAGAGAGAGAGAGGGAGGGATGGAGGGAGGGAGGGAGGGAGAGATTATATGGTTATCCTTTTGGAAAAGGGTTATCTTGTGGAGGCCGTTTGAAGTAGTAATGGGTTCAGAAGACTGAGAAAATCTAAACAACATCATCAATCATGGAGCGACGGTTTAGCTGTTCACTATAGAGAAGCTTTTGCTACTGTTGAATGTCACATAGATAATATTTTTTGTATTTATGAAAATAAAGTTTCCCTTTGTTCATTGTTCTAAAGGCTGGAGTATTTTAATTTTTATTACTTTATAAATAATACCATTCAAAATTTTCCCCTTCCTCCTCTCCTCCCTTTTCCCTCCCACTCCTCCACACACCCTCCCTCCTCCAGTCCTGAGAGAAGGCAAGGTACCCTGCCCTGTGGGAAGTTCAAGGCCCTCCCCCCACATCCAGGCTTAGGAAGGTATGCATCCAAATAGAATAGTATCCCAAAATGCCAGTACATGCAGTAGAGACAAATCCCAGTGCCATTATCATTGGCTTCTCAGTCTGCCCCAGTTGTGAGCCACATTCAGAGGATCCAGTTTGATCCCGTGCTCCTCCAGTCCCAGTCCAGCTGGATTTGATGAACTCACATTAGCTCAGGCACACTGTCTCAGTGGGTAGACCAACCCATCGCGGTCCTGACTTCCTTGTTCATATTCTCCCTCCTTCCACTCTTCAACTGGACCTTGGGAGCTCAGGCCAGTGCTCCAATGTGGGTCTCTGTCTCTATCTCCATCCATCACTGGATGAAGGTTCTATGGTGATATTCAAGATAGTCATTAGTCTGACTACAGGACAAGGCCAGTTCTGGCACTAAAGGCTGGAAGTTTAACATTGGGTGATTGCAGTGAGGTCCTTGCTAGTGGAGTCTCTGCACACTCAAGACAGCACATCTGATAATACAATAAGGAAACATAACATCCTAGCTCAGGTCTCTTCCATTCTTAGAAATTTACAGCCCCACCCTGTAGATGAACATGATAAAAGAGTCCCACACTATCTCAGAACTATGTATAATAAAGATTTCTTTATTTAGAGGTAGACTCATAGATCAATAGTCCTCTTCACAAGCAGGGAACAGGAACCGAATCCAGCAGCCAAAAGAGAGAGTAAGTAACTGCACAAGCTTTATGTCTACATTTATAGTAAAAGAGACCACGCCCAAGTGGGTTGGTATCTTAAAAGCTATTGGCTGAAGGAGTTCCCACAGCACCACTCAGGGCTTCTTGTAATGTTAGTCACCTCCCTAAGGTTCCATTTCCAATATAAGATATGATTACATTTTTGTCTACCTTCTTAATACCTCAAAATAGAGATTAAAATCAACACGAGTTTCAGAGGGGACTTTCAAAGCATACAGAGGCACTCAGAAAGATCATTGTGTAATATTAAAAATATTAACCAGAACTTCAATAGATGTGCCACTACTCAGATGTGACACTACACGTATTCCATGAATGAAAGGAACATTTGTGAAGAGGAAATATCTTGCAAGCTGTTATGGTAGGCAGCATGAAATCATTCCCCACTAAACAGAAATAAGAGAAACTACTTTAACTTCCTTAGAATTCAAATCAAAGTGAGAGAGTTGTTGTATTAAAATGAGTGATTAATAATATCAATGAATGAGCAGAATATTTTATCAGGGCCATGAAGTAAGTATGGCATGAACAGAAAAACAAAAAGAGAGAATCAACTTGGAGTTGTCTTTATGATCATACCAACGTCCATCTTGGTAACCAGCATGAACAAAAAGAGAATCGGGGAGAATTTATGATTTGAAAGATGGAGCTCAGTTAATAGGGTGATTGCCTAGCATGAATGAACCTAGTTTGTTCCCACCACCTTTAAAACCAGGCATGCAGAACTATAATCCCAATATTTTGGAGTTGGAGGTAATAGGATCAGATTTTAGGATCATTCTCAGCTACATAGTGAGTTTGAGAAAAGCCTGGTGTGTGCCTGTGAGTGCCTGTGTGTGTGTGTGTGTGTGTGTGTGTGTGTGTGTGTGTGTGTGAGAGAGAGAGAGAGAGAAAGAGAGAGAGAGAGAGAGGTTGACAACTTTGCTCACAATTTCACATTATTGTTTAGTCCTCTGGATTATTAAAATATGCCTTACTAATACATAAATTGGAAATACTATCAATCTTGTCTTGTTCTAAAGATATAGCCTCTGTGTCCCAAATCTCAGGCATTAAATAATTCATTAATAAAACATTTCAAACCCATCGTAATAAAGTCAGTTAAATTAGGAAAATCTCTGTTCAAATGAGAACAGCAGTTACTGTCCGTTTTATTTAAGAACTTAGCAATTTTTTTCCTCCAGAGTTCAAACATTTGGAAAACAAAACCAGCATGCTCTCCATAACAAATAGGATCCTCCTGGTGCCTTGTGTATTAAGAACTTTGATTAGTGCCATGTTTGGGAGTCTTAATTCAAAGCATCTCTAAATGCTTTGAGGCTCACAGATAGATTTCTACGATTATGTGGAGAACTGAAAATAAAAGATAAAGATGTGAAGTAAATAAAAAAGCCTCTGTGTATAAAAAACCTTGTGTAACAAGGGCCTTAGGAACAACTCATTGAAAATACAGGGGATGGCAGATAAATGGCCAGAGCCCAATACAAAGAGGAATAAAAAAAAAAAGTAGATAATAATCTCCATTGCTGTTAACTGCAACACACATTCTAGCTTTTTGGTATTAGAGTCATATGAAATTAATGTAATCAAAAAATTATTAAATCAACTGTATTTTCATTGTGCTTTCTTTATTAATTTGTGTATGCCATCATTGTATTGTATTTTAAAGAATAAGAGGTTGTAACCTCAGTTCTAGGGGATCTAACATCCTCTTCTGATCTCTGAAAGCACTTGGACACATGCACACATACCCAAGTTAAAACACATACACACACAAAGCCACCCATGTAAATAAGAACAGCTCCTTTAAAACAAAGAAAATATCTTTTTTATTTTATTATTTTTTATTTTTGTATTTTTCCATTCAAAAAATTTACACTTCCTCCCCTCCTCCCATTCCCCTCCCACTCCCCTACTCACCCTCCTCCCTCACCCTCCCTCCTTGAGAGAGGGCAGGGAACCCTGCCCTGTGGGAAGTCCAAGCCCCACCCCCTCCAGTCCTAGGAAGCTTTGCATCCAAATAGACAAATAGACTAGGGCCCCAAAAAGCCAATTACTGAAATTTTAATTAACAGATTTTTGATGCAAAAACAGGTTATTCTATCATTTCTTTTACTAATATAATAATTTTTCACTGGATGGTATAATTAGAATAGGAATATTTTTATACTAAAAATTTAAGGTATCATAATTCACATTTGCAGTTTGGGATTTTTGTCTCGTTGTTTTATTCTACAATGTTCTAAAGCTATGTCACCCTAAAGATAATGCTTTTACAAAGTTCTAGAAGTTGACAAGTCCTCTCCTTGAACAAACACGAATTCTTTATACTTTTCTGATATTTGGCTTATTTGCTTAGTGTTTATTGAATTATTTACCACAAAGTTTTTTGATTCTATAACTCACTGGCAACTGACAGGTAAATGTAGGGAACATCTAAATAATGTCTCTGAGTACAAAAAAAAAGACCAACATTGATTCAAGCTTGTTTTTCTAATTCTGGATGTTGGTTTTAAGAATTTTTTTTTAAATAAGAAATATACTTACTGAGACAGACCACTTCCTGTTGCCTGCATGATATAGAACTCTCAGCTACCTCTGCAGCATCATTCCTGTCTGCATGCTCTCATGCCCCACCATGATGATAAAAGATGGGACTTCTGAGACTGTAAACTACCACCTTAATTAAATGTTTTCCTTTTTAAGAGTTGCCATGGCCATGGTGTCTCTTCACAACAATAGAAACCATAACTAACACAGAAGTTGGTACTAGAAGCAGGGTGTTGCTGTGATTGTCCCGGTCATGTTTTTATTTGGAAGAATTTGGACCTTGGGACTTTGAGTTAGGAGAGTAGTGGAATTCTTTAAACCCTGCTTAATGGGCCATCCCAGAAGCAGCATGGGAGACAGTGTTGCTAAGAGTGATTTGAGCTGGGAGGGGTGTTGGCTCAAGAGATTTCAGATGAGAAGAATTTTGGTATGTTGCCTAGAAATCACTCTTATGTTATATTGGTGAAGAATTTGATCTACTTTTTGCCCTTGTCCAAAAAGCTTTCCTGAGGTTAAATGAAGAGTCCTTGACAGAGGACATCTCAGATCAATCACCAGATGGTGTGCTTAGAATAGGAATATTTTTATACTATAAATTTAAGGTATCATAATTTACATTTGCAGTTTGGAATTTTTGTCATTGTTCTATTATACGATGCTCTAATATGCTCTGGTCTATACTAATATAGACTCTGTTGTTTGATTGTGAGTCTTAAATCCAAGGAAGACATATAATAAAAAGTAGCAAGCTGAGCAAGGAAAATTATATGAGAAGAAAATAAGCACTGGAAGTAGCAAGGAGCTAAGTCCTGCATTCAAGGCGATAAACAGATTAAGAAATGGAGTAAAGGGAGTGGTAATCTTAGTACAAAATCCTACTCAGTAAGTTTCCAGTTGTGAAGAGAAATTAAAGAGAAGCTTTGAGCCAGATGTGGTGGTGTAGGCCTTTAATCCTAGCACATGAAAGGCAGAGTCTTGCAGATCCCTGAGTTGGAGGCCAGCCTAGTTTACAAAGGATGTTCAAGAACACCCAAGTTTAGGCAGGGAAGGAAAGCAGAAAACTAATAAAGATGTAATTGAACAAGGGGTCCATGTTCCAGCTGCAACAAACAGCAGAACTTGACAATTTTGGCTCCATGGTTTTAGTCTAAGGATAAAAGAAGAGGGGTTATGGGATTTGCCTCTGTGAACTAAAGAACATGGCTGAGGCAAGGCATGTGCCAGGGACATCCTGGAATGTAGGCCCAGAAAGGTCACTTTGCAAAGCTGTGAAGTTGAAGCATGGATTGCTTTGGAGACCCTAAAATGTTAGAGATGCCAGAGCCATGGGATGCCTGCTGAGGAAAGCTGCTAACAGGAAGTGGAATTAGCCCCACCAGAAGAAGTATGTTGCAGTCAACCAAGATGAAAGGAGTTGGAGATCTGAAGAACATTTTGACATCAGACACTAAGATGCAGAGTTCAGAGTTTGCTCAAATAGTTTCTAGTTTCTAGTCTTGCTTTGGTTCACTATTTCCTCACTATGCTCCCTTCCCTATGTTTGAAATGTGTGCGTGTGTGTGTATATATATGTATGTATTGTATTTTGTTATATATAGCATGCCATAATATAATATATGGTATATTTTATATATATATATATATATGTGTGTGTGTGTGTGTGTGTGTATACCTATACCATGTCATTATATGTTGGAAGTATGTGATTTTCTTTTTTTATTTTGATTTTTACAAATGATTACAGTTAAGTAATTTTCATTAGTCTCAGAAGAAACTTTGAACTTTGAAACAAGTTTGAGACTGTTATAGGCTATGGGAGACTTTTAAAGTTGGACTGAATGCATTTTTGCATTATGATATGGCTATAAGCCTTTGGGCACTAGGGAGTGAAATGTGGTGATTTGAAAGAAAATATCCCGAAAGGAAGTACAACTATTAGGAGGTGTGACCTTGTTGGAGGAAATATACCACTGTGGAGGTGGGCTTTGAGGTCTCATATATGCTCAAGTCATGCCCATTGAGACAGACACTTCCCATTTTCTCCAAGATGTAGAACCAGCACCCCTCCCCCCACCAGACTACTACTCCAGTACCATGTCTGCCTGCATGCCACCATGTCCCACCATGGTGACTTGACCATGGTAACTCTTATAAAGGAAAACATTTAATCGAGATGTGTGGCTTGCAGTTTCAAAGCTTTAGTCCATTATCACCATGGTGGGACATCATCATTAGTGTGAGGTTTTCAAAAAATTGTAGATATCACAGCCACTTGTGTCTAATTTTCACATGAAGACCCACTTGTCAGTAGACACAGGAAAATATGAAAAACAACAAAAGGAACGGGAAGAAGAATCTCAGAAACACTTTTTCCATATCATCACATGAGGCCATTGCTGTGCTATAATGAACAAGTCCCTCAGTAGACACCAAGTAGAGGCCAGTGACATAAACCACCCATGTTCTAGTTCTCCAGAGTTCTAGTCACAAAATCCTGTATTCTCTATAAACTTCCTCATCTTAGATACTTTGTCACAGTGATAGAAAATCCACTAAGACAAATGATGTCTATGAATTTGCTCATTTAGTGTTTCAAAGAAATGCACTAGCCCACTAAAACTAAGAAGGGAATTATATAGTTTCTCATTTATGAAGTCCAGACTATCTTTATGAAATCCTGACTTTAAAAAAAATCAATGAATATAATACTTAAAAGCCATGAATTCACCCACATGAAACTTCATAGAAGCCAGATTGAAAAAAAAAAAGCTTCCAATTGTGAGCGATTCGGGAATAGATAATAATTAATCAATCCATCCAACAGTATGAATGAAAGAGTTGTTCCATGGATGTGTGATGCTTGTTCAGCTCTTCAATCCCTTTTTAAAAACACCACAGAGTCCATCCTTGAATAAAACAAAGCCCCCAGAAATGAGAGGACTACTATCTTAAAATGATTCCAGCCCTGACTTGGACCACTGCTGCGAGGGCTATAGCAGGAGGCTTTGTTCTAGTATGCCACTCATTGTTGCCTATCATTAACTGTACGTTACAGCCTTGCTCTCAAGGAAAAGACACAGTGGGACTTTAGTGTATAAGTAACTAATGTTCAGTCCCTGAAGGTGCTTCCAGATGCTGCTAAAAGCCACCAGCAGCCTTTTAACTGATGACGGTATGGTAGTAGATAGAGAAACATTTAGTAAATACAGGATTGGTATCTTCTAGATCATTTGAAGTCTAAATATGTCCTTTCATAATATTAATATTTCCAAATTTTAGTGCATTTTAAATTTCGCCATCAAATTAATAAATGGTTTTTAAAATTCTGTTTGTGTTCTCAGGAAATCTATTGAAAGCAAAACAACGTTGAACCAGCTAACTACAGAATGAATGAAACTTGAGAAATAGTGAGTGGCCCTGTGAAATCACTGAGAATATTAACAAAAGGCAGATAGTCTGCTCGACAGAAAACATATTTATGAAACCCATCAGTACAGACAGTGAATTTAGGCCAATAAAACTTTAAAACCATAAATCTTACATGATTCTTACTGAGTATATCTTTCTAATAAAGGAAAAATACTGTAAAGAAAAATTCCAGATGTCTGGCTAAAAAATTTCTGGGGATTTGTTCAGAAAGGGGGAGAAGGCCCTGAAATGTTTGGAATGAGTATGTGAACAAAGAACTCATTAGGAATAGAGATCAATGGAGACTCTTCGTTCCATCTGTAAGCCAACAGTAGGACAGATTTCTAACTCTAATTTCTTAATTACATCTTCTGCTTTTAAGGATTTCGGGGGTTAGGGGTTAGAGAGATGGTTCAGAGAGGTTAAGATTGTTTACTGATCTTCAGGGAATATTAATTTGGTTACCAGTACCCAGTTCAGGAAGCTTACAAACACCTTTTACTCCAGATACAATGTAAACTGCACTCTTCTGAACTCCAGAGGAAAACAAACTGATACAGACAAAAAAGGGAAAGAGAGGGCAGAGAAAGAGAGAGAGAAACTAAAAATAAATCTAAATAGAAAAATTATTATGGTTAAATCAAATCTATTCCAATTTATTGCATCTTGCATCTCAAATTTTGATGTAAATGCTTCTGTAGAGGTACTTTTTGCCATATAAGAGAACATATTCAGAGGTATTGAGTACAAATATATGGACTGATTGAAAAGGGCAGATTGCTTTGCCCACTAAGCAAGATATCTTTGTGCTTCTTTTATGGTAAGTGCTTATAAAGCACTTGTAAAAAGTCTTTACCTAAACTAGGTTCCCAAAGATTTTATCTTCTACTACCTAGCAAACTCTTAATAGAACTAATATTCAAATATAGTATATAACTCAACTTAAGCGATTTATTTATTATGAAGCAAGGATTGATACTTATTAATATGTCTCCTGTTTATTTACAAATCTGTAGCAGTGAATTACTACTTGAATTACCTCATTGTTGACCCTTTTTAAAATTTAGCTTTGATCATACGTCTCAAGATATATTTCTGGTTTTCATTTTAATCTATTGATATGTATATGTTTATTCTTATGCTGATTTTATGATTTTAATTGGTGTAGCATTCTAGTAAGTTTGGAATCTAGAGATTTCCAAACCATAGAATAAGCATAATAAGCTTTTTTTGAATTAAAAGTGAGTGGAAGAATTGATTAAATAATTATAATAATGGCTTCATGAAATTTTGGCATTTAATTTCTATCTATAAAAATATGCTTCTGCTTATCCAGTATCCTACTAAAAATGTATTACTATTTATGACCCTGTACAACAGTCCCTCCTTAGAATATCATTTACTACGTGTCCTTCCCATGGCATGTATTATATACAGTACCTTGGACTTTTTAAACAATGTGTAGAATATTTATCTGTCTAAATTGTGGATTCACCAGTAGTAGTTTAAATGCACATTTTAATCTCTTGTCTCTTGTATTTTGAAATAGTAGAAGCCCAATAAGTGTTAATAACATGGAAAGTAATCTGTTAATAACCAATAAGAACTCTTAGGAAACAGTGCATCAGTTTTTACTGTTAATGAGATTTCCTGTAAATAACAATATAATTGCTCAACAAAGAAGACCAGAACAAGAACTGATAACTTAGGAAACACCACTGAAACAACAGAATGTGACTCTAGGAAGACCTGAAACTTATGTGTTCCTGTCAAGCTGCAGGTGAGGAGCTGAACTCATCCAAGTTTTGACATCTGCTTTGCTTCTTATCTGGTTATAATGGTCCTCATTATTTTTCCTTCCATGTCTATATGTTCTCAGGATAGAATGTTGCTAATTGCCTGACATATGCCTAGTGAAAGCACCTAAGTGTCCAAGTCTCTGCATGTTGACTAAATAGTCTCAGTTTACCGTTGCACAGTAATGTAGTTGTACGTCCTGTGATTCCAAATGAGGTGCAACAGGAAAGTCAGCTGTCATAATATGAGTGAAAGCAGTAAAATGGGTCAGTAAAGCAAGACTACTGCATTGGTGGGTGCAAACATCAGACAGTTTTCTCAGAGGGGAGAAGACGGATGCATCTGTGGAGTAAGCATAGCGCGTAGCTCCAAAGAGGAACTCAAATGTGGAGTGGTTTAAAAAGAAACCAGAATTTCCAGCAGGAAATGAACTAGCTTGTGAGAGGTGGCTCCTATGATATCTTCATATTCATATCCATTAAATTTAATGTCTCTTTCTTAGTATGTGTTTCTAGTATATTTGTAACAGGAGGACTCGCTTTTCATCCCAGCCGCCAGGATAGCTTAACTGCAAAATAACCACACAGATATTGTATTAATTAAATCACTGGTTGGCCCATTAGCTCTAGTTTCTTATTGTCTAATTCTTACATCTTAATTTAACCCCTTTCTACTAATCTGTATATTGCCACATAGTAGTGGCTTACCAACAAAGATTTTAACTGGTGTCTGTCTCAGGCAGAGGATCCATAGCTTCTCCCTCTGACTCTGCCTCCTTTCTCCCAGCATGCCATTTAGTTTTCCATGCCTACCTAAGTTCTGCCCTATCAACAGGCCCAAAGCAGTTTCTTTATTAACCAAAGAAAGCAACACAAAGACAGAAGCACCTCCTACACCAGCATATTGAGTAGTTTTTGAGAATTTTAAATACATATCATGTAAGTAAATTTATGTAACGTCATTTGTGAATTGATGCATGCTTTTCAACTAGACCAGAAGGCATGAGTTTATAAAAATATGGCCAAAGAAAGAAAGAAGCAAAGAGTAGATGCCAGTTGGGCACTGGAAACCTCTTAATAACAAAGAACTGAAAGAAGTTTTCAGATCCTGGAAGTGCTAATTATCATATTCTGTTCCTAGGTGATAGTGGGTATGGGGATCTGCTTAGTAACAAACGAATGGAGGATTCTAAGACTGATGTCATGTTATACACACTGTGTCGGTTTCGTAGAACTGCTGAGCAAAAGAACTGAGCAGTTTAAAATTATATAAATTTATTTAACATTGTTCTTTCTTTTTCTTCCCTATGAGAATTCCAAGGGATACTTAATCCTAGTCTGCTGTTTGAAGGCATACCTAGTGCTCTTTGGTTTGTAGGTGTGTGTAGATGAACATGGGATGTAATCACTCATATTCGGTTTCTAGCCATAATTAAAGGACATCGAGCCTATAAATTTGGGATCCTTGAGAAGATAATAAGAAGGTGAACTCCCAAAAAAAGATATAGTAATCCTCCTGGATATTGGAAGTAGACACGATCGCCAGGCAAAATTGGGAACTTGAGGGTTGGGCAAGACTGGGCCAAGGGAAGATGGGGAGAGAAAAGTGTGAAGGGGAGAACGGGGGGAGCTCGGAGGAATGGGGTGCTTGGGATATAGGAAGGGTGGATATGGGAGCAGGGAAGCATATATCTTAATTTAAGGAGCTACCTGAGGGTTGTCAAGAGACTTGACCCTAGAGGGGTTCCCAGGTTTCCAGGGAGATGCCCCCAGTTAGTTCCTTGGGCAGCTGAGGAGAGGGAGCCTGAAAAGGCCAGTTCCTATAGCCATACTGATGAATTTCTTGCATATCACCATAGAACCTCCACCTGACGATAGATGAAGAAAATGAAAGAGCCCCACATTGGAGCACCGGACTGAGCTCCCAAGGTCCTGTTGAGGAGCAGAAGGAGAGAGAACATTAGAAAGAAAGTCAGGACCGTGAGGGAACCTCCAGCTGGCGACAGATGGGGAAGGTGACTGAGCCCCACATTGGAGCACTGGACTGAGCTCCCAAGGTCCTGATGAGGAGCAGAAGGAGCGAGAACTTGAGGGAGAAAGTCAGGAACGAGAGGGGTGCGTTCACTCATGGAGACGGTGAGACAGAACTAATGGGAGATCACCAACTCCAGTTGGAATGGGACTGATGGATCATGCGACCAAACCTGTCTCTCTGAATGTGGCCAACAGCGGGGGCTGACTGAGAAGCAAAGGACAATGGCTCTGGGCTCTGATTCTTCTGCGTGGACGGGCTCTGTGGGAGCCTTCTCACCTTGATCCATCACCTTCCTGGACCTGGGGGGAGTTGGGAAGACATTGGTCTTAGCATAGAGTGGGGAACCCTGATGGCTCCTTGGCCTTGAGAAGGAGGGAGGGGAGGTATGGGTGGAGGGGAGGGGAGGGAAGGGGGAGAAGGAGGGGAGGGAAGGGGGAGGAGGAGGGGAGGGAGGGGGGAGGAGGAGGGGAGGGAGGGGGGAGGAGGAGGGAAGGAGATGGAAATTTTTAAATATAAAAAAAAATAAACCATAAAAAAAAAAGATTTTATGTCAAGGGAACAAAGTGGAGAGTGGTAAAGAAGACACCCCGTATGTTCACTGGACTTTGTGTGCACACGTATGATCATGTATTCTTGTGTGTTTACATATATGCATGACCAACACAAGATGGGGAGAGAAAGTGAGAGAGAATGAGACAGAGACAGTGAGAGATTGACAGAGACACAGAGAGAGACAAAGATATAGAAAGAGAGAGAGATTGAGAGAAACAGAGAGAGACACACACACAAAGAGAAAGAGAGGAAGAGAAAGAGATACCATCCAACAATACTGTGATCATCTCATCATCTACTTAGTAAAGGAAACCACCAGACTTCATTTTCTTTCTCTAAAAATCAACTGTTTTGTGCATTGATGTAGACAGTTCAGAAGCATATTTCTTGTTCATTTCAAGAAGAAAATTACTTAGGGTTCCTAAGTTTGATTGGAGCTAGCCTTACCCAAGAGTGAGTAAGACATGAACATCCACTGTCCCTATGAGTGACACATAGGAAACAAATTAAAGATTTCTTCTTTAAAACATTGAAGTCAGAATATGGAAGAAGAGAAGGAAGAGAAGAAACATGGTGATTGAGAAAAGAAATAGAGAGGAAAGTCCAAGGAGGAGAGAAAAGAGAAAAGATCTGGGGCTGTCTTGAAACTACAGGACACAAAAATTTCAGGGTATTTTGTTTTGTTCAGTCATTCCTCACTCTTTCTACCCAAACAGAACTTATGTTAACCTTTTGTCTCTGGCAACTGAGACAGCTCTACAGTATCAGTGCTTTTACTTATTAGCAAGGCATCAGTGACTCTGATAGTTAAAACTTACCCAGATGACACCAAGCACATTGAATATATTTCCATTTAGCACTCGCCGAAACTTAATGCAGAAATAAGTGATAATGAGGTTTCCTTCTTAGTTCCATTTCCTTTAGGGCTGGCATCTTGCATATATAATGGGCTTTTCCCTCAGAGTAAACTTGAATAAAGAGCAGAAACTGATAGGTTGCCTTATTTGTAATCATCATAAATTTCAGCCAAGTGCTCAATAAATATATGTTAAATTAAATTAAATTATTTCTTGATGTCTTAGCAGATAGTGCATTATAGAGCTTATTGATCATAATAATTGCCCCATCTCCTATTAAGATTCATCCAGTGTAACATAAACAGTACACTCATCTTAAGATGTTTTACATAAATTGTGTTCCAAATGAGTATCTCGTTGAGGGATTTCCTCCGCCCTTGCTTCTGGCAGCCTGCTTTTCCTTAGCTTGAAATATTAGTCTCTAAAGACCAGTTTCCTCTGAGAAGATTATCAAGATTAACAGGCATTCTGTGCTTTCCAGTCTGAGGGAAAGCATTCCTCTGTTTCTCCAAGGAAATAAACTCTTACTCTTCCTGGTGCTAATCTATGTTATTTTGTTGTTTCTGAAGTGTTAGCTGTTATGGTGTTTAATTATTGGACTTGGTCTCTCCTACAACATTAAGAATATAAACATAAATATTTGTGAATATTTGTTTGATTTTTATTTTATTTATTTATTTATGTTTTTTTATATACTAAGGAACAACATTACCACAGAAATTGTAATAGAGAAATAATCTTTGACTCTATACCTTTCTATTCTGTTGAGACATTAAGGTCCTATAGCCCCTACGCTATGTCATAAGCATAAACTTGAGCAACCATTAATTAACATCAACATCTATTTTCTTTTTGTTACTTTTATTTTTATTATATTTTAATTGAAATGGGATTACATCTTAGATCACTTTCCCCCTCCCTCACCTCCACCTAGTCCTTCACATACACCCTCTCTCCAAACCCCTCTCCATTCTCAAGTTGATAGTTTCTTTATCTTTGATTGATATTATCATATTTGTGTATACATGGTTTCAGGGCTGACCTCTCTGTACTGGACAAACAGTCAGGGGACGCATGCTCAGAAGAGACTGTTTCGTCCTCTTCCTGCTGTCATTAGTTGCCTGTAGCTATTGATTTAGAGGTGAGACCCCACGAAATTATCCTCCTTCCAAGTAAGCATGTTTATTGACATTGCAGTTGTTTCTGTCTTGTTTATAAAAACCATTTTAGGGAACTATTTCCCAATAGACTTCCTAGTATCCTGGATCTCACAATTCTTTCAGCTCCTTCTTCTACAATGTTTCCTGGGCCAGAGATGCAGAAGTTTTGACACAGATGTTTCTATTGGAGCAGGCTCCCTACTACTGGATCTCTGCATCAGGTCCAGTTACAGCTTTCTGTGATGGTCTCCACTTGTTGTGACAAGAATCTTCTTTGATGAAGGGTGGTAGCTTCACTTGTTTGTAGGAATAGAGATGAGATTTAGAATGTAGTAAAGAATTATACCGGTACACATAAAGGATATAGTAGATTCATTCCTAATGTTTATGACCACACTAGCTTTAGGAAGCTGGTTTTCACTGTCTTCTGCCTTTGGCCTTGTGGAAACATAATTAGAAAACGGGAAGAAAAAAATCTTTTGTTTTGTTTTGTTTTGTTGGGTTGTTTTGGGTTTTTTTTTTTTTGGTTTGATTTTTTTTAGTTTTGGGTTTTTTTTTTTTTTTTGCCACAAACACATTTTTTGGTAATATCAATTCTTTAGCCTAAGTCTAATTGTGTCTATTGTATTTTTGATATTTTGGGGAGAAATAATTTTCTCACACAGTTGTATTGATAAAGATAAATACGCTGCTGCAACCCAGAACCCAAGTGGCAGTAACTTCGGTGCGATGAAATAACTTCTTCCACACATGCCTAACAGTCTTTGTGAAATGAGTCTCGAGCTCACTTGGTAGCTCAGCAGTGTCAGGGTAACAGGCACATCCTTCATTGTCAATGTCTTCCTTCTTAACAGGACAGCTTCATCCCTATTGCTCCAAGTGACTCTCTCTCACATGTCACTCAGAATAAAGAGAAAATAGTGGATGGAGTACAGGCTACACTTCCTCAGCTCAAATCCCATAGGGCAGGATGTGGCTACAATGTTCTACAAGATAATCTAGAAAATATTGCCTAACTCTCGTCTTCTGTGAACCAGAGGCTCCATTTTAATAGGACAAAGTAGAGAAAGTCATCAAAGACAGCGAAGTGTCTCAGTGCTCACGTTAAGCTATTCTTTATTTGCTCTCCCACAAAAATCACTGGTGCAAAGCTTTATATATTCTCTGAAAATATAAAATATTCTACCTGCATTGGAAGTTTATCCTTAGTTATACAACAGGTCATTAGATGTTAAGAACCTTAATTCAAGTTAAGACACTGCCACTAAATTTCCTCTAATCACTAACAAATAGTTTCTATAAGTCTAGCTTCATCTAGCGGTTTTCTTAATCAGCTGCCCAGGAGTACCCAGAAGGTGGGGATTTTAAGTTTTTTTTTTTCTCATTAGTTGAATAGTGCGTTAAGTAATCCTCATCCTTGGAATCCAGAGTTATAACAGACACCTGCAATGTAACGTGCATGTAAATCTCATCTAGATTTGCTTCCATAAATTGCTAACATCTGCCTCTCTAGGAAAGCAGACATGGTATAATGTGCGATAACAGTATAATTACAACACAATCGGGTCAGCTCATTTCAGTATTGTCCTTAGTATCAACGAAATCTCCTTACTTTTTAACATAACAAATGACAAGAATAGAGGAAAGGAAATTAGTATATGATGTAATTGGCTCTTTTTTCATGTCCTTACACAAAGGTGATATCAGAGAGGGACCACTTGTTCAGAAGATATTAGAGTCTGCTCTAGGGAGAGAACACGAAATAATTATCAGCAGCCGAGAGCAAAGAAAGGCAGGAAGTGTTTAATGTTCATAGGCTATCCCAAACAACAATGAAAAATTGTGATGTTAGAACTGGTTTTGCATAGTAAATGTGTTTTATGGTACAGATGCATTGCTTTGAAATGAAGGTATAAGGTACATCAACCTTAAGTGCCCTATTCATCACACACAAAGCTTCCGTAGTCGGGTGCCATTAATTCTATGGCTTTGTATTGCAAAGTCAGACCACGGGATACATATTAGTTTACAAGAAAATATTGGAAATGGTTGGAGGTGTTTGCAGACGGGTACTGGAGATAGAATAGTGATGCATGGCACATTTACTGCACATACAGAATTTAGATAAGTGGTAGGAGTGTCCTGACTCAATCTTACAGGCTCAGCCCACCAGTCTGTAGGTAAGGTTTATGCACTGGCTCAGCACGTTCACATTATGTACGAGGAAAGCAATGTGCACCAAACAATTAATTGAAAGCCTTGAAGGGCATAAGTATTCCATTAGCAGTCTCTAAACAAGAAGGCCTCTCTCACCATGGTAACCAGGAAGAGCTGCCAGAGTCTTAACAGCCGAGGTTTCTGTTGTTGCTCCAGGGAAACCAGCGGATGCCTTAATTTCCTCTGCTTCTAGACAGGTTTTCAAAAGGTTAAGGCACTTTTTTGAGGGTCATGTTTAAGGTTCACTTTTTTGTATCAAGAATGAAATCAAATAAAGCAGTCCTAACTGAAAACCCTTTGTGACACATTAGAACTTACTAAACTGGGGCGGCTCCTTCATTCCCAAACCCATATGCACGGCATGAGAAGAAAACACTATGGAGCTCAGAACAATAATAATGGGTTGGAATACATAGGCACACTGGGACTCTTGGAGCCCATAGTAGAATTTATATGTAGGTATATTATTGCTTTCTATGAAAAAAAGGTGTCTAAGATTTGAATAACCTTAGTGATTCTCAGGAAAATACATTGTGACTGAAATGTTAAAATGATCAGTTTCAGCCTGAAACAAATAACACAGATGCCCATTAGAGAAACATTGGATCATGAGAAGGACGAAGTACATGGTGATAAATGACTCTGACTCCTTCTCACGTGATACAATTACAAACGAACTTTCTCAAAAATGACCTTTTACAAATCATCCTTGCTGGAATTGTTGTTTATGCTCAACCCTAGTTCACCAACGTCTTGTGCTTATCTTCTGTAATTGATACTTTAAGTAGCTATTATGATACATCAGGGGTCAATACTGATACTAAAAAAAACACTCTAAATTCCCCCATCCCCAAAGTACCATAACCTTTGGAAAACATGTCTAGATGCAGAGAAAATTAAGAAATGTGTTGATGATAGTTAATTATGCACACCTATTTAATGGGGCAAGGTAGGTGATTAAGAGACTTACTTTCACCCACGTGGATCCGCTGAAGGCCAAACAGAGCAAACAAGCAGGAGAAGGTGAGTTTGCTCTCTCCTTTATCTGTGATGTCAGGATATCCCTACTGTCAAATATTGAAGGCCCTATCATTGGGCCTTCAGAGCTTCAACCTCAGCTACACTCCACTTCGTTTACCAGGTCCTAAATGGTACACCATTGATTCCACGGTTCTCAGGCCTTTAGATCAGGCTAACTCATACCACCCATTTGTCTGACTCTCCAGTAGCAGATGGCAGATCATGAATCTTTACAGATTCCATAACGATTGGAACCAATCACAACACAAATGTCTGCATATGTTTATAGGATGACACGAAGGTCAAAGGAATATCACACTGAATCCACTGAGTCCCTTATAGGGCTTTGAAGAGGGTGAAATTTTTCCACTAGGGATGAGTCATCAAAGACTTTCCTTTGTAATTTAATTACAATAACTGAGTTTATAGGCTCAAGATTTGACTGTGCAATGATTATAGACATGCTATATCATGCTTTCCATAGAACACTTGAAGGGAAGGCTAAGGTGTTTGGGGGACACACTGATAAAAATGAACTGGAAGCAGTATAGTGACATACACATAACTGGGTATATACCATATTATAAAATTCTCATCAATTTGCAGCAAAGTTTTAGAAGAGAATGTTCAAAACTACCTAAACAAACTATCCTTTTTTTCATTTTATATGGAGATAAAAAAGGTTATATTCTTTCTAGAATGTACTTTCCTTTGAATGTAATGGATTTTAGAAAGAGATTTAGTTAACGTCCCTTTAATTATCAGATCATTTAATTACCATTCAATCTCAACATTTTACTATAGTCTAAGTTTGAAATGTACATCAATAAGGTACTAAAACAGTCAACCATGTGGTGAAGAGTCAACATAAAGCAACAGAGAACAGTATCATTTAAATAGTAAATGTGAAGTGAGGAAAATTGGTAGAAATAAAACAAGAAATTAAGCCGGGCGGTGGTGGCGCACGCCTTTAATCCCAGCACTCGGGAGGCAGAGGCAGGCAGATCTCTGTGAGTTCGAGACCAGCCTGGTCTACAAGAGCTAGTTCCAGGACAGGCTCTAGAAACTACAGGGAAACCCTGTCTCGAAAAAACCAAAAAACCAAAAAAAAAAAAAAAAAAACCCAAGAAATTAAAATCATTCATTCATTAACATTACAAAACATTTTATGCACACATGTGTTGTGAATCTAATCAACAAGGACTTTAGTATAGCAAGAACTGTGAGAGAAAGGTATGAAAGTACCGAGGCCAGCAAGGGTAGCACACACAGATGGCAGACAACAGTACCCTCTGGGTTACAGACGAGCATTGGCTTTAGCTAATGACGTTTACATTGACTAAGCCTCAATCTGTAAAGAGGGTCTATAAAATGTAATTCCTAATATTAAACTGAGTATCTAGTAAGCAGAACCCAGAAAACCACCTGAATCATCTTGAAGCCTAGAAACAAAATTTGTGAGTAAGTGCACATGGCCAGAGACTGAGAGTTCATGAAAAGGCTTTAAAGACAGGTGGACCTGGAGTGCTGGAAAATGAGCCAAGGGACATCACTCCCCTTGGGTGTAATGATTACAGTGACAGAACTAAATACAATTAAGGAGGGTGACAAAAACGAAAAGAATACAAGTTCTCCCAATAAAATTAAGATTTACATTCAAGAGAAAATACTTTTTTTTAATTACTGAAGATCAGTAATATAGAACATGGGTGTTTCGTGGAAAATGACCCCAGCGGACATAGTTTCTACATGTGTGTTTCCAGTGCCCATAAACATAATCAAACAATAAATTGAACAAAAAAATCAAGAGGCTTTAACTGTGTTTGTCTCCAATTCTGTTTGCATGACATTCAAATAAATACCTCAGCTTTGTAATGGAAAGCTTTCAAATCATATGTGGCGAAGTTGGCCACTCTGGGGTTTCTTTGATCTCAGGAATGACAACCCAAAGCCCAAAGTCATAGGTTTGCTCATTCCTTAGTTTAACAAACTTTTCTTATCCAACATCTTCCTCTGCAACTACAATAACTTTATGTAAGAAAAAATAATATATTTGAGGAAGTAAGTTTTCTCTTATATGTAGAAACTAATGCTGTGGAATGTTTGTACACTGCGTGGAAGGGTATCGCTGTGATTGGTATAATAAAAACTGAATGGCCAATACCTAGGAAGAGGTTAGACAGAACTTTCTGGGACAGAAAGGACTCTGGGAAGAAGAAGGGTGGAGTGGACAGACAGACAGAGAGGACAACAGGAAGTGAAAGTTAAAGAGAGGTACTGCCACATGACAGAACATAGAGTAATATAAATAGGTTAAGTTATAAAAGCTAGTTAGGAACAAGCCTAATCCATAGGCTGAGCTTTCAAAATTAATAAGAGTCTCTGTGTTGTTATTTGAGGCTGGCAGTGAAAAGAAAGTCCGTCTACAAACTAGATTTAAAATTATAGATGTATATATATTGAGAGAAAGGTGTGCATCTGTGTGTCATTTGTGTGTGCACGTGTATGTATGGGTGAATGTGAAGATCATGAAACCAGAAAACAAAGATCAGGAGAGAGAAGAAAGAGGTGGATCTTAGGGGAGCTTAGAAGTGAAGTAATGGGGTACATGTGGTAGGAAAGCTAACAGGTAGAAAGAAAAGAGAACCATCTGGGGGTGGAGCAGAAGGCACCATAGAGGACTCTGGGGACAAATGAACAAAATATGACACAGCTTCAGAGTTGCCAAGGTGAAGCCCATTATTTTGTATGATAACCTGAAAATTAATTAAACAAAAAGTCCTTGTATGTATTTATTTCCGCAGTCCTCGGAACTGTAAGTGACGACTGCTGTGACATTCACTGTTATCCTCTGACTTGACCTTGGTCACTGCAGTGTGGAAATCCAGGGTCTGTTTCTGAGGGTCTCCACCCTGCAGCATCCCTGACTGAAGCAGCGCATAACTGTGCAGCTGCACTCACTCACCTACCTTACCGCTGTGCCTTGGAGAAGCCGCTTCTACCTTCTGCAGACAGTGTCAGCAATAACTGGGCCCTCCGACTCTGTTAGGAGGTCACAGCTGGGCAATTTTATTATTATTGAAGGTGGTGATCAAATGCTCAGCAGTGAACATCACCCTTGACAGAGGTTGTTTGAGAAACCAGAACTTCATTTTATGGCTCCTCTTTTAACACTGCACGCATTTATGAAATCATCCTTAGAAAGTTCAGTGTAGTCTTGATGGAAAGCCTCTTCATTGTTGCATGAAGTGTACTAGTGGAAGGAGCTGGAAAGATCCTTAAATCAAAAATACTGAACCCCATTGCAGTGTTTTTGTTTGTTTTAAAAGGAAAAATATGTTTTCTAAGAATTACCCCTTATGTCAAGCCAACTGTCAGAGAGCCATCCTTGCTGCAGTTGCGGTATGCTGAGAGAATCTGCTGCAAGCAACAATCCCAGCTGTCACTTGAGCAGCTCTGTGCATGGCTGAGTGTGCAAAGCCCTGTGTTATTAGGGTGCTGTAAGGTGACATGGCATACCGCATAAGTGCTGTGCTTTGCTAGGGGCATGTTATAGGTGTCCCTGTCACATCTGTGTGACAGTCCACAGGTTGAGAATGCAGGTTGGGGTATTTGGAAATGTTTATTCTAAACAGATGTGCCTCCTTTAGAGATAGTGCTCTGGCATTCTGTGAAGTCAGAGTGTCCTTAATTTGTGAGCGCAGAACCCCCAGTATACACTATAGACTCATAAGAATTTCCATCGAAAATGTTCCCCGGTTCTCATTTTATTGGATAGATCATCTATGTGTGACTTTTGACAGCTATTTGTTGGATATAATATGCTTATGATCAGGAATTGTACATATTATTTCCTGTGTTTCCTTCAAACCGTCCTGCAGTAGACATTTTTATGGCATGTGCTATTGTTTGTGATGTGAACAATGTAAAATTCTGCAGTGCTGGAATTGTAAGCTAGACTAACGTGCTCACTCTACTTTAAAGGGAAAGAAAACAAGTGAGTAATTTAGTATTGTTTTTTAGTTTGTGTTTGTTTGCTTGCTTGCTTGTTTAGATCTTAAATCAGACTGTTGCTTCCTGCCCTACCCCCCAAACTTCATTACCTTTTCTCCGACTCCCTATTTCTCTGGATCGCTGAAATCTCTGAAGAATATCTGAGAGGAAGTGAGCACCCTTCTTTTGCACATTTGCATTATGATGTTGTTGTTATTGTTATTTTATAATCAGAGAAAATGTATAGAGGAGATGCTAACCCTCTTCTCTTATACATTAAGTCACTGTAAATTGGGGAAAACAGCACAACAGAGAATTTCACCATGTAAAATTTACACACGTATGCATATTTCTGTTTTCTGTTACATTCTAAGAAGAGCTATAAAGAGGAAGATTCATGAAGCACATTTTAGAACCATACAGACTTCCATGTCACCATTTTAAAATAAGATTTTTTTAATCTACAAATTACATTGCAGGTTTAAAGCTAAGTAACAAATACTGAAGCTGTCACCTTGGTGGGAAAGGACTTCTTATATGAAAATATAAAAAACTTGAGAAGTTGCTCTATGAACTTAACACAGGGTCCTGGATTAACAACCTAGGGATATAGAAGTCAGGAGCCCATGACTGAAAAACTAATCCCAGAGCAGTCAGATAAACAGAAGTGGGCCATTTAAGTATGTGAACCATGCTGTCCACTTTAAAACAAATACAGTAATTTGGAAGGGCATCTGAGGGCTCTTTATTTTCACTGTAGCTGAATCCTGAGCTGGCAAGAAGGGCTTCCCGTGACAAGGCTTGCCTTCCAGGACAGATGCTAAATCTCTCCTTGATCTAGCTGAACTCTGACAAGTGCAAGGTATGGCATAACCATTGACTTCAAATTGGCAGGTTGTCACCTGGAGAAAGAAAGGAGGCTCCTAAGAGCCAGGAAGCTAACAAACTTACAAGGTTTAGGAAGTTAATAAACTTATTAAGCCCAGAAAGTTTTACGATTCACAAGGCTTTTCACCAGGCAACAAGTGCTAAGTAATTGTCAGAGAGACTCTTTCTGGGAGGGGGGCTGCTTTTGTCAATCAGCACCCATACTGGCTTTTGAATATGGAGGTTCCTTAGAGTCACTCAGAGTTCCACGAGTAACCCAAATAAGCTCATTGGTTCACTAACTTGAGTTAGTAAGTGGCACCATTTCATTGGTCTGTGTTCAGTACCTTATCTTAGGTAAATTGTTGCCTAACAATATCTTCCCAGAAAAAGTCACACACACATACAAAATAATAAGTTCAAGGACCGTGCTGAAAGCACATTCAAATTTAAACTCACGATGCCCATTAAGAATTCTGCTAGAATTCAATGAATGTGCATCCATCATTCAGAATGTGCAGTCTACCAAGTGTGAGGAGCAAAAGATCACACATCAAGGCATGCAGACTGCATTCTTTCTATAATAAAATGTTTTTTTTGCTTGTAATGAGCTATGTAAGTGCATAGGTGAATATGTAGTCACCTTATCTTATTTTCTGACTTCATAAAAAATACTGTAAGTTCCACTTTGTAAAGTTAGCTCCCAAAGAAAGTCATTGTTTTCCTCCAATTTCTTTTTAAAGAAGTAAACACAGCAGGATAACAGCAGTAGCAAAACTTCCATTTTATGAGCATTTTGAAGGAGTAATTAACACTGAGAAAAACAGTAGGCTAGAAGATCTTTGAGCCTCATATTCTAGCAGAAACAATTGGGTAGTCATCCACAGAAAAGAGTACTTCCATGGTAGCCTTGAGATTCAAGCAGGAGGAGGTTAGAATCCATGAGTAGGGAGGGTTACTTCTCTTGGTCACAGCTACTAATTCTGGTGCTGCCTGTGAATGTAGTAAGACTCCTATGACCTAGAAGCAGGTACATCAGTCTGGGATCTAGCAAAGAAGCTCTTTTCCTTCTAGAACCAGTTTGTGAAAACCTATAAGGGGTATGAATCTTCTTCACATGCTCAGTCATGAAATGAAGCTAATTCATCAGTGAGAGACTGGTGTACCTGACACCTCCAAAATAGAATTCCAACAACTAAACTTTAAAAATGAAGACTTAGTAATTGATAGAGATATAATTCAAGGCAATGATCTTTCTGATGTGCCATGAGCTAAAATGTAACCTGAATAGAAAAAAAAAAAAAAAAAAAAATAGGCAAATAAGCAAAACCATTAGCAGGAAGGAAATTTTATTTAGAAATAGAAATCATAGATCAGACCTAAACAAAAAAATTGGAGAGGTGAATGGAGAAAAACATGATTTTTTTTCTTTCTCATGGTTTATTTTTTTTATATATTTAAAAATTTACATCTCCTTCCCTCCTCCTCCCCCACCCTCCGCTCCTCCTCCCCCTTCCCGCCCCTCCTCCTCCCCCTTCCCTCCCTCCCCTCCACCCATACCTCCCCTCCCTCCCTCTCAAGGCCAAGGAGCCATCAGGGTTCCCCACTCTATGCTAAGTCCAAGGTCCTCCCAACTCCCCCCAGGATGATTTTCTTAATGGTAGATATAGAATAAGGATGCCCATTCTTACCATTTCTATGCATTTTAATAATTAAAATCCTAAACAGATCTATTAGACAGAAAAGGGAATTAAAATGCAACTTCCTTGGCATATCTCACAGAGACTTCCTGTTTTTCTGGCTCCTATAATCTTCTCCATGTTTGGAGCTGTTTTCCAAGCCTTAGTTGTAGGGGTTGAGCACCCCTTGGTCAGTTCACTAAATTTTGACAAGATGTGGGTTTCTGTAATGTTTTCCATCTGTTCCAAAAAGAAGCTTCTTTGATGAAGAGTGAGAGCTATACTTACTGTGGGTGTGAGGATAAGTATTTAAAGGCAGTTAAAAGCTGTACTAGTTTAGGTTAGTGGCAGTAGTAAGTCCCTGTGCAGGGTTAATGATTTCACCAATCACGGGAAGTTGGCTAATTTTATGGTAACAGGCATTAATTCCCTCCTACTGAGAAAGCTTTAAGCCCTAATATATGCCATTTGGTTGTCTCCATAGGCACCATTATTGCAACACCAGGAATGTCTTGCCGTGCTTCTCACTGTGTTGGTTAGTATAATTTGCAGTTAGGAAGGACTATTGATTTTTGTTCTCTCTTGGTAACCTGCATAACACCTTTCAATACTATGAGAGTTAGTCCTCAGGAAGGAGCTTTTCAGGTCATATATAATTCTATTTCTCAAGTGTTGTGTCTGAGTGTGACAATAGTGGCTTTCCTTATAGTTCCAGGAGGCAACCAAGGGTAACAGCAATGGTCTATATTTTAATTTTGGGAGTTTCTTTGACTCATGTAATCAACAATTCCATGAGAAGATTCCCATACCAGACCCTGGAGATATTATTAGATATTCTGTTTGGTGGGGGCAGGACATTACCACTCAAATAGTCATAACCTCATTGAATATACATACATACTAGTGTGTGTTGTCATATATGTGTATGACAGGGAGGCTGCACCCATGAAATCTACATATGGTTATCTAAACAAAACCAGCATAAAGTTAACAGCAGTTGGCATGCCTTGGATGGGGTAAAAAAAATCACAAGACCAATGTTAAAACCTACAGGAAATTAACACTGCCAAGAAAGGCAGAATCAGTTTCTTCAGGAACAAAGATCCTGATAGGTTATCCAATCTGAAGTGGTCAGCTCTAAACAACCATATACATGAACAAGACTAAATGTATTCATCAGGATATATAAGTCACAAATTTGAAACAGAGTAACAGGGTCACAAAGGAAGTTACAGGGGTATAGGAAGAAGAGGAAATAATGCAAATATAGTACCCAGGGAAGAAATTGTGTGTGTGGTGTGTGTGTGTGTGTGTGTGTGGTGTGTGTATGTATGTGTGTGTCTCTGTGGTGTGTGTCTGTGTGGTCTGTTTTGTAGCAAAATGACTAGAACTTGAGGGACTTCTGTTAAGCAAAAGGAAACTAGACACTTGGAAGAAAAATACCGCAGTTTCTCCTCTTATAAGCCAAACTAACACTGATGACCTCAAAACATAAAAATACCAATTGTTTAAGCCTAGGAAGAGAAATGAGAGGGACTGAGGCTAAGAAGCTGATGAAACAAAAACACAGAACGGAAGAAATGCTAACGCTTTCCCGGACAAGAGGACGACTGTGGTTCGCAATAAGCTGTGACACATGGGCCGTAAATAACATATGTCCATATGTTCCATAACATGGAAGCATGATCATTTAAATTTTCAAATAAAAGAAAGAAGGAAATGGAAGTGCCAATTATTCTGACTTAATCAGTATACATTGTACTAAAATAATGTGCTCTTCCCCAGAATTATGTACAATTGATTGCGGTAATTAAAGAAAAATCAAACTTCAAAATGCAAAAACTAAAAAAGCAAGTACTTTAGAAAGGAAGATTTAAATTCTTCTCTATTTCTATATAACATGATTGTGTTGGTAAAACTTTATTTTCAACTTGTCTGTATTTAGAATTACTTGGACTGAAACA
The DNA here is from genome assembly GCF_903992535.2 of Arvicola amphibius. Taxonomy (NCBI): domain Eukaryota; kingdom Metazoa; phylum Chordata; class Mammalia; order Rodentia; family Cricetidae; genus Arvicola; species Arvicola amphibius. Next base: position 159,433,670 of record NC_052051.1, read on the forward strand.
ATCAAAATCTTTGTTTCCAAGATTTCATTAATTTGGGTTTTTCTCTCTATACGAGCTAATTCACATGACTTGAGTTACCAGAATACAGAATAAGGCATAATATACTAAAATGTATTTATTAAAATAAGTTATGTATTTGGCTATACAAATTATCTTGTCCAAGAAGAAAAAGATAGCATCATTGAATCACATTAAATTTAATCTATCTTGGCAGTCACATACAAAATATCAGAGCACTTCATTTTATTTACCACTTCTGGTGTTGTGTTCTTTTGCTTTTAATAACTAGCTTCTTGCTCAATAAATGTTACAGAGAGTTCTCATTAAATCTTTAGACAAACTTCGCAGAAACAAATAAACTAACCATCCTCACTGGGATATCAAAAATCAGATTCCTCTATAGTTCTAGGTTGTTATACTGTGCTAAATTCAATCACAGAACACAGCTATCTCACTCTGACAGTTTCTGTCACTGTAGTGCTTGTATAATTTCCATTCCATTTGCCCCATTCTCAGACACAAACTTGTCATGGGTCATGGACTAAGGCAAGGGTATAGTCACAGTTGATTCAGTATAGCTTTGCAAAGACGTATTTATAAAGAAGGGAGAACTGACTGATGAGTGTTGGCAAAGTCAGTAGGGAATTCACCACCAAGAAAAAGTATAAATGGAAAATTTCAGTATCTAGATAGATGACTAATGGCAGATAGATAGATAGATAGATAGATGATAGATAGATAGATAGATAGATAGATAGAGATTGAGAGATAGATTATAGGTAGATGGAACACAGAGAGACAATCAGAAAAAGAAGCAGAGAGAGTGTACCTCTTTGGACAGGGCCCTGGTGCTGCAACCTCACCCCTCCCACTGACAACTGCAAGACATCGGAATCATTTCAACCTGATTCAGTTTTTCCCTGGCCAAGTCTACCTAACTACCAAAATTCACACAGCTTTGAGGTGCCAGGGAAAGAAATTAAATGTGTGTTTTCTGATTTTAAATCACATCCTTTTCCAGCAGAGATCTCACACTTCTGCCAGCAGTGGGACTGTGTGAGATCCCTTCAGCCTGAGAGATATCCACGGCTAAAAAATCACATCTAACCATAACCTGTTTTGCACCTAGATTAAAAACAGAAGAAGGAGCCTGGCAGTGGTAGCACATGCCTTTAATCCCAGTACTCGGGAGGCATAGCCAGGCGCGGATCTCTGTGAGTGCTAGGCAAGCCTGGTCTACAATAGCTAGTTCCAGGAGTGGCTCCAAAGTTATAGAGAAAAACCCTATCACAAAAACAAAACAAAACAAAAAAAAAAACCCAAAGTCCGAGTGACTTGGATTCTTTAAGCACCTTAAAGAATGACTTCATCCATTCAGATTTTGTCTTACCTTTTCATTCACTGGGAAATTTGCCACACAGACTTTTTTCTTCTCATTGTCAAAGACATTTTTACCACACAATAGGAAAAATTGTCATTTATATAATACTGAAATTGTTAGTACTTACATCCAGTTGCCAGCAACTATCTGCTCCAGTACAAGTTGAGCTAATTTTTTAGAAGATAATTGGAAATATATTTTGTGACAATAAAAAACAAGTCATAAAGTTGTTTTGGATTGCTTGACTTTATATTTAAAACTGTTTGTGTGTTCTTAAAATTTGTTTAAATGTCCCAAGTTCTATAAATATATCTGAATCTGTTTTCAGATTTTATATCAAAATACCTGATTCTGGGTACATTTTGAAAATAAGAGACTATAGGGGGAAATTTTGAATAGAGATATGGTGTCACACACCTATAAACCCATCGCTTGATAAGTCTATAGCATGAGGATCCCAAGTTCAAAATCCCAGTATTGGCTGTATAGCCAGTTGTTTTCTCAAAAGAAAAAAGGGAGGAGTAGGAAAGGAAAGAAGGAAGGAAGGAAGGAAGGAAGGAAGGAAGGAAGGAAGGAAGGAAGGAAGGAAGGAAGGAGCAAAGGAAGGAGTGAGAGAGAGATGGAGGGAAGGAAGGATAGAGAAAAAGAAGAAAGAAAAGAAAGAAAATAAAAGAGAGAGGAGGAGTCTCTGGTGAGGGATAATCCTCCAGTTGCAATGCTATATAGAAGTTGACATAACAGGGCCCAGACAGGTAAACAGAAGAAATCACACTGTGAGACAAAAATCCAGCAAAGAACTCAGGACCAAACACTCTTTAATAACAACATACTGTAATAAAACCCAACTTTATCATCTCTGCACTGGGCAAAGCTTCCTGTGATCTAGCTTCTCCCACTGGGCTCCACATCTCAAAGGTTCCATGAGCTCTTAAAATTACCACACTGGAAATCAAGCTTCCAAAGCGTGATATGCCGTGGGATACATTTAAATTCTCTCTAAATTCTCTCTAAGTCACAGTAAAGGCTGTGAGCAATGAAGAGTTTGTGTGGGTGAAGGAATCATCGAATGTGTGTATGCCATCAGAGGTGCCAGGTCAGAGGAGGTGCCGTGTGACTATATTGTTGGTGATGAATAGAGATTCTCTGTTTAGATCTGTAAAAACCATGGGCATATCCAGAGGAAAGCCACTGCTTATGCAGAGACATAGTGGAACAAACTCAAAGGACCCAAACTTCAATAGTTAAAAAACAGAAAGTGGGCGAAGAGGAAGGTGGGGTGTCACAGAAATGTTTACTCTATTTGGAAGAAACTGGGAGACTAGAGTTCACCAGCAGAATTATCAACTTTGTTATTACATTCTCTGTGTTGATAAAATTTATCATCTGATAATTTTATACATGTATATAATGCGTTTTAACTCTCAACTCCCACCTTTTCACGCCTATCAGCCCTCCCTCCTTCACATGTTTGTGTCTTTTCATTTTGTTTTGTGACTCATTGAGATGAACCAGGGCTGTCTGAGTAACCGTGGATATGAAACTATTAATGTGTGTATGTGGGAGGTAGTATGTTCACGTGAGTGCAGTGTCATCAGAGTTCAGAGGAAGTGGGCAGATACCCTGGAGCTGGAGTTATAGGCAGTTGTGAGCTGCATAAAATGGATTCTGGGAACTGAGTCAGGTCCTCTGAAAGAGCAATATGCACTCTCAGTCAATGGCCATCTCTCTAGTCCCAGGTGAAAAACACATAGTCTTTTAGATAAACAGCAAGAATCTCATGTTATCATTTAATGTTAATTAACATTTCACAAATAATCATATTGGAACCTAAAATGATACAAGGGATTAGAATTGTGCATATTGTTTTATGCATACAATCATCGCTTAACCACATTATCTTTTTGCTGGCTATGCTTTTACCATTCAATGCATCACAAAAGAAGAAGGGAAATCTCACATTCAATACTGATGCATTTATGCTACTTACATCCACAGAGAGAGAGAGATGCAGACAGACAAAGCAGCTATTCAATATTTTTGCAGACAGAAAGGGAAACAAAGCTAAAATAAGAAAAGGAAAAATGATAATAACCAAAGCAAGTAATATGACACCATTTTACCTCACAATCAAATCCTAAATGGTCTTTTTCAGGAGTTACTTCTGCCAAATTTGGAAACCAATAACTTTTAACTCTTAATATTCTCTGGCACATTTAACAAGACCCACATATTTTCAAGAACAATTTTTCTCGAGAAGCCTTCTTAGCAACAGCATAGGACACATAGGACATGATGGAATCCTTCCCCATATGTGAGGTGCTTTTCTTTTCTTCAATCACTGTCAAACCCAGCATCCCTGGAGATCTTCATTAAAGGATGAGGCTTTTGGTGCAGAGTTCTGCTATCCAGGGCTAGGGTTTCTATACAGATGCTAGGGGATTTTGTTTTTTTGTTTTGTTTTGTGCCAGGGGTTTAGCATGTTTGAAGATCAAATGCATTTGCCAAATATGGTAAGGTTTTTCTTTTTTGTAAATTATTATTTTGGGGAGTTTGAAGCATTTGGTACTTTTCCATGATGTTCTGAAACCAGGGAGACTTCAGGTCAGACATCTGGGAAAACATGTTTCCTCTGACAAGGTTGAAGCATGTTTTCTATGAGCTGATTTCAATAATTTATAAACTGCTTATTCCAGGTCTCCTGAGCCAAGCTTCATGGTTCATCAAATATGTGGGTTTTTTTTTAACACTTCACATTTGAATAAAAAAAAAAAAAACAGCACTGCATTGGCTGGGTGGCCAAAAGGGACAGATTTGGAGTAGTGTCTCATCCCTGGTTCTCCTGAACCTGTTCCATGTAAGGAATCTTCATCAGGAGCAGGTGTCAGGTCCAGAGGAATCCATGATAATTATGCTTCATGGAATAATATTTAACTGAGTAACAGCATCTTTTCAACCTCAGATGAACCTGGGTGTAGGGATGGCACCTCACTGATGGCAGAAAGTTCCTAAAACCAAGACAGTGGACTGAAGTTCAACTACTGCTTTTTCAATAGTTGTTCCCACCTTTCTTGACTGTCCATGAAAACAGAACCTGACTCTTCCTGAGTCGGTAGACTATACAAAGAGAAAGGACTATGTTAATCGTATTGACACTTTCTTTTAAGAGCCTGGTGGAGCACTGAGGCTCTAAGAACTGCTAGCTAAACTAATATCGATGGAGAAGAGCCAAACCAACCTGAACATTTTAGGTTACCTTTCTAAATATGGCACATTGGGATAAATTATATTTGTCCCTGAAACTCTAATACTGAGTTAGCATTTTGCTGAACTTATTTTCTTCTGTATCAAAGTAAAAATCCCCTTCAGATAAAGGTAAAACCAGACCCCTCTTCTTAAACTTTCAGCTCAGTGGGACTGTATTAATGATCTGGAGTTTTGCACATAGACATTCAGTTAATCATACTGTTCCGTCTGTTTTCCAAGATCATTGTGCTGCAATTTGAATGTTGCTATTCAACAAGTTTAATTTAGCTGTATTATTAGGGAAAAGCTGAACTGTTGCTGCAGATTGTGAAAAGAGGCTTCTAAGCTAATATTTAGTACAGAGTGGTCAACCAAATGTACTCTCAGTGTTCGCTCCTCTGACACTGCAATGCTCTCTTACAAAGACAGCCTCTCTGGTATTCCACTGAGATTTTTTTTCTTCAACTGAGATTCTTCCTATTATAATTCATTGTATCCAATCATTTTATTCAACTGCAAAGTAATCAACAACTTGACTAAGACTTAATTTTCTTTCTTTTGTTCTGCTGTTGTTCTTCTTCTTTAAGAATTTCATAGATGGAATCCTTGGCTCTGTTCACCCCTTCCCTCCACTTCTCCCAGATCCATACTTCTTTTCCCTATCCACCCAAATTTGTGTGCTTTTTTATTTACCCATCAGTTCCACTTTGTGTTGCCCCTATGCTCTTGGGTGTGTGACCTTCACTAGAGTATGGTCATCCCAACACTGGCAACACTCAAAGAAACAGACTCTTCATCTCTCAGTGGCTGCTAAAGTCCAATAACTTCTCTCAGCTAGGGAATGTAACATATCCATCTTCCCTCTCCTTGCTGGGGTATGGTATAGCTTGTCCTGCACAGGGATTATATAGACCATATATTAACATTAGTTCCTATATGCAGTTACTCTGTTGTGGCCCAGAGGACAGTATTTTCCTTGCACTCATTAATTAGCTTCTAGTTCTTACAGACTTTGTGTTCCCTATCACACAATAATCCCTGAATCTTATTAGAAATAACGTAATAATAGTTCTCCCAATCAGGGGATAAGCACTCTCAATCTCTTTTTCTCTGCATCTTGGTTAGTTTGGTATCTCTGTACTAATCCTCATCTACTACAAATAGAGGTTTTTCTACTGAGGGGAAAGAGATGCAGTAATCTATGGTTTTAACAATAAGACATTAGGAGTTAGTTTAATACTATGTCCAGAATGATAGTTGTAGGTTTTCCCTAGAAGAGCAGGTATCTCTATAGGAGAACACAGAATCATTTGACATATGCCTAATAGTGACATAGCTAGATCCTGTGGTAGTCTGTTTTTTTTTTTTTTTTTTTTTTTTTTTTTTTTTTTTTTTTTTTTTGGAGGACCTACTACCCCACTTCTTTCCATAGTGGCCTCACTAGTTGGTATTTCTCGCAATAATGAATAAGAATTTCCCACAAAAGCATTTGTAATCATTTACCTTTCCAGTGTGACTGGAGTAAGATAACATCTCAAAAGTATCCTTAATTTGCATTTCTTTGATAGCTAAGAATCTTTAACATTTCTTAAAGTGTTGTAAGCTATTTGTATTTTACCTTTTTAGAAATCTCTGTTTAGTTCCACACCCTATTTTTAATTGGATTGTTTGGGATTTTTGGTTTTCAGTCTTTTTCTTTGAATAGTCTAGATACTAAAGCTTTGTCAGCCATATAGCTATTTTCCCCTGTTCTTTAGGATGCCTATTTACTCAAACAATGGTGTCCTTTGTTATACAGAAGACTTTTAGTTTCATGAGGTGTCACTTATTATTTTGGTCAATGCCTGTGTTGCCGGAGTCTTGTTCAGAAAATACCTTACTGTACCTATGATCACAAGTGTATTCCTTACTGTTTCTTCTCTCAGATTATGGTATCAAGGCTTTGTTGAAATCCTTGATCTGTCCTGAATTAAGTTTTATGCAGGGTGAGTAATGTTTTTAATTCTTCTCCAAGTAGATATCCAGACTGGCCAGCACCATTTGTTAAAAATACTGTTTTTTTTAAATAAAGAAAATAGACAAACACATAACAGCAAAATAAAATTATAATTTATCTCTTATGAACATGGCTGCAAAAGTCCCCACTAAAATGCTTTCAAACCAAACTCAAAAATATACCAAAAGAATTATCCACCAAGATCAAATTATCTGAGAGATGCAAGGATGTCTCAATATACATAAATCAGAAAATGCAATCCACCATATAAATACACTACAGGACAAAAACCATATGGTAATCTCATTAGATGCAGAAAGGGCCGTTGGAAAAAATCCAATATTCCTTCATTACAAAAGGCCTGTATAATCTAGTGATAAATGGTACATATCCCAATGTAATAAGAGCAATATAGCAACATCTTGTGAAATGGAGAAAAATGGAGAATTCATAAAGCTCTTTCACTAAAATCAGGCATAAGACAAGCATGGGTCTTCTATCCATTACTGCTCAATATATTACTTAAAATAAGAGCAAATGAGACAAATAGAGAAGACCAAAGAGCTCCAAATAGATAATGAATAGATCTAAGCATTCGTTTTTGCAGATAATGTGATTATATGTATGTAGGAACATAAAATCATCAGCAGAAATCCCCAACCACAGACACATGTAATAGAATACAAAATAAACACAAAAAGGTATCCTTCCCATGTACAAATGACAAATGCAGAGAATAAAATGACGGAAACAGTGTCATTCACAGCAATCTAAAACATATGTTGGAGTAAACTCAGCCAATGAAATGAAAAAATATACCATGAAAGCTTTAAGGCACTGAAGAAGAAAGTGAGGAAGATTCCAGAAGATAGAAAGATCCCCAGTGCTCATGTAAAAACAGGATTCATACTCTGAAAATGTGTTATCATACCAAAAGCAATTAGGGATTCAGCATAATCCCCATAAATATCCCAACACAGAATTTTACAAAATTTAAATAATAAACTTCAAATTCAGATGGAAACAAAAACAACTCAGAATAGCCAAAACCATATAACATAATAATAATAATAATAATGATGATGATGATGATGATAATGATGATGATAATTTTTGAATTTTTGTGGGTTTCCACATTCCAGATGTAAAATGACAGTAAAGAAATATAGTAATCTAAACAGCATGGTCCTGGCAAAAAAAAGAAAGAAAAAAACAGGCTCATTGATGGATGGAGTAGAACTGAAAACCCAGACATTAGTCCACACTCTTATTGCCAACTGTTTTTTACAAAGATGACAACCACATTGACTGATATTTTCAAGTTTTGAGACAAATTTAAATGGTTTCCAGAAGAAAAAAATTAAGCTACATCCGAAGAACACTAGAAATGGGGAAATTGATATGTTTTGAGATTTTTCACAACACACAGCAGTAAAACAGCAGTTTATCCTTGGCATGTGTCACAATTTAAGGCAACTCTGCCTTTTCTGTCTTTTTCTGTCTCTCCTCCCATGCATCTGTTGCTTTGCTGTGTGCACCTAGAAAGCCATAGGAAACATGTAAAGAGGCCTCACCTGATGGTCAAAGGAAGCCAACCTACAATGAATCTGCCCAGCAACTCCAAGGTCTTGTTTTCTTACTACTCCATAACTTTCTGTGGGGATGTTAACTCACTTTTACTTTCAGGTTGGAGGTTTAGCTTTACCTCAGGATATGTTGCTTTATGTTTTGTAGTTGCTTTTTATTTACTCTTTACAACTTTTGTGTGGGACCCAAAACCCAGCTTTTAAATAAATCATGCATGGAGTCTTATTCTTACCGATGAATGTCCAGCCTTAGCTTGGTTTATTTCTAGCCAGTTTTTCTTAACTTTAATTATCCCATCTATCTTTTGCATCTGGGCTTTTACCTTTTTCTGTTTCTGTGTATCTTTATTTCTTTCTTACTCCATTGCTGGTTGTGCAGCTGGGTGGCTGGCCCCTGATGTCCTCCTGTCCTCCTTCTCTGCTCCTTGATCTCTCCTCCCAGATTTATCCTCCTATTTATTCTTTTATGGCTTGCCAGCCCAACCTATCATTTCTCCTGTCATGCTATTTGCCCTTCAACTCTTTAATAGACCAATCAGAATTTTTAGACGGCAAAGTAACACAGCTTCACAGAGTTAAACAATTGCAACATTAAAAAATGCAACACATCTTTGGCATCATTAAAACAAATGTTCACAACATAATAAATGGTAACACATCTTAAAATAATATTCCAAAACAATCTTTATCTTTAAATGATGGAGTGAAAAACTGTTTAAAAAAATTAGTGATATTGACTGCTTAGATTTAGAAGGGAAAAACATCTGAAGGACAGACTAGTCTCTAAGGCAGTGGTTCTTACTTTGGGCACCAGGAAAGAATGGGTTCAAATTCAATGACTAATTGAATGCTACATAAATGGTAATGCATGCCCAAGGTGTGGCTATTCCTTCTGCCATCACACTGATGACAATCACATCCATTTGATTTGGAGGACACAAAATGTGTTCCATAGAATAGTATTAAGAAAACTTAGTACAGAAAGTTGTCTGCAACCATGTTTTAATTATACTGTGGAATCTCTTAGAATTTTTTCTAGGGAATATATTTAATAATATTTTTTCAATTAAATAATTGGTATTTAAAAAGATCAACTTTCTGATTCCACTGTAAATTCTCAGAAATATTCATGACACTAGGAATTTGAGGACAAGGAATGCATTGGGAAACTAGGTCCTCAAGGGGGCAGGGAATGAGAGTGAAAAATTTGTAGAGTTAGAATCTCATGTCCATTTTCTGAAATATCTTCTGCCTCTGTGTTAGCAAAAATTCTTGTTGCAATGACAAAATACACAGAGAAATGGTGTATGAGAGATAGGGTTCACTTTGGCTCACAGTTTGTGAGGTTTAAACCCACTGTGGCCGTGGCCAGGCAGATGTGGGAGAGCAGAGATGCCAACACTATAGCAGATAGAAGGCATACCAACCAGAGTTTTCCATTAGAACCTATTATCTTAGTTAGTTCTATTAACTCCTTATCTTCCCAGCACCGTCCTACATGATGGTAACTTCCCATACTGAGAGGTTATATTTTACTAATATCCGAAGGTTTTCAAGGCAACCAAATTAACACCCATATTAACGATCATGGCCAGGAGAGATTCTTAAATAGGTAAGTGTTTGCCACTTATGGGTGAGGGAAAGATGCCCCTTCTGACCCTTGCTACCTGCAACAGATCATGAGGAGTGGACTTTGAGTCCTAGCATCCATAGAACAAGACGGGCATCTAGTGCATGAATCTAACTCTAGTTCTGATGAATAGAGAGACAAAGGACGTTTGCTTTCTTGCTTCACATATAGCTGAGAAAAACACAAGCATTAAACTGAGGAGAGAAGATTGACAGAGCAAACCAGCTGACAACTACTCCAGGCTGCTGAGCAATAGGCACACCCTGAACATAAGCACAGATTAAGTAAACTCCTTTAAAAAGGTGATATACTAATTGTTTCCTAGGTAGATTATGCTTCTTCACAATACTTATGAGAATCCCAGAGCCAACATCCTGTTAGGATTGCTAGTTGTCATTTAAAACATATTCTAAATCAATATGTCATGTTATTAAGACTATTGGAGAAAGATAATTTTTGAAATGAAATAATCACATACTTCTAGAAATTTTGCGAAGTTCAAGAAACATCCCAATCTAAGAGGAAAACAGTAATGCAATATGGACATTTCATAACAGTTCCCTTCCAAAAATATCATGAAATATTCTCTGCTCTTCAGTTATAATGATAGCTGGAGGCAATCATACAACTTTATTTTGTAACTTTTTTTTTCCAGTATGGATGTTAAGAATTTCACATCTATTATTTAGCACTGCAATGTCAAATAAAGTTGGAGAGAAGTCTGGGAGAAAAAAAGGTAAATTCGCAAAAGACTGTAGTCACCAAAATGGTAGGTGACATGGGAAGCTGTCACACACTGCAGGAGGTAGAGAGTGAGTGGGGCAACACGGACTTCTGGTAAATCCCCTTATGCGTCTGTGTATATTTTTGTGTGGTAGTGAATATGCATGCCATGCCACGGGCGTGAGGGTCAGAGGACAACTTTCAGTAGTCAGCTCTCCATCCCTCCACTATGTGGGTTCTAGCAATTGAACTCAGGTTGCCCGGATTGGTGGCAAACATCTTTATTTATTTATTTATTTATTTATTTATTTATTTATTTATTTAACTTTTACTGATTCTTTGTGGATTTCACATCATGCATTTTGATCCCACTTATCACCCAGGCATATCGCATTCACCTTGCAACCTGCCCCCCTCAAACAAAATGAAATTTGAAAGAAAAAAAGCAAGACCCAAACAAAACAAATAAGCAAAGCAAAACAAAAAACTAACAAATAAGAGGAGAGAAAAATCTTGTCCTGGAAGCTGTAGTGTGAACTGTTGCGTGTGTGAGATTCCCCTCTGTAATGCTATGAATATGTTTTATTACCATTGGTTAATAAATAAGCTGTTCAGGCCAATGGTTAGCAGAGTAAAGTCAGATGGGTAATAAACATTCCCATTTACTCCATCACTCTCACAAGTATGCTTTGAAGCAAAACTCTAATATCTATATTACCTTCAAGACAGATGACTCTGAGAATACTAACAATATTGATATGAAGCCCAAACCTCATTAGTTCCTTAAGAACAATAAAATGTTATCAATACTTTTATTACTCATGGCAGAATAATTTTAGCTCATTCGTGACATGATAAATTCCTCCCGTGTTAAGAAAAAAATGCAAATGGTGACCTGCATATAGGATACTGCTCAGATGTATTAAATCAGTTTAAAAAGCAAGTACACGTGACCTTTGTGAATATCTGTAATGAAGAGCTCTCTGCAAGCCCTACCCTCGTTTCTAAAGGTAGTCATATTCTAACATTTTCTTACCAGGGTTCACACCCTAATCCGTGGAATATAATGTAAACATGAGTAGTTGCAGCAGGTGGAGATGTGACTCGAGCCCACCTCTAAAACCTGTCCTCCAACAACGATGGTTGTCATTCTGGCCAACCATATTACTTATATTGTGTGGGGAAAACATGCACACAGATGTAAAGATCTCCAAACAATGTCTGAAAGTCCTTCCCAGATATCTAGAACCCAGGTGTAGAAGAAAGACTTAAAGAAATGCTTCCTGTGGAGGTAACATGATTTTGAAATCTATTGATAAGATGCATTTTGTTTTCTATTTTTAAAAAATTGGAGAAGATTTTAAAGACCATTTCTGTAGGTGATGAAGACCCAGCCACAACATATGACCTGTCACACTTTGCAGTTAGAACAGCTAGTACTTTCTAGGCATCCCAGAAAATCTGGAGCACAGATATATCTCTAGAAATGGAAGCAATTACAATGTTTCATCCTGTATTTATCTCTGGGGATTAAAAAGAGAGACTATACCATAATGGCTCTCCATCTAGAAGAAATAGACTGAGTAATTTTATTTATTTATCTTTATTTTAACCATAAATCTGAACATTACTTTTTACAGTGTTAATTATATGGTCTAGTTATAACCAGGATATAAATACCCTGGGTTTTTTTTAACCAAGCCTGTGGAGTTTCCTGTCCAGACTGTTTATACTCTCAAAGACTTAGTGTTCTTCACCTTCTTTAAGCCTACTTCATTGTTTTACATAACATCCAATTAGGGAACCACTTGGGAACCACCATCAAAATGTTATTATAAGGAAAGAATGACTAAAGAAAATTAATAATGAGTGTCCAACATCCTTTTATAAGCAACTCTCCAGGTTTCTCCAAAATTAAACCCAAGTTGATAGATTGTGTGCTTACTATAACTGAGTTGGGGGAAAGATATTTTATAGGTTATATTGGGTATGTTTCTGTTAGCTGCCAGTTCCACTATACTATCCTACAGTCTGTGGGTCCAGCACTCTCAGACCAGAGCACATTCTACGAATCTCTTCTTCAAGACTCATATATATATGTGTGTGTATATATATACATATATACACATATATATGTATGTATCATATATATGTATATATGTATATGTATACGATAATTGAGACCTAAAACCTCATAGTTGCCTCTATATAATATATATGTTATGTTATTCTTCCTCTAGAAACTGTTTCAAAATTCTCTCTCTCTCCCTCTCTCTCTCCTCATCTCTCTCCCTCTCTCTCTCTCTCTCCTCCTCTCCTCTCTCTCTCTCTGAATGTGTGTGTGTGCATGTGTGCCTGTATGTCTACTTTATACTCTTCTTTAATTCATTTTTATTACTAATGTTCCCTTATTATCAGCACTCCCCATACTAGAGTTCAGGATTGCATACTGTATATTTGTTCTTTTCTTCAATTAAAAGTTGGTTTGAGCATTAAAAGAAAGCTCATAGCTGTCTCAGAAATCATAATGTAATCATGACAATCTGTAAAAGCATGCGGGTAGTCCATTGGTCTTATAGCACAATAGTACAATGATTCTGTATTGTCCAGTCCTTTATTACAATAAAGCTAACCATAAAGTCTAAAAAAGATAAAGAAAAGGTAACCAAAACCTGATGCTTGCCAAATACAGAACTTGATGGGTTCTACTCCCCAATATTGGTATCAATAAAATAATCCCAGTGAAGTACCCTGATGGATTAAAAATAATAATAAGCATACAAATTATAGAGTAAAAAAGAGCCAATGAGATGAAGCCATGAGTAAAAGCACTTGTCAAGTATACAACCTGAGTTAAATTTACCACCTCACATGGTAGAAGGAGAGAACCTGCTCCCCCATGTTAACCTCCACACATACATAATAGCACAACATGTGCCCATACATGTGCACAGTAAGTAAGTAATGAATAATGTAATTTTTAAAATGAAAGCAACATTGATAACAGAGATCTTTTTGAAATTGTTTACAGGTTCTTTTAATCCTATATTCTTGGACTAGACTAAGCTTCTGTCTAAATCCAATTGATTATTTTTCTCATTTGAGACAAAGCACAAAGACCACAGCATGAGCCAGCACATGAAAATCACTGCTTCTAAAAGACTTTAAGGAGTAAAAGGACAAGCTGCCCATGTAGTAAAATTCAGAAAATATCAAAGTATCATGTACCCTGATTAATCATCATATCTAGCAAAGTCAGAAATGTGTACACACTCGTTCTTAATTTCTACACTGACTCTTACTTCATGAATGTGGTATGGACAAGAGCAAATGTCTTTTAACATATGCAACATCTCAAAACACACACACAGCATGCCAAAAATTGCTAATTGACTTTATATTAAAAAATAATAGAAACAGGTGAAAAACAGGCTAGGCTCACTGGAAGTCCACATTTCACTCTGTGCAGGGCTGGACTATCCTAGGAACTCCCTGGTATCTCTTGGGGAAAAAATTACACAACCTCTTTCACAGAAAATATGAGCCAACTGTTAAAATTAGAATTCATCTCATTGAAATGTGGAAATAAATCACACAAAAAATTGTCTGACAGGATTAAAAACCTCTGAACTCTATCCTTCAATATCATCACAGATTTGAGTATTATTATCTGTAGCCTGCAGAATCTCCCAGAACATGGTTAGAAAATACAATATTAAAATTTAAGCCTTCTTTTTCAAATTAAAAAAAATACAGCAACAACTGATCAACAAAAATTCTCTGTTTAAGCTTACACAGTGAGCTAGATGCCTAACTGGGTGTGCTTTTTACCTGGAGCTTATTAATACTACTCAAACCTCCTTTTCCTTTTACCATGTTCAAACTGGACAGTCTGTCAAAACGGGCTGGTTTTCCAACAAGGACAGGAGAAGAAGCAAGGAGAGAGGAAGAAGGGAGGAGAAGCAAAGAGTAACCTGAGCACAACAGAAGACAGAACACTTTAGAACCACTGTTTTTCCATTTACTTGCAAGTACACTTGTGCCTCTGGTAGTTTTTTCCCTACTTCTCTAAGTCTGAGTGTGCAAGCAAGTGCAGTGTATACATGGAACCTATTTTCCCACATATAATTTGCATATTACACAAAAAATTTGAAAGGAGACATAATGATTATAAAGAAATTACACCAGTTACTCTTACAAAGAACTTATCTGAGACAAGCAGTACACAGAAATCGCAATGTGTATGTGTGGCCCCAGTGACTGAACAGTAGAAGCAGGAGACCCTAAGAGTAGAATGCCATCGTCAGTTTATTCAAAAAGTTTACAAAGGAAAACCCCGAGAGACTTAAAGTTGCTTAGATAAGGTGAAGATGGAAAGAGTATAGGATAGGAAAAAGGAGAAAGACTACAATATTCAGAAGCTATTGTGTTACCTGGGAAATGGGCCTTCGGACTTACTTGTGGGAGACTGACTATCTTGAATGTGTTAAGGTCAGAAGACCCACCCACTGTGCGTGGCATCATTCCCTGGTTTGGATCCTGCACTGTTAAGAGAAGAAACCAAGCTGAGCCTCCGTGTGCATCAACTACTCTTGTTACTGATGGTGAACATGGTATATCCTTGCTGCTTCAAATTCCTGCTGTTCCAGGCTCCTGCCACTTCAAGCTTCCTCACCTTGAGCTAAGGTCAAAATAACCTTTTCTCCTCCAAGTTGCCTTTGTTGTGGAACTTCAGCATAGCAACAACAAAGGAAACTAAGACAGCATATGCCTGAAATGCTGCCCTGAGGCCACCATTATCTTCATAGTTTCTAACATCACCCCATACTGCTGATATCATGGCTGTGAGGAGTTGTACTGGAACGTGCTTAAAGCAAACATGTAAAGGAAAATCTCAGAAAGCTAGTGTGACTGCAGCACACGGTTCGTGAAAGGAAAGACTCTTGGAAACCAAGGTTGCAAACAAAAATCTGGTGTAAACTGTGTAAGTATAGAAATAAAAAAATGTGTTTAAATTGCAGTTATCAAAGGGCACAGAATGGATGCATGCTGGAGCCAAGATTATTAGCTGTTTACAATCATAAAATGAGCAGAGCTATTTGGAGCAAATATCTTCAAAAGCAGGAACCTCCATCATAAAAAGACAGTAAGCTCATTGCTATGCCTGACAAATTAAACTTTGATGATATCATTGACAAATTAAACTTTGATGATATCATGGAGCATTAATGAAAAAAGTACATCTGTGGAATTTATTTTTAATCAAATAATTCACAGACTGGACCTGTTGAATACTAAGAAGGCAATTCTCGGACATGTCCTGCCCTGCCATTCTTGAAAAACCAGCAAACTGAAAAAAAAAAAATGAGTACAAATCACTAAACATCAATATAGTCAACTGTTTTGATCAGCAAAATGCCTACAGAAGGAATTTCCCACTGGATCTTCTATAAGAGCACTTCTACAAGTACTCTGAATAGCTGAGCCACATGTAACCTCGGGGAACACTTCTTATTTTCATCATGTCCCCAGGTTCTTCAAGCTCACTATCGTTTCACCCAGCACCCCCCTTCTCCACAATGACTCCCCGGAATCCCCTACCCATTGCCACAACCATCCAACTTTATCTGACTTCACTCCTGTTTTTATTAGTAAATACTAATATGTTATATTTAATTACAAGCATAATCTATTTCTCTCTTACATTATCATCTCACTAAATAAAGAACTCAGACCATATTGCAGAGCATGCATAAGAAAGCAAGATAATGATAAACAAGTTGGTAATTTGAAATTAAGAGTTATTAGAAGAGGAATAAGATTCCAGGAATAAAGGTAATAAGAAGATATGTGGAGGTTGCAGAGTCTGCCCTGAAGATAAAGTATGTGGAGCTGAGGAGAAAATGTTGGATAGCAAAGCTGTGGAAATAGAAGAAAAGGGAAGCTGAGTTGCTAAGTCCCCAGACCTATTTTCACTGTGAGGCTTTGAAGAAAACTATGTAAACATGTCAATAAGAAGCCAAGAATAGAGAAGGTACAGTAGTTAAAATAAGTATAAATTGGGCAGAATCCACAGCCAGGATATCTGAAAAGAGGAACCACAAAGTTCTACACAATGGTGGTATCAGAGATTTCTAACATCAGTGGCTTTGCTGATGTTCCTTGGTAGGTGGGATAGAGTGGAAGATGAACCTTCCACCAACATGGGGACACATGAACACTTAAGTGTATATTTTTAGTTTTCACTTTTAGTCTTTTTACAATCAAAACAAAGAAAAAGACAAAGAAGGGAAAAATCACAAAAGTTTACTCAACTCTTATTAACTTAAAACTGTTAATGTTTAACTGAACTTTCAAATACACTTTTATATGTGCTTTAAAAAATACCAGAAAATGGAGGATTGAAACAAAATGTATGTTTTTTCTTTACTGTTGATTAAATATACAGAGGAGCTTATATAACATAAGGCACGGATGTCCCAGACCACTATCTTTATTTTGAAAAGTTTCTGCAGGATACAGCTTGAGAGATAATGAATGAGTCATAAGACTCATCAGTGGTGACAAGAGGTTTAGGAATAGTTTTGTCTTGATCAGGTATCAAGAACTAGAGATATCTATCACGAGTGTCTTCTCAAAGAACAAGTTGCGTGTTTACAGTGACATCTGTGCCATCAGCCCTAGATGTCCTAATAGCCTTGATCTCCTGGTATCTCTGATATGGTCATGTCCATACAACTACAGAAAACTGTAATTTAGACACAATAGTCAAAGATATTGTTGGATTATCTGTATGTGCAGATATTCTAGCATCCTGACTTTATCCAAGAATAGAAATTTATAACAGTAAGAAAGATAAATTATTGATATGTTTAATAGCGTTGCTTATTATAGGCTGGCACACACATTCTGGGTTCCTACTGGTAAAATATGGACTAAAGTTTCTTGGAAAGAATTATTAAGCACAAATTGATTAATGCCTAAATAACAACAAAAAGACTAGAATTTTTACCCTTTAATAAAAGTGAATGCCTTACTCGAGATAAAAGCTCAGAAAGTTATATATTCAGGATGGTAAACGGAATTTGGCAGAGTCACACTTCCTTAGCAAATAGTACTGAGTGCACTCACACGAAAGTACTCAATATTCTTCAGTACAGTACATGCATAAGCATTTTACACTGGAGAACTTTCACATCAGGTCATGAAAATTATCCTATTTGCAACCTCTCTAATATATTACTCAAAGGACACCTTCATCTTAATTAAGGTAACTTCTTGGTGCACCTATAAGATACATTTGATTTAAAAATGTAATCCTAAGTAGCTAAATGAATTGACCTACTATATAAGAGTTTTAACTATATGTCAATTATAATTGTAGAATGCCCTCAAAAAACAGGAAGACTAGATTTTCAGAGGAATTGACCTTAAGTCATTCTTTTAAAAAAATATTGTTATTATTATTTAAATTTTTCCTACAATATATTTTGATCATAATCTTTTTTTCTTTCCCCAACTTCTCCAAAATTCTCCTCGCATTCCCTACCCACCGTCTTCCTCACCTCTCCTCAAAAAAGAAAAAAAATGAAAATCAAAACTATTACTGTCATAGTGCAAGAAGAAGACTACTCATCTGCTACAGCATACCCCATTTTGACAGGAGAGTCTCTTATATTCTGCACTGGGGGACTGTACCAGCTGGTTTGAGTGACAACTTGGCACAAGATAGAGTCATCAGAGAGGAAGGAGCCTCAGTTGAGGAAATGCCTCCATGAGATCCAGATGTAGGCAATTTTCTCAATTAGTGGTCAGTGAGAGGGGGCTCAGTCTACTGTGGGTGATGGACACTCCTGGTTACTGGACCTGAGTTCTATAAGAAGGTTGGCCAAGAAAGTCATGGAAAGCAAGCCAGTAAGCAACTCCCTTCTGTGTCCTCTGCATCAGATCTTGCCTCCATGAGCCTGCCTTGTTTAAGTTCCTGTCCTTGACTTCCTTCAGTGATGAACAGCAATGCTAAATTATAGGCCAAATAAACCCTTTCCTCCCCAACTTGCCTTCTGGTCATAGTGTTTCATCACAGCGATAGAAACCCTAATTAAGACAGACATACAGTTTGGTTCTCATATTAGCAGAATGTCTATCCTCCATTGGAAAATAAGGTAAAGAGGAAGGGAGACTGCACTGGTCCTACTTATATTGACTGCAATAAGTTTTATTGATCCTACTTAACATGGAACCCAAGTCCACATGGATCCATACACAGAATCGTAACCTACAGACATTTGCCACTTAATGTCATGTGAAGTAAAATCTCATTTGCTTTTTCAGAGTAGACAGGACCATTTCTGTCATTCTGCTACAACTATCTCTTATTGAACGTAGCTGTGTTATTATATTGGGAATCAAAAGTGACAAGAAAATTAAGCCAGCATGAACTGATACAAACTCTGAACCCAAAGACAGAAGATAATGAGATTGGTTTACAGAAATATTTAGATAAGGGGATTAGTAATTTCACAAGATGACCTACTGAAATAAGCCCAGAAGCTTTTCTTGGATATGGTCCACACACTGACTTGGCCATTGTACTGTAAATCATTGTAGAGGATAAAGAGGTCTATATTTCAATTCTCTAACATCCTCTACAAAAAGAAAAAAAGACAAAAACTACTCTTTCCATTATAGTTTGCGTTACTCTAGGCTTCTAGAAAAAGGAGCCAGTGTTTTACTGAGACTCTCTAGGAAGTGAATTTGTCACCTCTTACGTGATATCTTCCTTATTACTACTAAATTCTGTAAAGAACAAGTCGATCAAATGATGACTCCCAGTTATAGCCAAGATACTCTGCTAATAATTTGGTAACCCTCAATGTTGCTGCCATCATTGGTGGGAGTGACAGAGTAAAATATGGAAACATTCTAATTTAGGTCTAGATAATGAAGGAAGTATCTAGCTCTCTAGAAGCCATAGTTATTTAGTTAACAAAGCTCTGTTAAGCTCATAGTGAAAAAAAAATGAAATTTGTGCCCTGGTAATGCTGAAGCAAGCATGGGCAGTGCATATATGGCAATTCTGTTTGACTTGTCCATGTTGGGTTTCATGGTCCAAGTTAATGAGGACGACTGATAGGTCTCTTCCTCAAGAGGGCACCAGATCTCATTACAGATGCTTGTGATCTACCATGTGGTTGTTGGGAATTGAACTCAGGATCTTTGGAAGAGTAGGCAGCTTAACCTCTGAGTCATCTCTCCAGTTCCAAAGCTCATAGTAGGATTCTTTTAATTGTAGGTTCTTCATCATTATTTCAATACTTCCACAACTAAAATGATGTGTACAAATCAGGGTGCTGGGGATGCCACTGTGGGTGTGTGAATATCAGCTCCTTTGAAAGTAATTCAGCTCCATTTCTTTTCCTTTGGGTTTGCCTTGAGTGCTGCTTCTGTTTTCTTGTGGCTGTCTTGTCTTTTGGGTTTATTTTTGGTTTAACATGATGATATAAATGGCCAAGCATTTGAATTGATTTACTAAGAACTCAGTTCACTCAACATTATTTTCTAAATTACTCATAGAATAACATGTTCCGTGTATTTTATTCATTCATTTATCAAGAAGTATTTTTGTAGCTGAAGTCCTAACATTTTTCAAGAAAAATGAGTGGAACTTGCAATTATTGTGTTAGGTGAAACAGGCCTGACTCAGAAAGATAAATACCTTATATGTTCTCTCTTATGCAGTCTTTGTTCAATGAAATTATGAAGAGAATCATGAAATAAATAGAAGGGAAGAGATTTGAAGTAAGAGGCAAAAAAGAGAGGGTAGTGGGGAGGACAATGGGGGAGAAGTATAGATTAGAATTAATTATAATGCCACCTATGTATGGAAATGCCATGATGAAGCCAATTACTTTGTCTGCAAACTTAAAAATGAAAAAAATTATTACTTTTTTCCGTTGGTGGAATGCTGAGGAAGCAAAGGACAATCAAATGAAACCTTGTTTTAAAATTTCCTGTCTTCTGTCTTCATGAAGTATTTAGATGTTAGTATAAAATTGCATTTATATGAAAAGAATGTTTTGAGTTTAATAATATATCTGAGATACAACAAAGCAATCATAACTAGGATACACATTTCTCATTTCTTCATTCTTCTATCTTATTATTGTTTGATCCTAAGCTAAAAGCCCTGTAAGTATTAGATTGATTCTCAGAGAAACGCATATTTTTATTGAAATATGGAATGAAAAGATCCCAAGCAGTGTACTGTCTCCTCAAGCTTACATACTAAGTGGTGATCCTAGAAATAGGAATGACTATGAATGAAAACCAGAGCTGTGTAGTAAAGCAGAGAGAGCAAGTTTTAATTAGTAATTAATGTAGTGAATAAAAAAGAGGCTTCAGTGCAACATAGCTAAGTTCTCAAAGAGTGTGGAGATTTTTAGCCAAGAAGCAGGGTGGGCCTGCTCCATATTTTGTATGAAAAAATAACTAAAAGGAAACAAAAAGAATGTATGTTCTTTAGGCCAAACAGCTTGACAGAATCCTTACTTATAGGATGCCAATGTGATCAGACCACAGAGTAAGGGAATAAGGAGTGTGGTCTAAAATCATTCCTAGACTTTGAAAGTATTATTTCCAGTCACTGAATCCAGCTTTTGAGTGTAATGAGATATTGGAATGCAGCTGGAGACAAGTGGTGAAAAGGCTTAGAAGATGAGGAAGAGTTCCTCCCTTTGACTCAATTTTCGATAATTCTTCAAATGCTGAATCTTCAAAGGCCAATGTTACTTGTTCTGTAAATGAAATATGCATGCTGGCCACAGTCCACCCATTGGCAGTGGTCCCTAATGACAGGGCAGTAACAGAACAGTGTCTGCACTAAAGGTAAAGTCACTAGGGAAAGAAAGGCACAGGTCATGTGGTAAGATAATACCAAAGGGATGGATAATGTCAGTCATTTTATTTTTGGTAATGCAGCTCTATAGAATGGAAAAGAAAATTGTCTTATTATCGTCTGAAAAACTTGAGCGAAATATAAAAGATGCAGTATACTAAGCAGTGGTGAGTACCATAAGTGACATTCAGGACGGAGATGCTGATCCTAATGGCCTTTGGAAAGCATTCTGACTTTGCTTTGAAGAGATTAAGAAAATAAGAAGGAGATTACCACTTTAACTATGAAATAAAATGATGTCTCAATCATGTGTTTTTTTTCCCCTCTTGGAACCTCACAAAATCACCTAAAATGCAGCTATCGGCAGAATGTTTTAATGCAGTGCCCTGATTCCTCTATAGAGAAAGGACCAGCATGTATCTTGCAAGGGGTAGACTATAGCTCTTCTCTCTAAAAAAATAACAAAAGTTACATCATACTGAAGAAAAATAAGAGACAAAAGAAATTTGCCAGCTATCCCTTAATTGGTATAATTTTCTTTTCATTTTTCTTTTTTTTTTATTAAAAATTTCCGCCCCCCCCCCGCCCCCCATTTACCCCTCTCCCCCTCCTCTCCTCCTCCCTCTCCTGTCCAGAGAGCAGTAAGAGTTCCCTGCCCTGAGGGAAGTCCAAGTTCTTCCCCCCTCCATCCAGGTCCAGGAAGGTGAGCATCCAAACACGCCAGGCCCCCCCCAAAGCCAGTATGCGTAGTAGGATCCAAATCCAGTGTCATTGTCCTTGGCTTCTCAGCAGCCCTCATCGTCCGCCATGTTCAGGGAGTCTGGTTTTATCCTATGCTTTTTCAGTCCCAGTCCAGCTGGGCTTGGTAAGCTCCGAATAGATCAGAAATATTTATTTTTTTTCTTCTTTCTCTAAAATTGTTTGCTCATATATCTATAGCCTATATTGAGTACTTTGCCTTTTTAATCTCAAATTCACCAAACTTTTGATTTCAAAACGTTTTCCATAAAATATATAAGATTTATTTTCTGAATTCTTTTGGCAAATTAACCATTTTGTTCCCAAATGGTTTCCACCATAGTTGGTGATCTTACTGATGCAACCATCTTGTCGTATGTTTCATTATATTGTTAGAATGGAAGTGCAAGGCACTTTGTTTTCCCCAAATCACTCAGAAATAGTTATGAAAAATAAGTTATAGGCACTTGGTCACTAAATAACAAGTTCTCCAAAAAAAATTTCTAGACTTATATTCACTGTGGAGCAATAGTCATCAGGAACATCTTCTTTGCTGTTGATTTTTAGTATAAAATATACTCAGCTAATGTACAAAGAATACTAAATAAAAGACAGATGAAAGTTGTGAGAGCCAGAAGCAGAAATGGCACCTAAGTGTTATATTTTAGAAGATATTGAACTGATCTGATCAAAGGGAAAGAGTTTCTTAAACTCTCTTAGTTGCTGAGTTGTACCAGCCTCTGTTCCAAAATGTTCAATACTGAGGTCGATTCCCTTGAAATTTTGAAATACAGTCATTTAAAGAAATGTATGAGACAGAATGCATAAGGTATGGCAGTTGTCTTTTAATTATATTTCTGTGTTTTATGATATTTACAATTCATAGGTGCAGAACAGTGAAGACCTCAAGCTAAGCAAATCCTTCCCTATCATTACTGAAGAGAAGGGGATAGGGATAGAGAAGAATTACTGCCACACTGCATCTTCTGTGGTGGCATTATGAACTAAACATACAGCCTCTTCCTACAGCACCCTATGGTGCTACAGAGCTATTTCAGTGAGAAAATTTAAAGGTCATATTTTGACTGATGTAATGCACAGGTTAACTAACATCTCTCCTTTACAAATGAGAACATCTGAGGTGTGTACACTATCCTTAATCACCTTACTATCAATTTCTGAGGTAAGTAATGGTGTGTGTGTGTGTGTGTGTGTGTGTGTGTGTGTGTGTGTGTGTGTGTGTGTGTGTGCATGTGTGCGTGTGCATGTGTGTGTGCATGTGTGTTACAGATGATACCTAGGACTTGAACATGTTGAATAAACTCTCTACCACTAATCTCATCTCCAGTCTGCTTTTGTCTCAGACAGGATGGTCTGAAACTCAGGTTGTAGACAAGGTAGACCTTGAATATATGCTTCTCCTGACTGGAACTCTGGCTAGCTGGAATTAGAGTTCTGGGCTATCATTCTAATTCAAGGCTAACCTTTAAACCTTGACTTATGATACCACATGCATTTAGCCACCAATTCCACCATCACTGATAGAACTCTGGGTGTGTAGACTCTGCTGATGAGCTCACTAGTATTATTTCCTTAGGTTCTTTCCTAATTTCCATCAATCTGATGCAAGGTTGACTTAAATATCCCAATTTGCTGTACAGCCAGTAGGCAAAAAATATTAGATGTCTGTGCTTTACTGTTAGGTTCTCCATGGGCAATTACACTTCACGTTTGTGCCATTATTAACCAGAGGTTAAAGAGCCATCATTCCTAGCACTGCAGGAAAATGCAAGTTTTATTGACTTTTACTCACTATAATTTAAAATAAATATATGAAGATGCAGCTGTAAGTACATTTCTGCCTGGTCCATGATGATCTAATACATCTGTAAGAGGCTTCATTATGTTGGGTATTTCTTACTCTAGCTGTTCAGTACACTGCAGTTCCCAGATGTTTCACTTGAGAGACACTAAAGACACTACTATTTTGACAAATGATTAAACAACCTCTGGTTTTAGAGAGATTCATTCTACACAGGTTAGATTTTTTTCTTTGTGGTCTAACTAGCAAGACCAAAATTCTACATAAAATTAGGCATGATCATACCTCAATCAACTCCATAGCTACCAGTGAACTGTTTGTACTCAATATTATTAGAATACAATAGCCAAGGTAAACTGACATGCTTCTCTCCTTGGAAAAAAAATCTAAATAATCATCACTTAAGAGTGAAACAAATGTAGAATTCTAATTAAACTTTGAAGAGTGTCTTGACTTTCTTAAAGATTAATAGCATGACAGAACCTACTTTTCACATGGGGATCATTAATTTTCCTTAATTTAAAGCTAAATCTCAAAGTATATTTTATTCATATTCAGAAAGGAATAAATGGAAAATAAAAATGCAATAATGCAGACCTCACCAGCTCCCAGCCCCCGGGGGAACCATTGCATTGTATTTTTTATGTGAGTCGACCTTTTCCTTTTAGTATTCATGAAAACTTAGCAAATAATCACATTGAATCAATTTCAAGGACATATATCCTTTGCTTTCTGCCTGAACTGTGAAGCTCAAGTGTGGTTATCTGACACTGGAATGCCCTTCCATTCCATCTTTTGTAAAAGCAACCGTACTGAACAAGTAAATGAGCAGCTGCTAGAATCCCCCATCCCGTAGCTGCCCATGTCTTGCTATTCATCTTCCACCATCCACAGAGCACTCTTGTTCTTTTTCAAAGAGAGCTCTGGGACTATGGACGTAACTTCAGGCGCAATGAACAGAAACCACTTCACTTGTTAGACAAGCTGATATTTAAAATGCTGAGAAATAGAAAGTTGATACAAGGTATCATTTGGTCTCAGTAAATCACCTTTAAGTTTAACATCTTAAAAGGGCCTATCAGGCATCCTGCCCTATGTATCCTTGTATCATTCATGAGCTTCATTATGACTCCCTGAGAAAAACAATGCATTACAATGCGAGATTGAGGAGCGGCTAATTATTTTCACTTTATACCACAGACAGTTAGGCCATACCTCGTTCAAAGGAAAGCAAAAGGCACTCAAATGTCATAGACTCAAGATAAGCCAGCTGGCACCATCAAGCTCACCAGGCAGGCTACAATTTATAATTCAAATGTTGGAATGTTTGTCATTAGATTGTCCAACTTCCTGGAGCACGCATTTATTGTTTGCCAGTGAGAGAAGCCAAAACACTATTACATTCCACAGAGGGTTTGCAAAAGGATAAAAGGCTAAACAACCCCTCCTCCCCAAACTCCCCATTTGTCAGCAGTGGCTACAGGGAAAAGCCCTTGCTGGTGCATGTGATGTCCATGATTTGTGGAATAAAAATTAATTTTTTTCTCATAACTAATAGGTCTAGGAATCTTGATGTGGCATTCTCTCTTTTATTCATTTATTTTTTTTAACTTTTTAATCTATTGATATCTTACTACTGAATGCATAAATAAACTGTATGATCATTTTAACCCTGTTTCTCTTACCTTCTTCCCACTCCTGCTGCTGAGTGCAATCTCGTGTCCAGCTATTCCTTCCCCTGCTTTGTTGCTGCCTGTATTCCAGTAGCTACAGCTTCTGGGTGGTCGCGGAATGACCACGTCATATCCATATCCATTGTATTCATGCATTCTGGTTCTTACAGTTTTCCTACCCATCTTCAGTGATGTTCCCTGGACCTAGATGGGTGCTATTGGTGTCCAGTTTAAAGCTTAGCACTCGACAGTCACTTAATCTCGGCAAGCAAATTATTATTTGAACATGAAATATTAGTCTCTATAATCCTTTTCTAAAACAGATTTATATGTATGTGTAATTTTCTATGATTCATGCTAGCCCAGGTAAACAGATTCTATCTTACTGCCACTCGGCAGAACAGGAACAAAAAGGCACCTGTTGTCAGGAGACAGGGTGTTTACAGAGGTTTACAGCTCAAAACCCTGAAGCAGAGAGCAGAGTGAAATTCAACACTCAGAAAGGATTCAGAAACTCTTATTATAGCAAGTACCTTGTGAGTAAATGATAGAGAAAGGTTAACACTCCTGTCCTACTTTTGAATTGTTGCCTCACTCTCTAATAATGCTAAAATTCAAATTTCTACCAAGCTCATTAACTGCTAGCTTGAGAGCAAACTACCCTACCATTCACAGTGAAAAAACTAACCGCAGGTAGAAAATAATAAGACCAAAAGAAAACAGCATGGCAGGCAGTTTGGAATAAGATTTAGGAAACTCGATATTCACCATTAACTTTCACGTGAATCCCTTACATTGTTTTCTTTTCTGTTTCTAGCCAGCTGTGCTTTTTAATGGGACAATTATCTGTTATTTTCATGTATTCCAATTATTTCCTTAAAAATGAAAACTTTTATAGGCTTATCAAGTGTGACTGTTTCAGAAAATTTATCTACACTCTTGATTGCCCCATGTGGCATCCACTATGTGATTTAGATCATGTAGAATGGCGTTATATATGGTTAATAACAACAGTCACCTTAACCAGCAAAGACATAGATTCTTTATAGTTTTATTTTGAATAGAAGCAATGAAAGCTTAAACACAGGAAGTAAGAGTGAAATTTGCTGTGGATTAGGGCCAAAAGAGTAGCAGTCTCCAGAGGTGGGGATGGAGGAGGCACCAGAGAAAGCTGGGGTCAGTTAGTGTGGCTTTCACACACCACCCCCACTGGGAAGGAGTTTGTTAAATGCCTGCATAACCCCCAACTGCTCATTATCACACTGTGCAGAGGAAAATAAGGAGCTGCTGCCTTCATTATTGCTTTAAAGAAAACAGGATTTCGACATGATGAAAACTACAGGCATTGACTTACTCAAAAGAATTTTTTAATGTTAACAGTTTACCCATTGGGCACAGAGCACTGTGTGTGTGTGTGTGTGTGTGTGTGTGTGTGTGTGTGTGTGTGGCTTTACAGAGCATTTTTGTGTTTGTAACTCTGTTTTTAATGGAAGAGTTCTCTATTAGTTCACTTGGGCAAAGATGGTCAGTGACTTTTCTCTCTCTCCACATTTTGACATCATTATTTATTTCTCACCATTTTCTTCTTAAATTTTATTTTGAAAATTAGTATACAAGGTATTAAGTTTCCTATGCCATCTTTAGTATGTACAATTTTGTTGATTCTTCTTCCTTGCTTTTTATACCGGTCTATCTGCACCTGCCCTGTGTCTCCCCTCTCTTCCTTTTCATGTTCTAGAGCTTTAATACCCTCCAACTCCACATTGTCATTCCTAGTTTCAGGATTTATACCGACAACTATACATTAAAAACTAGGATCCCCAGTCAGGAAGAATACGTGATATTTGTATTTCTGAGTCTGGATCATCTCAAACACTACAGCAATTTCTAGATCCATAACTTCCCTGAAAGGTTCACCACTGTACAATTCTTTAGCTGAGTAAAATTCCATTGTGTGTATGTATCACACATTTTACCTCCATTTGTCTGATGATGGACGTCTATTTGAGATTTTCTTTTAATGGATTATTCACACATGTAAAAAAGACTGTCCTAGTTTGTCTCATGTATCCCCTCATCCTTAAATTAAAAGAAAGAAAAAGAGGAAAACACAAAGTTCCCATGATGCCAGTCTGGTGAGAGCATGCTTATCTATTTCATTATTCATCACATGCTGTAGTGGAACCTACATTTTCTATTTTTAAAAATGTCCTGGAAAAGTCAGCTTAAATCATAACTGGCCCTCAGTGCTCACCTGGAGAGAAGCAGAAAGCAGGTTCATCCCCAAAATGCCCTGGGAAATAAAGGAATGACCTACTTCTCACCAAATCTAATGGTGCATTTTTCAATCCTCTTTCTCCTTGATTTTTTTTTCATTTCAAACTGTTCAGCACCTACTGTCTCCTCAAGTGCCTCCTTGGCTTGTTCACAATCCCCAAACTTCATCCCCTAGCCTCCAAGCCCAGCTGCTCACCCACTCAATCCTCCACAAGGACCTCATTCCCTTCCCCAACCTCCACCTGGGCACTTCTCCCAAATCCAATCTTCCATTTACCACTCTTCATATACCTGTAAGAAAGTCCATACTTGATTTCATCTGTTATCACCTCTGTGTATTTGAAAATCAAATCTTACTTGACAGCTCATCCTTCATCCGATTCTAGGGCTGCATCTTTCTCTTTATATCACATAGATTTTTCCACAAGGAAGAATGGGATTGTCATTTTCAAACAGAACTATGTACCCAAATGATTATCTCTCCATCTTCTTTATTTTGGCTTCATCCTCCATGAAATAGTAATGACTGGAAATGTCATTGAAACAGAGGAGGCAAGACCAATTGTACAAGTTTCATGACAACATATCTGCTTTCAATCACTATGTCTAATTTTAAATTAAAATTATTAAGTATTCATGGGATCATAGATATTCTAGTTTCTGTAAATATTCTTCATATGGGTCATATACCTCATCATTCTGTATCTTCTTTTCCTGGCCTTAAAAGAAGATTTGTCTAAATATGTGATATTTAATTGGAACCAATGAACACAGGGGTTTTCTGAAAGAAAACATCCTAATTCCATTAGAAATTAAAGTTGATTCGTGAAAGCATATTATAAGCTTCAGCTATGCTGTTCTCAGAAAGAATCAAATGGTTCTTTGGAACAACCTGTCTTTTTATCACAGGGAAGAAGAATCTGAGTAGATGGCCAATGTGTGAAAGTCTCACGAGTTGTTACCCTGAAATCATGAGTACATCTTATTCTTCAGAGTTCTGCCTGTTGTCTAAGTGGTTCCCATGGAAATCTTAAACAACCCAGGAAGATGCGAAGACAAAGGATAGCTCTCCACAAATCAACAGCGGGGCCACACTGATGAATAAATAAATACAGTTTAGAAGAATTTATGACTGCTAAGCCAGCTCTAAATAAATTTCTAAAAAGAATACTGAAGAGAGGTAAAAGATACCCAAAAGATAACAAAGAACAAATATACAATGCAGGACAGATAATCAAAAGAAATCTGAGAATACACCACAATATCAACAAAGTGATAGGAATTAATATACATATTTCAATAACAACAGTATCAATTTAACTGTGTCTTAACACCTGAACAAAGATACAGACTAGCAGATTTTGCTAAAAAGCAGAATCTACATTTTGCTATTTCCAAGAAACACACACCTCACATTCAGAAATAGATGCTACCTTAAAGACAAAGGTAGAAAAACTTACTCTGATCAAATGGAACTAAGAAACAGATGGTGTAACTATTCTTATGTATCACAAAATAGACTTGAAACTGAAATTAAGAACAAGCAATAAAGAGGAACATTTCATATTCATTAAATGAAAACTCCACCAACAGGGTTTTACATTCCTAAGCATATACTTACCAAACACAGACACAATCAATTTCATAAGAGAAATTCTATTACATCTAAAACTAAAGATCATCCACAACACAATGATAGTAGGTGACTTCAAAACACCACTCTCATCAGTAGAGAAATTATCTGAAAGCAAAACCAGGGAAAGTAAAGAGCTGAATGACATTAAAAGTCAAATGGACTTACCAGATATATACAATCACTGAATAATACACATTATTCTCAGCATCCCATGTAACTTTCTCCAAAATCAACCACATATGATGACATAAAACAACCTTCACAAATACAAGATAATTTAAATAACATCCACAATAATGTCTAATGACAAGACCTTAAAACAAGATATCAACAGGAATGGAAACTACAAATAGAAACCTAACCCATGGAAACCAAAAGGCACTCTAGGGAATAATAATTGGATCATAGGATAAATCAAGAATAAAGAACTCTTAATTCCTAGAATTGAATGTTTCAGACTCTTGATCACTGTGTGTTTTCACATTTTTGTGTTGGCATCTGTAAGTGGTTTTTCACATTATCAGGTTTTAAGCTATCGTGTTCCCATTTTTTGCTCTTCCCAGTGTTGTTTTTTAAACTTTTCTTTGACTAAGTACTGTCCATGTGGAGTATCTTGATTTATTTTCTTTAAAGAGTCTGAGTGATACAGCACTTGGGGGCAGTTGCTGTCCCAGGAAGTATCACTCAAAACTGGCACCCCAGTATTGATCTGATGATTTCTGGGTTGAGAAGAGTGATCTCTCTATTAACAGTAGAAAATAGATATCTAGTAAGCTGTGGCTTTGAGTGGCATTACAATAACTTAATTAACCTCTGGTAGCATGAAATAAAGATTCCATTGAGAAATAGGTTTGGGGAACCACGTGGCTACTTCACTGACTGTGTGTGACTTTGAGTAATGTTTTAAACACAGTGAATAGAAGGTTGTGTATGGGATCCTGGTAGCCCGACAGGTACATTGTTTAGTATTTCCATGTTGACTTTGAAACTATCTATATTCTGTAGGAACTGATTTTTGAATGGCAACTTAGTTGGACTGAGAAGCCCCTGGGTGATAACTAAGGCACATCTCTGGACATGTATAAGTGTGTGAAGAATTAACAAAGAAGAAATAATCCGTAGTTGAATGTGTGTGTGTCGGGGGGGGGGGGGAGGTGGGGAGACACCATTCCAGATACTAAAAACACAGGTAGAATAAAAGGGAGAAAGGAGAAAGCTTGCTGACACAGACAACCTCTTCTTCGGCTTCCTCTCCTATGATCTGAGCTGCTCAACCATGCCACACTTTCCCTACCTGAAGCATCTGAAACTATGCACTGAGACTGACCTGCATCCTTCAAGTTACTCCTCTTTGTTACAGGAACAGAAGCCCAGTTAATTTACCTCTTTTATAACTGGATCTACTATAATACTCATAAATTTCTAAAACTATGTATCCCAGATTTACCCACTGGTTTGCTATGAATTTTCTTTCTGTACGATTGGTAAACTATAGAAGAGAAAACAACAGGGGCAGTAGTGAACTCTGAGGTTGTCTCTATGACTCAAACTCTCCTGCCCCAGTGTCTCTACAGCGGCTCTGAGATGCTATGATGTGCAGCATGAGTCTAAGCATGAGGCTGCATCAGGGAACTTAAGCAGCTACAGCCATCATTCATACCAGAGCCCTGCTCTACGATGGCAGCAGTGACCTGCATGCTACATTACTGGATGAGAAGTATGCCTTACTGCCTTCTGGCAACAATTAGTGTCCCATTCAGGGCTAATAAAGCCCCTTTTCTCCCTTTTCTCTTCCCTGCATTTCTGATCTCATGCATCTCTAGGTTACAGCAGTTATTTTTTTTCTGATCTTTGATTGATTTGGGAGGTGATGTATGTTGTGAATATGTTTTATTGCCACTGAAGAAGCTGCTTTAAGCCAATGGCTTAAAAGAGTAAAGCCAGGCTGAAAAAGATATATAGAAAGAGTAGGCAGAGTCAGAAAGAAGCCAAGTAGCCACCAAGGAGACAGATGCCTCCTCTGGAGCCTGCTGAAACATTGCCGGTAGGCCATGAACTCATGGTGATGCACAGATTAGTAGAAATGGGTTAAGATATGAGAGTTAGCAAGAAATATGCTTAAGCTATTGACCAAACAGTATCGCCATTAATACTGATTTCTGTGTGATCATGTCGAGTCAGGGTCATCAGAAAAAGAAAAGTGGCCTCCGTCAACATTTGATCAATACTGTTATACTCTATTGCCGCGCACTGCAACCCCGTGTCTGCGCTCTGTGCGCTTGAGCCCAGTTACCGAGCTTCAGGCAAGGGAGCTAGAGGTTAAAATACAGTCACACACAGACCGAGAGACAGCGACACAGGTCATCCTTGAATTCCCCAAGAATGCCCCTTTATTGTGTTCAGGGGCACGACCCAGCCAAACC
This sequence comes from Arvicola amphibius, assembly GCF_903992535.2. Taxonomy (NCBI): domain Eukaryota; kingdom Metazoa; phylum Chordata; class Mammalia; order Rodentia; family Cricetidae; genus Arvicola; species Arvicola amphibius. The sequence goes on from NC_052051.1 coordinate 159,465,692, forward strand.
CACCAGAAACCACTCTCCTGTCATCAGGAACTCCTGAAGGTCTCGTGCTCAGAGCAGCTGTAGGCACTCAGATCAGGGGAAAACAAGTTGTTAACAAGAAATTCAGGATCTGAGGTCTCACTGCTCCCAACACCCTATGCCTTTTCTGTTTGTAGTGCTCACAATACATATTTGTCTTTTTGGAACCTTACAGAAAATGTTCACGTTTTAAACGTGTCTTAATGAAGTTTAAATTATACACACTCACTCTTCATTCATTCCTCTTTCATAGCCCTCTCTGCTTCCCCATTCTGGGTTGTGTAATGAACCTCACCGTGTCCTCTCCTTCATACCATGCTTGTACTTTGCACTTCAGCTGGGAGGGAATTATAATGACATGAAAATGTTCTGGAAAGAGACTCTTGCTTGACACAGATGAGGCTGTTCTCATGATATATGACATCACAGACATTCATCGGTTGTCACTACTTAGGCGTTGTAAAATATCCCTTTACGCTGTGTGAAGATGTGTCACTGTGATTGGTTTAATAAAAAAAAAAACTAAACAGCTGAAAGCAAGGCAGGAGGTACAGGTGGAGCTTTTAGCAGAGATAGCTCTGGGGAGAAAAAAGGTGAAGTCGCCAACCAGATGGAGAGGAAGCAGAACGAGGAGTTCAGAGTAAAAGTAACCAAGCCACATTAAAAAAAATAGATTTAAAATGTGGGTTAATCTAAGTTATAAGAGCTATTTAAGAACAAACCTACACTAAGGCCAAGCTTTCATGATTAATAAAAAGTCTTTTTGTCATCTTTCGTGACCTGGCAGCCCAAAAATAAAAGATAATTTATACTTAGCCCAAGTCATAAATTCCTCAACTCCTCTTTCAAAACTAAGTTAACAGTATTAAGTGTATGATTAAAAAATATTTATTTTATATAAAATTAGTATTTTCATGTGAAAATAGAGAGACTTTTTGCTAAAAACATTCACATTCCTATCTAATATCCTGCCAGCAGACCTACTGTTGGGACCTCTCCCTTTAGATCTCAAAGGACTGTGTAGATTCTCATCAAAGCAAAGTTCTGGGGAAGCAAAGGTGAAAGTGCAATCGGGCTTAGTACACAGAATTTCTGCTCTACCTGTGCATGCTACAAATACTTTTGACACATAGTTTAATATGAAAATTAACATCCCTGTGTTTTAAAGACAAGGCTTACACCATCAGAAAAGAAAAGAATGCAGAACCATATTAGTGCTGTCTGAAAGATTTTTTTATCAAACTTATTCCTGAAGCATAACCGGCATTTTACTTTAAGAATCTAATAAATGTTTTAGAATGGCATTTCATTTGTTTTATAATGACATTTGGCATTAGAATGAAAGAGGCAGAAAAAGAAATATATAAAAGATCCCTCCACTGCTTAAAGACAAAGTTGGCTTATAATGCTCATAAGAGTCACTTAAATTATGAGCAACTGCAGAATTCCAGTCAGCAATACAAAGATGAAACCCATTGAAGGCTAAATGCACAAACCTACAATTGACTCTAAATGCTTAGATTTATTTATTTAGCATCTTATAACACTTCATTCTGAGCTATCCATTACCATTTTTGTGGGATGCTACTGAATGAAGGGTGTCATTTCACATATGAAATTTAAGATACAGATGAATCATATTATATCTATAAAATTATAGCAATGTCCAGCCAGTTGACTTAAGTCTGTTGCTGACCCCGGCATCCAACCGGAGGTTATACTCAGCAGAACACAGTGGTCGTAGAGCAGAGCAAGAGGCAGAAGTAGACAACATTAGCTATTTAAAAGAATCTTAAGCCTGAGGTTTCTAGTGGTGTGATATCACTGTGAGGGATACCCTGCTCTCCTCAATCACGTCATCAAATGTAGCATAGTAAAGTCAGAACAAGGGAAAACCTGGGTGTGGGTGCACAGATAAGGTAAACAGTCAGAAAATAGCCATGTTTCTCACCTTTCCATTAAAGTCTTCACAAGTAGTGACTCACAATCGAAAGAGAGAGGGATCTGTTCTCTCTACTGTGGTCTACATCCTGACATGTATTACGTACCTCCCAAAAACACTTTAGGGACTTGGACAAAACCAAATCACAGCACATTTGGGGAAACACAAACTCTATGAAGAAAGGTATCATATTGGAAACAAATTCCAATGGACTACCACAGTATAATAGCTAAGGGCAAGAATTTTAACTAGCACAATATTCAAAATAATTGGATGTGACAATGTGACATGTATTTAGAAGGATAAAATGATAAAAGAAAATTGAGAACAACTGTTATAGTTTCCAAATAAAACAGTAAAATAAAAACACAAAGGGTGGGTACCCTTGAGCTATACATGGGACATGTTTTAATCAGTGTTGTTTGTTTTTAGACATGACACAAAACAAAACACTCCTGTGTGATTGATTCCATGCTTCTGTATTAAAAGGAAAAGAGCATGTCATCAATAAGAGATGGTCCTGAGAAAAATATGACGGGTGGATGGAACACAGCCACCAAAATGATTACAGATGTGTGACTAAAAAGCACATGCTCGTTCACATACTCAACTTGGAGTGGTTTTCTATCTGCATCACTTTGAAGGCATTATATGTTGGTATAAGTGGCAAAATTGATAAGGATAAGAAGAAGTTAATAAACTGTAAAGTCAGTTTCACACCAATTTTAGTGTATATTCTAGGTACTTATTTTATTCTGATGTGTGTATATAGAACAAGAAGGGGGCAAGCAAAAAGAACACTTAAGAAGCAAATGCACAAAAGAGGAATGGAACCAGAATTGAGGTATTCACGGCTATTAGAAAAGTTAGTAGTAATAATAATATGATAATAAACAAGTGTGTGACATTTATGTAAGGAGACAAATTTAACAATGAGATAAATAAGAGCTAGAACATTAGCACCTGGTGGAAGTGATCTGTCTGAGCACAGGACTTGCTGCTCCATCACTAGAGCTGGAAAAGATTATCATTCTCTCCACCCCAGATCTAGCGTCAAAACAGGTCTGTGTTATCATTAAGCAATAGTAACATGCTGATCATGACCCCATTTGAGTGCTCGGCCTTCTGAAGGAGCCAGAGCTGTACATAGAACTATCATGAAGTTCTATGCACAGAACTATCAGGAAGCTGCCATTTAATAAATACATCCTGTGGAAGTTTTTTTGTTCTTTTTTTCTTTTTGGTATTTGTTTATTTATTTATTGCTGCTAATTCTGAGTCAGGAAAACCTCTCTTAAATGAATCGTGACACCTCTGCTTGCCACCAGCAAACAGCCCAAGAACCCATCTGAAAAAAAAGTGGCTATTTTCCCATTTTGGGTGTTATAAAGCCTGTGATATTGTCAACATTTGAGTCATTTTACAGATGATGGAGGGTATCCAGCAGCATTAGCAATAGCTTGTAATACATTGGTAGTTGGTCTATGGAACTCTTTTCATCGATGACTGAATAAGATGTTTATCAATTCTGGTAATGGGGGTTTTATCTGGTACCATATCATGTCTAGTTGGGCTATTGCCTCTCCCATTATTGGTAACTACTATTAAATTTCGTTTATATATGTGCGTATTTTAGAAAGCTTCTATGGTAGTAGGTTTCTATATAACAGGTCAGTTGTTTATGTGGGTTTCCCCATCATGATATTGACCCCTTTGCTCAAATTATTGCTCTTCCTTCTCTTAGACTGAACTTTGGGAGTTCAGCCCAATGCTTAGTTGTGTACCTCTGAATCTGCTTCCATGACTTACTATATGAAGGTTCTATAATGACAATCAAGGAAGGAGAAGAGAGAAGAGAACATGAGGGAACAGGATGTCCGACATGGGGAAAACATGGAGAGGGAGAGCAATGAAAGAGATATCTGGATTGAGGGAGCCATTATGGGGTTAGCGAGAAACCTGGCACTAGGAAAATTCCCGGGAATCCACAACGATGACCCCAGCTAAGACCCTAAGAGGGTGGATAGGGTACCTGAACTTGCCTTCCTCTGTAATCAGATTGATGACTACGCTGTCTTTATTTTTACTGTTGAAAATTCATCAGAAGTATTAGAATTAAGTTTTCCCTTAAAAATTATGATTTTAAAGTGAAATGGCTCCCAAATAGATTGAAAGTTTTCAGTAAACCGTAAGTTTTTTAGAACACACACACATTATATTATATATAATAATATATATTAGCAGAAACCTTTTCAAAGAAAAAAATAAAGCTATTACTATCCAGAAGTGTTTCATATGATAGTAAAATAGTTTCTAAAACTTAGGTAGCTGTTATACCCAATTGTATGCTCTATTGTACCTCCCCACCCCTACCTCAAGAACCATTCTGAAATTGAATCAACATGATGCACAATTAAATGGTTAAGGAGTAAAGTCCTTAGAAAAGTATAGGTGCTCTTGGTCTTTGAGAAAATATGCCAGTAAGATCTCTACAAGGCCTTGGGTAACACTCAGGTGACTTCAGATAAACGTTAATCAAAGCTGTTTCCTTTTCCATTAAACCTGTGATATAGACCTGAGCCAAAAAGAGAGGTGGAGGTTTTCCATGACCTTCACAACAGCTGGGCAGCTTTCATCACGTAGCTCATTACTGCCAGCACGCTGACTGACAAGGTTACCAGAAACTGAGGAGCAGGAGCCAGATACATCATTTGCATAGTATATTAATGATATGCAGAGAACCATTTGCTGCCACTAAGGGAGCAGAAGAATAAGCGGTAATTTTCACAATCATTAATTGCTTAAAGGAGACTGCAGCATTTTCCAGTAAAGGGTAGTGAAGAAATTTCAGCTGAACAAAAGAGGATGAATCCTGTGTTTAATCTCCAAGAAACCTGAATCTAGTGGTTTTACTCAAGGTTGACAGTATAGTGTCTTCTTACCAAACCTTTTTTAGTATATTTTGCATTTTCTCAATCTAATGGAAATAGCATTTTGATATTTACTATTCATCTTTATATAAATGAATTAATTTTTCACATTTAGATTTTGTTCTAAATCTTGTTAAACATGTTTTGTTTACTATATGGTTTTGGGGTAATTTCTTTGTATTTTATGCAGGCAATTATCTTTGGCAAATGAAATTATTTTTCCTACTCTATTACAAATTTAATCATTTTATCACTTATTGTTTTTTTTTCTTGAGAAGAGGTCTCACTATATAGCCTAAGCAGTCCGGAAGCTTGCCTTCCTGCCTCTTTGTGCTAGGATCCAAGGACTAAGATTACATGCCAGTAAAAGCATATCAATCTAATTCTTTTTCTTCATTGATGATCTCCTGTGAAATGAAATAATTGATAAAACAGATGAATATCCATGCCCCAATGGGAATACTCAAATTTAGTTGAAAACAGCCACTGTTTGTCTGATTATAACTCTAGTTTTAAATCACTGCTGTTTATCCTAGTCTTTCTAATTTTATTTATGTGTATACATATGTACTATGAGACAATGGTCGTTACCCTGCCAATTGTGTTTTAATAAAACCCTGATTGGCCAGTAGCCAGGTGGGAAGTATAGGCTGAGCAATGAGAACAGAATTCTGGAAAGAGGAAAAGCTAGTCTATAGTCGTCATCCAGGCGTAGAGGATGCAAGATGTGACTGCCTCACTGGAAAAGGTACCAAGCCACGTGGCTGACACAGACAAGAATAATGGGTTAATGTAAGATGTAAGAATTAATTAATAAGAAGCCTGAGCTACTAGGCCAATAAGTTTATGATTAATATAGACCTCTGTGTGTTTATTTGGGATTGAACGACTATGGGACTGGGCAGGACAGAAACCCCCGTCAACACATATGTATCTGTATGAGTGAATGTCATGTGTGTATAGGTATAAACAGATCCAACCACTCTAGAAATCAGTGTGACAAATTCTCAGAGCTCTCTGAATTGCATTGTTCTAATCAGAGACTCCAATAATAAAGAATAGCCATATAATATGAGTTCATGTTCACCACAATTTTAGGTCAGATGCTCAGTAAAAAGTGAGCTTTCCTAGTGTCTTCTTGTTGGTAAAAACTGTTAATTTCACTGGATCTCTTTCCTCAAGAAGACAAAAAACTTCTAATTTGTCCTTTCTTGAGAAGTATTTAAAGCTACAATTCACTAACGTTGACAGTATTTCATTTTCCATTGAATTTTATTATTCTAGGAGACAACTAAATAGTAACACTTTAGAAGAATAAATCTAAGGAGACTTGCAGTCTTGGGGGCCCCAGTCACAATAGTTTAAGCATATATTCTAAACAGAAGACGGAGTTAGCACATGAAGAAACATAAATAATGTGCACTAATATATAAGGTAAAGTTGTTTGAAATAACAAGAAACTAAAAAGTTTGTCATCTCTCATACTGCAAATGCTTCACCTATTCCCATATCGTTGCTTGCTCAGGCAGCAGCTGGAGAGAAGTCTCTTGAGACTCTAAATGCAGGGCACTGGACTAGAATCTCAGATTTAGCCCACAGTTTTGTCTTTGTGCAACATCAGCTATGCCTCTGCTGATACTATATCCACCCACAAGTTTTTTCTCCACAGCCCAGACAATTTTTGTCTAACTTGTTGTTACACCATATTATGTGCCCAAATAAGGGACATAATTATGGGAATATTTATGGATGGAAATCTGGTCATGTGTCAAGAGAAACTTGTGATTTCTTTGTGTAGTTCTTACCTCGGCTTATTTTCTTTTTTCTTTAGTTCTTTCTTATAGGAATAAAATATTGCTATTAATTTTTATTCTCTTTCACCAGGTCATATAAAGCGACTTCTAATTTGCTATCTTATCTGAAACCCTGTATATTTCCTACAGAATGACTTATCTCTTACAATCAAATACAAAGAGAAAGAGAGAGCCACCATTAACTGGATATAGAAGAGAATAGGAAGTTACTGTTTAATGGATGTAGAGTTTCATTTTTGAAAGATGAAAAAATTCAGGGCACATTGAATTTAGTGACACACAAAATGGATGTACTTATTGCCACAGAATTACACATTTTAAATAATAAAACAAGAAGAAAGTAATCTCAGCCTTATTCATCTTGTATTGTGGGATATTTGTACCGTGTGTAAAGATATGCTATCGTGATTGTTTTAATAAAGAGCGGAGTGGCCAGTAGCTGGGCAGGAGGTATACGTGGGACTTCTGGGCAGAAAGAAAGGAAGTAGGAGATAAATCTAGGCATGTGTCAAATTATAACACGACATGAAGGAATCAGACATACAGAGTGAAAAGAAGGTAAAAAAAACAAAACTCTTTGACCTGTGGCGTTGGAGAGAGTCTAGATTGTGGCTTATGCAAGCTATACACCTAGAGCTCTCTCCAGCTCCACAGGTCAGAGATTCTCCAGGGAACTTGGTCAGTAGAAGCGTGTCCGCAAGCAGACCAACCTCCTTTCCAGGTTATTGTCCTCTGCTTTATAACGCTACAGAAAGGCCTTGTCAATCTTGTAAATTTCAGCTTTCCTAAGACTTACTGAGTTGGTTTACTTCCTGGGTCTCATGCCTGTCCAGCTCCACTCCATGAAAGAATGTTTTAATTCAGAGGAAAGGGCTACTCGAAACTATTGCAAAGGAACTCTCGTGTTGTTATTTTTCTGTATAACATTTAATTATTTTTAATTTCTATCTCTAAATTACCTTTCATTTATTTTGTGACTGGCCATCACTTTTCTAGAGAGAAAGATGAACAAATAAAATGGTATAATATACTCCTCAAAAAAAAACCAAGGAAACAGATTTATTTTGCTGGTATATAACCTGTGGAAGTTTATCAATATCCTAATATAGACACATATTATCTACAAAGATTAGAAAATTACCTGCCACATTTACTACAGTAACATGTAAAACTCTTACCAACTTAAGCCAAAATTGTTCCTTAAGCACAAAATTTGATAACATTTCATGATTAAGAACAGGGTGATTGAAAACTTATAATATTTCCTCAAATTGCAGAATATTCAGATGTAGATATTGTCTTCTTGTCAGTGATAATAAAAGCCTGTATCTGTCAAGAAGTTATTAGTTTTTAGCATATGCTGCATACTTATAAAATTGCAAATGTCTATTAAATTAACATTTAAAAAATGTTGACATTTCATCTTTTAGGACCATTTCTTTGGAACTTATATGTTTAAATTCTCCTTTTCTTAGTATTAATAATTTCACTGAATATTTAAACTTTATATTTCACATATTGTTTCTCATTTGATAACTGAAAATATCTTAACCAAACAATGTACTTTGATAATTTATCAAATATAAGTATCCATTACAATGGAGGTATGTTAGACATCACTTATACAAAGAATGATATCATCTATTGTGCATTACCTGGAAGCATACTTCCTTTTATGCAATCAATGAAATTTAAAAGAAAGTGATATGATGAGGCAACTCCCATATAAAAATTGAAATATGACAGTAGTTGAAGGAACTTGTCAATTTCAACACTGTACTCCATTAAAGCTGTTTTAGGAGAAAAGTTCAACTTAATTGCTTTGTGTTTTGCCACTGACTACTCTCAATAAGTGCACCAAAGAAATGAAAACAATCCAAAGCATCCACAGCCTGGAGTTTAGGAAACAAATCAAACAAAAGAAAATAAAGAAAGAAGGAATCTCAAACTTGAGCTTTAAATAAGGTTGAGGGCTATCTCTGATCTCGGATATTGAGACATGTTTATGAACAATGAAGCAAGCTTCAATTTTTTTCTTGATAATGTAGAAGCTTCAAGGCATGAAATGTTTCTAACAGAACAGCACTGAACTTGAAAGCACAAATTTTCCTTTATGAACGAAAACGGTTTTTCTTTGCTGCTTCAGAAGCACATGATTTTGTTAGCAATGAGATCATAGAACAATAACTGTTTACTGAAGTTTCAGCTGATCCCCTAAAGGATCTGTATAGTATTGCTCATTGCTGCAGCCTAGAATCCCCTTTGACTTCAAAGGCCACAAGAGACCAAACAACTTCCATTAGTGGACTAGTCAAACAGTGATGGTATATGGCCCTCGAGTAAAGTCTGTTAACTCTCACCTTTGAAGTCCAATATTCCTCTCATCTAAAAGAAAATGAGTATCCCAAACCTTTACAAACATGTTATTACCAAATTAAAGTCCATTAAATATTGGTGTTCTCACAAATACTGAACATTAGTCTAGTGAGACTACTGCATGTTTGTTATTCTGTATCTCCTTTGCTCCACAGCAGAACTGCTTGCCTTCAACTCAATCTAATCATCCATTGTAGATTCCCATAGAAGGAGAAGAAGGACCAAATTTAATAAATGACAATGAAAATTGACAGGCAATCTGGCAAGAGTCAAAAAGTCTCTAATAAGTTAAGATGTGTGCCTGGACAGGACATTAGTACACTGTCCTCTTTTAAATGCCATCTCTTGAACACAGTGTCTTCAGTTGTATCAAATGAGCTCATGAAGAAATCACTTTTATTATTATATGATAAAGAGATTAAAAATGACTTTGTAAGCAGTTTTTAGCACTGTTTTCTGTTGTGGTGGCTTTGTTTCTTCATATTTATTTTTAGAGAGCTTGTTTGGCCTACTTCTGTATGACAAGTTACTTCCATAATATGTTCCCACCACTCCTATTACTCAATGTCACCTTTGGGTGGGAGTCTGCAGATAGACTCAGTTCTCTTGCTGCATATACACTGATGACTGGGGTCACCTGACAGAGAAACTCATTGTGGGTGCCTGAGACAGCTTCACTCACAGGGTCTGAAACATGTCTGAGTTTAGCCAGAATTGTCGTTGAGAGACCCACAGCTCTATAGCACAAGAGTGTTGGAAAGCTCAGATAGAGTGTCCACAGATAACATTCCAAGAAACAGGAGGTAAAAGCCACCATTTTCCTAATAAATAGATGCTATATGTCTAGTACAGCATAACTTCTATCATCACACATTGGTCAATACGGTCTCAGAGTCCAGCTATGTTCAGGCGGAAGAATGTGAATTCTACCTTCCTAGAAAAGCATTAAAGAATTGTTGATTGGCAATCTTGTCTACTTCCAATATCCAGGAGGATAACTACATGTTTTTCTTTGGGTTCACCTTCCTGTTTAGCTTCTCTGGGATCATGAATTATAGGCTTAATGTCCTTTATTTATGGCTAGAATCCACTAATGAGTGAGTACATACCATGTTCATCTTTTGGGGTCTGGTTTACCTCACTCAGGGTGGTGTTTCCTATTTCCATCCATTTGCATGCAAAATTCAAGATGTCATTGTTTTTTACTGCTGAGTAGTAATCTAATGCGTATATATTCCACACTTTCTTTATCCATTCTTCCACTGAGGGGCATCTAGGTTGTTTCCAGGTTCTAGCTATTACAAATAATGCTGCTATGAACATAGTTAAGAAAATGCTTTTGTAGTATGATAGGGCATCTCTTGGGTATATTCCCAGGAGTGGTATTGCTGGATCCTGGGGAATGTTGATCCCGAATTTCCTAAGAAACTGCCACACTGATTTCCAAAGTGGTTGCACAAGTTTCATTCCCAACAGCAATGGATAAGTGTTCCCCTTACTCCATATCCTCTCCAGCAAAGGCTATCATTGGTGTTTTTGACTTTAGCTATTCTGACAGGTGTTAAGATAGTATCTCAAAGTTGTTTTGATTTGCATTTCCCTGATCGCTAAGGAGGTTGAACATGACCTTAAGTGTCTTTTGGCCATTTGAACTTCTTCAGTTGAAAATTCTCTGTTCAGATCAGTACCCCATTTTTTTAATTGGGTTAATTAGCATTTTAAAGTCTAGTTTCTTGAGTTCAAATGGGAGGGGCGAGGAGTTGAAAATTTGTAATAACAATAATTATAATTATAATAAAGCAGCAAAAAAAGTTGTTGACCATCCTAAATTGTCCCAGCAGCACATTTCCCATGCCTCTGGAGACACAAACTTCAGTTTTCATTATTTTTTTGTTTTTCCTATTTTTCGTGTGTGTGTATGTGTGTGTGTGTGTGTGTGTGTGTGTGTGTGTGTGTGTGTTGAGCATGTGTTTGTATGTGAATGTTTGCATGCATGTGGGCACACAGGTGAGTATGGTTGTATGTGCATGTTCATTCAGAGATCCAGTGTTGATCTTGGGAATCATCCTCTATTTCCCCGTCACCTTATTCACTGAAATCAGAGCTAACAGATATGGCAGTCTCTGTAGCCAGCTTGTGAGGGATTTCTCTATATTTTATGTGGGTTCTGGGGATTTGAATCTGGTCCTCATGCCTGTGCAGCAAGCTCTGCGACTACAGTGCTGTCTCTGTAGCCATTCAGTTCTTTCTTTTATCTGTTCCCAAATAATTTGGCTACTACTTTTAGTTAAAGAATAATCTTGGTTCTCATTTAGAGATTTTTCTAATCAAAAAAGCAACAGAGACATGAAGATACCGTTTTTAGCACAGATTTGGTAACTTACAAAATGTCTATTTTAATGATAAAATAGTCATTTGTTTCCATGCCTCAGTGCCATTATAATTAAGGTGTCAATATCAAATTTGAAAATATTGTTATTATCTTAAAAATGTTGATGTAATCTTAGATTTGGTGGTAGCCTTCCAAGAGGCAACACTGCATCCATTTCATAAGTTGAAATGTGAGGACTATTAACATTGAATGCCTTTCTTCAGGTCCCCCAGCTGGTGGCAGTCCAAGGTGGGACAATCTGTCTCTCTTGTAACTGATGATATACAGGACATCTGTGCAATGGAATCACATCAATATTTTAATATAAAACCCTACCATGACATTCTGTGGCATTTGTTCCCATGCTCTGTGAAACTTTGACATTCAATATTGAGAAGTTCTAATGATCAGCTATTCACAATGCCTTGTAAAAGTCTCAGGGCATTTGTGTTCAAAGCCTGTCACCTGAGCCCTAAGGACATACTAATCTATATTTATGCAGTCTACAATGTAGAGATAATTACATGGCAGTTGGGCTATGTTTTACAACTACCCCACATACATACATAATGTTCAATAAGTGCACTTTTTGTCAATCTGATGATATCTAATTAGCAAGCAAAAAGCCATCATGCCCATTTGGTAGTCCCAAGGTGGGCTGTTTGAGATGACAAAAAATGAATACCTTATTGTCAAGCATGTCTTAATGTACCAGATAAGCTCAAACATCTAAGTTTCTTACACTTACAAATTAAATTTTTCTCATTTAACAAGATTGACATACATATTAACTCTTTTTAAATAACACACCTAAACTATACCTCCAGTACCATCAATATAATTCCAGTTTTTAACACTGGTGAGGCAAGTAATTGATATAAAAGAACAAAGGACAGACCACGGATAGCATCTAGTAAAAATTATTCATAACCACGAAGTTCATGAATGGTATAAAATTTGTACTGATATATATACATTTAAATAAGTAGAGTTCATACAAATGAGCCTATGACTAATATGAATCCAAACATTTCTCAAATTGGTGCTTAAGCTAACATGTAATGAATTGCCTTGTTATTTTGCACTGGGATATATTTTGTTCCTTTGTCGATGTCATATACCCTTGGTTTTTCCTGTTCCTTGAAGTCTTATGTAATAAACAATATTTGTGGTAGTTTGAATGCAATTGGCCTCCCATGGCTTTGTTGGAGTAGGTGTGGCCTTGCTGGAGGAAGGGTGTCACTGTGGGGGTGAGCTTTGAGGTTTCTTATGCTCAAGATACTATGCACTGTCTGAGTCCAGCTTCCTGTTGCCTTCTGATCAATGTGTAGCCAGCATCATGTCTGCCAACTTGCCACTATACTCTCCATTATGGTGAGAATGGATTGAACCTCTGAAACTGTAAACAGCCACCCCCAATAAAATGTTTTCCTTATAAGAGTTGTCATGCTCACAGAGTCTCTTCACAGCAATAGAAATCCTAACTAACACAGAATTCTTTTCAATATCCATCCATTGGTCTTGAAATGGAAATGTTTTGAGCAATTAACTCAGCTAGGGACAGCAGACTCTCTCAGACAGGCTCCATGGTGCATGTACTCTGCCACTCTTGTTTCCTCTCAGAAAAATTCTGAGATTCCCTATACCTAACTCCAGAAGCCAAGTGCTGAGAAGCTCCTGTTAGTTTTCAGTAAAAGGATGTTCACTAATGCTTGTTTCTGTGCTTCCTCACAACCCCACAGGGTACATACGGTTATCTTTGAAAATGATGTGCACCCTTGGTCTTTGGGAGTCTTGGTCTTTGCTCTCTTTTCCACTCTCCCTCCCCTTGAACCATTTAACTGTAATCTGTGGGAGAAAAAAGAGTTCTTAGGAAGCATCTCTCACAGATGGGGTCAGACTCTTTCAGCATGGTGCAATTTTCCTCCATTGGAGAAATCACAGGCTTTGTTTGGAATGTCTGTATGCCACTTTGGGTGAGAGCTAACATGGGTAAAATGGAATTCTTCTCTCCATTTTGCTCCAGAGTTGTGCTGGAATGTCTCCATCTGTCTGTATGACAGGCACAAAGATTTTCTTACTATACACTTGTGCTGACTGAAGGCAACACTTCTGTTTCTGGTAGATATACTGACAGGAAGCTTCTATTTTGCCATTATTGTTGGCACCTCCCCCCCCCCCATTTTTCTGAAGATAAAAGAAAGTAGAGCATGCTTGAGTGATAATCATGATAGTATAAAAAGTAAGGAAATAATGAGCAAGAAAAAATAAAGAATTTTCCAAAATTAAATGAGATGAACTCAACAGCCTTAGATAAATATTGCCAAATCCCACCCAAGGAGCTGCAACCATGACTTCATATGCATTGACAACTCATAGGAAAATAGATGACCTTCTCATTTAACTGCTCTGACTACTGCCACAATTCTAAATCAGGGGCTCATAAATGCTAAGAATAGCTGTCTTCCCCATGGAAACTCCTCCTCTGGGTCTTCCCAACCTACTTCAGGTTTCATGTGCTTGGCCTACCCTCTGTCTCCCCAGGAGTGATTCCAAAAGAACCCTCAAAGCAAATACAATAGCCCTTTTTTTAGACAAACAATGTCTCATTCACAACTGGAGACGAAGTGAATCAGAAACTACGGGGATGCATCCCTGCGACTTATACATTAGCATGCCCTCCATGTATTCTGATGAGCGGTTCAGCCTGAAATCCACTATTAAAGGGGAAAAGTCGTGCAATAAACATTACACACTGGTTTCCAAACAGCTACCATTTTCACATTTGCTGTTAGAAGAAATTCTTGTGTCAGTGCTTGCCAGTATAAACTGCCTTCCAATGATAGTCTCCAAGAATAATAGTAAATGCCAAATAAATATCATTCCAAATTCATGATGTTTTATGTGATCATATGTAACCCAAAACATCTCAATTTTATGAAAACCTAATAATATTTGAAGAAAAGGATTTTTTAAATTTGTTTAAAAGTCAATTCTAGTTATTAATATGTATGCTGAATACACCATGAAAATAACATACATACAGTTATATTTATTAATGCAAATAGTTAATTGTATATAAACATATTAAAACATCATTTTATGTCCAGGTAATGTTTCCTGACACTTTGAGTTGACTAAGAAATACTAAAATACCGATTTCATGGGGGAAGTTATGGAACAGCAATGAACCTGTCCTTCTATGAGTTAGGGAAGAAGTATTGTATTGTTTTCCTATGATTTCAGAAAACAAATTCTAAATACCACAAAGTTTATATAAATGAGGGAATATTTTACATATCTGACATATTGTGAGCTTATCTTATCAAGATGATATTTAATTCTTCCTCTGGGTATCATTCAGATTGATCAAAATTAGAATGAAAGAACTGTTTTTTCCTTGTTTTAAATGTTAAAACTCATCTCAGTTGGAAGCATCATAAACTCTATTTAATGTGCTTCCTTTATAGCGTAAGCATCACCTTTGTCATATTAAAATCCATTCCTTGTTAGGAAGATAAAATTAAAAAAGAACTCCAGCAGAATATAATTAAAACCTTGGCCTATATATCTCCTAAGAACCCGAGTGATTCCTACATGGCGGGGAGTCAGATAATCTTTTCCACTGTGGCTAAGTTCATCAGTGCATTTGAAAAGATCCATGCTGATTATAATTACATTCTAAATTAGCAAATATTAGCAGTGTACCAAATAATTGACATAGCATGGTTTCCGTGTTAGATGATCAATTACAATTCAGATGAATCCATAGGAAAATCCATATTTTTTACTTAGGATCACAGTTTTTGTAATTTAACATATTATTAGAGCGGAGCCTTAAGAAAGGTCAGGCAGAACAACAGAGAGCAGTTTCCAGCTTGTAAACACAGCTTCATTGTCACAGACCACTGGGAAAATCAGTTATAGCCACGTGCTTCCCAGGAGCAGCCTTTTCATTCATTTTTACATAAGCCTTAGAGTACCCTCCAAAATAGAGAACAATCTTATCTAAAATTTAATAAAACTTCACAAATACAGCAGGATGACACCTGCCTCTTGTTAAAACTTTCTGTGTTAGCCTCCAGCCTCTTGGGGTGTTTGCAGAGGTGGAGAAGAAGGAGCACAGGAAGACCCTGGAAAGTGGTTGCATGCTTGTCTCCATGCCTGCGAGGGAAGAATTTCAGTGTTTCAAATTTAAGAACTTAACAGCATCATACTCATTCTTAGGGAAATAGCACAATAGAGCCTTTTCATAAAATCCCATGGTTTATCCCTACCACTGTATGAGGCCAGGAAAAATGCCTGCTATGTTTCTTTTCATAACTAGAGTATATATTTCAGATTACCGACCAGTACGTTAAATTAAGTCCTTAAATTCCTTAATGTACTAAAATATTCATGCATAAAGATTGGAACTTTATTATTCATTTCATTAAAAGGTAGTATTGCTGTTTAAATCAACCTGTTTAAATTGGCCGTCATGAGAAGCTTCAAATTATCAAGTAACCAGAAAAGATAACTCATTGCAGTTGCTGCCTGTCCACAACAAGAAAGCACAAGTAATAAACCATGGATGATTAAGAAAATTAACTGTAGAGCCCCATCTGACACTGGTCATCTATATCAGAGTGGTTCTTATGTGACTCTCACTCCCTGCCTGATAATTGTCGGAGACCTTCCTTGAAATAAGGTGCTGTGTGGAACTGCATCCGTTGGAACAAACTATTACTCCCATGAAGGAAAGTAGGGTCAATATCTCCTGATGCATAAGCTTCAGTGATTTTGAAAACCAGATCTAAAAGAAAAGAAAACATATGAAAAATATAAAGAGAGTTTAAAAAATGAATGATCAAGACTTTGAGAACCAATGTGAGAAAGAATAAACTCAGAAAGATACTTCACTGGGTATGGCAGAGTCACACCACAACCAGGGGTACTACCAGGTGGTAGAAATGGAGGTCATTTCCCTGAAAGGCCAGGAAGCCTGGACAAGAGCCAGTCAATCTCAATTCAAGCCGAATCTACCTCCTAGGAGATACAGAAAGATGAGCCACCTTCTTGATTTCTCTGAACCTATTTGCTTTGTCTGCAAATGGGAAAGTAACTGTGTCCACCAGCATCCACTGGGTGGTTTTAGGGACCTGAAGCCTTAGATCAGTATCTGACATCTTCAACCAAAAAGTATTTGTTTGTGATATCCGCACCACCCGAAATACTCCCTAGGCCAAAATTAAAAGCACAGCTCATAGGTCTGGTATGCCAGAAAGAACAAACACAGTGCTTTAATTTCCCTTACTGCTGCTGTCATGTTTGTGTGTGCATCACCTACCTTGGTTAACTCTCTATGTGTGCTCCATTTTCTTGAAGAAAGAAGTAATCCAGGTAGAAAAGTGGCTTGAGTTTAGTTTACCTGAAGGTGTGCAAAACGTGCTCCTGCTCCCTGACTTTCCCTGGATGGTTGCTCAAGGCTATAAGTCAACAGGGCTGACTGAGAAGCCAATGATAATGGCACGGGGATTTGATTCTACTGCATGTACTGGCTTTTGGGGATCTTAATCTGTTTGGATGCACACCTTTCCTAGACCTGGATGTTTTGGGGAGGGCCTTGGACTTCCCACAGGGCAGAGTACCCTACCCTCTCTTAGTACCTGAGGGGGAGAGGGAGGGGTAGAGAGAGGGGGAGGAAAATGGGAGGAGAGGAGGAGGTGGAAATTTTGAATGATATTATTTATAAAGCAATAAAAAAGAAAGTCAACAGGGAGCTACAAGGAGTTGTGTTCTTTCCTTTAAATAATGTCAATAGTGGCCGGGCGGTGGTGGCTCACGCCTTTAATCCCAGCACTCGGGAGGCAGAGGCAGGCGGATCTCTGTGAGTTCGAGACCAGCCTGGTCTACAAGAGCTAGTTCCAGGACAGGCTCCAAAGCTGCAGAGAAACCCTGTCTCAAAAAACCAAAATAAAATAAAATAAACAAATAAATAAATAAAAAATAATGCCAATAGTGGGGAAGAAGGGAGGTGCCCAGCTGCACCATAACTTGCTCACAACTACCCACAAGCCACTTCTGCCCTAACTCTTTGTTTTTGTAATGTTTTCATTGCTGTCGATATTTTGGGAATTTGTGTTTTTCAATAATGAAAAATATGTCCACAATGATGGTGGGGCTGATCTACTGGGAGCTCACCAAGGCCAGCTGGACTGGGAATGATATAGCATGTGATCAAACCGGACTCTCTGAACGTGGCTGACAAGGAGGGCTGACTGAGAAGCCAAGGACAATGGCACTGGGTTTTGATTCTACTGCATGTACTGGCTTTGTGGGAACCTAGTCTGTTTGGATGCTCACCTTCCTAGACCTGGATGAAGAGGGGAGGACCTTGGACTTCCCACAGGGCAGAGAACCTTGAAGGCTCTTTGGACTGGAGAGGGAGGGGAAGAGGGATGCGGGGAGGGGGAGGGAAAGGGGAGGAGGGGAGGAGGTTGAAATTTTTAATTAAAAATGAATAAATTAAAAAAAGAAACGTTCAATAAGTTCTAAAAAGCTACTATGTGTCTATGATAGCAATGCTCTTTTATGCTGTTAAAATGTCTTTCTAGGAGAGATACTTCTTTGTGGAGCTATTAATCACAATGTTAGCAATGCTTATTTTAGACTTTTAAAATGTCTTTCCAGGAGAGATGCTTCATTGTGGAGCTGTTACCATAATAAAACAAAAAATAAAATCCCTGAAAACAAATACTCAATCAAATGTAGACATTGTAGATTATTTAATAGTGACTAAGTAGTGAATATGTAAAACAGAATATAATCAAGGCGGTTTTCATTATACTTAAAGCCCTTAAGGTCCTGTCTTTTAGTAACAAATTAAAGGAATGAGTTATTCATAGCTGTAAAAAAAAACAAATAAGATGTGTAACATACACGAAATTCACAATAACAAAAGCAGTGATTTTTCTATAGCATCTGACTCAGTGAATCACACCATGTCTGTTTACTGAACATTTTCCAGGTGTCCTCTATGTGTCTGGCACTGTTGTGTAGGTGCTAATGACAGAACAGAAGAGTGTTGTTCACCAAACTTCTACAATTGAGGATCTGCATGGATACTGGAGGTGTAAGGACCAAAAGTGGAATACAAAATCAAAATAACTAAAATGATACAGAGTGAAATTAAGCATTCAAGGGAAAAACAAAGAGACTTAAGAAGTGGGAGCAGGAGGGTTACAATTTCCAGCAGAAGGAAGTGTGCTACACCTCAGCAAAAAGGTGCTTTTTAAGCAAATGTGGAGGAGTGTGGGAACACAAGCCATAAGACAGATCGTGGAGGGTGATTGTTCAAGGAAAAGAACACTAAAATATGCTCTGAAATAGGCAGAGACTGGGGTCAAGGAAGGCCTGTCACCAGGGTAAATGAGGATGTGAATATCAGAGAAGCAGATCTCAGAATATTGAGGTGGGTGGGTACATGATGTAGAAGCTAAAATGCCATTGTAGGGCTGTGCCTTCCCTGTGGAGATCAGACACCCTGAAGATATGTAAGAGAGTAGTAGAAGGACAGTACTTTGAATATAAAGTAATTATGTATGTGTGTGTAAGGATAATAATCAAAGAAAAAGAGGCCATCAATTTGAGAAGGATATGGGAGAGTCTGGAAGGAGGAAAGGGAATAAGAAAATGATAAAATTCTATTTAAATAAAATTTCTTTTAAAACCAAAAGGACAAAGTAAAGACTTAAGGTCACTTAAGTAAAGACAATTAAAGGTGAAAATGCAGTGATATTCCATTTCTATTTTAATAAATATAACTTGCCTAAAGATTAGAGAGTAAAACAGCCCCACAGGTCAGCCTTAAAGACCAGGCAGTGATAACACAAAGCTTTAAGCCCAATAGCCACACAAGTTTGCCATAGAAACTGGGCATTGTATGTCTTTAATCCCAGCTCTAAAGAGGATTATAAAATGGGAAGAGACAGCTCTCAGTCACAGTCCCCATTCCATGATTGCTGGAGGCAGGATTGCCATTTTCATACTGAGGTTGAGGTCAGAGCCAGTGACACTGACTGCTTTGCTTTTCTGGTCTTCAGTTGAACCCCAATATCTGTCCCTGAATACTCATTAACTGTGCTTTAAAAAAGTGTATGTCACTGCTATTTGCAGGAGAGTAGATATATTATGAGTAAAAATTAGTAAAGGGTTAAAGGAGTAAACATATGTTACTCATAAAATAACACTTAGGCATTAATATGTCTAATAGTTTACATAGATATTTGAAGTACTCATTCTTAGTTTGCTTTCTATTCATGTGATAAAATATTCTGACCAAAATCAACTTTGGAAGGAAAGGAATTACTTGGATTTCACATCTGAATTACAGCCCATCCTTGTGGGAAGTTGGGGCAGGAACTCAAGGCAGGGTCCTGGAGGCAAGAACCACAAAGGAGCTTACCTACCTGCTCTCCAGGACTTGCTCAGTCTGCTTTCTTCTACATTCCAGGAGTGGTGTCACCCATAGTGAGTTGAACTGTCTTGGATCAATCATTTATTTTAATCAAGAACATGTCCCCACAGACTTGATAATAGGTCAATCTGATGTGGGCATTTTCTCAGTTGAGGTTCCTTTTCCCCAGATCACTCTAGATTTTGTCAAGCTAACAAATATTAACCAATATGCACTTTAAAAAAATTAATCTACTCATAGGGGTAAGGACTCCATTGGGGAGTCACCAAAATCTAGGATACCAAGTTGAAGCAGGACCAAGACCCTCCCCACTGAATCAGACTGCACAAAGTATCTCTCCATAAGGAAAGGGCTCCAAAAGACTAGTTCATGCACCAGGGATAAGTTCCATCTCACTGCCAAGGCCCTCACCAAATATATCAAACCACTCAGCCATCACCCGTATTAGAAGGGCCTGGTTTGGTCCCGTGAAGGTCCCCCAGTCCACAGGCTACCACTATCTCAGGTCAGCGCTATCTCTGTGGTTTTCCCCATCATGATCTTCACCACCCTTGTTCATAATGACGTATCCTCCCTCTCTTCATCTGAGCTGCAGGAGCTCAGCACAGTGCTTGGTTGTAGATCATTGTATCTTCTTCCATGAGTTACTGGATCTAGATTCTATGATGGGAGCGAGGGAGGCCACTACCGATTACAGTGCTTGATACTTGGATATCAACATGTAGAATGATGGAAATAGATCCATATCTATACCCACGTACAAAACTCAAGTCTAAAGGGATCAAATACTTCAACATAAATCCAACTACACTGAACCTGATAGAAGAGAATGGTTCACGCAGCGCTCTGTATTAGCTATGCTGACAATTCCCCTTGTTAGCATATTCATATGTAGCAAGATTGTTCATATATGTCACCAAAGATCTCCAGATATAATCTCACACCCCTATTGCTCCTGTGAGCACTGCAAGATTCCACTGTATAGTCTAGCACAACCTTTGAAGGTTTGTCACCAACATTAATCAGGCCATTGCAAAAGGAAATATAGGTATGGTAATTGATTAAAATTAGCACTTATAACCCAGTTGTCATATTTTTGTGATGGGTATAGATCACAGAGTGGTGAAACTTTTTGAAGCTGCTTTGTCTCAGTCATATCCAATTATCTCGCCTCGTCTTCATTACCATCCTATAGATTTTAATCAAACTGCAAAATGTCTTGGTCATCATTGTTTCATTGATGGACCAACAAGTTATCTTCAAAGAATAAGATGATTAAAGAATTTTGTGCTGAGGCTCCAGGAAGACAGGATTTGAAAATAGATAATTAGATAACCAAATAAGTCATGGTGATTATCTCATTTTTTTTCTTTAGTCATTAGTGAGACTAGAAATAATCACCTTCTTGGCTTTATCCACTTGATTGAAACTATTTTCAGGCTAATAACAAATTGCTTAGGCAATGTTCAGGTCTTATAAGGACAGAATTTTGGCATTTTTAAGGTCAACATCAATGAACACATAAAGGCGAAGCTGAGTCAAAGCTTGCCCCAATAGTTTCGATCTGCCAGTCTTTGGAGATGACAGATTTTAGAACACCAAACACACATTTGTGCCAGCAGAAATTTTTAATTAGCATTCCAGCCTACCCACAATAATAGAGAGAGCAAGACTTGGGTCACCACTTAGTGTGTCTTGGGTCCTTTGAAAACTGACTTTTGTTCTCTTCTGAGCCATGGCATTGACTTTTCTGTGTCTCTCCATAGGAGATTTATACTGAAAAAAAAAAAACAGCTTGGGAATAAACAGTTTCAGATTAATAGAGACAGAACATTGACCACAGTATCCACATCGTGACAAAGACGGAAGGAAACTCTTAATGCCATGAGCTTCCAATTATTTTCAGAACTGGTTATTCTCTCAAAATTATAATTTGATCATTACCTTTCTCCCACAAAAATTGGGGCAATCCCCATTTTTAAAAATTATACTGTCTTAGTTCAGTTAGAAATGGACAAAAAAATAACTATTTTGAAAATGAATTGGATTTTCTGGGCAAATCTTATAAAACACTGTAATTGCTGAAATAATAAGCCACAAGACAGCTTTTGAACCCACCTAATTAAAAAAATGTGCTATAAATTCTTCCGTGGAAACATTTTCATTTTTCTTACCTGCATCTAAACAGAGTTATGCTGTTAAAAAGTAATAGTTGATCCCTTGGTGTCTTGGCTATTTTCCAGTTTGGTGTGATAAAATAATCTGAGAAGAGCAAATTTAGGGTGTGGGAGTTGGAGAGATGGTTAAGAAATTTCACTGCTGTCATAGAAGACCAGGATTCTATTCCCAGTATCCACATAGTATCTCACAACATGTTTAACTCCAGTCCCATGAAATCCAGCACTTCTTCTGACTTTAATGGGCATTGCATACATATGATGTATGTATACACTCAGACCTACACTCATACATACTAAATTAAATAAATAAATTTTTAAATAATGTTAATGGAGTAAAGGCTTATTTTAGCTCAGAGTATGAAGGTGGGGAAGTCATGTCAGCAACAACTAGAAACACCTGGTCATATTGTACTTGCAGACAGGAAGCAGATGAAAATAGATGCACATGTTTAGTTAGCTTTTTCTTTTAATGTGGTTGGGGAATCCCACCCCAAAGGATGGGGCTTCCCACCTTTATAGGAAATTTTCACACCCCAAATAACCTAATCAAAATAATCCCCACAGACATGTCCTAAAGCTAACCTAATGTAAATAAACCCTCACCGGTGTGTCTGGAGGCTTGTGAACTAGATGATTCAAGATCCTGTCAAGTTGACATCAACACTAGCCATCACACCAAAATAGCTAGAATACTCTAAGGCTCTAAGAACTTGTTACTACAGAATGGAGGATTTCACAAACAACAGAAGGTGCTAGTCTGGCTTCCCAAGACCTGTCTGGTGCATACTACATCCAGACACAAAATAGTTGATTCCTGTTCTTTAAAGATAACTTTTTCAAGTGACTGAATGAGTGATATTTCATTCCCCAAGATAACTGGAAGTAACCTTCACACGAAAATGACTAGAAAAGTATACTCTCTTAGCTGTGCTTCATCCAGCATTTAAACAGAACAACTTCCTCAAGAAGCAGGGGAAGAAAAATTAAGACCGAACTTGAAAAAACACCCTGCCTTGTGTTCTCAAATAACTCCATGGGTGATAGACAAATCTTTTATCGGGCAATCTTTATAGGAATTATCCAGTCAGGAGAATACCACCTCTACATAGTGCTTTGGACAGATGGATGTTTATCAGCCTTTCCTCAACACATGGTGGACATATCAGGATTGATTTTATTTGTTGTAGATGCAATCCCAACAATAGTTCACGAGTAAAATATGTTAACTGTTTAAAAGTTAAAAACAACTCCTATAAAGAATAAATATTTCCATTTTAACCTGTAACAATTGCACTACTCAGAACCCATTAGGACAACAACAGTCATATAGAACGTAATGAATTTGTTTTACTTTTTAGTAAAGTTATGGTCTTAGTAGAATCAGGAAGAACTTTAAATACCAACTAATTCAAGTGCACTTATGGTTACTTGAGTTTCCCTCCACACACCTCAGCTAAGTATCAACTATGCTTAGAGACAATTGAAGAGATGGAGGCATCCCAAGAATAAGTAATAGAAAAAGAAAGAAGTCCTAATATAAGAACATACTTGTTATATTTGATGACTAGCTCAGGGAGGCCAGAACACCAGAGGAGAATATACCATAAGGCTAGAGAAGGAGCCCACAGGAGGTGAGGGGATTTTTGAAATATAAGACGTTTTAAGTCGTAACAAGGAGTACAACTGATATTAAGTTATCGAAGCAGAGAATTAGATGCCACAAATAATGTAAGTATATCCCCCATAAAGGATCATGTGTCTGTTGTGAAAAGTACACACTAAAGAGTCTAGTCATCTGTATGAATGGCCATGAAAAGCCTGATTTAATAATTCAGATAAAGTCTGATGGAGACTTGGAGAAGTGCATTAGCAGAAAAGGTAGTAAGTATTTAGATTCAGGAGGTGACTTCAAGGTAGAACTAAACAAATTTCTAATGGATGAAATGTTTTCCCTGAGAGGAAAAGGGTAGACCTCAACATCTGTTCCAAATACCTGGAAATGCATAGTTGTCTTTACCTGAGCTGAAGTTAACACAGTTTTACTTGGATCATGTCAACTGTTTCAATTGGACAAACTGAATTCTGAGAGCTGTCCCAGAGTGGGACATTCAGTATAGTCCCTAGGAGAACAATTTACTTGAAAAGTTTGTATTTTTAATTGGAGTCAGCTGCATATAAATATTTACTGCTTTGTGTCATTGAGATCAACTTGGCAATAGGAGGTCAATGAGAATACCAGAGACTGAGATCTGGTACTCTATCATCCAAGACTAGAGACCGCATGAAACAACAAAGAATAGTGAGCATGGGAAGAAGCAGCCCCAAGTGAAGGGGAAGCCAGCATTTGAAGCAAATGAAGACCAAGCTTTTAGGACCAAAGAAAAATGGTGTAAAATGTTGCTCTAATTACAAAATCTAAGAACAGATGTGGAATGCAGAACATTGAGATCAAGAGGCCTTCACAAGAGCAGTAGGGCTTGTGACTTTGGCATCTAAACAAAACTGGAAATAGATTCACCATGGCACTGGGATCTCTGTCTAGATTCTCCGGAGCTTCATAATAATGGTGTTCAGTTTTTGTTGTTGTTGTTGTCTAGGTTTGGTTTGGTTTGGTTTTGCTGTTTTTGAGATAGGGTTTCTCTCTGTAACAGTCCTAGCTCTCCTGAAGCTATCTCTTGTAGGTCAGATGGGCTTGAACTCACAGAGATCTATCTGCCTCTGCCTTTCAAGTGCTGGGATTAAAGGCATGTGCCACCACCATCCTGCATGGTGGTCAGTTTTTACTGCCAATTTAACACAACCTGAAATAAATAACCAGTGAAGAGAATCTTACTAAGAGATTCTGGATTGTTGAAATTAGATTTACATTTTCTTTGTCTTGGTCTGTGAACATGTCTGTGGGCTGTTACCTTAATTAAAGTAATGTGGAAGGATTCAGCCTGTTGTGGGTGGTACCATTTCCTGGGAAAGGGATCCTAAACTCTATGAGTGGAGAAACTGAGCTGAGCAGAAGTAAATAAGTAAGCATGCACATATTTATTTCACTCTGCTTTGGACTGGAAATGTGATATGAGCAGCTGTCTTGACTTCTCCTGCTACCTTGACTTCTTCAAAATAATAGACTATAACTTAGAATTGTAAACTAAAGTAAAACATTTCTCCTATAAATTAATTGTCACTGTGTGTTATCATAGGAACAGAAAAAAAACTAGAATACTAGTTCTTAAGAACTATAGCCAAAAAACTCAGAATAAACACACAGAGTAGTGTAGAAAACACACAAATTTACATCTTCCTTGGGTTTTATACTCTTCTTCGGATCTCTAGAACAGACAAATTTTCCTGGGGGACTTTATCCTATGCAGGTAACTGATAGCCCTGTTGGGACTGATTCTTGTAAGAGAGTAATAGTGCCTTTTTTCTTTATCACGAAACCACCAGCTAGACAGTAGTTTTACAGGTTTAGAACTCTAGGAACCAGATTTAGAAAGTTAATCAATTAATGATCTTCTAGGCAATTGAGAGTATCACATTTCTTTCTAACATGAGAGACAAGACTTGGCCCCCTTTATCTGACCTATAACAAGAATTTTTCTGTTCCAACCTCCCCCGCTCAACACACACACACAGGCTTTATAATGACAAGCACACAAAGAGGCAGCAGTTCATCCATTTGGCTTGAAGAAACAGGTTCTGAAGATCAGTGTTCTGAGTCATTGAGTCAGTCTTCAAGGCCTAGAGCCATGCTAGGCCTCTTCATTGCCTGGATAGTTTCACCTTTTCTAGAGTATCTATAATTCCAGTATCATAAATCAAATCCCTTTCATCTCTGCTCACATTATACTCATACGTAAATTTTCAGTTTATTCTGATCAACTTCTTTTCAGTTAGAGCCATTGAATTGTCCCTGCATATAAAGTTTTAAAACTCTGATTTTATTGTACATATCTGCTATTCTCTTCCATATGTTCCAAAAATATGAAATAAATGCAGTGCTTCATGGGCTTGCTTTATTTTTTGTTTTATTACAATTATTCAAGTACTTAAATATCTAACTTCAATTGTTCTTAATATACAAATGAAGTTGTTCCATCTGACAAATATAAAATCCTTCCATTGCAATTTTATCTAGTCAACACTTATTTTTAAATCTTAGAAATCTTATTTTATATATAGTGAAATATTAATATTCTGTCTGAAATATTTCAAGCACAAGTGTTATAATCCATCACCCTTCTTAATTTAGAACAGAAAAGAAAATTTGACTTTGTAATCAATGAACTAAATGTTTCTAGTTTTGTTTTTGAGTTGTTCTGCCTCATAGTGGCTGTGTAAAGGTATAAAACATTCCTTCAGATAAATAAATACTTTATATTGAATATTATTGAACTGTTTATTCTGTCCAAAATTAAGAATGGAAATCTTTACTTTCTGACATTCTCCAAATAAATGATGTTATAATTCTCCCCCAGAATGGGTTCCATTCATTGTCTCTATCTACATATACATCTAACACAGCAGATGCAGGGGTTGGGAGGATGACTCAGTGAGTAAGAGACCTTGTTCTCCAAATATAAGCCCCTATGAAGCTCCAGACATGGTTGTGTTTGTCTGTAACCTAGACATTGGGCAACAGAGATAGACAGACTCTCGGAGCTTGTTGACCAGCCAGTCTAACCCAAATAGAAAATTTCTCTTTCAATGAGAGATCCCATCTCAAGATATTAAGCCAGAGACCCACAGAGAAAGGCAACAGATATCCTTCTCTGATTATGTATACAGACAATTCACACAGGCACACACACATAAAATAAAATAGCTGGTGTGCTTGAGATTTCTCTTAAATATGCATATAGAGGTTTTGACAAGCTAGTGACTCAGACTACCAGAACGACTAACTGATCAATGCTTTGTGAGGAAGATATGCAAGATCTAAGAAGCCTGAGTCCCTAGTGTCTTTAATTAGTCACACTACTGAAAGCAGCTTATTTCCACAGTCCTGGTGATGTCTGGGATCTCCACTGGGGAAGCTCACACAGAGAGCTGTGTCTTTGCAATGACAAAAGCAGCCTGGGCCAGTGACTGTGGGGAATCAAGAGTCTGTGGTCCCCTCTCCTCATACAGTCACTAGAGACTAGCATCCACTCAGTCTTTGGAAGCCGGTTACCTGCTACCTTCCTGGTGTCTGCAGTACATAATATGGACTTCAGGAGCTCCTTGTAGACTGGGAACATTGGTTTACATCTCCTGTCTGCATGGGGCCAGGATAAACAATGATAAAAATAGAGAAAGTTAGAGCAACAGGTGAGAATACTATTAACAAAAACAGCTTAGTAATTTTTGTTGTTGTCAATTTTTCTGTTTTTTTTTCAAATGAGCATTTTGAATATATTTCTCAGTGGATATTTAATGATGAGTATTAAAGACCAGTGAACAAGAAATTATTATCCACATTTGGATATCATGCAGGCTACAGAATATCTTTTTTAAAGATTTTATCAAAATTATTCATTGCATGTAATCAGGCTTACAATTTTCTTATTTCTTAAAATCAATTATCATCCCATGGTGGAGAGAGAAAATGAGAGATGCTTTTATTCAAGCATCTAACTTACACAGGAAGATGCTGCATTAATATTTCAAAACAGACTGATACATGGTAAAGAGCAATTTGAGAGTTGAAAAAATGGGGAAAGACAAAATAAGATTTCAGAAACTGAAGTTCACCACTGCCTGTGGAAAAATAGAAAACTTAATTATATAGAACATTAGCTTGAAGGTCATTACATAACAGAGAATAGAAAAATGGAAATTATGACAAAAGTAAGAGGCATTAAACTTTGACAGCAATATAATATCTGCACAACAGAAGTTCTACGGAAACACAAGGCAATTAATAAAAAGAGAAGCAATCATGAGAGAAATAAAGCAAGACTCCCATTACTGAAATAAATACAGTGTGGTTGGAGTTAGTGTCGCTATCAAGAAAGGGTAGAGGAAGGCAGAGAACAGAGTGGAAGGAGAAAACGGGACAAATGTAAACACGTGTGCTGATCCTGATCATGTGCTCCAATAACAGAGAAGTAAGGTCAGGAGTTACTAGGTAACAACACAACTCTAACAAAGCATGGCTTTCACCACCGTTCTTATGGAACTATCAAACTGGGTCATGTTATTTTGAGTACTTCCTGAAGTCATATGTGCAACTACCATATCAGTCATCTGTGAAGCTCAAAGATCGCATGTGTTCGACTGGCGATATCTCAAAATATTTTATCCACTTAATATCCCCTTATGGCAAAAGAAGGCACCTACTACAAAATGTTTTCAAATACTTAATGGAATTTCAGTCAGAACCTCAATAAGATTTGGGATAAAAAGACAAAAGAACATTTTTTTTTAAAAAAAATCACTGATAATGATAACTACCCTCAAGAAGAATATAAAAGACACAAAATAATAAATAAATTGGAATTAATCATATAGATAACAAAATGCATGATAAAAGTACTTCAATTAAGTTGATACTTACCAGCTTAGGCAAATCAATCAGTGGGTAAAAACAAAAATTATATAAATAAATACAAGCACAGTAGAAATTTAACATATGACTAATTGAATGATATGAATATCATCTGTTATATAGGAAATTAAATTAAAACAAACAGTATTTATTTTTTAAAAATACCATAATACCTGCATATCAAAGTAGTTGTAAGCTACTTGTGACAAGGCACCTGTCGGTAACCTCAGAATTCAGGAGGTAGAAGCAAGAGGACCACAAGCCCAGGATCAGCCTGGACTACACTGGAAATTCCAAGACAACAAAGACTACATAGTAAAACTCATTCTCACAAAACCTTATTAAAAATCTATATAAAACAGTCTGAAGTAGTTTTGATCTTTGCAAATATCACAATAAGACACTGAACATTCCTCCTCAAATCTCAAATCCTTAGAAAGAAGCAAAAAAAGAAGCAAAAGCAACAATTATTATGAAACAATATTTAGCATGTGTA
Source organism: Arvicola amphibius (assembly GCF_903992535.2). Lineage (NCBI taxonomy): Eukaryota > Metazoa > Chordata > Mammalia > Rodentia > Cricetidae > Arvicola > Arvicola amphibius. The sequence goes on from NC_052051.1 coordinate 159,494,800, forward strand.
TGACCCATGGTAGGTTGTCCATGCTCCAGTGGACAGCCCAACACGCCTGCTCATAGGGGCAGCACTAATTGTGTTCAGTGAGTTATGGTGGAGAAAGATGAGGACAAGGGCAAGGAGGAGTGAAATTGGCAGGAAAACCTGGTATGGTGGTAGTAGGGTCAAGGAGCAGTTGGAGGGAAGACTGGGTAAATGTAACGTAAATATATTGTACTGTTAGGAAATTACCAAATAATACATGATGAATGTCTTAGTCAGGGTTTCTATTGCTGTAAAGAGACACCATGACCATGGCAACTCTTATAAAGGAAAACATTTAATCATTGTGGCTCACTTACAGTTCAGAGGTTCATTCCATTATCATCACGATGGGACATGGTGGCACAGAGGCAGACATGGAGCTGGAGAGTAGCTGAGAGTCCTCTACTCTGCAAGCCACAAGAAGTGGTCAGAGACACTGGGCAGTATCTTGAGCATATATGAGACCTCAAATCCCACCAGCACAGTGGCATACTTCCTCCAACAAGACCACTCTTATTCCAACAAAGCCATACCTCCTGATAGTACCACTTCCTTTCAGGGCCATTTTTATTCAAAACACCAGAATGAATATAATGAAATAATAAAAATATTTAAATAATACTATTACTCAGTTCCACTCAAAATTTTCACTCTGTTTTTTAGAGTGACTGGAAAGTTGATTCCCAACTTGCCAAAGGTGACTAATGGACAAGAAGCAGGGGAAAAATACAAAAAAACTTCTAATTCTAAAGTTAGAACTGAAACATGTACTAGGTAGTTTCTGTCAACTAAAAACAAGCTAGAAAGGTAGTTTCTGTCAACTTAAAACAAGCTAGAATAACCTGAGAAAAGGAAACCTCCATTAAATAATTGTCTCCATCAGTATAATTGCCGTAGGTCATGTTTGAGGGGCATGTTTATAACTGCTAATTGATTCGGGAGGACCCAGCCCACTGTGAGTGGTACCATCTCTAGAGAGTATGCCTTGGCTGTGTAAGAAAAATAGCTGAGCAAACCACAGAAAGCGTGTGAGTAAGCATCATCAATCTGATCTCTCCTCTAGGTTGTTGGCTGGATTCTTAACTTGGATTTTCCCAGTGATGGATTACAACTCTCATGAGAGTTATACATGAAGTGATTGATTTCCTCCTCAAGTATGTTTTGGTTGGTGTTTTATCACAGCGTCAGAAGCCAAACTAAGGCAGAAAATTGTACTAGAGAGTGGGTGTCTCTGTAATGGACTCGACTATGTGGCTTCTATGTCTTGGGCTGTTTTATAAAATGAAGATGGAAGGTGTTGGCTCTTTGGAGCTTTGAATGGAAAGGCTCTTAAGTATAAGAGCTTAATAAACTATTGTGAGAAATTAAAAGATAATGCTGAGAGCAATGGAGGCCTGGCTTATGAAGCTTCAGAGGGAAATTTGAGAATCCTTTAAAGACTCTATCAAGGCTCTTCACATGATATATTTGCATGAAGAATATGTAGAAATAAATCTGCCTTGTGACCTCTGTCTTGTTTCCTAGTGGAACAATGGATACTAATTAAGTGGAGTTAAAACCTCAGCCATGATTAATAGGTAACCAACATCACTGAGACAAAATCTTCTGAGAAGTATTTCCTCAGGGCCAGCACATGGAAACTGTGGTCCAGTGAGGGTCAAGGCTACATCTCAAGATGGCAGCCAAACCAAGTAATGCGTAAGAGTCTCCCACATGGTACTTGTATTAAAAGCATGAAGGAATCATGGAGAGCTGCTGAGAGTTTGTACTGTGTAGCAATCAGAAGCCATGAGAGATGTTTTTGTGAAGGTAAAAACTCAGTTACAGTGGATACCTGAACATTTGAGCGGTCGTGTAAAGAAGCTAAGGCTTGGTACCATGTGGAAGGGACAGAGGCCAATGGTGAAAGTGCAGCCAGTTTCAGGGGATGCCCTAGCACATAGAGATGTCGGGACTGTGGGGTGACTGCTCAGGACAGAATCAAACGAGGAAAGGAACCAACACAAGCCTACCAGACAAGCCATGTATGCTGTGGCTAGCAAAGCTGGAGAAACAGAGCTGCTCAAGCTCCAAAGATCATGAATTATTCAAAGATGCTGGACATTTAGTTGCAGGCTTTGATTGCATTGCTGAATGCTGGTTTGCTTTGATTTGAATGTAACTATTCTCGGGTTCTGCCCTCTTGGAATAAGAAGTATGTAACTTATTTTTCATTTCACAGGTGCCCACAATTGACAGACTTTGAACTTGTAAAGAAAATGAATATTTAAAGCGAACTTGGACATTTAAAATATTAAAAATTTTTAGTGGCATTTTATTTGTGTCTTAATAAATGAAGCTTGCCTGAGGATCATAAAAGTAAACCAACCATACTCGCCAGCCTTACAGTTCAAGCAGCAATGATACACACCTTTAATTCCAGTAGCCATACTAGCTTTCCATAGAAACCAGGCGGTAGTGGTGCACACTGTTATTTCCATAACTAGAGAGGATTATAAAACCGAAGAGAGCTCTCAGTCTCAGCCTTAGTCTGCGATTCCTGGAATCAGGACTGCCATTTCAAACTGAGGTAGAGATAAGAGCCAGTGGCTGACTGTTTTGCTTTTCTGACCTTCAAATTGAACTCCAATTTCTGTCTCTGAGTTTTATTTAATTGTGCTTCAAATTTTTTTTTCAAATCAGTTAGACTATGTATTATATCTTGTAATTGCAACACTAGATCTGAGAATAAGCATGAAAGGAAAGATTATATTTACATAGTGATTGGTTTCTATGCCACACTGAAGAGAAATCATTTTGCACTGGATAATTTTTTGTCAAGTTAAGATAAACTAGAGTCACCTAGTAATAGGAACTGCTACTGAAGAAAGACCTCCATCAGAGACAACCACCTATGGGTGTGTCTCTAGGTTGCTAATTTATGTGCAGGGCCAGGGTATTGTGGGATAATGCTCTTGTACACAATGCTGTGGGATCATGTTCTTGTACACGGCAAAGATTTGTCACTTGTATTGGTTTAATAAAACACTGATTGATCAGTAGATAGGCAGGAAGTATAGTGAAGCAACCAGACTAGGAGAATTCTGGAAAGAAGAAAGTCAGTCACCAGCCAGATGCAGAGGAAGCAAGATGAGAATGCCTTACTGTAAAAAGGTACCAAGCCACATAACTAAACCTAGACAAGAATTATGAGTGAATTTAAGTCATAAGAACTAGTTAGTAATAAACCTGAGCAATAGGCCAAACAGTTTATAATTAATATAAGCCTCTGTATGTTTATTTGGGACTGAATGGCCACAGGACTGGGCAGAACAAAACTTCAGTAATACCCAGGACACTGAAGAGTGCCCTCCCTAGACAAGTGTGCTCCGACTCTTTAAAGAGTAGTTGAGCAAGTAGGAGGAAGTACACCAATAAGTAAGCAGTGCTCCTCCATGTTTTCTGCCGCTGCTCTGCTGTGAGTTGCTGCCCTGACTTACTTCAGCAATAGTCTACAATAGGGTAAGCCAAGCAAAACCTTTCCAGCCCAAAGTTGGTTTTGGTCAGTGTTTTCTCATACCCAGAAAAACAAAGTAGAACAAGAAGATAGGAGATAAATTATTTAATGTTCCAGAAATCTAGGAAAAGACCAGAAACTAAGGAACTCTCTAGTATATGATAAGGAGGCATTTCATCTCTGGGTATTAATGAATAAATGAACACCGGGAAAAGATGAAGTTAGATTACAACCTTATGATAAACACAAAAACTTCAATCCACATACTTTGATGGCTAAAGCTATAAAATCTGTATGAGAAAATGTAGATAAAATATGGATAATACATTTATCATTTTATAAGAGCCTTTGATCAAGGTGAGAGAGTTGCAAAGCCTTTTATTATGGTATAAGAAAATTGATTACATACTTTACACACTTTAGCATAGCTAATATATCATAAGCAAAGTTGAATAAAAAGCAACAGAAGAAAAAATATTGCTAATAACCAAAAGAAATATAAAATGAAAAAAAATCAAAAGAATAAAAAAGCTAAAATATTTACAAGTCAATGAAGAAATGAAAGTACAGATGATTACTAAAAATGTAAAAGACTATGAAATTTCACTGGTAACAGAGAAAACCCAGGTAAAGCAAGTGGATGCAAGAGATAAGGAGATAGCAGCTCAGTTGTTAAACTGCTTAGCATGCAGACATTAAGACTGAGTTCAGATCCAGCACTGTTATAAAAAGCTAGGCATCCTGGCACTCATCTGTAACCTCAAAGCCAGGCCTTATGACACACACCTGTAGCCTCAAAGCCAGACGTGATGGCTCACACCTGTAACCTCATCTAGCTGAAGCTAAAGATGTGAGTGTGAAGAGAGAGCAGAATCACGGGGCTTGCTTTGCCAGCTAGTTTGATAGAAATAGTTAACTCCAGGTTCAATGAGAGACTCAGAAACAATAAATAAGGTAGCATGAAAGAGAGGAACATACCCGCTGTCAAGCTCATATTAACACTCATATACACACACAAATGCATATGTTTATATACACCACAAAAAATATTTTTAAAAGTGGATACAAATATGTGAGCAATTGTTAGAATAAACCATTTATGGGCTCTACCCAAAACAATGAAATATTTGAAAATTAAATTTTGTCTGCATGATAGCTACATGTTCTGAATTACAGAGTTGGCTTTTGTAAGTCAAGTGAAAGAGCAGATTTTAGCACAAAGTAAATAGAACTGTGTAAGTTTGTGCTTAAATAAGGAAATAAGGCAACCAATATGCATCAGAATACATGCAAATATTCATTTGTGAAAATATTCAACTTATGAGCATTTAAATCCATAATTGATATAGATCTTAGACATGAAATAAAACAACTACGAGTAAACCATGGAGAGCATCAAATTGCAAGGACCGTGACTAGAAATAAACCACAACATGAGCTGTCATGTTCACATGGTCTTCATTTAAATATTTAAATGATATTCTAAAGTGAACCACTAACTCCTGACCTACTTTCCAAAGAGCTTTGTTTGGAAGAAATTATACACATTACTTCTCTGCAATATTGTCTCAAGTGCCATAAAATTCAGAGTACTTTAATAATTTGTTAATGTGAATAATAACACATTTATAAAGTCTCTTAAAAATTCCCTCCCCCCAAAAGAAAGAAGGCTATATAAGTAAGAAATTCATAATTAAATCAGCTGATAGTTATTGCTACTCTGATTGTGCAAATTCTGCTAGTATGCTAACACTGAGAGAATGAACAACCCGGTATCATTACAAATCCCTGGGGTGTTGCCCTCACACTATTTTTGACGAGTAAGAGGTGGCTATATTATTACTGAAGAAAGCCTTGTACTATTACTAGCTAATGCTCAACTCCTTCTTACTGCTTTCTCCACTGTTTTGGTAAGATTTTCATTTGATGTTACATTTCAAATCTAAATTTACCACTTGAAAACAGGTCACTCTTTAATTCCACTTTCCACTACGTTAACACAAGCAAGTTTTGTGAACACTGTGTCAAGGTTTTGTATATACACACACATACATGAGAGAGAGACAGAGACAGAGACAGAGACAGACAGACACACAGACAGACACACACAGAGAGAGAGAGAGACACACACACACAGAGAGAGAGAGAGGGGGGGGGAGGGCAGACACAGGATATTAAACCTCTGTCCTTACTGCAGTTAGAAACCAATATGCTTTTGTAATGTGCTCTTGGAAATTAGTTTCATTGAAAACATAAACATAAGAAATCAATACGGTAGCCAGTTGCATAACTCAGTGGCATATTGCCTCTTGTCACATATGGGCATATACATCTAGACAACAACCAGTCATTCAAGTTGAAATTCCTATTACAATTCAGACTTTTACTCATTTTGGTGTTCTCACTTCTGTGTAGCAGGATAAACTACTAAAGGAGCAGTTTGAAAACAGTAGGACAATGATATTATAATGTCAAAATGTAAGAAGAATAAAGGTGTGAAATTTTACTCTTTTTAAAGCAATTATAAAAACAAGGAAGCAATTTCTGCCTGCAAGGCAATTATTTTTGAGAGGTCAAGACCTCAGGTGAAAGCTGCTCAGAGGCCTTTGATATTCACAAAAACAGTGTCCCAAGTTCCAGTTATAGACACTGATCATTTTGCATATCATGTCTAAATTATTACATGACTGATATAACAAATTTAAAGAAGTGATATAACAGACCTAGCAAGTATACTTTAAATTTCTTTAATGGTATTCTTAATCTTTAAAATAAAAATGTCAGGTCAGTAAAACATTTTTCTTAAATAACATCTTTATCTTTCATATTCATCTTTACAAAGGGATTTTCCTGTTCTTTTGTATCTGAAAGCATTGATTAAGAAGGAGGATGGACACAGACTAGATGGGAGTATGGCTCAGCTCCGTTAGATAGTAAGTGGTAGGGCACTTGCCTAGCTGCAGAAGGCACTAACGTCAATCGCCGGTGCAGAAAATAAAAAGAAAAGTAGTTGAAGAGAGAGAAGTGAGGGGAAGAGGTGAGGAGAAAACAAGAGAGAGAAAAAGGCGAGGGAAGGATGAGGATGAAAACTGACTGCTTCCAACGTTTACAACAGAACTCTAGAAGAGAAGCAAAACCTTCAAGTACTGTTGAAAGTGGGGGCCACTTGTCGGTTCCTGGCTGCTCGGCCCCAAAATGACCACACAGAAACTATATTATTTACAACACTGCTTGCCCCATTAGATCTAGCTTTTTAATGGTTAACTCTTACATATTATTTTAACCTATCTCCATTAATCTGTGCATCACCACGAGGTCATGGCCTACCAGAAAAGTTTCAGCATGCCTGTCTCCGGCAGAGGCTCCATGGCTTCTCTCTGACTCCACCCTTCCTTCTCCCAGCATCTAGTCTAGTTTTCCTCGCGTAGCTAAGTTCTGTCCTGTTATAGACCCAAAGCAATTTCTTTATTTATTAATGGTAGTTACAGCATACAGAGGGAAATCCCACATCAAAGTACTTCATCTCCAGAACGTTTTGAATGTGTGAGAGGTTCTCATTTTTTCTCAGATTTAACAGGAAAACAGGAGAAAGTACTAAGGGCTCTTCTTCCCCCACAGTTCTCTGTAACCACCAAGAAAAACCTGAAGGAAGACATATTCATGGATATAAATGTCCAACTGGCATTTATCAACTAGAATTGTACCTAGAAGCAACAGTCAAAGCTTAGGAAATAAGCCTCTGCTAATTTAAGCCTGTAGATATGATCAATGATGAATAAATAGTATTTAAAAGACAGTCTTTCTATATCCAGATATCCCAAGAATCTGAAATAATTTCAATAGTAAGACATAACATGACCATGAACAGAAAAAAAAAAACTTTAAAGGTGCAGAGAAATGGCTGAGTGGGTGGCTGATAAATTCATTTGCCATCAAACTAATGACCTGAGTTCCATCCCAGAATCCACATGGTCGAAGGAGAAAACCACCTTCTGAACACTGTCCTATTACCTCCACATATGCACACACAGATGAATTAATTAATGTAAGATATGTAAATATCTTTAAAATGACCAATGTTAAAATGCTTTAGATATTTAATGGAACAAAGAATGAAAACCATCCACATACCTGTAAATTAAAACAAAAAGTAAAATTTTTAAATTAGAAAGTAACAGTTATAGACAAAATTAAAAATACATAATAAACACTAAAAGAACATGGAAAATAATTGACAAATAGCTAGTGGCAAATTAAATTGTATGAACTGGAGGAGACTATCCAGTAATATCACTGAAAAAAATTAAACATGTGTTTTCTTGAATTAAAAACTAAAAAAAAATCATTGTTAAATAGAATGAGATATCAAGAACACAAAAAAGAAGTAAAAAGGGCACACCTGGAAACTGTGGAAGTTGCACACAGGTTCACAGACTACACTACAGTCAGACAGCCTTCTTTGTGCACAGACTCCTTGCAGGGAGCACCGGCTCGAGTGTAGTACAAAGCCTTGATCTTCCCTTTCTACCACTGGCACACGCTTCACCTGTCACTCCTGTGGGTTAGGAGTGCACATCCCACAAGAGCATCTAGGCCAAATGACAAGTAAACACATCAGTCACCCCTTGTACTTAGGCCGGCTTCACTGCAGAAATAAAGTGTAAAAGAATTACTAGAATGGCTTATATATACTATAGTCTGCATAAGTACAAGAATGGCTGTCTGTAAGCTAGAGGTACTGGGAACCCAGGAGCTATTCATTCCAAGAAGTCAGAAGCCGCATATGCCTGGCACTGAAGGTCTGGAAGATTCTTGGAGAGTCAGTGATCTTCAGTCCACTCTAGAGGGCCAGTTTGGAGTCTGGTACAGGAGGAGGCAGCAGCAACAAGAGCAACAGCAAGAGAGTGCAGGCAGCAGCAGCAAGGGTCGCTATAGACAGGCAGGCAACTCTACAGCATGACCTTTCCTAGAACCTCTTCATATCAGGCCACAAGCTGGAAGGTGCTATCCACTCCAGGCTCCAGCAGGAAGACAGTCCTTCCTGGCAATGCCCACCCTAGTTCCCAGAAGGGTGTCTTTTGGTTCATTCTGGATCCAGTCAAATTTTCGATCAAGATTGACAATCACTGTACATAGGACTCTAAACAAAATTATTTATGGAAACAACGTGTTAACAAACCAGCACAATAAAGTTTTCACATAAAACTCAGTCAACAGCTCTTACCTAGTGTTTCTATTACTGTGATGAGACACCATAATCATAGTAACTTTTATAAGATAAAATATTTAATTGAGTGGCTTAGAGTTTCATTTTAGTCTGTTGTTATCATGGTGGAAAATGCAGCAGACATGATGCTGAAGAAGTAACTGAGAGTCCTCTGTCTTGCAGGCAACAGGAAGTGGTCAGAGGCGCTGTATGATATCATGACCATATATTAGACATCAAAGACCATCTCCACACTGACATACTTCCTCCAATAAGACCATACCTTATTAACATACTCCAACAAAGCCACATTTCTTTTTGGGAGCCATTTTCTTTCAAACCACCACATTCCACTCCCTGGACCCCAAAGATTTGTAGCCATATCATAATGTAAAAATGCACTCAGTACAACTTCAGAAGTCCTTGTAGTCTATCACAATCTCAAACTTATTTAAAAGTCTAAAGTTCAAAGTCCCTTCTGAGATTCATGCAATCTCTTATCTTTAATCCCCTGTAAAATCAAAGAGCAGATCACATATTTCCAACATATAATGGCACAGTATATACATTATCATTCCCAAACCTAAAGAAGGGCAGAAATACTGGATCAAAGTAAAACCAAACTCCAGCTGTGCAAACTCTACACTCTGCATCTCCTTGTCTGATGTTAAAGCACTCTTCAGATCTCCAACTCCTTTCAGCTTTGTAAACTGCAACACTCTTTTTCTTGGGCTGTTTCCACTTCCTGTTAGCAGTTTTCCTTGGCTCATCTCTTATGGATCTGGCATCTCCAACATCTTGGGAGCTTCAAGGCAATCCAGGCTTCAACTTCACAGCTTTGCACAATGACCTCTTTAGGCCTCCATGCAGGGACACCCCTGACACAAGCCTGGGCTCAGCAGTTGTCACAGAGGAAGGTCCCACAGCCCTTCTATCCTTCACTCTAAAACCAGAGCCATGAGGCCATAGCTGCAAATTCTGCTGCTTGCTGGGGCTGGAACATGTTCCCCTTGTTCAATTACATCTTTCTGTTTTCCATGGTTTCTTTCACTGGATCTGTAGACCAAGCTGGCCTCAAACTCAGAGATCTGAGTTTTGACATCTAAATCTCAAAACCCAGCCTTTGCCTTCCAAGTGCTGGGATTAAAGATGTGCACCACCATAAATGGCTCTAAGCTTTTCTTTAATTCCCTTTCACAAATCGAAATTTTAGCTGGGTGTGATCTTGCCCTGAGGTTACCACTCCCTTTATTAAATTTCTTAATCTGTTTATCACCTTAAACAGAGGATTTAGCTTCATTCCTTTTCCTGGTAATTCTTTCCTCCTCAGATTTTATGTTTTTTATTTTCCCTTGCTTAGCTTGCTCCTTTTCATTATAAATCTTCATTAGCATTACCACTAATAACCACATTACAGAGCCTATACTAGGCTGTTTGAGATTTCCTCTACCAATGGAATTAATCCAACATTCTTCACTTATCTTCAGGAAAACTCTTTGGGCAAGAGCAAAAAGCAGCCATTTTCTTCATCAGTATATCACAAGAAAGATCTCATAACCACATACTAGCATTCTTCTCCTCTGAAACCTTTAGTCCAGGAACCCACAGTTCAAGTCACACTCAGCCCCACTACCTTCCTTCCATTCTTCTACTAGTATGGTCTAAGCGGTACATAACGCATCCCATTGTTTTTCTAACCCAAAGAACCAAAGTCCAAATTCCTCCCAACAAAAACATGGTCAGGCCTATTACAACAATACCCCAGTCCCTGACACAAACTTCTGTCTTAGTGATGGTTTTTTGTTGCTGTGAAGAGACACCATGACCACAGAAACTTTTATAAAGGATTTTATTGGATATCTTACAGTTTCAGAGATTTAGTCCATTTTCATCATGTTGGGACATTACAGCATGCAGGTAGTCGTTATGCTGGAGCTGAGAGTCCTGCAATTGATTGGCAGGCAACAGTAAGTGAACTGTCTCACTGGGTATGACTTGAGCATATATGAGTGTTGGGAGCAGAGAGACCCCAGATCCTGAATTTCTTGTAATCCCCTGATCTGAGTGCCTAAAGCTGCTCTGAGCACAAGACCTTCAGGAGTTCCTGATGGCAGCAGAGTGGTTTCTGGTGGGTTTGGCTGGGGCATGGCTATCTCTATATAATCTGCCCCTGAACACAATAAAGGGGCATTCTTGGGGAATTCAAGGATGACCCATGTCGTTGTCTCTCTGTCTGTGTGTGTTTGTGTATTTTAACCTCCTGCTCCTTGCCTGAATCTCGCGAACTGGGTGCCAGTGCACCGAACGCAGACACGGGGGCACGGTGCATGGAAATTGGAGGTCCCAGCAGAGATATCGGGAACTAGGGAACGCTGAGAGGTGGCCCTCAGAAGGTGAGGGTGGATTGGGGTATATGTGTTAATCCTGACGTCCTTCGCTAGGTTTTGGTTCCAGGAAGCCCAACCGAGAAAGAGGGGTAAACGAACAGGGTTGTCCCGGCCGGAGGGGACTTATGTATTGGGAAAAGATAGAAAGAAAGTATATAGCTTAAAAAGATAAATGTGTACAGATGTAAGATATGTTGATTGTGTTGTCTTTTGTGTTCTGGACTGGAGAAAGACATTTGATTCTAGGAACTGCTAAGAAAGGTATTTTGACTTTGAAATATGGGCTTAAGAATTTGGTGCTTTGGAGGAAGACTGAGAAACCAAGGACAATGGTGATGAGCTTGAACTCTACAGCATGGACGGGCTCACTGTGAGCCTTGTCAGTTTGGTTTCTCACCTTCCTGGACTTAGGGGGAGCTGGGAGGACCTTGGACTTAACATAGTGAAGGGAACCCTGATGGCTCTTTGGCTTGGAGAGGGAGGGAGTGAGGGTATGGGTGGAAGGGAGGGGAGGGGAGGGGGAGGAGGAGGGGAGATGGAAATTTTTAATAAAAAAATGAGAAAAAAATTTGATGCTTTGGAAAAGAGGTTCTGTTTTTGTCTCCACAGATGATGAGAGCCTAAGGATTTATTTGAAATTCATGTGGTTTGAATCCCCGAGACCTGGTGAAATGTTGCAGTGAAGTGTGAGCAGCCGTGGCTCCAAGGCCAAGCAACTCCAGGTGATAGGCGCTGAGGGGCTGTGACTTGTGCAAACCCCGGGAACCTGCCTCGAGGACCGACTAGGCAAGAATGCTAGTGCTTCCAGTGTGGGCCTCAGGGCGCAGAAGCACAGCACGACCATCCCAGCGCTACTTGAAAATGGCAGTAAATTGTAGTAAATACCCCCAAGAATACAGCCTCCCAACTCAGCAGGAAGTAGCCAGCCAGACTGACAATGCCCAAATTCCCTAAGTGGGGCCCCTTCAGTGGTTGCAGAGCAGCAAGCCTGCTTCCCTGAGTTCTGCTCCATTTCATGCACCAGTTTGGACCCAGAACGAATGCAGCTGGGGCTAGAAGGCAGCTGGAGCAGAGCTTTGGTAGGTGGCTGTGGTGGAAGGCACATTGCCTCAGCCCAGTCGGTGCCTAACCTGGCGGATGCCACAGCAGTGCCCAAAGTACAAGTTACCTGGAGATACTGACCCCTCATACTCTCAAATACTTAAGATCAGACACTGTTTTATAAAAAATTTAGGGGGGAGATATTGGGAGCAGAGAGACCCCAGATCCTGAATTTCTTGTAATCCCCTGATTTGAGTGCCTACAGCTGCTCTGAGCACAAGACCTTCAGGAGTTCCTGATGGCAGCAAAGTGGTTTCTGGTGGGTTTGGCTGTGGCATGGCTATCTCTATATAATCTGCCCCTGAACACAATAAAGGGGGCCGTTGTCTTTCTGTCTGTGTGTGTTTGTGTTTTTTAACCTCCTGCCCCTTGCCCGAATCTCGAACTGGGTGCCAGTGCACCGAACGCAGACACGGGGGCACGGTGAGCGGCATATGAGATCTCAAATCCTGCCTCCAGAGTAACATACTTCCTCCAACAAGACCACAACTACTTCATGAAGGTCACATGTCCTAATAGTGGCATTCCCTTTGCAGGCCATTTTCTTTCAGATCACAACAGCACTAGCAGCTCTTATGTCCATGAATCACAATAAAATGGCCAGTATGTTACAATAACACTAAGCATGAAGTGATGGAACACAAGTTGGCAGTAACCAACAGCTCTCTGATTAGCCTTAAAACCCACTCAATAACAGAGAAATCAAACCTGGAGGCCTCGATAACTTCCTGGGAATGTCATGGATCTTGGAAGAGAAACTACAGCCACCATTTTATTAAACCAGTACAATCCCTACATATACTCTAAATATTCACCCTTATATTCACAGATAAGTGTGATCCTCATTCTCCATCAAGAAAATTTCTCCAGATAGAGGCCATTAAAAAAAAATCACACACAATCAAAATGCAGAGCTGTGGAGTCCATTCGTAATGGCTGTATCTACAAAGCAACTTCCCACCTAAGACTCAGGGAGCATTGTGAAAAAGGGGCCAAGAAGATTAATAAGTGTCAAAGGATCAGGGAATTTGCTGTGAGAATGTGTCTCCTAGAAATGGCAGAAGCTATATCCATAAATTCTCACCAACTTGACTACCTAAGCATGAGCCGGACAAGCACAACAACAGACTTGCCAAAGGCCTTAACCTCATAAGGAAGAACTGCAAGCAACTCAGGAATGCTAAGAATGGGAAAACTAGTCTTCTCCAGAGAAAAGCACACCAATTGGTTATCTAATACCAAAATATCAGCCCCAAAACATACATACAAGTAACATGATACATACAAAGAAAACAGGTTATATTTAGGAATATATATATATGTGTGTGTATGTACATAAATATATTAACAATAATTAAAATAGGATGTGAATTTGGGAGAGAACAAAGAAGGGTATATGAAAGTTTCTGAAGGGAGGAAAGGGAAGAAGAAACAATATAATTACATTATAATCACAAAAAAATAAAAGAAATAATTTTTATAAATTCCATTGAAGTCTTGATCATCCTATAGTGATTGTTCAAACCATCAAGAATTCTCATACCTTTTATTTTATGGGAAGGAGTAAAATATTAAAGTAAGAATATTAAAATACTTTGTTCCAATATCATAAGGAGGTCTGATGAGAAAAACTACTTTATAAAATTAAAACTCTATTACATAGATCCAAAACTCAGAGCATTTCTAAGGCTTTGATATAAATCCATACATCACAGTTAAACAAAACTGTTCTATTAACAAGAAGGTGGTGTGGGAAATTCTTCTGTATATGTTTTGCTTTTATTGGTTAATGAGTAAAGAAGCTGCCTTGGTCTATGATAGGGCAGAGTAGAGCTAGGCAGGGAAAAATAAACTGAATGCTGGGAGAAAGAAGGTGGAGTCACAAGAAGCCATGTAGCCGCCACTACAGACAGATGCACTGGAACCTTGCCAGTAAGCCACAGCCATGTGGCGATACACAGATTAATAGAAATGGGATAATTTAAGATATAAGAGTAAGCCATAAATATGCTTAGCTATTGGCCAACAGTATTGCAAATAATATAGTTTCTGTATGACTATTCTGTATGGTCTGGGCAGCTGGAAAAAACAAGCAGCCTTCTACTGCAAGAAAGGATGTCAGGAATAAGTGAAACTGAATTAAATTGTCAAAAATGTATTGTACAGATGGCAAGAAAGATAGTGTGTCCCATTTTAGCTTTTTCTACACTGAATATTCCCATTGAAATATGAATGGAATATATATATTCAAAATTAAGACATAATATGTGACATATTGCCTAATTATCTGAAGGCATTTGAATTTAAGATTTAATAATCTCCCTTGTTCATTACATAGTATCATAGCCCTGTATGAAAAATAACATTATTTCTCAATGACTACATATTGTTTGTAAATATCCTATAAAGAAATTTTAGCAGAGTAAAAATGATATTCTTTGTCTCTGTGAAGAGAACACATGGGAAAGGAAAATTAGGAGTACACTCCTAACTGCTGGACTCTTGTTACCTCTTCCAGGGGCATTTTCTAATATTTTGTATGATGAATCTCAATTTTCTATTCCATACTTATTTTTTTCCAGCTTTTCTCAGTGGTAAGTTCTTCTTAAGCCAGAACTTGTATTTTCTTTATTTTTTTTAAATTTAGCCCTTACTTTTTGATGGTACTTTTTTGTTTGTTTGTTTTCAAGACATGGTTTCTTTGTGTAGCTTTGGAACCTGTACTGAAACTTATTCTGTAGATCAGGCTGTCCACGAACCCACAGAGATCTCCCTGCCTCTGCCTCCCAAGTGCTGGGAATAAAAGCATGCGCCGCCACCACCCAGTTAATTTAGCCTTTTCTAACTCTAATTTATAGGAAAAAAATCAGTCTAGTAAAGCGAAATGTAAATTCCAAATCATAATTCAAAACCTAAAGTATTCCCAACGGACTGGGGTTTTAGTTCATTAATAGAGCACTTTTGAGGTATGATTGAAGACCCAGGTTCAATCCTCAGTACTGCCAAAAGGAGAATGTCCCTGACAATTATGAGACAACAAAGCCTAGATCATCTAACTCCATGATTTTGAGCCTCCATTTCCACATACAAATGATTCCGGTGCAGGTCTCACAGAATGACTATGAAAATCTTAATGTATATGAACCCATATGATTCTATATCTCGAGTATTGTATTGTTAAATGAATTAGAGAATCACTACTGATAACATGGTGGCATAATTTTCTCATTGATTTTTATCACCAAAAATCAAATGTATGACAGTAATTATAGATAGCATTAAGAACATAAGATTAAGAATCCAGTGGGTGATGTAGCCAGAGACAGCCAGAGGGCTGAGCAGGCAGATGAAGGAGGGATGCTCAGGCCCATTGTTTTCAACAAGTTTCTTCCTTCATTTGTCCTTCATATTTTATCATCTCACTTAAAAACAAAGCTGTTGAGGTGAAGTCAGTGCTGTCATACAAGCTGATGACTCCCTGAATTCAGGATTTTCAAAGCCTCATCCAAGAGTCTTTCAAAAGAATACCCTTGATTTTCCATTAAAATTCAATTTGTTGATTTATGTATTTCACGATGAGACTTCAGAGATCATTTTAAGAAATCAAAAGCTCTATTTTTTGAGACACGGTTCTTTGAAACGTTGATCCATTGAGTGCCCTCTGGTTTTCAAATTTGGTTGCTGTTCCCTTTTCAAAAATATATAAATTCCGTAAGAAAAAAAAGCACTACTGCCTGTGTCCCCCTTTGAAGACAAATCTTTTCAATATTATACTCTTAAAATGGCAAATTTATCTTTTAACTGATCTAAAGAACTCAAAGGAAGTTAACATATGCTTTTTCAAGATCATAAATGTTTCTTTTTTTTGCAAGAGGATCAGAAGAGAATCTTGATTGCCAAAAATACTTTTAGAATTCTACTATATGTATAGATCATGGGGAAAAGAAAAGGTCAAACTGAGATTTCTGACAGATAAGATAGATGAAAGAATGCACTGAAGATCCATTGGAGCCGTGGTCGCCAGAGAAACAGTAAGCACTCACATTAAATGTCATTGGACACTCGGGTCACTGTTTATTTAGACACTTGTGCTTCTTTTGTGAGATTTATAAAGGGAAGGCAATACCTCAAAAGATTCCTTGGTCTGAGGGAAATAGCTAAAAAGAGGCTCATTTTTAATGAGAAGTAACCAAGTCTGAACCACCAGAGGTATTTGCACCAAGTGAATGTCTACACTCCAAAAGTCATAATCTCTACTAGCAGGAATTATTATTATAAAAAATGAACTCCTCTAGGTGTGAGTTTGTCTGGTCTTTATTCAAAACGAAAACTCTGAAGCATACGTAAAGGCACCTGGGGAAGTCTGAAAACCGATAGTTGATGAGGTTGAAGAATAATTGTTTGGATATTAAAAAGTGTTTGCTTATTTTCAGCTATGGAAATACTGGAGCAGTATGGTTTTTTAAACAAAATTTGCCCTTGTAATATAGATGAAAATATTTTAACAAATGTTACTATGTCTAAGATTTACCTCAAAATAATTCCCAGGTCAGGGAAAACAAGATGAAAATGTTTGGGAATTTAGCTAAATCAAAACTGGCCATACATTGATAATCACTGATTTGAAATAAAGGTTCATGGTGGTATGGTTTCAAATATAAATGATTAGATGTTTTATTAATAAAAATTTTATAATACTCCTTTCATATTGTTTTGATTTCCATAGTTCAAATTATCTGTAGTTAATAATGGTCTGAGCATATTAAATGGAAATTTCCAGAAATAAAGAGGTTGCACATTCAAACTGTGCACCATTCTGGAGAGAACGATGAACTCTCATACTTCTATCCTGCCTGGGATAGGAATACATCTTTTGTTTAATGTACCCACATTACAAATACTACCTACTCATCAGTCACTTCGAAGTTATCGACTGCCATGGCATTATTTAGGCATAATATAGGCTCGCATGTCTATATTTCAATTAATCTTTATTTACTAGTTGCCTCTAAGTGCAAGAGTAGTGTTATAAAAAGGATACCAGGACATGATACCAGACGGGATCAAAGTCAGCCTGCAGCAGAAATACAGCCCACCGAACTATGAGAGTGAAGATGATCAGAAGACATCACAAGCATACATGAAAATGTCATGTTGAAACACATTATTTTATAATTAATAGATACTAATAAAATTCAGCCTAACATTTTCTTATGTAGTACAAATATATCTGCAAGTATATAGCTTATTATGCAGATACTATTACATATTAGTCATATACCATAATCACGGATAATTCGAAACTTATACCAACTATACAAAGACAGATATACTCTATGATTTCTAAAACATATATTCATGAGTTGGTATAATATGAGCATAAACATTGATGCCCTGAAACACAATTCTACACAAAATCACTGATTACTGCTCCTCACTCAAAATTCACATTTTCATCACCCAGTAAGGTGAGGTTTTTAAAAATTAAGTTTGTTCTTTGACATATCATACATATTACTCTCATTGCCCACACTCTGTTATCTCTCACACCCCTGTCAATCCTTCCTTCCCCTCACAAACCTCTCTTCCATACTCTTGGTTCTTGTTTGTTGTTTGTTTGATTGATTGATTGATTGATTGATTGATTGATTGATTTTGTGGCCCACCCAGTAAATATCAGCAGGGCTGTGTCTCCATGGGTTTGAAAACTGTCCACTGAAGTCGGTAGGCTCATCAATAGATATGAGGATGATTAAGAATCCGTTGATTCCCTTCTCCCTGAATTTATCATTTCCTGATAGTTCAGCAGGAATGGATGGGACTGCATGAAGCCTCTCCCAAGTCACGCTTGGCTTGGACTGCTCAGCCTTGTGCAGACCCAGTACAGGCAACCACAGCTGCTGTAACATAATTGCAATGGTTGTGCCTACCCAGAAAAGGCAGGATGAGTTGGCCCATCCCAGCATCCACCCCATCTATGATCTGCTGGAGCTTGTGAAGGGATCGGTCCTGCAGACCCAAAGCTGCAGGATCTCCAGGACACAGAAACAACAGGCTATCCAAGAAGAGCCCCAGTGAGGGCCCAGTATTGATAGGGTATCAGAGACCACAGCCACCAACCAGAACAGTGACTCATTACAATGAACACTTGCACGTGAAGATGTATGTTCTAAAGGGAGTACTGTGTGACCAACAATGTCACGCTACAGCATCCACAACAAGATTTTTTTCCTTTTTTCTTTTTTTCTTGTCTCTTAAATTCTGTTTGGTTTTGCATTGTGGACCCCGTGGACATACCTCCCTTTTTAAATATCTGCTTACATTGGTATAACAATATTCAAAAATCATATTTTATGTCCTAAGCAATGAAAAGGAGAGGTGGTGAGACAAACAGAAAAGTGACTAAAATCTAATACTGTATGTGTAGCACCTAACTATACAGGATCTCAGGAACAAAAAAAAAAATACTACTAAATTATATAGAAGTATGTGATTTATTTTCTATATTTATGTTTACTTTAAGGGCCCTGTCTGTTTGACTCCGGGATGCTTCCACTGGGTCAATCCTAGTGAGTATATTTCACACGAGGTGTCAGATAAAAGCAAAATAAAAAGGGTAGTTTTGAAGTTGACCTGAAAAATCTTCACTTTTTTATTGGCATTTTTAATAACCACATTCTGTAGTAATAGTTTCTTATTTCAAGTGGATCGATTCATAGTGCAATACTCACATCTATGAACGGGACAAGAAAAATCATCTTTCATTCAGCTCGTCACTAGTTTCGTTTTCCATGAAGTGTAGCCTGCAAAAATTCACATTGTTTCTGTCTCACCCTGTGTTGCAAGCCACTGCGGGAAGCAAAATGTTAAGATTCATCAGTTAATCGATGCCTTGTACGTTAAAACCTCAGCATCTCTCTTCACGGCCACCACACGTTTAATCATTGTCACAGTGCTGTGTAATTCGGGAGTGTGCTGTGCACTCATCAATAAATATTTCATGCTTCTCTTTGGAGGCTGTTTTCTGTTACCTGTAGAATGCCCGGGAGAGAGGGTATTTTTATTGTTCTGTGCCTTTGTAAACACAGATAGTAGCCATTAGCACACCGTTTATCATCCAGTTTAGAATGAATTTGATTGTTTTCCTGATTTAACTTATAAATATAAAGAAATTTTTTTTATTTGGTCTCTATATGTGTTTCCAAAGTGCTCCAGAGTGGTTTTGTCTTGCAAAACTGTTTAGCTATCGTTTGAATTATTAACAGCTCCTCAGAGGAGTTCCTCTAATGGCCTTGTTGTTTAAGGGTGTCTTGTCACATTCATTTTTACAGGTAGGGTAATGAATATGAAGAGAACAAAGCTGGCCCTTTCACAGCTGGTTTCCGAGATGCTTGTCAGACTCCAGCAAGCAACAGCCCTGAGACCACACAAAGTGAAAGCAAGATTAAGTCTAACTCACCCTTTGATTTCAAATAATGCATCGGTAGCAGGAACAAAGAGGCTTTTTTTTTTTCACTAAAAATTTACTTCCAGATCTGAACACTATGAATGGGATTAACACACGACTAACAATTTCTCCTGTGTAAAGTAACTCTGGATTGTGAATTATTTTGAAATGTTCTTTAACAAGAAAAGAAAAATTCAAGATAGTTAAACTTCCTCTCTTGAGGTTTGAAAAAAAAAAAGGAGAAAGAAAGAAAAGTGAAGTGATTTTCCCTGACAGTTATGTGGAGATGAACACTTTAAAATGGCTGGCTTCTGTCAGCACTGCTCTTAAGAGCCCCTTTGCCCTATACTAAATAGCTGGAGAAAACACAAAGCACAGGATTCATTAGGCTGGAAACATATTGTCCCTACAGCAGGATAGAATGACAGTTTCGCAAACACAGCCAGGGAAGGCATACTTTACAACCCAGATTTTCGACTTTTAACCTGGAAACTTAACAACAAAGGCAATTTCTGTTTTCTCTGCTCCCTTTCAAACAGGCAAGAAAGCAATATCTGCTTCGTTACCAAACAGAGCAGGCAATATTTTATATTGCCATAGTCAATTACGTGAGGCTGGATAACCTTTCCCCGCTATTATGGTCTTCACATCTTTCTGCACTGATGTTGCCAACAATGCAGAAGTCGTTTCAAAGCCTCTCTGCAGTGCCGGAAAGAGAAGACCGCTGGTACTGAGATGGCCACGCCTCTCATTTGCAAACTGGGCAGCACACACCAGAAGACCATCACTGGGGGCTTGAAGGTCCCCATCTAGCGCTCCCCTCTCCCCTTTTACTGGGTAAAGACTTGTTTACTGAAACAATAAACAAAATATGCCTAAAAGCTTTCACTGAGAGCAGTCAATACACACACAAAAACTCAATTTAAACAAAAGGCAAATAAAATGAAATCTTCCAATTTATAGTAACGTTATCCTCAAAGGTACAACTCTGAGATAAACTCTACCACCAAACTGGAAACAGAGATTCATGAATTCATCAATATTTTTATGTTTTGTTTTGTTTTGTTTTGATACAGTGTTTCTCTGTGTAGCCCTGGCTGTCCTGAGCTTTGCAGATCATGCTGACCTCAAACTCACTGAGATCCGCCTGCCTCTGCCTCCTGAGTGTTGGAATTAAAGGTGTGTGCCACCACTGTCCAGCAAATTCATCTATCTTACTTTAAAAATCTATTAAACCTTGGATGAAATAATCACTGTAGAAATTAATACTTGCAAATCTCATGGAGTTTCATTTTTTAGTAAATTGTGACGTGAGTCATTTTGACAATTGGGCTCTATTTAATGTAGAGGTGATCTATTGCATAGCTTTTAATAATGTACAATTTCCATTCTCTGAAAACATCACACAACCTGTTTTGATTATATTCACTTCCCAGTCCCCCCCAAATTCTTCCCCGATCTACTCTCTCCAGAACCCCCTTCACTTTGTGACCTCTATCTTTTTGTAAGACACTATCTCCCAGAAAGCACACTGATCCTCTGAGTCTTACCATCTTTCTTCCCTTTCTACAATGTTCTCTGAGCATTAGATACAGAGGTTATGTTGTAAATGTATTAACAGGGGCCAGGCAGCCTAGAGTCAGTTATTCTGTGCCCTTTGACTTGCTGTGCCATTCTATAATGGCATCTGTCTACTACAAGAAGAAGCTTCTTTGATAAGGGGTGAGAGCCACACTTATCTGTGGATAGAAACACAAGCATTTAGAATGCAGTTAGAGGTTATTCTTGTTTAGGAAAGAGACAGCAATGGGGGGTCTCTTTTGTGTTCTATTGCCTCATCAGACATGGGTGTGTGGCGGGATTTTATAGTGTTAGGTATGGATTGCCTCCAATTGAGCAGGCTTAAGTCTAATAGGGTGGCTGCTAGTTACCCCCAAGACATGAGGGTTGCTATTCCACCTTTTGGGATATGTTGTCATGCTAGTCACTGTAGGTTGTAGGTATTGCAACTGGATGGGACTACTGGTTGCCTTTTCTTTTGGCAGCTTGCATATCTCCTTCCATTGCTATAAAAGCTAGTTTCTGGCAATATGAGGAAGACCTCTAGGCCTTATCCAAACAGATTTTTTTCTAAGTCTTATGTCCAAAGTGTGTGCCATCTTCATCAGGCCTTATCTTTCTGGGATGCAATCAGGGTATATAGCAATAACCTATATAGTTTTTTGAGATCTCTAGAAAATTAACTCCATAGGAAGATAGGTAGTTTAAGCAGGTTTATCCAAAACAAACTATAAGTGAGTCTGGATGGTGAGATACAACATGGAGGGACAGGGTAGATGGTGCATCTAGCTATTATGATCCATACACTAAATTGTTTCCTTAATCTTTCATTATGCCTCTAGATCCAACATAACCCCACTTAATATTTGTCCTTAATTTTTCAAAACTTGGAAATATGTTGAATAAACACGTTTGCACATTTTCAATTTAGTTTTATAAAGTCATGACTTATCTGAGGGGATCCAAATAACATCCACCTGAAATAGGCTTGGAATTTTCCTCTTCTAACCTTTAGGCCAATGTTCCTTCTTGTATTTTCAAGCAAATTTGGGAAGGAACAAATGTTCACATTAAGAACCTATGCTTCTATTGGGCACTGTATTTCACATGTTCCCAGGGGAAAGCAGGAATTGTTGCTAAGCTTTGTGCAAATTAAACAGAGTGGGGCTCTCATAAAATGATTTTGTGCTGTTTATGCCATATTGCTTTGCTCTTTGAGACACATCGCTTAAAACTTGTATAGCAATTCCCTAGATTTTAGGGGAAAATGGCAAATATAAAATATCTGTCATGAATCATACATACTGAAAACTCTGTATTAAATGGAAAACCTAATGTGGTTATGTTTAAGCACTGCAATATATTCATGTTCAAAGGCCTAATTGAGCAAATAACTCTCAGACATAAGATAGATTCACAACAGGGAACCGAAACAAATAAGCTTTTATTGAGCCCTCAATATTGAGGTTTTCACAAGGCATAATGAAATAGCCCGGAAGAAACTGTGGCCTGGAAGGAGAGCCTTTCATATGCAGTGCTGGGGACACATTTTCTGAAGATGCTTCCTACAACACTTCTGTTTTTGATTTGCACACGGCTTGTGGACAGCTAACATCAAAGCTTAGCTGATGGATTGTTCTTTTGACAACACTGCTGTTCTGTCGGTGTTGAGAAGCAAAGAGCGCTATGCTGAAATCAGCTGTGGTTCCAGGACACAAATTACAGGACCACCGGAAAACAAAGACAGATCTTTCTTCCTCTGTCCTAACATTTCTGCTGTTCTCAATGAATGGCATGTCCTCCAAGTAAATCCTGACCCAAAAAGCATGGAATATACTGTCAACAAGACAGTATTTCCTTATAATATATCAATAGAGTCAGTATTCATGGGTCCCGCATCTAACAGTTTCAACCAAGCAGAGGTAGTAGTAATAGTAATAGTAATAATAATAATAATAATAAATAATAATAATAATATAATCTACACCAACACTGGATGTGTGCATACTTTCTTGTCATTATTTCTGATTTATACAACATAACAAATATTTCCATAGAATCTGTATTGTAGTAGGTGTTTTCTGTATCCTACAGATGTGTTATAAGGAATATTAAGAGGATGCGTAAAAGTCATATACAAATGCTACAAATTATAGAAAGGACTCAGCATCTACAGGCATATACATTCTTTGAGGGGAAGGTTGTGTCCAGGAGCCAGTCTCTGAAACCTTACATACGCTAAGGAAAAACAGTACCGATTCCACTCCAAGCAACGCTAACGAATGCTTTGCTGCTTAACTAGGAGAGTGACTGCTGCCAGACCTCTTCTTAGATGAAATTCATTACTTGTATAAAACAACTACTAAAAGAAAGTTTGCCTAGCTGTAGAATCTTGCCATTCAGTTTTGTTCTGTCTATCTACCAAGTGAGAACTTGTCAGAACCCATGGATGTGGGGCCATTCCACCTTCACTAAAGATCAGAGAGTTCAAACTTGTTCTTGCTCCTTCAAGGTTATTTCAGGAGGTTTGACCTAGAGTGTGGCTACCTATAGGTGGCTTGGCCTAAGGTGTGGTCACTGCACTGTCCTGCCTAAACAACAGAATACTTAACTTAGGATATATTTACTTGATGCATCAGGTATTGAAGAGGCAATTAATTTGTTCGTTCCTTGTTTGTACCACAGTAAAGAAGTCTTGCCTTTTTTCTTCCCCTTTTAGATTGGGATGTATAAAGCCATGGAATATAAATGCATGTGATTTCAGTATACACTGGGTTGCCCTCCCAACTCTAGTCTGGGTCTCTGTCTCTTTCTTTTATGTCTGTTTTTTCTGCCTAACGTTTCTAATCCACATGTCACTAGAAAGTTTGTACCTAGAAAGTACAAACCTGTCAAGGATGGACTCTGACAGATGTTGCCCCAACATAGGATCCTAACAAGCATTCTCCCACTTCTTCTCTTTCCCAAGGACATCCCCCTGTGCCAGGCAATTTGAGCTTAACTCCATGTGGACTCTGTTCAGCCCATGCAGCATTTACCAGTTTAAAAGTTGATGGTGTGAGGCCTTATTTAGGATCCACAACTCTGAGACTGTAGCACATGTGCTATTGTCAGTAGATAAAAGAGGACATAAACATTTCTGTTTCCTTCACTTATAAGTACTGATTGACACTCGGGTAGCAGTGGTAATGAACTGAATATGAGAATTAGAAAGAATAGCCCAATCATTGGGGTTTTAAGCCCATGCCCACTTTCTGACACTTCCACTTTTCATCTTATTCCAGTAGAGTTCCAAAGTCTGTAGTCCCATCAGTCTCTCTATTCAACCCAACATTCCATCACTCTCCAAGCGAGAAAATCAAGTAACACAACATCATCCCCACCTACTTTCCCTCCCTAGGTCATGGCTGACTAAGAGATATTTCTCCATCTCTCTTTGCCTAAATATAAAATGCTTCTATTTCTACTATGCTGCAGCACAGTGCTGAAATGACAGGCAAAAATAAAAATCTCACTTAACCATGAGGATGAATTCTAAGATGAATTTTCAAATCCCCAAATCAGACTCTGTGGTTGAAGATCCAGCCCAATAAACTCAGGGACATCTGACTTCCTCTACTGGACTCCCCCTTTAACCAAATTAGGTAGCTTTCGAGGTTGTCTTGTGTACCCAGTGCAGGTCAATGTTTGCTGCATGAAATGTATATATGTGTCTTTATTTGCCCTGTACACACAGTCTTTAAACACAACCCTTTCTCCTCAAATCTTGCTCAAATCAGGTAAGACAGCTTCTTCTACTAACCTGCAGAAAGAAAGATTCTTTCTTGAATTTTGAGCCATCCAACACCTATTCTCTTGAATCTGAGGATTTTCCAGCATAATCTTTAATATTCTTGTTTTTTCTCTCAATTCTTAATATGTGGGAAAGTGCCATTTTATTTTATTCTCTACAATAAGCCTGTCCCTTGGTTCTTAAGAAAAATTTTCTAACAAAGATGATATTTCTGCTATGAACCCAAAAAGTATATTTTGAAACATTAAGACTGAGAAAATCATTCTCTTCAATGATTCTATTTTACCACCATTCCGTGACCAGTAAATGTGTACAGGATTCACTGCTGTCTCAATGGAGGATGATGAGGGGAATTCTCAGTTTTAAAAACAGGAGAGGAACTGGGAAGACTATGCCTTCATATTATCACGTAATCTCATGCAACATTGTTGGCTAAGCAACTATAGACTGATGAATAGGAAGTGTACAGTTGACAAGGGAGGCTTAACAAATGCTACTCATTTCTCTTTTTCAAAACTGAAAATCACTTGATCACCATGTCTAATAGGAAGTTTCCTTTTCCTGAGGTCCCCACACCCACACCACATTCAAATCCTCACAGAACCAAGACTTCTTAGTATAGTGAGATCTCAGTCCCTGTTCTGGCACAGAGAGCACAGTACCTAATGAGTTCAATGTGAACATTATATCAACTTACCACCCTGTATGGCTTCCAGCAACTCTACCATAGGATGCATGGTGCTTCTCTACTGATGCTAGAACCTGTCTTTCTCGTTTAAGTAGAAGACATGGAAACTCATGATGAATGCTGACACTGTATGTATGTCTTCTTATTTATGTATTCTCCTGCTGTCTTAGTTTGTTATCTACTGCTATGATAAAACACTGTGGCAAAAAGCAACTTGGAGAGGAAAGGGTTTCTTACAGTTTATAATTAGTTTATGGTGAAGCGAAATCAGGGCAGTAACTGGAAGTAAGAACTGAATCAGAGACCATAAAGGAATGCTACTTAGTGACTTTCATCTCAAGGTTTGTTTAGCCTGCTTTCCTATGCAACCCAGGACCACCTGGCCAGGAGTGACACAATCTCCAATGAGCTTAGCCCTTCCACATCAATCATTATTAAAGAAAATTACCCATAAACTTGCCTGTAAGTAATCTGATGGAAATATTTTCTAAGCTGAGCTTCTTCTTCCAGAATAAGCGTGTCAGTCTGACAAAAAGAAAAAAGAAAAAAAAAGCAACATCAGTACACCTCATCACTGACTCTCACAGTACATCCATTATGTTTTGATGGAGTACATGAAAGAACATTCTGGCATCATCTGTGGAGAGATTGTGTTACCACTTAAATTCTAAGTTCCAGGCATTGATTTGGGGTCACCAGCATAGACTCACAATTTTCTCAAGAAAACTGCATTTTAAAATATTTTTTTTTTTTTTGGTTTTTCGAGACAGGGTTTCCCTGTAGTTTCTAGAGCCTGTCCTGGAACTAGCTCTTGTAGACCAGGCTGGCCTCGAACTCAGAGATCCGCCTGCCTCTGCCTCCCGAAGAAAACTGCATTTTAAGAGATTTAATTTCCTTTGTTGCCTCCATAACTAAGAAATAACTACTGTAATCCACACTAATCAATCTCCCAGATGGTTGTGGGGAGAAGGTTGGTGCATATCCCACTAAAGTCTGTGGGCTTGTAAGTGAACCGATCCATTCCCCATCATGACCAGCTTTATACAAACAATGAGTAACATTTCAGTCAAATTAATTGAAATGTTCATTATATCAAATTCCAAGGAAAAAAATGCCACAAACATGCAGATGTTCACAAAACCTGGATATGTCTTTTTAAGATGCTTTTCTAAGAATATTCCTTATCTTTGTGTACTGTACAATGATTAATACTGAGACCATCACAACTGGCTATCATGCAGAGAACAAGTGTCTATGAGGTGATCAGCAATAAATAGGAGACAATGGGACATTGATATCAGACTCTCTCCCCTTGGTGTTCAGGGAACATGATGGAAGAGAGAATGGAAGATTTAAAGATACATAAGTCATGCAGGATGAGGGGAAATGGTGTTTTCTGGACATGACAGGACTTTTACACTCATAAATTCATATACACAGTCAATAAACTTTCCAGCATAGATAGAGGAGGGGTATAGAGCCCCCACCCCATATAAGGAGCTCTGGGCAGCTGGTGGCTGCTAGGGGAGAGAAAGATGGCTTTCTTTAGAAGTGTGGCCCCTGGTAGATTGCTCATGTCCAGTTTATGGTTCAACACTTATACATACATACATATAATACATATATATATATGAATGTACTCAGTGTGTTATAAAAATATTACATGAAACAACTGGGAGGAGAGAAGTGAAGAGAAGGACGTAGGAGGTATTTGCGGAGAAGACTATAGGGTAGATATTATCTAAATACATTTATACATTTATATTAAATCCTCAAAGAATAAATAAAAATGTATTTTATTTGAAGTGGCAATGTAGAAGTATGCATCAAATGAAACAACTATAAAACAAGCCAGGTCATGTGGAGTCCATTTGTCAACATGGTATATATGGGGCAACTATTCAGCATTCAGGATAATTCAGGATAGAAAAATACTAAGGATGTACGTGGCATTGTCAATTATCATGTTACTTCTGTTGGGGAGATGGGAACAAACACATGAACACTATCTATTGATGGTAGAGAATTGACAACATATCAAAGAATTAACTCCATCAAAATGTAGCTGTAATCAGAAGTTTCTAACTCTCTGTCTTTCCTCTTCCCAGAATTCTCCTGATCAGATCACCAAACCTGGTCAATCGGCATTTTATTAGGCCAATATGAGTGACAAATCTTTATGAGTTCATGAACATTATCCCACAGCATATCCCCTTTTTTCTTTTCAAAACAAGAACCTTGAATCTCATCTTCTTTGTTTTACTTTTTTCCTGATCATTATTCATAACAACTTGTAACCAACATGCCAAAGACAAACATCCATAATCCATTTTTTGGGAATGTGGGCATAGCCTTCTACGCTACTTCATGCTGATTAGGAACACTGAAAATCGTATGGGGGCCCAAAGAAAATTTAGGATTATGATAAAGTCCTGACTGAAGTATTCTGTGAGACTTTCTCAGTCAGCAGCCTTGAAGCTGTTTTGGATGCAGAACTCAGAGGAAACTGCAGCAGAGATACTCCTAAACTATACTATCTGGACTATCTGTTTCCATTGCAAAGTTTTCAGATGGTCTTCCCCAAATAAACCTCACTTTTCTTAACCAAGAATGAATCCACAGCCTCTTAATCCCCATGGAAATAAAAGCAAAGCCTCTTCTCCAAAGTAAAATATATTTGACTTTAATTTTGAAGTCAAGGCATTTTCAAAATATATAGGTTGGGTTAAACCAGTAGCATTTGTAATCAAATGTCTTTTAGCAGATGTTGCTCCTTCCTCAACAGTCAAACAATTCAAAGACGATACAATAACATACAGTATCCAGATTCTCTGTGTATTTCTCATAGTTACATGACTTTTTTTTTTTTACTCTATTCCTTTTATTTTTAATTCCGTGGGGTTTTTTTGAGACAGAAGTTCTTTGTGTATCTCTGGCTGTCCTGGATCTCACTCTGTAGACCAAGATGGCCCCAGACTCACAGAGATCCACCTGCCTCTCCCTCCTAGGCACTGGGATTAAAGGTGTGCATCACCACATCCAGCTACTCTATTTCTATTTTGATTTTTAAGGTTTCTGGACTTCTAGTCTTTATAATACTATTTATGTCAGAACATTACTTTTGTCAAAACAAGTAGTTTTTCACAATATATATGGTGGTAAGAAGAAAAGGTAGATAAAAATAGCTGTCAAACAATAAATAGTCTTGAAGAAAAAATATTGTTTGAGTGCATCAGCATTCTCTGAGCATTCATTTCCCAAGAGCCAGACAGCCAGTGGGAGCATCCTGTCTCCTCTGCCTCTCATACATTTCTTCTTTCCCTGGCCCATATCTTACAGAATGTTTGTGTCTATGGTTATCCTATCACAAGCTGCAGATGGGAGAAATATAATCTGCATTTGTGTCACTATTTCAATAATCTGAGTACAATTTTTACATTTCAAGTATTAAATACACTAAAGAAACTCCCAGAGGGGAATATACTATATTGAATTATACTTTATATGTGATAATAATCATGCCAACTCTATCATTCAATTGTACTTGGGTTCCAACTGCAGACTTTGGACACAAAAAGTCCTTCATTTATCATGCACCTTGCTTTTGACACGTGCACACAGGGAACCTTCTGGTTCTTTCATTATCTCATGGAGATGCAGACTTTTTCAGATCACCCCATGCCTGCTTTTACAGCAGTCACATAAATAAACAAAGCTGAGCCTCGCTGGAAAGAGATAGAAGCTTTGTCAGCAAAACCCCATGAAGAGCATTCTGCTATGCCGAGAAAAGAAATCATCATTTAAAAGTCAAGGAAAGAACCCCTCTACACATACAAAGGGTTGTCTGTCTCAACCTGTCAGGCCTCACTTCGTCTCTCCATCACCGGGCCTTCACCAGCTTTTACCTTCCAGAATTAAATTTTCTTGTCTGTATGACCTGCAATTGAAATAAAGCCTTATCAAAATACTTATTGAAACTGAATTACAGAGAGTTTTTTAAGAGGAAATGAACTATAAGGCCCACTGGCAAAGTGATTGTGGCATGTGATGGACACATTTTGTACTGACTTTCACAAATATTTTCAGGACTGCAAGAAACCCAGATGACGTCACTCACCTGACTCCCTTAACCTTTTCAAACTCGCTTTTAAACCTGTGCATACTGACTGAGGTCACTTCCCAATCCAATGACTTAACTGAAAGGCTGTGCATTATTAAGCCGTAATTCTTGTTTTCCAAGGGTAAAAGCACAGAATACTGACAACTTTCCTTGACCCAGTCGACAGTACGGAGATCGTGACTGAGTGCTAAGAGGACTCCTAAGGTGTTGGACATATCCGCATTCTGTTCTTTCTCTTTTCCCCGACTTCTCATGGGCACGCCTGTGATTAATGGATAACCATTGTAATTAATGGGGACTTTCTGATTAGGGTCCTGTTGTATCTGAACGTTGTGACAGAGAAGCACTACAAAATGAAGATGAAGACATTGTTGGTATTTACAGCTCTCTGCTGCCTTAATTGAACATTTAAGATAAATTGCTGACGAGTCAGATTCCTTTCCTTACAATTGGTAACAATATGTCTGAGAACTCAGTACTTGGCCCAAATCCCAACACATAAAAGGCAAGATGGTGAAGAATTTAATAAATGAACCTGCAGAAGACAGCTACCTAACGAACTGATAGAGAAAAGTCTTCTTCTCTGAAAAGTTTGCTGTTCTGGAAATGCTTGCTTATGTTATCCAAGACAGTGTACTGAGCCTGTTATTGTTTGGCAAAGTAAATTCTTCCATTTGTAAAAGGAAGATGTGCAATCTCAACTATTTCTCTAATTTATTTTCTTTATTACATAAGCTTTTCTTCCCCAATTAAAAAGTCATTTACTATATAGTAATTACTTCCAAAATAAGCATATCATGCAACATCTCTTGGGTTAAGCAATATGCACAATTCAATTCCAAATGTCAGTTAACTAGCTGGAAGTACTTTCTCCCCTCAGTGTGTGTGTGTGTGTGTGTGTGTGTGTGTGTGTGTGCATGTGTGTATGCTCACATGTGTGTGTTCATGTGTTTAAAATGAATTCTTAACCATTATAAAATATATTGATTTATTTTAGCTAAGCAATATCAAAAGCTTCCTCTACTAGTATGAGGAACAAAATGTAAGAATATCCTGTTTCTGTACCCCAGACATGTATGTAGTCATATCTATGGTTCCAGCACACAGTCTATTGTTAGATAACTGGGGTTCTTTCTCTGTGCTAACACTGAAAATAAAAACTAGATCTTTTGAACAGTGTTATTTATATTATAGTTTCATTAGACTGAACTTTATTCCAAAGAAAGCTCATACATTGTATTCTTAACTCCCTGTATGATTTCATTAGAGACAGGGTTGTTGGAAAGATAATTATAGAAAAGTGAACTCATAAGAGTCGATGTGTAGATAAGTCCGGTATCCTTTTAAGAAAAGACAGCCTTCTTTGAAGCACAAAGAGACTACGCAAGGGCATGGCAAGAAGATAACACTTTACACACCAGCAGGGAAGTTCTCACCAGAAACTAGCCTTGTCTTGCCTTGATCTTGGACCTCCAGTCTCCCAAACTGTGAAAAATATTTCTAGCATTTAGATCACCCAGACCATTGTAATTTGTCCTTCCTGGGTTGACTAATTCATGGGGGAACTGTGTGCCTTGTATCTAAGAAACGGGAGTTTTGGGGTGCAGATTCCTGTGAAGACAACAGTAACGATCCATATTCTGCAGAAAATGTGCTCCTGATAGCTTAGCTTCCATTTACAGCAGGAGCAGTAAAAATAACAACAACAGGAGCAAGATGTGGCCTTTAAGTGTATCTTTGGCCATTATGTAAAAAGGAAAGAGAATAAAAGTGCCAACTGATCTGATCTAGTTTGTTTTTAACTTAATACTTCTTGATAAAGCAGAAAGTCACAGAATAGAGGCATATAAAATTCAAGAACAGACTGATTTATCTTATGCAGTAATTCTGTTGTTGAAACAGATAAGAATATTGACAGGCTACAGAATGACTCATTCAACCTAAATCTAAAGATTCCCAAATCTATTATTCCGTATTACCTAATTTATTTGAGATAAAAGAGAAATTGTTCATTAGCCAAAAAAGAATTGATTTTGCTAATGCATTTAGTGTTTACAATACAATAAATAACAGGAAATAGGATTCAACATCACATCACAAATTAAGACATTGATAATAACATGGTAAAAAACTCTCATTATTCCAACACAATTCATAATATTCTTTCTTTCCCTTCTGAATATCTGAATTATAGTCTAGACACAGGACAGCTATTCTTTCATCTGCATGTCAGGTTTCATTGGGTCATATTTTTTTGTCTATAGCTTTGCTTTACTAATACTTAGTGAGTAAATAATTCAATGATTTCACAGAACTACAGACTTAATATTTCTCATTAAAAACAAACAGATCTTACAACTTGTACTGAATCTTATCAGCAGTTAGTTGCTCATTGGTTGAAGTATACAAAAAACACAGCTTAGACTAAGTTGTGTTGTATTCTTCTCTGCTTAAAGAATCTCAGTGCACAGTTCTTTTAATTTGTGTTGTTTTCTCTGTTTGTTTAAGAGTAAAAATGATCTGTCATTCCTTCTCCATCAATACTTTTCCTTCAATGAGTCAAGACTGCAAAATCTGGGTGACAACTGGAGTAGGGAGAAGAAGAACTTGTAATAGAAATTCCAGTCCTAGAAACCACATCCTAAATAAGAATATTAAAAGAAGATTTAACCAGGATAAGATATGCAGCGATGCATATTTTCATTTAAAATTCTGTGCGCTTAGTCTGTCACATAGACTCAGCATATGCATTCTGCACTGGAGAACAAGAGGAAATGAGGTAGAAGCATGCCACCTGGTTCCTCAGAACCATCTAGCAGAGAGGATGCTTCTGGATCCTGAGAGTTAGGCATGGGGATGTACCTCAACCTAATATCCAGCTCATAGCCTGAGAAGAGGCTATGGTAGCTCACAAGTAGATATGGAATGAACCCCAAATGCCCACGTCAAATGTGTCACCAATCTCTCCTTCTGCGGGAAGAGCAAATGAAGCAGATGGGTTGGCAGAGAATACTAATAGGACTCGCGAAGCAAGTTGCTGCAGAAATGTAGAAAGGGAGCATTATTCCAAATATCATGGAAATAAAAACTCAAAAAGAAGAAATACCCATAAATGATTAGGAGTTTTAAAGGGCTCACAATTGGACATATTTACAGTGTTGAACAACCATCACAGCTCACCCAACTTCTAAACTTTTTCTATCTTCCCAAACAGTAATTATGGGCACAAGCAAAATAGCATCCTGCTCAGACCCTACCATCATTTTTCTACTTACTCTTTCGATGAACATAAATAGAATAATAATGTATTTGTCATTCTATGACTATGCAATTTTACACCAATAAGATGGCAATTTTATACTATATTTAATTTCCCACAAAACAAAAAGAAAAGAAGACACTGAGATCAGTATGGGAGATGGCTCAGTGGGTAAAGTGCTTGCTCTACAAGCATATCAGCCTGAGTCAAGGTCCCCCAACACACACACAGAAGCATGGTCACCGTAACACCAGAACTGGTGGGTAGAGACATTCTGAATCTTGAGAGCTCATCAGGTAGCCAGTCAAGCCAAATGGCAAGCTTAAGTAAAAGCTTTTGTCTCAACAAACAATGCACACACAGAGGAAGACACCTAGACTCTTCCTCTGTCTTCTGTGTGGCAAATGCACAGACTCCTATGCAGCTATATGAACACACACACACACACACACACACACACACACACACTCGTCTGCCTAATTAAAGCCAAACTTTTACAGGAGCAACCTGAGGTTTCAGAGCAGCAACAGCACACCTGGGGACAGTTGAGCTTTAGTGGGTCAAAGTTAAAAGCTCTGTAAGACATTGGAAGGTTTCTGTGCTTCCCTCCTTTCTTTATTTTTATTTCCTGCTATTCGGATTATTACTGAACTTTTAGTTGCCCTACCTTTTAAAAGCTTTCACAAAAAAAGAAAAGAAAAGAAAAGAACTCTCTTCCATAATGAAAATCACTCAACCTTTAGTGGAACTACCCTGATCAAAACTTGTATTTCCTCTGAAGCCCACGATGATTTTAGCATCTTTTCTGATGAAACTCCTGTTTTATGGTTTGCTGCAGACAGCAAGCTCTTTCCTTATAGCACACTTTTCAATCTCATTTCCGATTCTCCTTATAATTACTTCTTGTGCTTTTGTAATTTTCTACTGGTCTTTTTTAATTCCATTCTGTGTGGGAGCTGATCACATGCCTTGCCTGTGAGGCATCCATTACTTTTGTGGGGACCTCTGAGCCTGACTTCCACTTCCAGAATCTTTCATGCTTGGTTTTTCCATCTCTCCACATTTTGCTCTGAAATGATTCATCATCGGCATTGTCTTTACCAATCACTTTTGTTCTAATTGCAGAGCTAAATAAATTAGATTCCTTCATTGTCATTTCGGAAGCTTCTCTTTCAGCTAAACATTTCCAATTATGGCCTGGCTCAGTCCTAAAAATTAAGATCAGAGCTATTCTATTACAAGAATAAAATAAAGTATTGAGAGTACAAAGGGAGACTTTTATGTATAAATGAATCTCAAGTTAAGTTTGCTCCTGGGATGAAGGGGTTTTTCATGCGTCTCAGTATTCTAACTACCAGCATCACCATCCTGAAAACAGGAGAGACTGAATATAAAAATAAACAATGGTCAAACTGCTTGTAGAAGAAAACTCTGATCCACAGTTTATAAACCAAGTGGTTTTTGAGTAATTCTGACCAGTGCCCTCAACAGCGAGTCTGGGACGGCAACAGTAACCCTTGTAAACGTTACTCCAAAATGTCTTGTTTAGCAACTGAAAGGTCCTTAATGTACAACTTGAAAACAGTTCCCCGAAGCAATAGACATAGACCACCCTACCACTACTACGTAGGGCAACTCTAGGCATTCTATTCTCAGTCTACTTCCTACTTCCTACTTTACTACCTGCTGGTATCTCTGGCAAATGCAACTGATGGTAGCTGACTCCCTTCCTACAGGAAAGCCCAAAGTATCTCTTCACTTTCAGGTTTTTTGCCTCTATCGACAATTAATGCTCAAAGATGTTGGAATTTTACTTCATATAAGACATGAGAATTAAAATGTACATCTCAATTTTTATTTATTTTACTCCTAGAGATGTAAATCTTAAGTTCTTTTGGCTGCAACTTTTAACTTAAAATCCCACTAACGACTGTGGCCTTCACAAAATTGCTGTCTTTTATGTGGTGGCAAGGGATTAATTAGCTCTTGTTGTGGAGGACTTGTTATGGGGCAGACAATGGGAAAAACACAGATGTTGAAGTCCAGCTCAGTGATGGTGATGCTTTAATCTACCTTTTATTTCACTGAATGCCAAGGCACTAACCTATTACCTTTACGTATAAAATTTAGTATAAAGAGAAGACTAAGAAAGGAAAGTTCACAGGGTTGTCCAGCTCCCACTGGAGAAGCAGCTCAGGAAGGTCAGCGTCATGTAACTGCCCTGATGATGAGGAAACCTATGCAATGCTTCATTTTCATAATAATAAGGCAAGAGAGCAGCTCTTCAGTTGCCCTGTAGAAGCACAACGTTTTTTCCATCTTCACCAGGAATCATTATTTTTGTTTAGTGTAAGTGGCTCCCACTAATCTAAGCAGCTGAGCAAGTCTCTGATGCCAGAGCCTCAGTAAAAGACCAAAAACGGATCTGGGAAGATGGTTCGATGGATAAAAGTCTTGCTGTACAAACATAAAGACCTGAGTTTGCATTGCTAGCATCCATGTGAGAGAGCCCGACAAGGCAACATCTCCACCCTAACTGGGATGCAGAGATAGGGACAGATCCCTGAGACGAGCTTTGGTTTGCTCTGGGAAAAGAGTCTTTTATCCTGTCACTTGTATTATTTTTAATAAAATGCTGATTGACCAGGAGCCAGGCAGGAAGTATAGGCTGGGTGAACAGGCAGGAAAGAGAGGTGGAGCAATAAGAATTCTGGAAAGTAGGAAGCACAGTACAGTCAAGACCCAGATGCAGAGGAAGCAAGATGTAACTGCCTCCGCAAATAAGGTACTGAACCATGTGGCTAACATAGACAAGAATAATGGGCTAATATAAGTTATAAGAGTTAGTAAGAAGCCTGAGCTAATGAGCCAATCACTTTTATAATTAATGTAGACTACTGTGTGTTTCTTTGGGACTGAATGACTGCAGGACTGGGTGGAACAGAAACCGCTGTCAACAAATGGCACCCACATGGATAACTGCATCCACATAAAACCTAAGAGAGTTTGGGAAATAATTTCAGACAAAAAAGAACAGAGTTAAGCATGGCTTCATGAGAGCAGCACTTTCTCAGGTGTGCTCTGCTTGCTAGAGGCAAGGGCTCTCAATTAAGAGAGGCTTCCTGACTCAGCTTTAGCTGCAAAACCTTTCAGCTTTTTAAGAGGTCCTGCCACAAAACACTTAAATGTTGTTGATGAAACACTGACTGCATACTTTTTGGTGGTGGCAGGGACCTTGAAACACCATAGAGTTATGGCAATAAATTTGGCTTCAGCTGGAACCTCCACCATGAGGCTGGAATCTCAAAAAGCTAAGGAATGGACTGGATCCAGCCATCAAAGCCACGGCTTTAATCCTAAGGTAGAGAACAATAGAGGAAGATACCTAAAGGTGAACTCTGTTCTACATATCATACACACACACACACACACACACACACACACACACACACACCAAAAACAATTTTCAGAACAGAAAAGACTATTTTACATTTGTACGTTCCCCATATAAATTGTGACAGGACTAACTACCTCTGCATGACAGGATTTTTTTTTTTACTTTCTCCAAAGCCTTTGCCCAGTTTACCATAAACTGAGCAACAATAGAAAGAAGCTGCCCTTGCTGTAAGGACCGGCCCATGGTGCTGTTGCTCTGACTTACAGACACTCTGGTCTGTCACCTACAATCTGGAATGAGAAAGAATTCCTCCTTTTAGAATTACAGAAAGAACTATTTCTCCATCTGAACACATGGATATATACATACATGCCTATGTATGTATACATGTGTGTATATAAATTTATGTGTGTGCCTGTCTATGTGTGGAAACTTCTCTACACACAGATATGTGTAAAGATAGCATATTCCAGGCAGAGTGACTGCATAGCAACCAGCATTAAGAATGAAGTTGAACTACTGTGGAAAAATAACTCATAACAATTAAGAGGGAAAGATAGGTGGCAAAGTAGCAGTAGTTCAAAGCTCGGGTTCTCTGATATGAGAGGGTTACTAATCAGCCTGGGTGCTGCATTCTAACTTGTTCTTGGTTCCCTTTAACCTGGCTGAAATGCAAAGCTCTCTCTGGAGTAGATGCTAAAATAATAAAAATTAAAAATATAAAATAAAATTTAAAAATGAGGTCTTATCATCTTATCATCCTGTAATCTGTGTTTTTTTTTTAATTCTACATTTCCATGAATATGTGCTTCTGACTGCCTGGCTAAAAAGGAATGTTTGTAAATCTCAATTACAAGGCCTGGCATGACTATCTAAAAACATGCTAAGGGCAAAAAATTCGCACCAGAGTCAAACTTTAAAATGAAAATATTATACAAAATATTTCAATTACATATTTGGGGGGAATTTTGACTGGAGAGAAAGAAAGAAAGAAAGAAAGAAAGAAAGAAAGAAAGAAAGAAAGAAAGAAAGAAAGAAAGAAAGAAAGAAAGAAAGAAAGAAAAAAAGAAAGAAAGGAAGGAAGGAAGAAAGGAAGGAAGAAAGAAAAGAAAGGTGATAGATTAGATAGATAGATAGATAGATAGATAGATAGATAGATAGATAGATAGATAGATAGATGATAGATAGATAGATGATAGATAGATAGATAGATAGATGATAGATAGATAGATGATAGATGATAGATAGATGATAGATAGAAGATAGATAGATAGATAGATAGATAGATAGATAGATAGATAGATGATAGATAGATAGATAGATAGATAGATAGATGATAGATAGATAGATAGATGATAGATAGATGATAGATAGATGATAGATAGATAGATAGATAGATAGATAGATAGATAGATAGATAGATAGATAGATAGATGATAGATAGATGATAGATAGATAGATAGGTAGATAGATAGATAGATAGATAGATAGATAGATAGATAGATAGATAGATAGATAGATTACCTCTGTGAACAGTTCCCTGATCATCAACATAAGGTGGGAAGAGAATGCAGGAGGCATTTACTTCTCCTTTGCTCTTTGCAGAGGAGTGGTCGTCTCCTTTCTCAGAGAACATGCCAGCTACCCTCAGCTTTGCAATTAGTTCATGCTTACACTGAGAAAAATATATCTGAACTACAAAATTAGGACAAGGGTTAAGATGATATGGTGCACAGACACATGAAACAATTTGAAGGATTTAATTATACATTTCTTTCACCTATAAACAAAATCGCAAAAAGATATTCATGATCCCTGCAAAAAACAAAAAGAAAAGAATAGGAAAAGAAGGAAAACTCATCTTAAAGTCTCTTACAGCCTCACATAAAGTGTGATTTCTAACCTCACTAATTTAAAGACTGTAGGCTGATTCAAACTTCCTTTCCTCTAAGCCCATATCAAAGCATTTTAAATTCTTCCAGATTTTTTTATGTGTCCATAATTAATTTGGGGGATAATTAATCCCCCAAACACTCTGTAAGCTAGGCTAATACAAATGTGCCTATGTTTCTAGGAGCATCCAGCAGAGGAGGTGATGCAGGTAAACACATCAACATCTAGAATGTGATTGGAAAATAAGGGTGAGGGAAACAGGCTAGGGGAGGAATGAGAAAAATGAAGCCACAAAAATCAACCAAGCAACCCTTCTATTTCCAGAGACAACAGAATTCACTGGCTAGATTAAAAATGCCTAAGAAATTTTATTAGCATCTTATTTCTACAATGTAAGCATTATTAAATGAAAAGAAACAAGAAACCAATTCAGTGGCACTGTGAATGCAAATAACTGTAATAGGAAATGCAGCCACACACGGTATTTGACCTCTGGGGTCTCAGACTCGTAAACCATCTCTGCTTATGGCCACAAATGCTCCAGGGTAATGTGATACCTAGGCCTGTGAAATTGCATGCGGAGTGGAACAACTTTCCATCCCTGCCTCTTGTGCATTCTGTACAGTATGATGCTAAGATTGCCTTCCCAGAATTTTGCTGTCATTTCAAATCCTGAACAGCAACTTTCTAAACTGAAACCATTAATTGATTTGCTTTTAGATTGTTTGGCAATCATATACTCATTTTCTGTATTTGTGGGGAGTTACATGTATGTGTATTTGTGTGTATAAGCATATGTGGGAGCATGGGTGCAGTTCCCCATTCTAGCACATGTAAAGGCCTGTAGATAGATGTTCAAAGTCTTGCACTATAACCCCCATCTTATTTTTTTGTGACAGAATCTCTCAGTGAATTTGAAAATCATCGCTTTGCCCATACTGTTATCAAACAACCCCTTGAGGATCCCATTTTCTCCACCTCTTCAGTGTTAGGATTACAGACTCACACTAGTACACATCGCTATGAATGCCAGGTATCCACTAGGAGTTTCTCATGCTTGCAGTAGAACAAACATTTCATTCACTGATTCCTGAAAACAATAAGCTTTTTTAAATCTTTTTAAAATTGTTAGAATGAAGCCATATGATAAAGTGCAGAAAATGAGTCCAGGCTATAGCTTTAAGAATAGATACCACAACAACTATTTACTGGAAAAAAAAATCACAATCTCATAACAGTAGAAACTACAACCACCTCTAACTGAAGAGAAGAACACAGAGTGGTATTGGGAAAATCCACCACTGTCTTAAATCCACAGCTGGGGACAGACCATAATACTAGTTCATACACAGTCAATCAAGAAAACAGTGTGCATTTCCTGTATATGGGGCCAGGGGTGTACAATAAAACAAAAAGTTCCATTCGCCAGAGGATATTGTTTGCAAACTATAAAACACTTATAAATAAATCCCTGGAGGTAGATAAATATTCTGAAATGTCCCCAGATGACAAACTAGAGGAGTGGACAAGAAAATCCACTCTACAACGACCACATGGCCACTGGCTGCCAGAATAAGTGAATGCATATATTCAGTGATGCTTCAGTAAGTGTCCTAACTCTAGAGGCTGCTACAGATCTATTCAAGCTGATTCTAAGTGATGTGAAAGAAACATGAAGGGAATGGCCAAGACATTTTGCAAAATGAGGAAATACATGCCTGGTATAACACAGAATTATAGAAAATTAAACCATGGTAAAATGATACAAATGATAACAAGATAATAGACAATTATCTAAGAAATGCAAAAATACTCTGGGCAAGTGTAGTTAAGGATACTGAGAAGCAAAAGGTCAGTCTAAGGAATTGGCTGTGTTTTTTTTCAGTTTATATTCCGAGATTCCCCTAATAACACCTCAATTCTCTGTGCATTGAAGGACTCATAAGAAAAACAATGGGTATGAGGGAAATCGGAGAATTGTTAATAACCTTGGGGATATATGTGAAGCTTTCATAAACAAAACACCAAGCAGAGAAAAGGAAAAATGGAAAAACTTGAACTGCATTAAAACTTTAATCTCTACTACAAAATACAAGACCAGGCTGAAAGAAGATACATATGCATTTAAGGACATACATACATACATACATACACATACATACATACATACATATACACCCTAAACAGTTCCTGGAGGTGAACTTTCTTATTACTTTGCTCAGAGGATATAATTCAAAGTTTCTTCATGGAATAGATAGTAATAAATGCAGAGACTCATAATCTGTCAAAATTATAATGTCACTGAGGAATGCTAAACCACACACTGGACGCTGTCACATACCCCTTCGCCAAGGTTCAGGGACTACAATGGAACAGAGGACAAAAAATTGCAACAACCAGAGGTTGGATAGGACCAGAGCAAAACGAGTGTCTTAGCAACATGTCAGAACCTGCACTCACAAACTCAGAGAATCTGTGACTGCCAGCACAAGATCAAGCCAGAAAGCATTCTAGTAGGAAATCAGGAGGGCTTCATGAGCTCTGACCCATAATTGTCAAGCTTTGGAGAGTTAATAGATTCTGGGTGAGAACATCCATTTTCTTCAAGGGTTTGTCTCTTAGTTGCGTTGTATTCGAGTGGATAGTCTCATACCCAGAAGCAGACAGACAGCACAAATTGGAGTTGAGTCACAAGGCTAATAATTTTTTAAAGGGAGAAATAAGTTGGAGGAGTAGGGAGGTGAGGACTAATCTAGGAGGAGTTAATAGAAGGAGTTGGAGGTGAATATGATCAATGCATTGAATGTAATTCTCATAGAATTAATTCTGAAAAATTTAAACAAAACTTTTAAAGCTGGTGTCAGAGTTACAGAAATGCTGAGGGATGTGAATATTTAAAGATGGTTAAGCACTGGACTCTTGCTGTCATAAAGACCGAAGGACTCACATAGAACACCCAATTAGAAAGTTCTCTCTGCAGCTACCACTGTGAGAAGTCTACCTTGGTTCTAAGATCTGAACTGCTCCAGAGATATTTTCATTGCAGCCCTGCCCTTAAGAATGGAAATAATACATGCACTGTCAGAAGTTGCCAAATAAATTACACATGGTTATTTCTGCAAGGAGGAATGAGATTGATTGTGCCAACAGAGATTAAGATTCATAGATATTGTCTGAATTCTTTGCAACAAGAATACATATTGCAAATGCTAATGCATTTTAAACACAAACCCCAGTTCATGAAGCTGGGTTTAATCTGAACATCCTGGATGAGCAGAACAGGATAAAATGAGATGACTACCTCTTAGATTTTAAATGAAAATATATGAAAATTTAGTTGTTTGGGTTCACGTAGTTTGTTTGAGATCT
The DNA here is from genome assembly GCF_903992535.2 of Arvicola amphibius. Classification (NCBI taxonomy): domain Eukaryota; kingdom Metazoa; phylum Chordata; class Mammalia; order Rodentia; family Cricetidae; genus Arvicola; species Arvicola amphibius. Next base: position 159,536,534 of record NC_052051.1, read on the forward strand.
ATTGTTAACTGTACAGATACTGTATAAATTTGAAAAATGGATTGATCTTTAAATGAACTAATGAGGTTTTCTCAGAATTTATTTCTGAGTGCAGTTGGTAGTGTGGGAAATATTTCACCCTAAGAAGTAAAAATATCAATACCAGTAAAGAGACTTGTCTTTTTCTTCCCTGAAACAGTCAATGTAAACTGTAAGCAGTGATTTATCTTACCAATTTTTACAGAAAATTGCTGCAAAGTAGAAATAATTACACTTGGCCTGCATATTTTACTGCCATTTAAGTGATCAACCACACATGAAACTTTCCTGGCACTCATAAGTAGCATGGTTTTAACATTTTCATACTTTTTTAGTTGAATGAATCTCACACCTGAAATTATCATATCAAAAGATATTTCAAACACTCAAAACAATAGGAATGTTTATACTTCTGATACCTTCAAAACTTTCAGCTGACAACTTTTAGCTATAACAAATTAGTATTTCTGTGTCTCTATGACATTTTTAGAGAATATCAGTTTACTGTAAATTTATAAGTTTGACTAACTTCACATTTATTTCATATGCCTCTATTAATAAGGATCTAATTTAGCTTTTCAAATGACCGAAATAAATCAATTACACAGCCTCATGTTTCCCCAGTGGATTTAGATTTTTCTAAGGCATATTTTCCAATGAGCAGAATCTGGAGATAGATATGATTCTGGGTTCACTTGGTTCATTCTGATCTCAATGATTTCTACTTAAATACTTTAGCTAGGAGTCTTCTTTTTTGTTTTACCTTCACATCATGACTCAAAGATAATTCCTTTTGTCCCCTTTCTTTCTTTCCTACTTTTTAAATAAAAAAACTCAGGCATTATGTTCTGAACATTGTTATACCCCTTCTCCATCTCTTCCCAGATTCCATACCAACATAATTTTGTGTCTTCATCATTTGTTAACAAATTGAGTTTTACTGATGCAACCTATAGACTTGTAAGAACATAATCATATACTGGAACAAGTTAGACATACCAGGTGCTATACTTTTAAAAGAAAAATAACCCCCTCTCCAAGCACCCATCAATTACCAATAGCTCCTCACGACTTCATGCCCATCTCCTGTCCATATTGGGATGTTATTCAGTTTAAGCTTATGCGTGTTGTAGTAACTGCTATTAGCTCAAACATGCATTGCCCTGTTGTGCCTGGAAAACAGTTTCTTTGTAGACATTCAGCACCCCGTCTCTTGAAATCTGTTGTAAAGAGGAACACTTGTTTCATTCTTGACCGCTCAGCCCTGAAATAATTACACAGAAACCTGAAATAATTACACAGAAACCATGTTATTTAAAGAAGACAGATGATGATTTTCCTCCTCTGGTAGCATGAGTGCCAACTTCTAGGGCTATGAAAACAAGCTAGGAGAGCTGAAGCTTCATTTCCCCATGCTCTATAACTCATCCATGTAATAGATACTGTAGGGTATCTATTTTAAACTGTTTTTTTTTTCCATTGATATGACTACAAACTCCAAGAGGGGAACCCGATTGATAATTGACAACCCAGGGCAGGCTTCATTCCCAAGACTGACTGGGCAATACAAACTAAACTCTAAGGGGAAAGGAAAAAAACTAGAAAACTCAAAGTTAAGCATGAAAGGACGCAAGAGTAGTTGTGAAAGGAGTTGAGAGGGTACGTATGTTCAAAACAATATTAATAAACATTGTTTAATCAAAAATATGAGTGATAGAAGTCAGTGGCGTCACAAAATTACCTATCCTAACACTTGTCCATAGCTCAAGAAAGATACTTACATGGATCTCTCTTTGGGCAGCTCCACTCACAAGGTTCTTTCTCTCAAAGACTATTTAATGATCCTAGGATGTGAGAGAAGAGTTTTGTGAATCTTTTAAGTTTCATGGACGTTCTGAGCCGGGTAAATTTAGTGAGTTTCCTAAATCTTAGGACCTCCTTTTCTTTCAACGAGTGAAGTTTCAACTAAGAGGAAATAGGTACGCAATGTATATATTTCACACATCAGGATCCTCAGACAATTCAGAGAAAAAGGAATGAACCCAGGAAGTGAGATTAAGATGGGCTAGCACCTTGAACTCTTCACACACATGCTGCACTTAAGAATTATGAAAGAGGGCTGGAGAGATGGCTCAGTGGTTAAGAGCATTGCCTGCTCTTCCAAAGGTCCTGAGTTCAATTCCCGGCAACCACATGGTGGCTCACAACCATCTGTAATGACATCTGGTGCCCTCTTCTGGCCTGCAGTCATACAGACAGAATATTGTATACATAATAAATAAATAAGTATTAAAAAATTATGAAAGATTAATTAGTGGTTTGGCATTTGCTACAGAAGCTAAACCTGAGGAATTTATAGACACACAGATACACAAATACACACACATAAAACAAATACATATATATATATATATATATATATAGTTAACACATGCAAATGTTTTTTTTCTTTACAATCATTTGAAGCAACATATGGAACACAGAAAGCAAAAGTTTTTTTCTTTGAGGTAAACTAGAGAATGAGAGAAAAGATCAGATCGAGGATTAAGGTCTAGATTATATAACAAACTCAAAAACCAAAACATGAATAATAATCAGCAAATGGGCTATAGACCTGAAGAGAGATATCAAAATAAGAAACACTAATAGCTAATTAACACTTTTAGAGATGCTCAACATCACTAATCATCTGGGAAGTGACAATTAAGACTACTTTGAGATTCTGTCTCACACTAGTCAGATTGACTATTATCAAGAAATCAAATAATACCAAATGTTGATTAGGATGTGGGAAAAGGAGAAGTCTTATTCACTGCTGACAAGAGTGCAAGCTGATGGAGTCACTAGAAATTAAATATAGGGTTCTTCAGAAAGCTATAAGTGAGATTATCATAAAACCCTATTCCATTCCTGGACATCCCACTGTCAAGACACTTTCTCAGTCACATTCTTTGCTGCTCCATTCATAACAGTTAGGAAATAGAATCATCCTATATGTTCATGAACTGATAAATAGCTAGTGAAGACATACTACAAATGGCTATTAGAATTTTATTTCACTGTAAAGAAAAATTAAATTATAAATTTGCAGGTAAATGAATAGATCTAGGGAAAGTGGGCTAAGAGAGGTAACAAAATCCCAGAAAAACAAATTCAACCTGTTCATGGATTAGCATCATAGCTTTGAAAATCTAGTTTCACGTGTTCAACTAAGAGTACCTTTAGAAGCCAGGACATTAGAAAGTTTTTGGGTGGAGAGGGCATTTTAAGGTTAAAGTTAGCAGAAAATAAGTAATATGAAAGTAGACAGGGGGTATGGTGGGTATTAAATGACTTAAGTCAGGAGAGGGAAGAACATGGGGAGAGGAGACAGGAAGAAAAGAGTTAATCAAATCAAAGGATATATGAAGGAGTTACATAGCAACCTATCTTGAAACCCAATTAAAATTGTAATTTTGAGGTTTTAAGATGAATATAATTATATTTCTCCTTTCCTATTCTCCTTTGCTATTCCTCTTTCAATACCGTCCCTTAAGACCTTCCTTGTCTCATTCAAATTCATGATCCTTTTTTCATTAATTGTTATCACACATATGTAACATTATACAGACCAAGCAGGTTATATGTAAGATATAAATGTATAAGCAAAACTTGTAATTTTTTTTAAAAAAAGCACTCTCTCTTGTCAAGTTCATTTCCACACGGAGAGATGCCAAGGAGGTAATTAGACATGTGCATTTATATTCTACAGACCATAGTAAAATCTAGGAAACTAGGCATGTAGAGAGTCCCCAATGCCTTGCTGTGAACAGTGTAATCTAGCAGGGAAGGTTGTTAAGGAATAAAAAACTGCAGTGCCAAGACTTGATGCATCCAAGTATCCAGTAATCATATAAGTAATGGTGATGAAGTCAAAGATGGCTCATTCAGCTTGCTTTGTTTCCTGCTACACACACACACACACACACACACACACTCAAATTGACCCTTTTATAGCCACTCAAACACTCTGTCTAGTGTGTACAATGAGACTTCTGAACCACATTTTCAAAAACCCGCACAAATTTATTAAAACCCCTTTTTTGTCTTCTTTTTTTATACCTCTACTCTAGATGTGTGCAACAATCTGGGCCCCTATTCCTCTCCATTGTGCAAAGGAACATTGCCAAAATCAACCCCTTGTTTCTCCTAAAGGCCATGGGTATTACCTGATGACTCTTGGCTGTGTTTCTGGTGAGGCCCAATTCCAAAGCCCTCTGAATAAGTCTTTCTCTAACGCCTATCTCAGAATTCTCCTGGACCTTTTTTCCACTTCATTTTCTTTTCTTTTTTGGTTTTTCGAGACAGGGTTTCCCTGTAGTTTCTAGAGCCTGCCCTGGAGCCAGCTCTTGTAGACCAGGCTGGCCTCGAACTCAGAGATCCGCCTGCCTCTGCCTCCCGAGTGCTGGGATTAAAGGCGTGCGCCACCACCGCCCGGCCTTTTTTCCACTTCAAAAAGAGGCCAGTAGACATGAACTGCTTTGATTTACTTCCATTGCTACAGCAATCATATGAGTTTATGTGTCTGTCTCTATATTTACTTTCATCCTTCTGCATAAGTGTTCCTCCCATCCTAATCCACTGAACTGTGCCCCTTCCGTTCATCTTATTCTTTTCCTCTTAGACCTGTTCTATCATCCTCTACTTTTTTCAACACTTCATATTTCTCCATAAAATTTTTATTCTCCCTCTGTTAAACTACCACCTGCCTAGCCTCTCCCTTTCTGTCACCATCTCTTGTCTAAATACACCTTAAATCTAAGCTTCTACCCCACATCTCAGTTCTATTCACTGCTTACACACTCAGCTCTAGCTTCTATTTGTTACATCCAGGGGAGTGCCCCTTATTCATTCCAGCGTGTATGTGTCCCATTATATTTGACTTTATTTCTTACTTAGAATTTTATGATGGTCTTGCTGTATAATAGTCTTGCTTTCTTTTGACCTTTTAGTTGATTCCTATTGTACTGTGGCTGGGTTCTACCTTTGGCCCTATACTCTTTTTTCTCTTTAATCTTCTTTCTGGATAATATTATTCACTCTTTATTAATGATCATATATTCAATAAAAGTGCTCAACTGTAACCATCTATTTCTACTCTCTTTTGAGATTTCCACATTCTAGGCTAATTATCAGGTACACAACAAACATAACAAACCCAAGACACAATAAATTGTCTTTCTCCTTGCCAGTCTTAAATCTCTGACATTGTTTACCTTGTTTTATCTTGTCTGTGAATGTGTGATCTTAATAATTCAAAAAGACTACATATAAATCACTCAAGTGCCCAAAGATAGCTCTCATAGTATTTTCCCTTCTTGGTTCCAGAATCAGTTTTTAAAATTTGTCAAGTGTTGGCTTAACCACAGAGGCAGTTGTAAAGTATTCCTTTTGTAGGAAAAAAAATAAGGCATCTCTAAAGATGGTTCTGATTAATAACTTTGGAGTCTAGAAAAATAAACGGCTCAAGAGAAGAGAGGAGAAAGCAAGAATAAACACCAAAGCCCTGGTTTTCTGCTGAGAACCCTTTATAGCAGCCGGATCATTTCTCAAAGGAGGGAAGAGCCTTTTGAGAGCACTGCTGCACAGTGTGACAGTTCTCTACCTGTGCTCGGTTACCGAGATGCTGCCATGAAACAACTGGCTAGCAAAGAGATGACTTGAGTCTGTCAAGTAGACTTGATTCTACCAATTTGAATGGGGTGCCTAGGTAGGGTATCTGCACCAAACAGATGAGGATATTAAACTGTTTCTACAATGCACCAAAAACTTCAATTCTACCACACTGAGAAAATGCACCAAAAACTTGAAGATCAGAACACAGAGGATGTCCAGATGGCTGTGGTATGAACAAAATGACTAGCATCGGCATCCATTCGTGAGCCATGAGTGTCTACCTTGGAAGAGTTCTTTGGTGATACAGGAAGTAGTGGAGAAGTACGGGCTAAGTTTGTGGATTCCTGTCCAAAATGGTAGAATAAGGAAAAGTCACGATGATTTATAAAATGCCTTAAAATAGAACAACACTGATTTAGGAAATGACAGGAGTAGATTCTCCTCTAGGGTCAATGATGCCTCCACCTGTAGATGGTAAGCTAGGCTTACATTAACAAGCATGAATTCCTACTATTGACCAGGCCTTAACTCCAACTAGGCAGTTTTCAGTTACCTACAAGATGAAAGCGCCACTGTTGAGACATTAGGAATATCTTTCTAGGTTGTTGTTGTGGCTTGCAGGCACCACAGATGGTTAGCACTATTGGTTGCTCTTCTCCTTTGGCATCTTGCATAGCACCTTTCAATACCATGAGAACCAGACCTCAGGGAAGGAGGCTTTCGGGTCAGCTCCAGCTCAATTCCTACAAGTTCTGTGTCTAAGTGTTTCTAGCCCTCAATAGCAGGGTCTTACTTTCAAGTGTGGGGAGGCAGCCAAGGGCAATAATGTAACAAATATTGGGGAAATCTCCGGCTGACCAACAATTCGAAAGGAGTTTCACGTGTCTTATACTTGGGTTTTAATGGATAGCCTATGTCTCCTGGGGATACCTTTATCAATCCATGTGGTATAACTCTCTCATCTATCTATCTATCATCTATCTACCTACCTATCATCTATCATCTACCTATATCTATCATCTGTCTATCATCTATTTATTTATCTCTATTTCTCCCCACAAGCCATGCCGTGTGTGTGTTTGTGTGTGTGTGTGTGTGTGTGTGTGTGTGTGTCCCATTCAAACACTCAAATGTTATTTACCTCTTCTTCCTCTCACTTCCTCTGTATTACTCCCCCTCCCAAAATTCCTCAGATAAAATACCCCTTAATTTTTTCCATTTCCCCTTTCATGCACTTGTGTCCTACTGTTCCTCTCTGAAGATCCCTCTCCTTTCACCAGCGGTCCCATTTCACTTTCCTGGGTTCTGCAGTAACTTCGGGTAATATACTCAAATCTACAGATTTACAGTTAGTATCCACAAATGAGAGAAAACATGCAGTCTGTCGTTTTGTGTCTGGTCACCTCTAATACTCTCCAGTTGCAGCCATTAACCTGCAAATTTCCTGATCGCATTTTTCTTTATAGCTGAATAGAATTCCACTATGATATGTAGCACATTTTAACTATCATTTCATCAGTTGAATGAAATTTAAGTTGTTTCTATTTCCTAGTTCTTATGAATACAGTAGCAGTGAACCTAGGTGAACAAGTTATTTCTGCAGTAGAAAATAGAGTCCTTAGAGCATATGACAAAGAGTGGTATTAGCTGTGTCACATGGTAGATCTACTGTTAGGTTTTGCAGATTTCTCCACACTGAATACATCAGTTCTCAATTCCACCAACAGCGGATTTCCCCTTCCCATTTCCCTGTATTCTTATCAGCACTTATTCTCAATTATTTTCTTTATCTTAGTCATTTTGACAAAGTAAGATAGTCCTCCAAGTAATTTAAATTTGAATTTCCCTAATTACTAAGAATGCTGAGCATTTGTTAAGATATTCCTTAGCTATTTCTATTTTTTCTCTTTTTTGAGAATTCTGTTAAGGTCCATAGTCCATTTATCAAATGGATCATTTGTTTTCTTGTTTGCTTTTTGGGTTCTTTGCATATTCTGGATACTAATCTTCTATTGTATATATAACTGGAAAATATTCAATCCATCCCGGTCTACAGACTTCATCTTCACTCAGTTGATTGTTTCCTTCTCTTTACAGGAGTTTCCACTTTCCTAAACCAATATAATTTCTAACTGTATTCCAAATACACATCCTATACCCATAAATAAGTATAGATCTCATCCCTCATTAAAGATGCTTCCTTGTGAAGCAGAATTAGATAATCACAGAGATCCACAACTGGTAAAATTCATGGGGAAAAAAGTGAACTTGTGATTCCAGCCTCTAAATGGCATACCTGCAATACAAACTCTACACATAATACTCAGGAAAAGCCACAGAAGAGGAAGCAGAAAGATTGTAAGAGACATAAAAATAGGGCACCTATTGTGAGATAGTATGTTCTAAACATGACAGGGATGCTTCACTATGAAAGTTCAGCAGACTGGATGCCTAAACAAGACCTGTGTGATGACTCCACCAGTTGATATGCCAACATGGATGCTATAAATTTCACAAGGCTCTAACTCTAGATGAAGAGCTATAGGCAAAGCCGGGCGGTGGTGGCGCACGCACGCCTTTAATCCCAGCACTCAGGAGGCAGAGACAGGCGGATTTCTGAGTTCGAGGCCAGCCTGGCTAGTTCCAGGACAGGCTCTAGAAACTACAGGGAAACGCTGTCTCAAAAAACCAAAAAAAAAAAAAAAAAAGAGCTACAGGCACTCAGTGGCTACTATGAGAGGGAGAACTTGTTTTCCCCAGAAATAAACTATAGTATCCCAAGTGGTCAGCCCTAAACATACTTACATATGAGAAATATTATATGGGCTTAGTATAATATATATGTGTGCTTATATATGTTTATTTAATGATAACATTTTCAAAAAGAGGTCATGAATTTGAGAGGGAGTGAGGGTATACAAAGAGTATTAATTGGAATGGGACTGATGGAACAGGGGACCAAACCGGACTCTCTGAATTGGCTGACGGTGGAGGAGGACTGAGAAACCAAGGACAACGGTGATGGGCTTGGACTCTTCAGCATGGACGGGCTCACTGTCAGCCTTGTCAGTTTGGTTGCTCACCTTCCTGGACTTAGGGGGAGTTGGGAGGACCTTGGACTCAACATAGTGAAGGGAACCCTGATGGCTCTTTGGCTTGGAGAGGGGCGGAGTGGGGGTATGGGTGGAAGGGACGGGGAGGGAAGGGGGAGGAGGTGGGGAGGAGATGGAAATTTTTAATAAAAAAAAATGAGAACAAAAGAGAAAAAAGTAGAGGCGGAACAATGTAAGTATAGCATTCATGTATAAAATTCTCAAAAAAAGTAAATTAAAAATAAATAACTATCTTTTAAAATAGAACAAGATTTCCCAATGCTCCCCAGGCACCATAGACTATCAAAGAAATGGCCCAGTGCCAAATATGGATTAGTTCCTTTTTATCTGTTGGTCAGTGAAGCTCCATAGACCTCCACACACAAACACAAACATTACGGGCTATTCCCATTGTTCTTAGTTATCTTCCAAAATTTGGCTGTAAGATCTTATTACTGAAGACGCCATATTCTTCAGTCACAGGACATGGAAAACTCAAGCTAATGCTAACCTGGAAGATTCATTCCTACTTTCATAGTGCTGGAATGCACTATGCATGCTACCGGGTTAAGAGAAGGGATCAACAGTATACCCAGATATACTACTCCCTTTGAGCTACAATAAAGGTGACCTCACAAGATATACTCACATGAATGTTAGAAAGTAATAAACCATGTTATAATTAGATTTAAAATATTCTTCACAAAACAGAATTCATGTCTTTTACCATAAACTGAGTCAAAAATATATATATGACTAAGTCATAGGCTCCAGGGGAGAACCTAATACTATTAATCAGCTAAGTACACATAGTAATAAAAAGTCCCCTAAGCTCTTATATTTACACCCATATTAAAGCATATCTCTAATCTCATTAAAGCTTCTTTTACAGTAGACAGAAATTAACAGAAAGGCCTACAACTAGTCAACATGAATTATTAAGAGACTATGAATTCTCAACTCTAAATGGGCTGTCTATATTATACCCTCTTCCTCCAAGACTCATGGATAATCATAAAAGAAAGGGTGAAAAGATTATAAGTGAGAGGTCGTGGATGTCCGCAACCAACTTTATGCAGATGCACCAAGTAGTGTCCTGCCAAGAAGCTATGTTACATGCCTCTCAGAAACTTGAGGACCAAGCAGGGGACCAGACCACTGAAAATATCTGAATCTGTCATCTCATACAGGTCCACTGGCTGTTATAGGAATTAGCGAAAAAAAAATATCCTGGACTAGAGAAACGGTGCGAAATTGTACCCTAAGCCTACTCCGTCTATTCCAGAAGGTTATGCATGTGCAGGAGAACTGTGCTGTGAGACTAGGGGAGGAAAGGGACTGATTTCTCCAGCGCAGAAACAGATGGGCAGACTGCTGGAATTGTGTTGTCAGGGCTTCAGTGAGCATCTTAACAGCCTTCAGCTGCCTGCACCAAACACTTGGCTTTAATTCTCCAGCTCCAAGATCATGGCAGTCACTGACATTCCAAAGGAGACACAGAAGTTTCAAATCTGCTAGAGTTAGTTTCAAAACTATTTCCAAAGTTCTCCAGAGCAAAGTCAGGAAGTGAATAGGTGAGGGCTTCCCTGGGTAACAATAACAAACACTTGCTACCCTCAATCTTGCCGGTGCAGAACAGGTGCCAGTGAGTAGAAACCAGTTCTCTGCAAGGTCCCAGGCCCACTATCCTTGCTCAGGCCCCTTTGAAGACCATTTTCCCTGCTCAACTTTTGTTACCATCCCAGAACCATGACAAGAGCTGGAAAGGACACCTAGGAAGTTGGATAGTTTAATGAGGAACATAGTCAAAGTTTTGGATTCCTCCTTAGGTGGATTATCTCCTCTTCAGTTAGACATTGAGAGGAGGCCTTAGGTCAGAGGACAGAAGCCAGAGTAGAAAAGAAAAGGAAGATACAACTTTCCTAGGTATCACATTAGGGTCTATTGATGGTCTGAGCTACCTACTCCAGCATGGGCCCTTTAATGAGCTGCTGTCCTATAAGAAAGGTATAAAAAGCATTAATATGGAGCCGGGCGGTGGTGGCGCACGCCTTTAATTCCAGCACTCGGGAGGCAGAGGCAGGCGGATCTCTGTGAGTTCGAGGCCACCCTGGTCTACCAGAGCTAGTTCCAGGACAGGCTCTAAAAAAAGCTGCAGAGAAACCCTGTCTCGAAAAACCAAGAAAAAAGAAAAAAGAAAAAAAAGCATTAATATGAAATATTTATAATATGCTGTAACTATAAACAATACATAAGACTCCTCTTGCAGAAAAGACTCCCATACAGGCAGCTTCGTGCTTTGTGGTAATTATATCAGTGTGTGTGTGTGTGTGTGTGTGTGTGTGCGTGTTTGTGTGTGATTTCTGTCCAAGCCACCAGGCAAGCGTGGCATTGTCAATAGTCTGACAGTGATGGATGACTTTATTCGATTTCAACAAGTATATCCCTGAAAAGAACAAAGTGTCTCCATAGCAGGCTGAGTTCACCCTGGAAGTACTTGTCAGGACACAAGTTCGCCACATAAATCCACTCAAATTGAGACATCAGTGTGAGTCTGGCTGCCATGTCCAGCATTCTACTAGGCACAGCTCCAGAAACATTTTCCCTTCAGAGGGCTGATAAAGCACAGCCAGGTGATGGCTTCTAAGCAGCATTATGAGATAAAAAATGTTTTTAATGATTAGACTACAAAAAAACAGAGTCTGTTTTGTGGTGTATGAAAATGGTATAAAATTCCAATCTGATGTCTATAAACAAAATTGTGCTGGAACACAAGCATCATTGTTTATTGGTACGACCTGTGCGACGTTCACACTAAATAAAAGAGATGCATAGCCTAAAGGCTTAAAATATTTAGAAACTATCTTGGAATACACCAGACTGTGTCCCTCCAAAATTCTGATAGAAAAGCTCTGATTCTCCATGTCTTAGACTACGACTTTACCAAAGACAGTTCTTTAACGGTGTTATTGGGTTCTATGAGGTCATGTGTGTTGATTGCATGAATTGAGGACTGGCAACTTTGAAAGAAGAGGCAATCCAGGCACAGACATTTACCTGGGAAGACCATGTGAAAACAAGGCAGGGAGTCAGTCAGATGAGTCAGGGCAGAGGGTTTCTGAGAACCCACCTCCATCAGCCCTCTTAACCTTTGATTCCATCTCAGGGTCAATCTTGTTGGGAAAGTCACTTGGTCTGTGATATTTTTATGTTAATCCAAGAAAAATAATACATATCCTTTGCTTAAAGTATGTGTTGAACTATACCTATGCTATATAATATTGTCTTAAAACTTAGCTCATGGCTTTGGGGTGATGGCTTGGTAGATGAGAGTATTAACTCTGCAAACATGATGATCTGAGTTCAAATCTCCAGCACCCACATAAAACACTGAGCATGGCTTTGTGATCCTAAAACACTGAATGGGGAGAGATGTGAAGCAGAGTGGCATCCACATCATCCTTCCAGGCTTAACTAGGAGCACTGTGCTTCCCACAGATGATATCTGCAGGGTCCTAGGCGGAAATGGAAGTAGAGACAGCCGGGTCTGTATAGCCATATTCCTTTCAGCCATGTGTCTGCCTCCATAGTTCTGATCAACTCCAAGTCGCTTCCCTTACTCCGCAGCAACCCCTGATATCATGGTCTAGCAGCAGCTCCTCGGGCCACAGTACTTAATCCTCTTTCAGTTTTCACTGTGACAGTGCCTTGTTTCCCTGTCTTTCTTTGCCTCTTCTCTCTTAGAAATACATAAGATATCCTGGGAGGTTTTGTAATCGAAAGCATGTCTCTCAGCATGTCTCATTTTAAAGGACAATAGGCTGCTTGTGTCTTGCCTGCTCTTGCAAAAAGCCCTGTCTACCAGCACCTGATTGCCTTGCTGACTTCACAGCCATGTAATCTGCGCTGGAGGAGAGAGCCCCATCTTTACTCTGATGCACAGACACCTGGTTGTACTTTATCAGCAGCTGCTCGTATCAGCTCCATAGTGACCAAGCATGAATTTTTACCAGGACACAGAATACCATCAAAGCATTTCCAAGTGTACATATGAAGCCATGATATCTTGATAAATGTGTGATCACATTTGGTAAATGCACTGATGTAACAAATCAGTTGTAAATGCTTGACCTTTAGCCACAGGTTTTAAACACTATCAAGAATGTGTTAAATACCAAGAGACCTCTGATAACTACAAATAAGGGAGGAGCACCACAATCACCAGTACTCTATACTCTGGGATACTGAATGTTTGTCCTCAAGGCTACTCAGTCAGAAACTAGTGTGAATAAATGTGTTCATCACACTCACGCCCACACCTTTCAGGTATCATGCTAGGAAACAGACTGAAGGAGGACATGGTGCTGGCTTCCAGAAAACATAGGATTGTGGAGGAAACCTGAACATGCAAGTAAGAGTTGCTAATATAACTAAGAATAGACATTTCTTAACCAGACCCTGGGGAGGTTGGTGCTGGGTAGGAAAAGGTTGGGATGAAAAGTAAAGGAATAGTCCCTAAACATCATAAAATATTTGATTCACCTAAGTTGAATCTTAAAGGATATTGAAGATTTCACTAGGTAAAAATGAGGACAAAGAAAAGGGCAAATGTGCCTCCAGGACGAAGAAAAGCTTCACATGAAACGTAGAAAGTGTTTCTGTGATAGCACGAAAGTTTTTGTTATAGGACTTTTTGAAGTGGAAGGCAGTGAATCTCTTCTTTACAAGGTAACACTCCTCTGAAATCCTCACCTCCCCGTGTCCTGCTGGAACCGCGTTGCACCCTGATCCCTTCATTTCCTCTTGACTCAGTCACCTATACTTGGAAGGACCTGGTATTGCCAGACAGACACTGCTACAGACCCTAATGAAATAAAACTGACAAGCAAGAACGTGTGCCAGTCTTTAAGAAACAGTTATTTTAATGCTCTAAAAATGAAACTAGCAGTTTTTTTGTTTTTTTAAATCTTTTTTATTTTACATACCAATCCTAGTCCCTCCTCCAGTGTCCCCCACCTTCACCCACCCCACCTCCCCATCCATCCCTCAGAAAGGGTAGGAAAATTCTCAGGAAACCACAAGGATGACCCCAACTAAGAATCTATGCAATAGTAAAGAGGGTGCCTTAACTCCCCTTCACCTGTAATAAGATTGATGACTACCTTAATTGTCATCATAGAGCCTCCATCCAGTAAATGGTGGAAGCAGATGCAGAGATCCACAGCTAAACACTAGGCTGAGCTCCTTGAGTCCAGTCATAGAGAGGGAGGAGTGATAATAAGAGCAAAGGGGTCAAGACCATGATGGGGACACCCATAGAAATCCTAACCCAACCTAGTGGACACTCACTGACTCTCTGGGGAACCTGCCTAGGACCAAACTAGGCCCTCTGAATGTGGATGAGAGTTGTGTGGCTTGGGCAGTTTGGGAGGCCACTGGCAGTGGAACCAGTATTTATCCCTAGTGTATGAATTGGCTTTTAGTAGTCCATTACCTATGGAGGAAAAACTTGCTCAGTCTAGATACATGGAGGTCCTTGGTCCTTGGCCTTGGTCCTCCCTCAAGTGATGTGAATGTAGTTATTTTTTAAAGTGAAAGTTCTTATTCATTAGAAAAAGGTATTCATTATAAATGATAATTATGAATGATTAAAAAAAGAACTCATGGCAAATAATAATCCAGTAATAAAGGGAAACTTTCCAATGGGCTAGATGTCTGCATTTAACTGAATCAAAACAGCTCAGAATCTTAATCAGCTGCTTGGTAGCACACAATTCAGGTGCACAAGGCCCACATGTGACCAGAAGAGAGCCCAGTAAACAAAGTGCGTTAGAGACATTTCCAGAATTAGAACTATTCTCTTGGACAAGACTGATCTTAAAAATCTCTCATAACTGGCAGAGAGCTTCATCGCCTGACAGTTAATGTCATGCACTAACTTCTATGCAAACTCTATTAAGTTTTTGTTTGAAGAAGATCACAGTTCTTTCTTTCACGTTATCATCTCAACCTGCTTTGAAAATGACCTCTTCTTCGTGTCAGTTCACCTTTCGGACACAAGACTGAAGTGTGCTTTTACTGTCTTTGTGTCTGAGATTCCTTTGCAATAATAGCTAAGAGATAGGAAAGATTTACAATGATTATTTTTAACTGGGGAAGCTTTCAAAGGATTCTAAAATTGTATAGATACAGGGCAAGGGATAGATAAAGGACAGAGAGAAAATAATCTTGTAAGAAATTAATAGGGTTCTCAGGTAAGTCAATAGCTGATGGGTTCAAATGAGTCAGGAAACAGGAGCATCAGGGTAGAAGTCATGCTGCAAGTGATTCCCTGCCCCCAGCTCTTCACACAGAGTACATGGAAACCAGAAAACCTAATAATCCAAGAAACAAACTAGATATTAAAATAAAATAATAAACAACAAGGATCTACCCTGGAGAAGTCAGGCACAACACTGTGAAGAAACAGGGATGTCACTAGGGGGAACACCCCACCAAATAGAGCCCCAAGAGCATTGCACAGGGATCTGATACCCTAGTTCCTATACTGCCCTCAACAACACTGACTACATGTTGATAATACTGTGTACCAAAGTCAATGTACCAAGAGCTGATACATGCAGTCTTAACATTCACTCAGCTCTTGTAGAACATTATTCTTCAGTTTATGATGATCAGCAAAGCCTCATCATGTATTTGACAAAATCCCACAACACAAAAGATATAAAAGAGAAAATAAAAGACCAAGAGATGTTTTATAGTTTTTTAAATTTATTTTTGAGATCATGATTACATGTCTCCCTTTCCTTTCCTCACTTAAAGGTCTTCCACATATTTCACTCTCCTTCAAATTCATGGGCTCTTTTTTTCAGTAATTGTTATGGCAAGATTATATGTAAATGCATATACATATATATCCCTAAATATAGCCAGCTCAGTCCGTATAACATTACTTGTATATATGTTTACAGGGATGATCATTTGGCACTGCATAACCAATTGATGTGTTCTTCCCTCTCCTGTTCCTATCTTTTCTCAATCGCCTATATTACCTTGTGTAAGGTTGAGGCTTCCTGGTCTTTTCCCCATTCACTTGGTCATGTCCACCTGCATCATCCTTGTTCAGCTCAGATTTGGCAGTCATGGTGGTGAGACTTTAAGAGTGTTTTTAATAAGGTTTAATAAGTAAATTGAGCCAATGGTTTAGAAAGAAGGAAAAAGACAAAACAAAAAAAGCAGCTCTTGAAAAAAGTCTAACGATACATTCAAATTTACAATGAGATGTTCTAACTTGATATGAAAAGAAAAGCCTGAGAGTAAGACTCTCAGAAATAAAATGGTGTGTGTGTGTGTGTGTGTGTGTGTGTGTGTGTGTGTGTGTGTGTGTGAGACAGAGAGAGGAGGGAGGGAGGGAGGGAGGGAGGGAGGGAGGGAGGGAGGGAGGGAGGGAGGGAGGGAGGGAGGGAGGGAGGGAAGGAAGGAAGGAGGAAGGGAGAGAGAGATTTCCAACAATTTACTAGGAGGAGAAAAAGAAACTGAAGAATACCTTCAAAACAGAAGCAAGATGAAATCTATTTCATTTTAATCAACCAAATAGGTTTGGAGAAAACAAATAAAAGAAAATGAGGGGAAATACTATTTTTAAATGAATAAGAATAAAAATTAGCGGCTTAGATTTTTCAGAGAGAGCAGAAGAAAAAGCCCAGTCAAAATAAAAGGATGCTTTAGAGAATGCAGGATGACAGATGACAATGCAGAGATATCTTCAAATTTCCTGTAAGGGCTAAAGAAAGACACTATCAAACACACCTCTAGAGAAGTTTATTAACAATATAGGTCACCAAGAGGAAGGACTACGGCAAGAAATCAGAAAACATTCAGAACTCAGTGGATCCAGCTTAAGAATGCTATGAAGGAACATAGCAGTTCAGATGGCAGTTACCTGAAGCACACATAGAGAGCAACCACTTAGGACCAGAAGAGAGAGAGAGAGAGAGAGAGGGAGGGAGGGAGGGAGGGAGGGAGGGAGGGAGGGAGGGAGGGAGGGAGGGAGGGAGGGAGGAGAAAATATGAAAGCAATAAAAGACAAAGGGGAAAGACAAGGAGGAAATAAGGAACATAGATGGTGTTGTGTTGAGTTATTTGATGTTGAGGGTACAGTTTATGCAAAAGAGGTCAAGTCCAAAAAGAAAGCAAAGAAACTCCACGAAAAACAAGTTCTAGAACCTCACCATCACTGTGGACTGCTGGTTAATGGTCATTCAACCACTTTTAGAAAATCATTTTATATTCAAATTTTGATCAAAATACTGGTGAAGAAAACAATTCTAGTAAAAAAATGAAACAAAAACTTATGTTGATAATGTGGAAATACAGAAAGGAAGTATGCTGAGCTAAAAAATAATAATATAGATGTCTATCTATTACAAAGGAAAAAAAGATGATGACTACCTTTAATTGGATAAGAAATAAAATGATAAATATACTTAGATCCCAAAATTATAATTAAGGAACTTTAAAAAAACGAAAGAATCATACTAGAATGGAGGTGAGGATGCGTAGTTTATTAATTAAGTGGTTCTCACAAAATAATCAAATATTGGTGATAAATCAAGAAATAACTTTGAGCATGTTGGCTAGCTATGTAGAAGTGAAGACTACAGGAGACAAACTGAGCCAAAATGTTTCCAAGGAGAATTAGAGGTGGAGAGGATATTATTAGATATTCACCAGAAAAGCCTCTGTGCCACAGGCATGTATTGTTTGACCATAGCAATGACTTTCTTTTTTACTTTTGAGATTATAATTTATTTACATCATTTCTTCCTCCCTTTCAACCTCTCCCATATACCCTTCCTTGTTTTTTTTTTTCAAAGTTGTGGCCTCTTTTTTCATTAATTGCTCTTATATGCATATGTATGTATATATACATGTGTATTCATAACATATAATACATACATATATATTTCTAAATATAACATGTTCAGTCAGAATAATGCTACACATATGTTTTCATATGTATGTTTTCAGGGCTGACTATTGGTACTGACTAGCCACTTGCTGTGCTCTTCCTTGGGAAAAACTCTTTCTCCTGCTCCTAGTCATCCTTGGTTTCCTTTGTTCTTTGTGTAGAACTGAGTCTTCCTGGGCTTTCTCTGTCCACTTTGCAATGCCTATTGAGATTATTCTTGTTCAGCTCATGTTGAGGTCGTCATGTTGGTGGAACTTTATGGGTGTAGCTTCTGACATTACTAGGAGACACAATCTCACAGCAAACTCCCTGATTCTCTGTCTCTTAGACAATGACTTTTAACATTGCTGAAACCAGAATTTCAACAGAAACAGTCTGACTCTAGAGGACAGACTCTTAAAATGAATTAGATACCTCCACTGAGACAGATTTGATGAAAAAACAGCAAAAATACTTTTTTATGTGTTCAAATGTTTATTTTTTATTGTTTTTATGAATTCAGTAAACAATAGACTACACCCTCTCACATTTACCACATAAAAATGTGTCTTGCAACACACTCTCATTTTAAAAGCCTCTGACCCTAGATACTAATGACAATATGTTAAAAATTAAATTATAAAATCTATGAGTACAGGACTAATGAGAAAAGTTGTATACCATCGCCTTTAAGAAGTTTCCATGAATGTTGCTCAGCAGTAAGAGAAGATTTACATCTTATACTGAACATTACGGTTGAAGTTCTGACCCCATGTACTTGGCTTTCTGTAAGATTAATTTCCTTCATTTATACATTTGCTTTTTTTAACATGTTGCATTCTATCAGTCAGTAGTCTCAGGACAATAGCACCACAATAGCTGGAATCCTATAAACTTGATCTTAACACTATGCCCATATACCTAACTATGTATAGTGCTTCTCTCAAATATCCCCCACAAAGACTCGTGTATTGAAGACTTTATTCTTGTGCAGTGGTGTTCAGAAGGTTGAGTTTCTGGAAGGTAACTAGACCATAAAAGTTCCAACTTAGTGAATAAAGTAATCCATAGACTGGCTCACTGTACTAGGGTAGAAACTCTAGAAGTCAAGAAGAAGCAGGACACTGAGAGCATGTAGGTTAAAGATGTTTAGTCTCTGACTTGTACTTCTTGGCCATGCTGAAAGCAATGTGACGGCCACACACTGCAGTCATGATGCCCTGGTTCACCATAACCCAATATAATGGAGCTAAGACAGCACAGCCTGCAGTCTCTGAAACTGTGAGTCAAGGCAAGTTCTTCTTCTTTGAGTTCATTTCTCTCAGCTGTTGTGTCATAACAATGGGCAGCTGACTAAAACCTGGCAACTACTCCTCACTCAAGATCCTCTGAATCAGAACAAGGGTATGTGTTAAAAAATCTGTTTAGTGATCTCTCTTGGAGATTTTGATACCATAAATCTAAGCAACTGTACTAAACAAGGAAGTTAAGAATGGATATTTAGTTGCTAACAAAGAAAATTCTCAAGAATAGAACAGTTTAAAAAAGAATAGAAGTTATGTTTTTTTCTTTCAATGAACAATTATTTTGATAAATAGTGTGTGTGTGTGTGTGTGTGTGGTGTCATAATATAGGAAGTATTTATTTTATTGTATTTTCTTATCTGGAAAAAATAGGTAAGAAGTTTTAGAATAGATATGCTCTCTAGGCACTCAAATGCAAACTGTACAGACTAAAGTTGGAGTAAAATTCAACCAGACACACATACTGGTGGAATCATTTCCCACAACCTCTTTCCAGCAAAAAAAAAAAAAAATGTACCTCACTAAGAGACATGATTGTGGCATCCCCACAGACTAGACCAGCAATAACTGCATTAATAATAAAGACCACATTTCTTACTCATGAAGATTATTCTAATTCTAGTTAAAAGAACCCATATTATTTCTAAAATATTTGTGTGTTACTCATGTTTGATTTCATAAATCAAAGTATAAATTAATCTATTTAATCACAGTCTTGAATTCAGTGAGTCCATTCAGCTCAAATTCTCTCTGGATCACATTCTGAAGCCAGAAAACCTTAGGTTAGAAGAGTTCTCAGTACTTGAGATAAAAAGCTATTTGTGTATGAAAAAGTTCAGAAGGAATATAGAAGGGCAGAACTAAAAAACTCAAAGCAAAACTAAAAGGAGAAAAATGGAAAAAGCAGATGGCAAGGATGGTTGGCTGTGCTGTGATTCAAGTTCAAATTAAAGAATAAAGCTGATAAAAAATGACAAGGATGTGACAGAAGGACAGGAGGTGTGTGTGTGTCACCCGAGAAACCCAAGGACTGAGGCATAAAATGAAATGGAACTGGAGAAAATGGAGACTTAACAACCGTCATTGCCTTTGATTTATATAATCCAGGGTAAGTGCCTGTAAGAACAACATTCAGTGCTCACAGAGTTTCAATTTTTTCAGCTGTTCTCTTTTAGGAAGATTTATTTGCAATAGCATTCACAGGTTAAAATCCCATAGCAAGGATGAAATGTAACTGGAAATATTTCTCTACATGTAATCTTTAAAAAGCTAACACAAAGTACTGAGATTATTTTTAAATAATATAAATTATGTTTTAAAGAATATGCTAAAGCAAATAGCAGCCAGTCCAACTTATATCTCTAATGCCAGTGTGGTCACTTTAAACGCTATCTTATATATTATTACCTTTCCACAACATGATCAAAGCAATAAAATAAAGTGCGTGTGTGTGTGTGTGTGTGTGTGTGTGTGTACGTGTGTGTGTTTTCATGGAAGTACAAATTATATACAATTTTTACTAGTAAAAATTAGAAATTTACAAAATATTAACATGTTTTGAGAGTTAGATGATTCAGGGGTTTCTTCCATATCCCACGTACAGATATGTCTTTCTTGAGCATACATATTAATATATCATGCAGTGACTGTTTTTGTTACTATCATTAGTATTGAAATGTCAATTCAATATTCATCCCTATCACCACTGAAATGCTTCCAAATATAATTGTTCATCTTAAACAAAACTATCACATATTACATGAATTGCAAATTTTCAAATTTAATTAGAATTTACATGTATTGCATCTATTTCCTCCCTCACTGCTTTTGAACAAGATCGTCACACTTGCTCTTACCAATCTGTCAACAGGTTCTTGGGCTGCACACAGTAGGGTTCCATCCTTGGCGGCTGCACAGGACGGAACTAAGGTTTATGAGAAATGTTTTCTCAGTCGTTCTATATTGGGTTTGTTTGTGGATCTCTATTGAATAATTTAGATGATCTTCAGTGATACTCCAGTCATCAGCAAATAATCAAGACATTTCTCTACATTTTAGAAGCCTCATAGTTTAGGTGAAATAAAGCTTGATTGTTCTGAAACAAGAGAGTGGGAATTGTGTCTAGAATCAATAAACCTGATGATGACAAAGCAGGAAATGGAGCATCAGAACACAAGTATGCAAGTCAAAAACCTGTCTATATCTATCTGTCTGCAGTATCATTGTTATGGATCATAGACCAGAGATCAGAAGATGAGTGTGCAAGACAAAGCCCTGCCTGTACTGCCTGTATCTGTCTGCCATCTCACTGCTGTGGAGCAGAGACCAGTGGGTCTCTGGCTCTCAGCTGTCAAATGTTCTGCCCAAATCAGTGTGTTCTGTGTCCAGAGAGACTTCGACTAGAGAGAGAGAGAGAGAGAGAGAGAGAGAGAGAGAGAGAGAGAGAGAGAGAGAGAGAGAGGCCTGATATTAACCTCTGGCTTCTTCGAACATCTGCAAGCATATATACACACATGCACACATCACATGCACAGTGTTTCGCCCTATCCCTGTTTATTTTAGAGTCTCTTGCTCTTTCTGGTGATACACTGACTGTCACGGAATCAGTTGCTTTAACTGGAGGATTAAAGAGATTTAAAAGTTCACCTGATTTATATAACTATAACTAAATGTCTGTGGCCTCTATGTCTACTGCCCTACATGAAGCCACTGCGTGAGGGACAGACACAGAGAGTTCCGGGAGAGACGACTGGAATGCAGTGTTGGTATACATTCATCATTTGTAACAAATACAACCTCTGGTAGAGGATGTAATCAGAAGAAGCTATGGAGGTCAGGTTATGTGTGCATTTGAATTTGTCAGGGTGAATTTAAGAAATCTATGTGCTTCCAACTCAACTCTCTCATAAGCCTAGATCTGCTCTGAAATTATAAAGTCCATTAAAAATGAGAAACACCTCCTTGATGGTCTGAAACTAAGCTTTACCTGGGAGTACTGGATTTTTATTTGCTAAACCTGCCAGCCGTGCTAGAAAAGCACTGGGAATTTTAGTTACACAACTCACAATGAATGTCTTAATACATATGCCATATTTTGAGCTTCCTTCTCCAGCCTCGGCAGGTATGTCTCATTATCTGTCCAGCCCAGCCACCCTGTCAT
This sequence comes from Arvicola amphibius, assembly GCF_903992535.2. Lineage (NCBI taxonomy): Eukaryota > Metazoa > Chordata > Mammalia > Rodentia > Cricetidae > Arvicola > Arvicola amphibius. The sequence goes on from NC_052051.1 coordinate 159,558,713, forward strand.
GTTCAGGATGAAGAAGATGTAGGCTACATACCCTAGTTCTGGATTACTGGATTACTGCATTTCCTACAGTTTGGCTCCCTCTAATGAACTCTATTATAAAAAATATTTTCATGTTAACTTCTAGCCTTGTAAATGAACATTCTTTGTTTGCATAAGGCTTCTATTTGAGCACAGGTTCTTAGTTTACATGTTTATTGTCTTAGTAATTTCATTAAGGTCCTGGGAAGTCAGAAATTGCTATTTCAATTGTTGTGGTATTCCTTAGTAACTGAGAGTGGCATCAAAAGAACACTCTGCATAAATGCTAGCTAAATTATTCGCCTCCCGTCTCAGATATTTTTAAAGTAGTACATCTGACCTTTAAGACAACATGCTTTTTTTCTGATAATAGGACTATCTGTGAGAAGCTCTCTTACATGGTATCAGTACGAATTTTATATTTTATTTATTCAAAGAGCAATCCCCACCAATCTTGGCAAGGCCATGATTAGAATCACAATATTTCTGAAGCCACCTGTCAACACAACTGTCCTTGAATAATTACATTCAGAAATCTATAACCTCTGGCAATTCTGCTTGCTACAGCTATGCCTATGCTGAGATTTTTAGGTATGAGCACATCACCGAACTAACAATAAAGCTTATGAAACTGAACCTATTATCTGCCAAATACATCTCTGGATACTTGTTTCTTGGAGAGAAGTCAATCATAAAGATACTGACACACATCACACTCCCACTGTCCCTCTATATACAATATTATTGATGGTAAGTACCAACTAAGGGCTGTCATCAGCCATAATCAACCTGTCTGCATGGAATAGATTGAATTTGCCAACATAATATAGTCTCACTTTTTACCTACCTGGGTTAAATAGATGTCTGAGAAGTCTCAGAGAGTCATAATTCCCACCCTGACGACTATCAGTCACTGATTACAATGGACATTGGGTATTCTTCATGTTTAAAAGGTGTTATGAATAGGAAGGAAATTCAAAGCTACTCAGAGACCTTCACAGAAGCTTTTATTAGATTTTTCTTAAAAGTCCAAATCCAAGATAAAATACATCGTGCTCATTTTTAATGACTCTTAAGTTAGAATATAAATCCCTATTCAGCATGTATTAACTCTCATCAGGATTTTAACTACTAGCCTCTCTTGCCTCTGTGCATGCTATATTCAAATTCCTGGCGGAGCCAAGGTAGATCCAGGGGAGTGGGGTTGTAGAATCTCTAGCCGCTGGTTAAAATGAAGATGAATGAAATTAAGAGACAATCTGTGTTCTCCTTCACCCCCAGAGTCCCGTGACAGCTCCCTTTCATGTTCTATCCCCTCCTGCAAGAAAGAGACAAATTAGGGGTTTTATTATTTATTCTCAGTGAACATAGAAACCCTGAGGGGAATGTATGGGCTGTCAAACATTAAGACCAAGTAGTGCAATTAGAAACCAGAGTTTGGGTCTTACGTGTCTCTGTAAGGGAAAAAGGGAAAGAAGAGAAAAGTTAGTAAAAGGGATAGAGCTACAGAAAATAGAAAATACATATTCTTAAGCAAAATCTGAGAATTCAAACCCATCCTTCTCATTCAGATTTCATTTGTTTCACCCTTGGAATAAAATATAGCAATGCTCAGAAATAGAAGCGAAAATTGGCAGCCTGCTACCAGTGTAAAATGGGTCCACACACAATAAATGACACTTCTTATCAGCAGTGATCTCTGACATGAGGGAGCAAATTGGCCACACCATGTGCAGTAAAGGTAATGATCACTCCCTCCACCTGCACAAATATATGCTCTGTGATGTATTTGCCTTTGGAGACTACCCACCGACATATGAAAATCCCCATCAGATGACAAAATACATTATTAAAAATAAATGAAAATTATATATCCTTGCTTTGTTGTCTATGTGAATGAGCTTGCTTTGTAGCTGTGGATACATGAGGGTACACAGTCCACACTAGGGCCAACGGTGTGGACTGATCAGATTGCCCCTTATATGGACTTGATGTGACTCTGGAATTTTTCCTTCATTGACTCTGTGATGTATTTTTTTTTATAAATTTTCTGCAATAAAGCTCCTAGAAACTGACTTAAAGATTACAATGGAGTTTTACCTGAAAAAAAAAAAAAAGGCCATTTGGGAGAAAGGTACTTTGACTAGGCATGTAATTGTGCTTGATTAATTGCTCTCAGTCTTTATGCTTCCTTTGACATTGTTAGCCTTCACACATGGGTCTAGGATCTAAAATCTAGTGTCGAGGTTATTTTCTGTATTGACATCTGGAAAAAGAGAAACCAGAATTACCTGCTTTCCATCTCCTCTCCCTACTCTAACCCTAAGGAAAAGATCAATGAGCTAAGCAACCCCCCTTTCACAGAACCAGGTGTTACTCCTACTTACCTGTGAGCAGCAGGTTTCCAGTCTCTGTTCCCTTTGGGAGCCTTTACCCATGTTACTACAAACCCTGCCTCCTACAGCCCCCAGTTTACTCCCTGTCCTGAGGTCAAGTAGTTCCATAAGGCCCTGTCTGGCTCACGATGCCCTCCTGCCCCAAGCTTGTGTTCTCTAGGACATTGCTCTTATCCAGTAATGAAGGCTGGGATTTCATCATTCCCCATCCTTGAAATGTGGATCCATCCTGCAGGGAAAGGGATTCAGGTGGGGGGGGGGGATGTTGAACAACACATTTCATTGATTCCCCCTAAATCCCCTTAAGCTCCTCAAAGGAAAATCTGAGCTTCTGTGACAGGAAATTCAAGCCCCAACTTTCCTTTATGCCATGCCATGCCATAAATCTCCTGACCCTCTGTTTTTCCATTTAAAGAATAGTAAAAGAGATGTTGGTTACCTCCAAGGTATGCATGCCACTAAAGCACTCTTAGGGTTATCTTTCCATGTGAGTCACTGTGGTTCACAGATATCATAGCTGGGTAGGAAATCTTAGCTCTTTTCATTGCCTCCCTTCTCTAGAATCATGAATGCCACCTTTTGCTACCATAAAGCTAGTCCTCAGGTGGGAGGCATTCAGGGCAGTTCCAGCTCAGGGGTTTCTGGTTCTTGTGTCTGAAGTGTATGGTGTCTTCAGAGATTTATCTTCCACCTCTTGGAAGCAATCAAGGGAATAGCCTATAATGTTTTAGGAGTCTGTTGAACAATCCTGACCATCAACTCAAAGAAGAGTTTCTCATGCCTGGTGTTGGGGTTTTGTTAGATGGTTTTTAGCTCATGGAGGAAGCATTATCAGTCCAGATGAGAGGAATTTCATTAAACTGTGTATGTATATTTATATACAGACTTACATGTATTATAGGTTTTTAGGCAGACTTTTTAAAGACTTTTTAAAGACATTTGCTATTATTTACTTCATTTTCTGAGTTTTCTTCCTCCCTAATGAGAGCTCCCCCTGCCCTCATTTTTCCCATTTCCAATCAAATCGCTTGTATCTTTTCATTCCTCTCTCTATCCATCTCTTCTGTTTGCCTACATAGAACTTAATTTAAATAATAATCACCTACAGCATAAACTATGTCACCCTCACCTTGTCAGTGAAAAGCCGCTTTATAATAATATTTTGCTGCCATGTTTTTACCCATAAACTCTCAGAGGTTAAAAGTCAGGCTACTGCTATCATCTTGTGCTTGTTCTTTGCTGCTCCAGCCACCTTGTCTTTTCTCTAAACTCACACAAACAGGTTACTACTGAGTCATCCTCTAAGGATCCCAGAGACTTTCTCAACAGCCATGGTGGTGAAAACACCTGGAAATATACGTTCCCTCTTGATGGCCTGTTGGGAACTATCTTAATTGCATTAATTGATATAGAATGACCCATTTAATTGTGGGTGGGGCCATCCCCTAGGCAAGAGATTCTGGACAGTTTAAATCAGAAAATTGAGCTTAACATTAACATGCATACATTCATGTCGTTCTTCTTTGGACTGCAACTATGATGTGACCATCTTGCTGCCATGGCGGACTGTGCTTTGTCCTGTGAGCTAAAATAACCCTTTCTCCCCTTGAGCTGCTTTTATCAGAGTATTTTACCACAATAATATGAAAAGAAAGCTAAGACTCTCACTGACTCGGGAGCAATGCAGAACATCAAAAAGCCTGCTGTTGCCTCAGCAGCACCTACAAAGGTGAATGCTACTGGTGTTGACTCAAACATATTTCTTCCCAGTTCCCTTATTTACACAAATATTTATCGAAAGCCTCCTACTTAGTTAGCATTGTCCTAGATGCAAGATTATAATGATGCATAAGTTACAGCACTCTTCTTTCCCATGCTCACTACAATAGATAGTGCAGGAAAGGGCCGGGTTTAAACACCGCAGGAAAGAAAAGATTAGTGGACAAATAACCATGGGACAGTGAAAGTATTCAGGTCTGAAATGAGCCATGGTGCCATGAAAAGGTCGGAAGGACCTTTAGATCCATGTCACTGAATGAAAGGCGCCAATGTAGCAAGTGTATAAACTGCATGCTTCCAACTACAAGACAATCTGGGAGGTCCAGAACTATAGAGAGGTGAGCTGGAGGAGAAGAAAGAGTTAAACCCATCGGGCTGACAGGCAAGTGAATCATTCTGTATGAAATTATAACGGAGAACACGAGTCTCTAGTTCTGTTGGAGCTAGAAAGATGGCTCAGCATCTTCCGAGGTCCTGAGTTTAAGTTCAATTCCCGGAACCCACAAAGTGGGTTCACAACGCTCTATGACTGTAGTCCCACGGAATCCAATGCCTTCTACTGTTGTGCAGACGCATACACAGACAAAACACCCACAAACACAAAGTGCATAAATAAATATTTTTAAGAGAAGTAGAGTTGTAATCTGTATTCATTTATTAATAACCATGCCCTGACCTGTCCCGTTAATCATAACAGGTCCTCCACCCCCACTGGATTGCAGGAAGAGTAGAAAAATGTAGACAGAAGAGTGGAGAATCCATGATGTTCAATTTTCCTGTAAACATGCAATGATTTTAAAAGGAAAATTCAATTAATTGCTAATTAAAAAAATCATTGGAAAGACCAGTTTTAGCGCTAATTTAGGCTTTTAAAGATAACTTACAATGATTGACTAGTGGCTTGTATACCAGCAACACCTAATCTTTATATAGTGTGCTACTGTTTCATCTTTAGATGACATAATTTAGGCAAAAGAGTGAACAATTAGCCCAGGTATGTTTGACACATGTGATATGAACCAAAAACTGTGGCTTTTCTTGACTAAATTTATTATCTGTTGAACTGGAACAAAGAGAAAATATCTCTATCTATCTATCTATCTATCTATCTCTCCCTCTCCCTCCCCCTCCCCCTCCCACTCCCACTCCTCCTCCACCTCCCCCATCTCCGTTTGGTGGAGGGTGTTGAATGCATGTTGTGCATGCATATATGCATGCAGATATACATATACATTCACATGCATATGGAGACCAGAGGCCATCATCAGATATCTTTCTCACAAGGCTCCCACAGAGCCATCTATTGGCTGAATGGTCAGTCAGCACATTCTCAGGATCCTCCTGACTTTGCCTCCTAGTTCTAGGGTTACAGATGAATACCAATACATCTTACCTCTGTCTTCATGCCTTTAAGCACTGAGCCATTCTTGTAGCCCCTGAAAGTTGTCTTAAAATAGTACCAGGGCAATAATCACCTTTAGCAATCACGTTAATGATTTAAAGTTAGTCTTTAGAACCTCAAACAACGACTCCTTACCCCAAGGTTGCCACTGATCTTCTTAGGACTATTTTTTTTTATCATTTTTTCCATTCAAAAATTTACACTTCCTTCTCTCCTCCCATTCCCCTCCCGCTCCCCCACTCACCCTCCTCCCTCCCCCTCCCTCCTTAAGAGAGGGCAGGGAACCCTGCCCTGTGGGAAGTTCAAGGCCCTCCCCTCTACATCCAGGCCTAGGAAGCTGTGCATCCAAATAGACTAGGGTCCCCAAAAGCCAGTACGTGCAGTAGAAACAAGTCCCAGGGCCTTTATCAATGGCTTCTCAGTCAGCCCCCATTGTCAGCCACATTCTGAGAGTCCGGTTTGATCGCATGCTCATTCAGTCCCGGTCCAGCTGGATTTGATGAGCGCCCATTAGTACTGTTTTTAAATCTATGCAGTTCCTACTCTAAATCCCTCCCCAATGCAAAAAGGAAAGCAGAAGACTCCCAACCCAGCAGCAGAGAGCAAAGATGCGTGATCTCAAGAGGGTGCTGCAGACATGTGAGGAATGCCTGTGTCCACAGGGACCCAGCTACTCATGGCAATGAAACCAAAGAAAAACGTTAAACTGCCTTCCAGTTTTAAAGAATAAAATCATGAATTTGTCTAAAATAGTGGCACGTCCTATTTTTCAGCCTCCAGGCACTGCAGAGCTGTTATTTGGCATTACTCAGAATAGAATTATTTCTCCTGAGAGATTCTAGAGTCATATTTAATAGCATTAATTAGGCCCTATCTGACTCATAAAACCTTTATGTCAAGCAATAAACCTAAGTAAATTTCTAGAGAAACCGCGCATTGATTAAGGCATCATAGGGTGTCATAACTTTCTGGTTCCCCACAGCACCTGCTGCATCATCATTCAGCCATCTACCAGGACCTGTTGCAATTGTCACTAAACCTTGTCATTAAACATACTTGACTCGCTCATAAGACACGATCAGAACTCAGAGTAAAGCCATGGGGATGAGCGATTTTGTAAACACAGTTCTCTTCAGGAGTTCCCTGGTGAGAAATTTTGACTGTGTTCATATCCTTGGGACCTTGCTGGCTGTGATGGAATTCATATTTTTGTCACATAAATGAGCCACGGCAAGCCAAGTCAGTAGAATTTCAGAGGCTCAGTTGAGATTGCTCCTTAAACTGAAAAAATTCTGTGCGTTGATTTACAATTCAGCCATGCTCACAAAAGAGTTTCCAGTTTCCCGTGTTTCACCAAGTACAAAGTTTAAAATGTGCCTTCCGGGTTTGTTAATAGGAAAATAGGGTGTTGGCTCTGCTTTCACGTTCTCGGACGCATGTGGATAGTGTACAATAGTGTATCTTTGAAAACAAGGAAAATATCCATGACCACAGCTTGTTGTTATAAAAACAAGAGTGTCTATGTTCGACAAAAGTGAATTGGAAGTCAATTTTTATACCATTTTAATTTTTTATTTATTTTATTTTTTTAAAAAAGAAAACAAGCTATCTTTTTTAATTTTACATACCAATCCCAGCTCCCACTCCCTCCCCTCCTCCCATTACCTCCACCTTCCCTCCCCCACAACCCCATCCACAGGAGTTAATTTTTAATCTTTAGTTTGGGGTTGAGAATTAAACAGAATAATAAAACCAAAAACATTTACAGAAATAACTTAGAGTCAGTGCTGACTTACTTAAGCGAGACGTGTTGACTTCGCTTAAGCAGTCTAGCTATATTCACAAAGTAATGCAGAAATGGTTGTGCAAATAGACTTTTTCATTACACAGAGAGAAAATCATATCATCAATTTAATCTCTACACAGCCGTCTTTAAATTTTAGTCATGTGCTAGTGTCTGAAACAGTTAGCAAAGTGCGCAGAAACACCTCTGAATTGATTGTAACACTTCGGGGGCACCTGAGGATTTGTGCTCAGAGTAGACTGTCAGTATGCAGCGCCCTCTGCTGGCAGGTAGAATAACACATGGTCATAGAAATCTGCGCATTTTAACAAGGGTGAGCAGGGATGCCAAGATTTTTTGGAATTAGAACTATAATTCCAAGTAATCACCACTCACCTCTGTAGTTTATCAAATAAATGTTTTATTTTATGGAACAAAACTAATAATGGCTGATATATGGAAAGAAATAGCCACTACAAAAAAGTAATGGACATTTTTAGAGTACACGTTTAGATTTCCGTGTCTGTTCAGGTTTAAGGTCACTTACGTCATCTTCCGTCTATTCATCAACGTAACTTGCCCTCTGCAATGTTGCACAACTGCTCCCTGTAGCAGTGACCATTTTCTCCCTGACTCTATGAGCTTATATCTTTACTGCTGGGACCAGAGCTCATCTCAACGACAGGCATGTGTTGTTCACATCGGATGCTCTTAATTCTGTAATAATTCAGCAATTTTTCCCATTTCATTTTTCAAACCTGTTAGTTGTAGTGGGGACTAAAGAGACCTATAATGTTCTTTTCAAAGCTCTGAGAGTAACCAGCTATTGAATCATCTGTCCAAAATGGAACGAACATGTGAGTCAAGGAACAAGGAATGTTGAAGAAGAGGAGCATCTGTTCATCAATAGGAGTTAGGAAAAGGTGTATGTTGTAGAATTCTGACTTCTGGGGTCATGTGGCTGTTACAGTTAAACTTTTAGCAGCTGTGATTACCTGCATAAGACCTGAACACCCAGTTCTGATTATGATTGTGATTGTGACTTACATTTGAAAGTTATATTACACTTCTGGGGGCCAGGACAGTTTTGTTACCTCATCGCTGGGGCATATGTTGCAATACTGGAGATTCTAGCTTTATGAGTATTTCTTTCAGAGGGGGATGTTGTTTCTGGGGAATGAATGAGTTTAAATAGGGCTACTTACGAGAGCATGAGCAAGGAGTCATTTTCAGGAGCCACTTCAAACAGTGGCTTAAAACACTGAATAACTCTCTCTCTCTCTCTCTCTCTCTCTCTCTCTCTCTCTCTCTCTCTCACACACACACACACTCTCTCTCACAAATGCATGCACACACACATGCACACATGCACACTCTCTCACTGTCTTTCTTTCACACGTGCACACACACACTCTCTCTATCTCACACACACACACACACACACACACACACACCTGACAACCGTAAACTTCTTACAGATCTTCTGGAGATGCATTAACTGAACGACGACCATCAGCTAGATATTCCATGGATACAGGTAACGTAAAGCAACGTGAAGCAAAAATCAATTTCAGAGCAGGAAAGAAGCTGAACAGAAGGTCTGTCATACTCAAAAGCTGGACGTGTGACTTATGTAAATTCAGGAAGTCATGGGATCCAACTTCCTAATCCTCACTTCAATTGATGTGGCTCTGTAAAGTATTTCCATATGGTCCGCAGCAACACTGTGACATGATACATAGTCCGAGAAAGACCTCCATGACTCCTTTCTCTGAGCAGTGAAAAAATCCTCTCGGCTGACAAGAGTCAGAAGCTTAGTGGATAAATTATTTGTGTATCAGAGTTGGGTCACTTTAATGAATTGTGATAATTTTTTCCTTAATAGTGAAAACTACCATGGATTTGAAGGTAATATTTTAAGCCAGAACAAATTGTAATATCCTTAAGCCACCTCATATTATGGGATCATTTTTGTTGACTTAATCAACAGCATGGATGTATTTGCTTTAGAACATGTTTATGTAAATAGCTTCCCGGAGCAGAAGGAGAAAGAACATGAGAAAGAAAGTCAGGACCGTGAGGGAACCTCCACCTGGTGATAGATGAAGAAAATGACTGAGCCCCACATTGGAGCACTGGACTGAGCTCCCAAGGTCCTGATGAGGAGCAGAAGGAGAGAGAACATGAGAAAGAAAGTCAGGAACGTGAGGGGTGCGTTCACTCATGGAGACAGTGGGACAGAACTAATGGGAGATCACCAACTCCAGTTGGAATGGGACTGATGAACCAAACCCGTCTCTCTGAATGTGGCCAACAGTGGGGGCTGACTGAGAAGCAAAGGACAATGGCACTGGGCTCTGATTCTTCTGCATGGACGGGCTCTGTGGGAGCCTTCTCAGCTTGGTCAATCACCTTCCTGGACCTGGGGGGAGTTGGGAGGACCTTGGTCTTAACATAGAGTAGGGAACCCTGATGGCTTCTTGGCCTGGAGAGGGAGGGCGGGGAGGTATGGGTGGAGGGGAGGGGAAGGAAGGGGGAGGAGGAGGGGAGGGAATGGGGAGGAGGAGGGGAGAAGATGGAAATTTTTAAATATAAAAAAAATAAACCTTGGCTCCTCGGTCAGCCTCCACCATCAGCCACCCTCAGAGAGTCCGATTTGGTCGCATGTTCCATCAGTCCCATTCCAAGTGGACTTGGTGGTCTCCCATTAGTTCTGTCCTGCCGTCTCAGTGGGTGAACGCATCCCTCATGGTTCTGACAAGGACAATGGCGATGGGCTTGGACTCTACGACATGGACGGGCTCTGTGTGAGCCTTGTCAGTTTGGTTGCTCACCTTCCTGGACCTGGGGGGAGTTGGGAGGACCTTGGACTCAACATAGTGTAGAGAACCCTGATGGCTGTTTGGCCTCAAGAGGGAGGGAGTGGGGGTGTGGGTGGAGGGGAGGGGAGGGAAGGGGGAGGAGGAGGGGAGGAGATGGCAATTTTTAATAAAAAATAAATAAACTGGAAAAAAAGAAAAAAAAGAAAAAAAAATAAATAAACCATGAAAAAAAATAAAATAAAAATGAAATATTTTTCTGTAAAATATGCTGCCTAGTGCATCATTCCTTTACTTAAATGTTATTTTTAATATGTTTACTCAATGATATGAGTTGAAATCCCCATAAAATCCACACTTATGTAAAGACTCTAGAAGACACATTCACGATTGTGAAGAATTAAAACATTGTAAATCCAAAGGCAAAGTCTCCTGGGCCCTCATTGGTTCTCTTAAGAGCCATTGATTGCTTACCTCTCTGACTGACGAGCAGCCTTGTGACTATCAAGTAAATCCTTTTGTAAAGTACGAACTTAACAGATAACCAGCTTCCAAGACCCAAACTCTAAGAATGTTATCAGACAGCATCTGACACAAAGAGCCAAGGTTGCCCCCAATAATGGTCACCCACACACCTGATAATTCCACTGATCAATTTGAAAAATGCCATTCTATTGGTCAGTATCTGTAGAAATTGCATGAAACTGTTTCCATGTTGACATATGGTGTTGGGAGCAATATGAATCTATGTTCTGAGGTCATGGTGGTTCATAATTGTCTCATAAATAAACTACTTCTAATTCTTTTCTGGTGAGTACTATATTTTCACCAAAGTATGCATGAATTTATCACAACATGGTTTTCAGTTTCCTTCAACAGTAGATCATGATACAGAGTTCAACTTTCCCAAGTGAATAAAGATGGCTTTTGCAGTAATTTCTTTCTTTGCCAAAACTTCTGTTCTTGAGAATAATTCTCCACAGCCTTAAAACTATTGATCAAAATGAAAATCTCCCAAGTCTCTTCAAATACCATACAATAACTGTTAACTACACAAACAAAACTATTACAGGAGGTGTTTTAAAAAGAAAAAAAAGTTGTTCGGGACCTTTCTTTTGTAGAAGCAGAAGGGGGCTGCTCTCGGGGCTTAGCCTTGAGCCTACAGAGCAGTGTGTCTCTGTGGGTACACACACAGAGATCCTCAGTTTTCTTCAGAGTGAACTGTGACTCTATACAACCCCAACCCCAGACCAGTTGTTGGCTAACAGACTCTTGCCAGTAGTCCCTTGAGCCACCCTGCTGGCTTTTACATTATTTTCCATTTTGTCTGTGTGAGACAGGATCTCACTATGTAGTCTAGACTATCCCGAAGCTCATGTTCATTGTCCTGATTCAGCACCACAAGCATGGAGATTACAAGCATGCACCCATTGATTTCTATAACTGGTTTATATCCATCATGGTAACCAAATGTGTAGCGTGTAGTTTTCTTTCTTTAAGATTTGCCTGCGTTGTTCCTCTGTTCCTCTGACTGTGTTCCTCAGTACTGACACTGACTTTGGGCAGTTTTTCACCACTGAGGAAGTGATTAAACAGAAAGTCTTTCTTTTGTACGTATTCTAAAAGTTTGTAGTTGTTTTAACAAAAGACAAAAAACGGGATGCCGCTTGATTTTGAAACAGTTCAAATCTTGCGTGGGTTGTTGCCAAACTGTGAGAGAGTTCAGTCCAAACTTTGCATATCACAGGGACCAGAGTTCAGCAGAACATAAGTGTGTGTGTGTATTTATATACACATGTATAATACAAAATGTGTAATATATATGTTTGTATAACATATATGTGCATATATGTGATTTATATAAAAGTATACAATAGAACTATGTAATTATATTTATTAAACATGTACATTGACATCTAGTTTTAAGGTGGTCACAGATGGTCTTTGGGTGGCTTGTTTAAAACATTCACACTCAGATTCGATGTTTATCAGTATACACAAACTTTCATCCCATATTCACCTGGAAGTTCATTTATCACTTGGATTTATAGAATTACTTTAAATATTAATATATATATAGATACAGATATACTAATTTGCTATTTTGACTTATAGAACTATTTCAATTTTTAATGTGTACTGCTTTCATCATTACCTACCTTCTTCCATGGAAGTCTTCTTAGCCTTTGATCCATGTTTGTAAATGAGTTGAGCAGAATACAACTCCTGTCACTAGATCAGGTTCTAATATTGGATCAAGTTAAAACCTAAACACTACTATGTGATAGGACAAAAATATGCTGACTAAGTATTAACTGGAAGTTGTATGAAACAGCCCAGTCAAGGCAATCTGCCCAGCTCATATCTAGCTTCTAAGAATGAAGCCATCACTAACTGCAATAACACTGAAAATATTTTTTATTATTTTTTTCTTTATTTTACATTCCAATCACAGTTCTCTCTCTCACCCCTCTTCCCACCAACCCCCTCCAGCCCACCCACCATCCACTCCTCCCAAGAGCTCCCATAGGGAGTCAACAAAGCCTGATACATTAAATAGGGGCAGGATTAAGCCCCTGCCCCCCTGCATTAAGGCTGAGCATGACATCCCGCCATAGGGAATGGATTCCAACAAGCTAGCTAATGCCCCAGGGATAGATCCTGGTGGCACTTCCAGGGACCCCTCAGGTAGTCCAAGCTTCACCAATCTTAAGACAAAGACAAGTGAGGAAAATATGTACAATAATTACGAGATGTTTTCTAGGTTTGTGCTGTGATCCCACACACCTCTCCTTCTCTAAGGGACAACAGTCAGGACACTGAAGACCATCAGGGTAAGGAAGAAGCAGGTCTAGGATGGCAAAGTAGCATTCATCCTGTCTGAGGCATCACCTTCAGTGGCTTGACATGACCATGATGGCATTGCTCGTATCTTGGATGTGTCTAGACCTTTCAGGTCAATGCTTTGAAGCCAGACTTCTGGCAAAGATAGATCGAGAAGGTGCTCTTCTGGCCCCACCTGCTAAGGAGAATTTACTGGTACTTGATAGCCGCTGGGAAAATGAGGCTCATTCTCCTTGAGGATGTGTCCTCTGGCAGGATTGGCCCCCAGATGCATGCACATATGAGTACAGTGGTTGACTTTTTTTAAAAGAAGAAATGTAGTTTAGAACAGAAAGGGTGGAAAGGTTTGGGGGGAGTTATGGGACCCTGAGAATCTCTTCTTTCTCTCAGGAGATGTGTAATTGGTGGTTGAGACAAACTAGATATTAATTAACAAGCAAAAGATTTTATCATGAAATGGAAAATAGCTGGAAGCAATAATAGAAAGGAAACAAAACCCACTGAATCAATCCAGAAAGTCCCCTGCTGATGGAGCAGAGAAATGGAGGATAATATGGGAAATGTCCCTGTATATAGGGATGAATCAGGCATATGAAACTGAAGAGATTCTCAGGGTCCCTTAACTGGGTCCTCAGGATCACAGGGAAGAATTTGGATTTGCCCCAGGAAAATAACTGCTTTAAATGGGTAAATGATATGGTATTATACATTAATAATATCTATACATTACATAGATGTGTGTATCATACCTGTATGCTATACTACATATACACTATACTATATAAATCTATTATGTGTATGTATGTGTCTGTCAGATGTAGACAGGGAACAGGAATAAAATAAATAAAATTCAGATAGTTAGTGGGGTTTTAGACTGTTACAGTCAGATAAAATGAACCCCATGGTATCCATCAGAGACATATTTGAGATGTAGAAATAACACTTTGTTCAAGTACATCTAGGAAACTGAGAAACTGACAGTAATGCCCAGGCTCTGGCTTAGCCATTTGGATGATGATTTGATTTAGATTGTAATGTCCAGGAAAAGGGTAAAACTATGAAAGACTTAGGAAAGAAATGGGGTTTGAAAGACACTATAAGGTACATCTGAGAATTCTAAGGACAAAATCAGGCTGACAATGGATCATTCTAGAATGCAGTTCTCTTCCCACTTAGCAAACACAGATTACAAATCTGCAAGTTCTATAAAAGGCAAAATATTCGTGAAATGTTTCAGTATCATCTAACAACACCTTTCCTGCGGGACCTGTTCCATAAAACACTGCCAAATGCCTTCTTAAAACCTTAGTTTGAGGGCTGGAGAGATGGCTCAGAGGTTAAGAGCACTGCCTGCTCTTCCAAAGGTCCTGAGTTCAATTCCCAGCAACCACATGGTGGCTCACAACCATCTGTAATGGGGTCTGGTCCCCTCTTCTGGTTTGCAGGCATACACACAGACAGAATATTGTATACATAATAAATAAACAAACAAACAAATATTTTTTAAAAACCTTAATTTGATTGCCAATTCTCTTTTCAAAAATTCTTGATAAATCCCTAATTTATTAAATAAAAATCAAAACTCAAAGAATTTAAATTAATATCTTTGATGATCTGCCATTAAATATTTTTCACTTAGTGATTATCTCCAAACCCCACCAAATTAAAACATTCTCACATCTCCTTGAAATTTCCCAATGATACATTTAATCGTTCATTCATTCATAAATGGTCCATTCTCTTCTGTTTTCCTTTGCATTTTTCCTCCATGCCTTCATCTCACTTGGCTCACCATTATTCATTAACGACGAAGAATCACACCAACAGCCCATCTCATGATATCTTCACAATTCCAGCACACACATCGTGTGCAAGAGCAGGGATTAGGAGATTTGGAGTTGTAGACAAAGCTTTGGCATTTGAAGCGCAGGGTAAGAACTAGTCTTGCATTTTCTGAACCATGTCTCAAACAAGTTTATTCACTTTCATGGACTCAGACTTAATGTTTTAAGAAATATAAATATATTTCCGAATTCCAGTGGCAATTACGTTTCCAAACTTTCCTAAGCAACTGAGAACACCTATGTGAGGTTCTTAATCATTCTAGCTTGTGTATTCTTTGGATAAATAAAAGGGATGCAGCATTTCATGTCTAAATATAAATTCACATTCTAATTTTGAGCATTTTTGCAAGTACTCATCACCACCTCATGAATATTATTATTCAGAATAGAGTGTAATCACAAAGGTAGGAATCCTTGCTTCAAAAGAAACATGTGCTTCTGCCCATGACCATTATATTATATAAAATTTACATACATCTTATCACCTTTATTAGAAACCATTGTTTACTTTTCATTCATTTTAGTATGTTTTAAGCATTATTACAAAACAATATACTTAGCCTAGTCCCAACAGTTATTGAATTGATGACTAATTGGTGAGTCTATCAAAATTATTCTTGATATTGAGAAAACTGAAAATAAGAAGTAAATAGAGTGGTCTAGGGAAGAAGAGGGCATTCTCATCTAATTGATCACTCACCTATTCATAGAAACACACATTGAAAATTTTCAATGAGTGGTAAGTGATCAATTAGATGAGAATGCCCTCTTCTTCCCTAGACCACTCTATTTACTTCTTATTTTCAGTTTTCTCAATATCAAGAAAGTGTGAAGTGGATGATGGGAGGAGTTTGGGGGAATAGGATGGTTGGGATATAGGAAAAGTGGATATGGGAACAAGGAATTATATATCTTAGTTAAGGGAGCCATTCTAGGGTTGGCAGAGACTTGACTCTAGAGGGGTTCCCAGGTGTCCAGGAAGACGCCCCCAGCTAGTTCCTTGGGCAGCTGAGGAGAGGGTGCCAGAAATGTCCAGATCCTATTGCCATACTCATGAATATCTTGCATATCACCATAGAACCTTCACCTGGCATTGGATGGAGAAAATGACAGAGCCCCACATTGGAGCACCGGATTGAGCTCCCAAGGTCCTGATGAGGAGCAAAAGGAGGGAGATCATGAGCAAGGAAGTCAGGACCGTGAGGAGTGCGCTTACCCATTGAGACGGTGGGACAGATCTAACGGGAGACCACCAAGTCCAGTTGGAATGGGACTGATGGAGCAGGGGAACAAACCGGACTCTCTGAATGTGGCTGACGGTGGAGGAGGACTGAGAAACCAAGGACAACGGCAATGAACATGAACTCTACAGCATGGACGGGCTCACTGTGAGCCTTGTCAGTTTGGTTGCTCACCTTCCTGGACTTAGGGGGAGCTGGGAGGACCTTGGACTTAACATAGTGAAGGGAACCCTGATGGCTCTTTGGCTTGGAGAGGGGCGGGGTGGGGGTATGGGTGGAAGGGAGGGGAGGGAAGGGGGAGGAGAAGGGGAGGAGATGGAAATTTTTAATAAAAAAATGAGAAAAACAAAAAGAAAATTCCCATTCTCTTTCTCCTTGTACCCCTCAGTAGATCTTGTCTCTGTGCTTGGTCTATATTTTTCCTTTTGCCATGAATATTTACCTGACCCCTAATATCTACCACCAACCCTCAGCACAACTTAAAGAGGAAACCAAAATTTAAATATCTAAAACAAACAGATAGGCAATTTCAAAACTCCAAAAGAAAAAAAACGATAAATATTACTATTGCATTTATCAGGAACCAAACTTGACTCTGTCCGCAAATGACACCCTTTATCTACTAGTCAGTAAAATGCAATTTCTGCTTGGCCTCAAGTCGTATATTCCTGAATCCATTTAAATCCTTTTTAAAAAATATTCTCTTTTTAAATACATTGAAATTACCAAGAGCTGTTAAAAGTCCTTATAAAAGAAATATGTCTGGTACAAGATGGTTCAGTAGGTAGAGGTATTTGTCACACAAGCCTCGTGACCTGAGTCTGAACCACATGAAGGTGAAGGGAAATAGCACACTCCATAAAGTTGTCCTCTGACCTATACATATTCAATGTGACACATCATGCACACAGATACACAGTAATTATAAAAAACAATTTAAAGAAGTAAATGTTTTCATTGTACTGGTGTCAGCTTCCTCTAACGCTTCCTTTTGCCTCTTATAATAATGAAAAATAGGTATATTTATTGAAATTTTATTGTTTTCCCATAATAGTATTAATTAATACTAATAATAATGCTATGCCATTCTTCCCAGTTTAGGGAAGAGTAAACTGAAGTTTGGTGAGGTTGAGTCATTTGTGCAGGTATTTCACAGCCCATGCACACGTAGCAACACAATTTTGGGCTACGTTTATGTGACTCAGAAGTCTTACACATTAGTTTATAAGGACAATGATCCATTAGATGGCACCACTCTCTTATTCCTAACATAATTCCTGACTACTGCATATTTCAAGATTCAGATTCTTGGATGTCTGTTGTCAAAATCTTTGTCCCCTTGTGTCCTCATTTACAACCAAAGACTAGTCCTAATAGTAGTAGAGATTGTGTGTTCCATACAACATTTTTTTTGTAGGTCTTTGTTTGTTTGCTTAGTTTTATTGTTTCTAAATGGATCAAAAACCTCAACATAAAACCAACCATACTAAACCTTATAGAGGAGAAAGTTGGAAGTACACTTGAACGCATGGGCACAGGAGATCACTTCTTAAATATAACACCAGTAGCACAGACCCTGAGAACAACAATTAATAAATGGGACCTCCTGAAATTGAGAAGCTTCTGTTAAAAAAAAAAAAAAAAAAAAAAAAAAAAAAAAAAAAAAAGGACATGTTCAACAAGACAAAATGGTCTTTTCCTGCTTTGCAGCTCGGTGTGGCAGTCATCATTAATGACAGAGTAACGATCCGGACCAAGAAGTTCATGACCAATCATCTGCTTCAAAGAAAACAGATGGTTATTGATGTCCTTCACCCTGGGAAGGCAACAGTACCAAAGACAGAGATTTGGGAGAAGTTAGCCAAAATGTACAAAACCGCACCAGATGTCATCTTTGTACTTGGATTCAGAACTCATTTTGGTGGTGGGAAAACAACTGACTTTGGCATGATCTATGATTCTCTTGATTATGTAAAGAAGAATGAGCCCAAACACAGACTTCAAGACATGGCCATTATGAGAAGAAAAAGACCTTCAAAAAACAGTGAAAGGAACGCAAGGATAGAATGAAGAAGGTCAGGGGGACTGCGAAGGCCAAAGTTGGTGCTGGCAAAAAGCCAAAGGAGTAGATCCGCGGTGACTTGATCTGCTGTAATATGCAGACAATTCCCCAAAAGGCAAATAAACCAAAAGCTTATGTGTCTGGAGTCTGCAGTTTATTGGGTATTAGAAGTATCAGGTGGCTGAGCTACAGAGATGGCTCAGGTTAAGAGCATTGACTACTCTTCCAGAAGTCCTGAGTTCAATTCCCAGCAACCTCATGGTGGCTCACAGCCATCTATAATGAGATCTGGTGCCCTCTACTGGTGTGCAGGCAGAACACTGCGTACATAATAAATAAAATTTTTTGAAAGAAAAAAAGACAGAATGGCAGCCTACAGAATAGAAAATGATCTTCATCAATCCCACAGTTGACAGAGGGCTGATCTCCAAAATATACAAAGAACCCAAGAAACTGGCCATCAAAAGAAAAAATATCCAATAAAAAAAAAAGTGGTACAGACCTAAACAGAGGGACTCTCAACAGATGAATCTAAAATGGTTGAAAGACACTTAAGGAAATGCTCAACATCCTTAGTCATCAGAAAAATGTAAATCAAAACAACTCTGAGATTCCATCTTGTCTGTAGTTCTTAATGTCTTCACAAGAAATGAAGATTCTGTGCTAATGTGGAGCAAAGAATAGACTCAGAATGCCCCTAAACCTTTGCTTGTGGTGAATCGCAAAAGGACAGATGATCAGTAAATAAGAAGGCCACATTAGTGGGAGAGGTTTAATGAAATGCTGATGAGCAATCTTCTCTTCAAAGGTTAATAACTGGGAATGCTTCCAAGCCACTGTTTCATTTCTGAGTATGAACCTCTCAAACTTTGACATTGCACATCAGTCAGGATTCAGGACTTCTGTTACAGGCGTCGCCTGTAGCCATTGGTGGCAACTTAGAAACATTAATACTAATCATGACCATAAGCTGCTCACACAGAATCCCTTAAGAGAATTCCTCTATAGAATTATTAGCTATATTTTTACTTAGGATTGTATCCGTTTTTACTTTCAATTTTAGCTATATTTTTACTTAAGACTGTATCCATTTTTTTTCCTTTCACATTTGTGTCTTTAGTACTGAAGAAAGAACCAGCCTAATCCTATGCTAATCCAAAAAGCTGTAATCCTCTTTATATTTTCAAATCTATTACCATTGTGTGAATGATATTTAAACAACCATCCTCTCCGCTATTTTACAAGTCAAAAAGACTTCCCACAGACCTGAAGCCTCAGAGCATACCCAGGTCTAGGAGCCCTCTGCCTAGTCAGTCTAAAATAAGAAAAAGTTGGATCTGAGGCAGCTGCCAGCCCTAGTCTTTCTAAGGTGATGACTCCTAGCCCTGTGTACTAGCTATGGAGCACCAGTGGCTAACAGTGGGTCTCTGTGTAAATCTCTGCTCCCTCAACAGTAGGACACTCCTATTGGTTTATCAACTGTAACAGCCCGCAGGCATTCCATTGTAGGTAGGAGTCTCAAAAGTGCAATAACCGAAGCAGAGCTGGCAGAAGCTTCCCCTACATAATTGAATCTGAGCTCTCTGGGAGTTCATTGCTTCGAGCCTGGACCGAAGTCAAGCTTGGCCTCTCCTCACTGGTCTGTAACTGAATCAGGTCTTGTAATTATGCCTGCAACCATGCCAGACTCCATCTGTGTCTTACAACTGGGAATTGAAGGAGAGAAGTGAGATCCTTTTCATTGACAGGAACTCCTAACAAACTAACACATTCTACAGGATCAGTGACTTTCATGATATCGTAAATGATCATCAATTCCTCAATAACAAGGTTTCAGAGAACCTATTTTATATGAGGTGGTATGCTAAAGTTTACTAAAATTTAACAGCAATGTTTAACGATCATTGACAATGAATTCACAAGCTGTGTCAGGCACGGTCTTGTTTATACACTTCCATGTGGATCTGGAGAAAATTCAATCTTTATCAATAGAACAAATTTCAATAAAAAATTTCAGGTAAAATATTTCAATCTGTGAAATAGATTTGGAATAAATTATCTACATATGTAGTACAGGTGTTAACCTACATCTCTTCAATACATTGTTGTTTTACCTTATTCTCTTACAAATAAAGAGTCGGTGTTTTTAAAATCATTGTAGAGATATGTGGTGGTGCAAATCTGTAATCCTAGCACTCAACAGATGGAGCCAGAAGGATAACACATTCCAGTTCAGCTTAGACAATCATAGAGAGACCTTGTATCAAAAATCAATTACAGACACTTGGGAATGACTATAAATACTTCTCTTGGGTTTAAGAACTTCCAGAAGGATTTGCGCACAATGCATACATGAAAAGAAGCATGCAAACACTCTCCCTGTACATGGTTGTAAAGTCCATGCAAAAACTGCTACCTGTAACTCCCAGCCTCTCAAAAAGTTCTGTGGCTGAATTTTAACTTGTCTTTCTTCTTCATCTGAAGACAAGGCTATAAATACCCAGCCTTTCAGAAGGCTATCCTACTAGGGAACCATTGACTTCCATGGGCAGAAACTGATGCAAGTCATACCTGAGAATCCACTTAACATGGAGTCAGTTTATCTGATAGTTACCTTACCCTAGTCCAACATAGAAAAAAGACAACAGGGCCTAATCCTGGCATAGACCAACAGAACACAGGCTTCTATATGATCTCAGCATATAATCCAAGATCAGTGCTATGTATGCATGGAACCTTGTAGCAATACAATGGCCATGCCAACCTCTTCCTATTTCCATCTTAATTCTTCTTTCTGTTTTCTTATGTTTTACTTCCTTATCATGGATGCAGTGACATTTGGCTTTAAGAGATAAGCCACCTCCTTCTTTCTTCTTCCTCCCCAACTAGAACCTCTCAGGTTATAGTTTGAGAAAGGTGTGGCCATCTCCTATGTTTATGACTGAAACCATCTAAGTAGAAAAGACCCAACTGGAGTTTCAAACCTGCAGCTAAATTCGCACTCCATTACAAACTGATGGCAAAACCTTTGGAAAACACTCATCATACTGGGGTGCTTTGTTTGGTTGTTTATTTTCTAAGATGACTTCACACTAAAAGGAGTTGTGTGAATATCAAAGCCTTTAGGGAATAGAAACCATTCTCCCAGGGACTGCTTCTAATTATAGCTTGCATTTTAATATCGATGATCCTTAATCTTTGCTTTAGCCGTTTTGTAGAACAGCAGTTTTTAATCTTAGTTGTACATTAGAATCACAAGGGAGCATTTAAAGTGCCTCACACCCTGGACTCATGCCAGAACAATTAAACCAGAAGCTAAGAAGCTGAGACCCAGGCTTCAACTGCTTTCACAGCTCCCAGGTGACCCCAGTGTGCAGTCAAGATTAGGAGTCACCAGAGGAGACCAACTTTTCTCTAACTGGGTCTCTATCATTATGGTTTCAGCATTTTCACATATTTTGCAGACTGTGTTCATGGAGAAAATATAGTGATAGCCATTCACTATAATTCCATTCAAGAAATTACTCAACCACAGGGTTTCATGTATATACACACATACATATGGAAGTAAAAATAAGTATTTACATCATAATTAGGTAAAAAATATGCACTAGAAAAACCAATGTTTATAAATATATGTTATGTGGCGGGATGAATACACAAAAGACAGTTGTAAACATTGGATTTGTAATGTTGGTCCCATTTGAAGAGTACACTTGATTGAAACATTGACCATACTATTTTCTTAATTGTTCACATCTTTAAAATTGTTCATAACAATGTATTTTGAAATTTAAGATGACACTGTTTCGAGGTAACAAACATATTACTGGAAAATAAATAACAATAGTTGTGTATACTAAAGAAGTTACTCAATTAAGGGTCAGAATATTAAAACTGTAAAACTTGACAACTCAGACAAATAGGTTTCAGGGGAAACTGAAAAGTACTAGGTCTGTATAGGTAGCTGTGAAGGCTGAGAGGCTAGGCAGAGGTGATATGCAAGGATAAAATACAGCTGAGGAGATGGCCCAGCTGTCCAATGATCGCTACAACACCTGTCACAACGCTGGAAGTTGAGAGGGAGATGAGGAAGAAAATATTAGCACCTACAGTCAACATAAATGAAATGTAAGTATGTTCAACATATCTTTCTGTACTTAACACTCAGGAGCTTCATGATATTTCGGTGAGGTGGAGATGTGTTCAAAGTGTCTCCGTAGTCAACATTCATTAGTGTGGCAATAGGTGTCTCTCACTTAGGAAATCTGGCCCTGAAGAGCAGGATCTTGCCATGGGATAAGCAAGAAAAAAAGCAAAAGGTTAAAGACCACATTTTCAGAAGAGCTTGGAAGACGTAGTAGAACTTGAAGGAACAGAGAAAAGAGAAGCTGAAACTGGGGGAAGAATCACAGGACTCGGCAAGCACAAATTAAAGGAAGTTTCACAGAAGAAATAGATGGAATAAGGAAAACTAAGATAGAATCTGTCATGTATAGTCCTTGAAACTAGCCAACACCTATGTCCAATCAAGGAAAAAGTACAAAACAAATAGTGGTTGAACCAACAGAAAAACAACCAAAAAAAGTGGTAAGCTACTTTTTAACAACCTTAAATATATTAAGTGCCCTTAATTCACTAATAATGAGATACATACCTCACAACTAGTCCAAGTGCAAAGAATAAATAGCTGTAAATTGCTCAGCCATAAATGGGACATTTACATCACATTCCTTCCCCATAACTCAGGGACCATTGCAGAAAGAAAAAGAGCCAGAGATTGGGGGCGGTGAGAGCAAAATAAGATAAGACCATGTCACTCATGAACTCATAGCAGCTGTGGTTCCCTGCACAAACCTACACAAAATCAACGTGGTCAACTTTTAGCATTGAGGGGGAGGGTCTCATGAATCCCAATCCCCCAGCTGAGGAGCTATTTACAAGATCTCCTTAGTAAATTGTAAATTGACAGCGTGGGGGAAAGGGGAGGTTGGTAGGGAAGTGGGGAGAAAAAAAGGAAGCAGGGAGAACATGATGGATTAGGAAGAGTTGGGTAAAGGACAAAGAGGGAGAGCAAGAAAAAAAAAGATACCTTGAAAGAGGGAGCCATTGAGGCATTAGCAAAAAAAAAAAAAAGTCACTAAGGAAACTCCCAGGAAACCACAAGGATAACCCCAGCTAAAAAATCTAAGCAATGTTGGAAACAGCACCAAAACTAACCAGATTAATGACTACCTTGTCATCACTGAACCTTCATACAGTAACTGATAGAAGCAGGTGCACAGATCCATAGCTAAAAACTGGTCCAAACTTCTGGAGTCCAGTCTTAGGGAGGGAGGAGTGACTGTATGAGCAAAGGGGTCAAGACCATGATGGGGATACTCACAGAAATAGCTGACTCAAGCTAATGGGAGCTCACTGACCCTGGATTGACAACCGAGGAAACAGCATAAGACAGAAGTAGGGCCTCTGAATGAGGCTGACAGTTATGTGTCATGGGCAGTTGTGGGCACCATTAGCAATGGAAACAGTATTTATCCCTAGTGTATGAACTGGCTCTTTGGAGCACATTACCTAAGGAGAAAGGCATTTAAGTAAAAAATAAATTTGACTTAATGAAAAATTCTAGTATATTTATACCATCAATGTAAAGACAAACTTGTAATAATGCTCTGTGTTTAAAGAAAGAAAGCTTCGAGTTTCATAGTTTCCTAGCTTCTTCTTCAAAAGATCACATAGAAGTCATGAAGGCATTACCAGGAATCTCAGAGTAATAACAATTAAAAATATTTTGTCGGGCAGGCAAAAAATGACGCTCTCTATTTATACAGTTAAATCCTGAAGTGTATATGTGTGTGTGAGTGAGTGTGTGTGTATGTATGTGTGTGTTTAGAATCAAAGACCAAAAACTCGGCCTTTCTCACCAACTGTGGCAGTCATGCAGTATGTGCCCGGTCTGTGGGTTCACTGTTGAAGTCGTTCTTCAAAGACATGCCTCTCAGTTTTGCAGCAATGTGTAAAGTACTGGGGCAGGGGTTAGCTCCATTTTCTGTCTTATTTCAGGATCATGAAGCCTCTATTTTATCTTTTAACAGAAGTCTCTTTTTTTCCTCATTTAGCTTTTTCTTCATTCAATTAAATATGCACTAAGTGTCAGGTGCATAAAATATATTTATGAATGAAGCAAAGGAGTCTTGTATCCTAGGACAAAACAAATAATATGCACCTTTTAGCATTGTAGAAGATGAAGGCTTCCAAAAGAGCAAAGAGTTGGACAAACTGAAGGGGATCTCGGAGCAGATGAAGGAAGATGGTTGGAGGAAAAGAGATGTGATTGTATGGAGGGGAACTAATTGCTGGTTTTCTTGTCAGTTCCATGAGACATTTAGCAGCCTATTCCCCAGAAGCAATTAAATTATGTGTGTGGTCTCAACTATAAAGCAACATAAAAGGTAGAAGTGTTCACTAAGACAAAATCACTAGTTAGAGACTAACTAGAATGCAGTCATATAAAATGAGTAGACCTTCTCCTCACATACCAAGACACACAGACACAATGACACACAGAGACAGACCGAGAGAGATACAAAAGAGAAAAACACAGATTCACAGAGACACATGCTCACACATACTTACAGAGAGAAACAGACACAGAGACCACACAAAGACACACAAATACAGACACACACACATGCACACAGAGAGAAACAGACACAGAAACCACATACATACACACAGAGAACACATACCACACACAGAGAACACACAGAGACAGAAACACACAAACACAGATGCACGCAGATACAGACATACAGATACACTCACACATACAGAGAAACACATAGACACAGATTCATACTCACAGAGACACAGACACACAGACAGATATACAGAGAGACACACACATAGATGAACACAAACACACACATACACTGTACCCATTACCATACTTAAAAAAAAAAACTATCTCAAACTAGTCCTGCTTAAATCCCAGGCTACCTTGGACTTCTGATCCTTCTGCTTCCAGGAAGCAATTCTTCTTCAGTTTTCTACTTCCTTGTTGTCCGGCCCTGATACAGTCACTTTTCATTGTTTCTAGTGTAAGCATCTATGCAATTAGTTGGCCCTCATGAAGAATTCGAAATCAATAGCACACTGGTCTAATGAGGCAATTCTGTGGTTGAACGAGACCAAGTTCTGCTTCCATCTATATACCGCTTTTTCATGTTGGGTGTCTGCTCAGCTTCGGCAAAACTGAGAATTGAGGAAACGCAGGATTTTTGGTGGTTTTGTTTTTGTTGGTTTTGTTTTTGCTTTTTCATAGCACATAGGAAAAAAAGGATTGATCATTTTTCTATCCCTTAACTAATAATGATTTTGCTGTAAGCATTCACTTCTCCCTGGCAATGCAGCACATTTCGTTAATATTTCTTTTAACAACTACTTTCCTGTTGCTGTTTTCTGGGAGTTTTGATCACTTGGCTTGCTTGCCACGGTGCTTCTTTCATGAACACTCGGATGCCTCTTTTCCTTGAGGGTGCATTTTTAACTTCAAGGACTTGGAACTTTCCTTCTTTTTGAAGTAGCCAGACCCTTTCTATGTAGTAACAGGAATGCTGACGTGGATAAGGAACTCACCCTGGGGCTGATAAAATTCCTGTAGCTCCAGAATCTTCACTAATAAGAGTGCCCTGCAGTCAAGGGGCTATAGCAAACAGGAATGGTCTGTTCACATCCATTATACGGCAGGGTGCCCACTGCTTTATTGACTGGCAGAAAACAATTCCCATTCCACGAGACCATAAAAATTAAATTGAGTGTGAACTCTTCCAAGGTCACTGCCTGTAACCTTATAACACCAGAAATGAGGGTTGTAAACCCTGTCATGTACCATCCTACCCACACTGGCCTCTACGCTGCCTCTCACAGATCTTGCTGCCAGCATACTGCAGAGATGCACTCCCTCCTCACATTTAGATGTTTCCCGGTGGCGATCACTGCCTTCCCTGCCATGGAGTCACACAGCAGGTGTTCATACCTGTCTGAGATGCACCACAGAAACATGCCAGAGGGCATCAGATCAGCCCCTCCATGTTGTTACCCATCTGTGCAGTCACCAGCTTCAGGTCTCACCCAGGATACCCTATGGCTTTCCTGGAGAGAACTCAGTGAAATTGTACAACTGACAAATTTATATCCATGACTTTCTCAGTCACAAAGACCCATCTTCCCTTTGGCCAGTGTTAAATTTTAACTTTTAATGGTTATGCCTTAGAGATCCATGAAACAAAAATGTCTCTGATCTGAAAGCCCCTTTGTACAGGGACAGACAGTTCCTAAAATTCTGGAGGCTATTGTTTATGGGAGGTAACAAGCCTTGAGTTTTCACACAGCTAAACAAGTTTATTTGATCCACCTGCACCAGATGTGCTTGGTCTCGTGTGAGCAGGAGGTTCACAGCAGGAAAACTCAGGATATATGCTTGCCCCTGCTGGATGTAGGCTGCAGGTACATCTGAATGCACGCTTGCCCCTGATTGGACCTGATGGGAAATACAAGCCGCTGCAAAACTTGATTGGGGCCATCTTCTGGAAACCCAGGGATGTACCTGGTCAAAGCCAATTCACCTGGCCAGTATCTAATTAAAGCTTGTTTCAAATTTGACTTTAAACTGTGATGGTGGTCTTATTCTTGATTGGTGGGATTAACATTTTGTATTATGGGACACATATTGGGTGAATTCTAAGATGACAAAGGAAACTGAAAGGGGATCCATCCCAACCCTCTTCTTCCATGAAAATGCCTCCCAAACCACGGAGACACAAAGTTATTGTTCAATAGCAGGGAAAGTCCTAGTGTTCTGCTACATCTCAGGAAGCATACACTTAAGAGGGTATGTTACATACCTCAGAATAGAAGAAAGGAACATGAGGTACTCACCATAAAGAAATGATAAAAAGTTTAAGGTAATGGATATGTTAATTACCCTGTGATAAGTGATGTTCTAGTTACCCAGTGTGTTGGCATACTATTGCTTCCAAATAACGTTTTAAGAAATCACTGCATGCCACTTGCCTAGCTATAAAAAAAAAAAAAAAAAAAAAAAAAAAAAACCTATTCATGCAACCTGTGCTCCTCCAAGCCCTCCTTTCACCTCAGGACTCTATTCTTGCCCTGAATCCAGCTTGTGTGCAGTTTCTTTGGAACTCAGACTCTTGGTCACCTCCACAATGCCCCTCTGGGTTCTATGATGGAAGCAATGAGGAAGTAAACCAACATGAAACCGCTGTTCTCCCCAGCCAGAGATTAAGAGAGCACTGCAGGTAGAACAAAGAAGGCAGGGCAGGTGTCAAAGCCTATTTAACAACAGTCAACCCAGCTATGAAGAGAATCAAGGCACAGCTTTGACACACTCTGTGCTCACAGAAACAAGGAGAAATGATGATCCTCAGCTGCACTGGCCATTCCTGACTCCTGGACACCCAGCCTTTGTTCTACTTGCTGTGGTTGAATGATTTAACCCAACCAAAGCTCACTCTGAAATCTGACTGCCTATGTACTGTTTTTAAGACAGGGTAGGACCTTGAAAAGATGGTTAGGTCTTGGGAGCTAGGAATTCATGAACAGACTAATTGGAGAGACTGTAGGAGGTCTCATAGGATTAACCTGGAGTTTACTATAGTCCCTGTGACAGAAAATCATTATAAATCATGATTTGGTCCATGATTTTGCCTTTTCTAAGGACTTCTGTCTGCCTCTCCTTCACCCTCCTGCTCTGTAAGACCATCCACACAGGACCTTCAATAGATACCAAGCCATGCTCTTAGACTCAAAACTGTGAACTACAAATGACTCAGCTTCTGGTACAGCAATACAAACCAGATGCTGATAAGCTTTCTACTTCAGTCTCTGTCTGGTCTTCTCCCCCACCACAGTGGCTTGTGCTTCAGTAGACAATCCTGAGAATAGAGACTTTGCCCCTGACACAAAGGAAAATCATACAGATTTGAAGGAACTGACTAAACCCTACTGAGAGTCCTGCCTTGAAGGAGAATAGAAAACAGTCTGGCCGGAAGCCCTCCTGCTGCCCCAATGAATCTGTCTTTCATTTCGGTATGCTCACTGTTAAGTCATTAGCATCATCACTTTGCATAGCCGCCATCCCACTGCTGATGAACTGTATTTCATCAGCTTGAACAAATCATCATGAGAGTAAACTTTCAAAAATCTAGGCTACGTCCTGCAGACCATGACAACTTGCAGGACACCATCTCTCATCTTCAGTGATAATATGATTTGATGTTTTGTTTTGCCTCCCCACAAGTTTGCTAGTTGCTCAAAGCCCAACGGCCTCTGCTTGCTGTGTGTGTTAGCATGATGCCAGTCAAGGAAGGAATTGAGCACCAGGACCCAAGCCGGTTGCTAAAAGCAATAGACTTGGCAATTTCCAAAAAGAAATGGTCAACGGCACAAAAGTTGAAAGCACAGACATTGTTCATTCTAAGGAGACAGTGTGAAACCAAAGTGCATGCTTTATGGCAGCTTTGCAGATAAAATAAAAACTTTAACAGATTATAACATACTTTACCATTCCTCTCTCTTCACGGGCTCGTGATACTGTAAAAATACCCCACATAAGATCAGTATTACTGCTCTCTCACAGAAATTTATTACTTCCCTGAACAGAGACTATAGAATGATGCATATAGATTTTATTTCCGCTCTCAAGGCATGTGATTCAGCAGAAGCAGCCACAGACATTCCCCCAACAGTGATGAACACTCTATTTGAACAAAATATTTAATATTTTGTAAACAAATGGAGTTTATAGTTAAAATCATTAAAACATCACCATAGAGTTATGGAGAGAATATAGAATTTGGATCAGTTTAAAAAAAACTTCATGAAAACTAGGAATTTTCAGTTACTGCTCAAGCGTCCTTGATCAAGTGATTCTCTGTGCAATGACATAACCTCTCTCCCTCCAAAACATATGGTGCTGTCTTAGGGATTAAGTAGCGCAATATAATTCAGACATTTGGGACACTAAAATGTGCCATCCAGATGCACAACATTTTATTTCAAATGTATTTTTCATGGGTGTTTTCAAAGCTCAGAGAGAAGAAAATCCTGCAACTTTTATTTGCGGCATTCACTCAATGTCTTCCTAACAGACTCACAGACTTACTGATGCTGACAAAGATTTAATGGTGATTCTTCATACCAAAACATCAAACTTTTCTAAATCATGCCATTTAAAAAATAAGAAGAAGAACCTGTGAATTCTTTATTCATTGGCGAACTCTTCCTTCCCTACAAGAAGAAGCATCTGACAGTCTAGGTCTGTTCACATGTTCAGAATAGCTTAACTTGCTGACTGGGAATAACACATTAAAAATAAGCTGTTCAAATCTTCCAATTTACAACATTTTGCAAAGTTTCATAAGGAGTAATCTTTGTTCTTTTTCTTGGCTCTCCCCACTTTTCATATCTAACTATTAACTAACAGTCAATACACTAATACACCCTGGCCTTCTTGACCTCATAAACTTATTCACACTCACCCTCTGCAAAGCTATGTAGCTTTTTATCTCAGTAGGTGAAGGCCTTCATCTACATGTGGATTCATGATTAGCGTTCCCCAAGAGTGAGAAGGATTTCAGGGCTAGGGAGGGCTGTAGCATTCAGGTAATAAGGGCACCATGCAGCCACCCACCCAGGACCCCTCTCATATCTGCCAGAGAACCCAGTGATGCTGAGAAATACCCTCTTGGTCCCAGTTTACTCAGTGTTAAAAAAAAAAACTCAATACTAGAGAAAAAATCGACTACTCTATTTCATTGTTTTATTATGTTTCTGTTTTTATTAGGTTTCGTATTTAAAATAATCTTTGAGTTTATGAAAGGCATGTGAATTCAGGAAAAGAATTGGTAAAATGACTTAGAAATTATTCCTCCACATTCCTTCCCACAGAAGTAGCTATCTTCATCACCCAAATACAATTCATTTAATCATATCCACCACTATTCCCAAAAATTCCTTAGCTCCTCACACAGATATCTCCCTCTCAAATCCATGTCTTCTTCTCCTATTTTGAATAATCACTGGCACATCCGCAATCTGCCAGTGTACCCATCCCTGAAAAAAAAATAACTCTCCCTTCCACAGGAGCTGTGGACTGCCTGTATCTCCTTAATATGAGGAGAGCCCTTCACAAACCTGTGCTGCATTGCTAACTGGCTTGATCTTACGAAGGTCTATTCAGGCATTCATACTGCCATGAGTTCATTGGTGCAGCATCCCTGTTGTGTCCAGAAGACACCACTTTGCAACAGTCTGCCTGGTACCCTGGCTCTTTGAACCTGGATAGCCCATGTAGTACATAGTGTGTCGTCATGCAAAGGTCTAACGCTAGAGATGTTAAATCATTTAACAAACGACAAATGAAACAGTGCAAACACTGCAAGAAAATGTCCAGTAATCAGAATGTGAAGCTTGCAAATTTCACCTCCAAAGGGGATGTGTTTTTCTTCCTCTTAGCCTTGTTGCATAGGAGTTGGAATATCTGCCGAAATATCTGGCCATGTTCCTAACAGAGGGCTACTCTCCTTTTTTTGCAAGAGATGAAAATACTAACACACTTTAAATTTGTATTTCTGTACAGATTAATACAGAGAACTAAGAGCTGTAGCAATTCTTAGGTCTGACCAATGCCTGACATACTTCAGAGGAGCTCAGAAGGCAAAGTATTTCCTAAAGATCATTTCCTATACTCCATCCCTCAAAACCAGCACAGCACAAGCATACACAAACACATGCATATACCTGTTAAGAAATAATTCTCAAAGACAGAGGGTCAGTCAATGGTTGGGTGACCAGATCCTGGGTATAGGATCATCTTCACAAAAGAAAGACATGGATTTTATAAACATCACCTGCTTTCAAAATCAAAGGGTTGTTTTCTTTTGCTTGCCATTATCTGGGCTCTTTAGAATAGAAGTCTGGGTTTCCAAGAATATAAAGGGTTGGATAACACTTATGTAATTTTCAAGCTGCTCCAATAAGATAAGATTGTGGAAGGAGGGATGTGGATTGGCCTCCTAGAGTATGTTCCAGGTATGAGTGTCATGGAAACACCAGAGAACACTGACCAAGAGCCTATTAGGTCACCTTAGAGAGGACCTATACACAGGGTTGTCTTTTCTTGACACAGACGTAGGAGTTTTCTATTCTTGAGCTATAAAGTTTGAGGGCTCCTACTGTGCAGTGGGAAGTAAGAAAGGGGAAAAAAGGATCCTGGTGTCCTGGTTGTGTCAGGCTTTGGGTTTTTTGTTCGTTTGTTTGTTTTTTATTGAGCTATACGTTTTTCTCTGTTCCCCTCTCTTCTCCTCTTTCCCTTCCTTCCCCTTTCTGCCCTCTCCCCATGCTCCCAATTTACTCAAGAGATCTTGTCTTTTTCTCCTTTCTATATAGACCCATGTAGGTCTCTCTCAGGGTCCTCTGTTGTCTAGGTTCTCTGAGATTGTCGGCTGGTTTTTCTTTGCTTTATGTCTAAAAGCCACTTATGAGTGAGTACATATTATATTTGTCTTTCTGGGTCTGGGTTACCTCACTCAGTATGGTTTTGTTTTCTGATCTATCCAAGCACAGGCTTTAAGTTTTTAATTTTAAATATCAGCCTAGAGAATGAAAACCCATTTTCCCCTCCTTATGTAGACTTCAGATATAAAGCTTTTTCTTTTCTTAATAAAGAAGTATAATTGCTTCAGAAACAGCCATAGCTGTTATTCACTGTGTTGTCCAAACAAATAAAAAGTGTGTGGTGTGTGGTGTGTGTGTGTGTGTGTAAGTGTGTGTGTGTGTGTGTGTGTGTGTGTGTGTGTGGTGTGCACACATGCACGTGTGTGCATGTGCATGTGAATAACACTATCATCGCTGGGTCAGGTCAAAATACAGGCCCCCTGGAATGGAATGTTCTCCTGCATTGGCCTTTATAGAAGGAGGCGGATGTTTTGCAGTCTTCCCGACTGGTTTTATTCGCCCTGGGATCACAGCGGGACACTGCAAAGAGGCTTCCATGGTGACTGATATGACAGGGGGCTTACAAGTGCAGCACAGATTTTTAGAATTCCCAGCCTCTGCAAAGCCAGGCTCTTTTTCATCTTTCCTTGACATTTTGCTCCTAAAATTAGCTTTTTGATGAGAAAATTGCCGAGTCTTTCCAGAGCCAGTGAAAGGTAAGGCAAATGCCTGCGGCTGAAATTGAGTTGATTCTCCTTGGCTGTGCTGATTGCGCCTGGTAATTGGACATTAGAATTAGTCCCGTTGTGACCTTTCACAGCGAGGAGAGAAAGAGCCCTATTCAATTTGCTGGAATTCTCTTCTATATTTAAAGTACTTTTCTGAATGAAGTAATCTACTCTTCTTTTTAATGAGCAATACCAAACAACCTGGGTTTTCGTGTTGTTCTCAACTTTTATTCAATAACTCTAGTTCTTAAATCAATAAAAGCCAATTTGTGCCTTGTTGTTCTATCAACTTTTGCTCTGCTCATAACCTTCCATATTCTTAGACTTTTCTAGAACCTTTATGAGTGGTAAGCATGGCTTTCTTTCCCATCTACTGCTTTTTCTGCCATCCCCTGAGAAGCTCCCATTCCATCCAGTTAATCCCATCTAGAGTGGTTGGCATTAGCACTTGTTGTTTGGGGCTAGGGTTTCACTGGATTTTCTCTTTCTTTTTGAAAATACTTCATCCTTTCTGGTTTTGTGAGCTGCATTTCTGTTTCTGTGATAAAATATCCTGACCAAACACAACATTGAGAAGCTAAAGGTTTGTTTTTGCTTGCACCTCCAGGTTACAAACCATCTGGGTTTCAAGGCATAAACTCAAGCAGCTAGTCACATATAGCCTAGGACTCCCAACTCAGGGAATGGTGCCCATACTGGGCAAGGGCAATTAACAATCAAGACAATACCCCAGAGGCAGGCTGGTGATGTATGCCTTTAATCCCAGCACTAGGGAGGCAGAGGCAGGTGGATTTCTGGGAGTTGGCTGCTGGCCTGGTCTACAAAGGAAGTTCCAGGACAGCCAAAGCTGTGACACAAAGAAACTCTGCCTTTGGAGTGGAAAAATCCTCCACAAACATACCTACAGGCCTACTTGATCCAGAAAATTCCTCAGGTGAGATTCTCCCGCCAGATGCTGGCAGGCTGTATCAAGTCAACACTCAAAGCCAGCAATCCCACTGGGTATTACATGAATCATCCTGCTTTTCATTTTATTCATTCATTTTATTAAGTTCCACCATAATTAGGAATTTAAATAAAAAAATACAAAATTGCTCATAATGGTGTGGGGGTGGGTTATTGACCTTCATGGAACCTATCAAGGGGCAAAGATAAACAGCAATATAAATTAGTGATTAAGAAAAATAAAAATAGAAAACAAAATAAGGTGGCTAATGAAGAAAAAGATAGAAAAAATGTGGATATGGCATCCAAGAAGGAAGATCTGAACTGCAATTTGAACATGAGAGGAGACAGGCACATCATGCACAAGAAGGGATCACCCAGAGATTACAGAAGGGATTTGAATAGGGAGCTGAATCAACAAAGCAGACCACTGGGACACATATTATCCTCAGGTGACACTTTCATAGGATGATATTTAAAACCATAGGACTGAGTGACCATGTTGATGTAGGATTCCCTTCTGTATGCTGTGAATACCATTGGTTAATAAAGAAACTGTGTTTGGCCTGCACAGGGAATAGAGGTAGGTGGGGAAAACTAAACTGAATGCTGAGAGAGAGAAGGCAGAGTCAGGGACAAGCCATGTAGCCCCACCAGAGACAGATGCTGGAACTTTACCTGGTAAGCCACAGCCACATGGCAATACACAGGTTAATAGAAATGGGTTAAATTAATATATAAGTATTAGCCAGTAAGAAGCTAGAGCTAATGGGTCAAGCAGTGATTTAAATAATATAGTTTCTATGTAATTATTTCAGGTCTGAGCTACCGGGCGGCTGAAAAATGAACTAAGAAAGAAGAAAAAAATGTCTAAATGTTCAACCAAAGACCCTCAGACCTACAATATCTTGGCAAAACCTTCCCTCTTGTCCATGTGTGTGTGGTGACAGTGTGTGGTGCAAAAATATCCACCATAGCTTTCTCCACCTACCCTGGATGTTTATAGCCTAATGACTGCTCCCTTACAAAGACTGTTTTGAATGAGATTAGCTACCCCTGTTCCCTTAATCCCATTATACACCTCAAAACCCACCTCATTGTTCAATTGTTTGCAATAACCCTACCTTTCAGGTCAACTCTATATAATAAATATGTTGAGCTTCCCAAGAACTGTGGTTTTTCTATCTAAGAGCCCTGATCACCTAATCCCATCTGTCTGTGTGTCTGACTGTCTGTCTTTTTTTCCATTCTCTTCCTGATCCAGTCAGATCCATCCCTGGAGCTGTGCTAGGTGTAACAAGTTAGGATTTCTATTGCTGTGTTAAAACACCATGATCAAAAGTAACCTGAGAAGGAAAAATTTTATTTCATCTTACACCCATATTTCATCATGGTTCCTCTTCTCAGACAATTCTATCATATCAAGTTGGCAAAACAAACAAACAAACAGGACATAATTTGACATATGAGAACCTCCCTTCAGGGATGTCAATGTCTGTAACAAAGTTTGTAATGGGCTACATACAACACAACTTCTTGCATGTGTGTTGATCCTTGTGTGTGTTGCTAGAAATCTTCAAACCCAGGGCTTTGCACACACTATGCAAGAATTCTACCACTGAGCTACATCTCCAGTCCTTTTCCCAAGAAAGTGCACTAGACCTAGTGACCCACTTACTAACAGTAAATTGATTATGAAAACATCCCTGGTTCTGTTTTATAGCCTTCTCTGGACCTGCTTCTCATTCATTGAGAGAAACCAAGAAAAAAGTTAGTAACACACACTACCACCACTTACACAGCTTGTCCAAGGTTCACCATGACATGAGAACGCAGCCCCTGCTGACATTTTGGCTCCAGCCTTTAAGACACCCAAAGACCCAACTAAATTATGACTGTACTCCTGAACCACAAAAATTAGCATAATAAATGTCTGGTATTTTTTACTGCTAAGTTTTGGTGCAATTTATTACATAGAAACATAGCTATAGTGGTTTGTGGCAGATTAAAATCTAAACATTTTTTATTCCAAAGTCTGCTTGGAAAGAGAAAAGAGTGTAGAAAGTGGACTGTTGGGGTCTTTACGTGATTACAGAGTTCCAGTATTCACAATGAGTTCTTTGGCTGCCTTTCAAGTTCAAGAGAATTCAGACCTGGAGGGAAATGACTCCAAAACATTGAGATTCTGTGTTTCAGGGTAATCACACAAGCATTGTTATCATTTCCATCACCCAGCACTTTGGCAAAATGTCTAAGCACTGGCCCTTCCGGGTTCCAGGGCCGTGTACGTGCCACCAAGCATTCAGGCAATTTATATAGCCACCCAGGGCTCTCAAACCCTACGCAATCTATGTACAACACGGTCACGTGATCTATGCGTGATGCAGCTACATCAGCCCCTGTGTGCATGCACTAGGCAGCCTTTAAAAGCTGGACAAGCCTGCTCCACACTCTCTTCCTGCATCACTTCCTCAGGCCTGAGCAGGTGTCTTTATCTCTCTCAATAAACTCTTAAAGTGGGTTCCGTTGTGTGTCTCGTGATCTCTTCTAGTGCCTGGTAATTTCATGTATGCCTCCTGGCACTCACAAGTACACATTCATTGCCTCCTGACCCCCTCTGTTCTCCTCATAGCTGTCATATTGAATCACAGCCCAGATTTTCAAAGGACCGGAGTACCAGGAAGACAGACACCTGGGCCTTGAAACCAGTTGCCTTAGAACGTATTGTTTCTACAATTGAGCACTCATTTAGAGTCCTCTAAGTATAATCTGTGATGACATATGGACAAAATTGCATTAATTCTAAGTTTTAATTCTCTGATTTGAAACATGGAGGGTTTTTAAATTTTGTTTTATATTTGCTTTGGTTTGATTTGGGGTTTTTGGGGGGTGGGGCTGTTTTGTTTCTGTTTTTGTTTTTCAGAATGCAAAGTCCATAACAGCTATTGTTTGCTCTGAGGGACCTGTACCTCTAACACAAAAAGTTTAATTTCCAAAGAAATTCCACACAGAATTCAAGTTAAGAATGGGCTGGTTTATGAAATGTTGCACAAAATACAGATCTTAGTGGTTGATGAGAAAGTCCTCAGAAGTTATACACTGACTTCTAATAAATGTAAAGGAAATAGCATACCAAGGAATAACAAAAACAATGGGAGCAATTAGATACTTCATCCTGAGCCAGAGGCCCTAGGTTACATCACCAGCAACACATCAGGGTAAACCTATTTAGTCATGAGAAAAGCATATTTTATAATTAAATATCCAGACTCCTCAAGGACAAGAGTTTGGCACGGACTTTTGGCAATGACGTATGTTCAGACTTATTTAAATTGATAGAACTAAAATATATTACTGACTGAAGCAACTCAGACACAGGAAGCTGAATGCTTCATGATCTTAAAGTCTCTCATTTTTGGATCTTTAGAGGTAAGTTAGTAACTTCAAGTGACCACGGAAGCCAGGAAAGCAGGAAGAGATCATGGGGGAAGAAGAGGCTTTAGAGAGGAGAGGAAGGGGACCCAGGGGCTACAGAGGGGAAAATGGAAAAAACCAGAACTCGAAGTTAACTGGAAATGGGAAAAGAAGGGCAATACAGAGGGAGAAAGCAAGAGGAGGACATTTGAAACGACCATAGAGAAAGAATATTTCATGTTTATGTCTACTTTAAAATTAAATATATATGTATTTATATATATATATATATATATATATATATATATATATATATTATAGTTTTGCCACTTGGAGTGATAAGGCTCTCATGAAGAGCCATAAACTAACAAAAGCATAGGAACACTCCCCTTAAGCTGTTGGTCCGGGGAGTCCAAAAGACTCCCAAAATTAAATAGGCTATTGCCATAGACTTGTTTACCTTCCAGAACTCAAAAGTAAGACCCAGTTACTGAGGAAACCACACACTTTGGACATGGAACTTAGAGGAATTGAGCTGGAACTGACCTGAAAGTTTCTCTACGAGGACTGGTTCTCACAGTACTGAAAATAAGTTCACTTCAGAACACTAGACTTGGTCTGTTCCAAGCCACCGAGTTCATCCTAAACTGAAGAATTTCTTGATGATTTAACTGAAATGTCACTGTAAGAGAGAAAATGAGTTACACTGCCAATCAGAAAACAGCAACAACAAAAGTAAACTATTGCTTATAATTCAGATTTAGCTTGTCCTGGACATTTTAAATCCTATTTAGATAGTTTAATGCCCAGAGTTGCCACAAGGGGGTGCTGCTGGCCTGGCTCCAGCGTTAACTAGCAGGCCCTTCTAGTTCCCAGCCTACAGGACAGTCAAGCGGGAAGAGAGCAAAAGGAATACCATGACTTGCCTTTCCTGATCTCATTCTCTCATCGTAGATTTATTCATTCTAAAAATTAGTCTTTGCATCTTTTCAAGACGGCACAAAGTTGGGGTATAGTCATCCTATATCCACATCGTCATTGCGAGAACAAGTCACTTTGGGAACAAGCCAGGAAAGCTGAATCTTCTAGATAAGTCTTACAAGCAGACCCTTTCACCTACAGTCAGCCTTCTGGCTCTGCATTTCCCTTCAGTATGATGTCTTTTACACCACATTCTGAAGGACTAAGAGAGAAACAAAGGCAAACAAACAAAATCCCTAACCCCTGGATACTTAGAATGCAAATCAAGTTTTGAAATGCATAGTCAGGCTTTGTTGGCTTGGAATTAATCCCATATTTTTAACTTCCCTCCAGTGAAGTCACCAAAGAAACTCTGAAACTTCAGGACTGAAAAGCAGTAAACAGTGTCATTGTTTAGCTTTAAAGCTTTCTCTATTGGGGACATTAACAACAACAACAAAAAATCTTCTCTTACAGTTCTGAAGTTCCAGGTCCTTGATTTCAGGGAGAGCGTTCATACAATTTATAAGATACATACTCCCTTGAAGCTCAATTACATTTCAGTAATTACTTTCAAAATAAATTTATGAAGTTGTTTTCTTCAATCTTACCAAACTCTGCAGCTATTCATAAATCAGTTGCAGGTTAACTATTTTAGGTATATCATAGAATAGGTGACCTAATCAAACATGAAGTACTTACTCAAAGGTCAACCCCTTCCCTGTGTTCCAACATGCTTCTTTGCCTTTTTATCCACATGATAACAACTTTATCCATAGATGTCTGTCTACAGGTTGCAATGAAGAAGTGGGAGGAGTTTTCTATCCAAGGATGCTTCACCATAGTGATGCCCAGTGTTCCCTCCCAGGCAGTTCCTTTCTGTGCTGGGTGTTCCTTTCCAATGTACTGGGTGGCATAAAGAGATTATGATGATGGATAAGCATAGTCTTTAACAATAGTAGCTTGCGAAGATACTGGACTTAACACCTAGAGAGTATATGTAAATTATTACTAAGTTGCAAAGCATGAACTCATTGGTATACGAAAGGTATATAATATACATTAAACGTTGTTGTAATGGATTGAACAGTGTAGTGGTTTCAATGAAAATGTGCTGGCGGATAATGCTCTGTACACTGTAAAAATTTGTCACTTGTATTAGTTTAATGAAATGCTGATTGGCCAGTAGCTAGGTGGGAAGTATAGACTAAGAGAATTCTGGGAAGAGGAAAGGCAGAGAGAGTCAGTCACCAGTAAGACAGAGAAGAAGATGAGGATGCCTCAGCAAGAAAAGGTACCAAGCCATGTGGCTAAACATAAATAAGAATTATGGGTTAATTTAAGTTGTAAGAGCTATTTAAAAATAACCCTGAGCTAACAGACCAAACAGTTTATAATTAATATAAGCCTCTGTGTGTTTCTTTGGGACTGAACACTTGTAGGACTGGGCAGAACAGAAACTTCTGTCTAAAAGAATGCCCCCCCATAAGCTAAGATACTTAAGCAGTTGGCTCCCTGTTGGTGGAACTGTTTGGAAAGGGTTATAAAAGTGTGGCCCTATTGGAAGCAGTGTGTCACTGGGGAATACTTTTAGGTTTCAACAGACTCTCTTGGTCTCATGTTTACGAATCAAGATGTAAGCTTGCAGCTGCTACTCAAGTGCCATGCCTGTCTATCTGCTACCACACTCTCCACTGTTGGTGTGATGGGTTCTAATTCTCTGGAACCTTGAAACCCACATCTAACAATTTCTTCAATAAGTCATAGTGTTTTGTTAAAACAATAGAAAAGTAACTAAGACAAATAGTGTGCCTCCACAATGGCATGTCCAAGTCCCATACCTCCCAAATGCCTTGTAACCTGTGAATATGACATTTGAAATAGTGTCTTAGCAATTGTAATTTAGAACCTTAGGCTGAGATCAGCCTTGATTTTCCAGTAAGTAGTACTAAAAACAATGGGCAGTGTTTTACCATTGCAAAAGCAAAGAGGAGGTTTGACAGGTATATATACCCAGAGTGAGAAACATGAGATAAGGGGCAGAGTTTGCAGTGACAGTACTACCAGACAAGGGGTCTTCCTGCAGCCACCAAAGCTCAGGGCAAGGACAATCGCTGAGCTCCAAGTGGGACTGACTGTTGATGCTGGGCCTTCGGGATGAGATAATAATTCAATGATTCTGTTTCTTAAGACCACTTCAGCTGTAGTAGCTTGCTATAACACCCAAGAATTTAATGCAGCTGACATGTTCAAATCAATTCTTTACTAGTTCTGTGGCTCTGGGCACCAAATTTCAAACTCCTTCCTCTCTAAACCTGAGTTCCTAACATTTGCCTCACAGGGAAATCGAAAAAGCAATTTAGCCTGCCACTATCTGCTTCCCGTTTCTTCTGACATGTGGCTTTGGCTGTGAGTTTGAGCCCTGTATTTAGGCTTCTTCACTGAGAGGAACCAGGTGAAAACAAACCACTTCCTTACCAGACACCTATGCCAATTTGTTGTTAGTTGGTTGTCATGGGAACTGAGATACAATCAACAAGACTGGAATCACCAGGAAGCTCTTACCAGCAGTGGATCTTGAAACAGTGGCCCCTCTCATAT
The DNA here is from genome assembly GCF_903992535.2 of Arvicola amphibius. Taxonomy (NCBI): domain Eukaryota; kingdom Metazoa; phylum Chordata; class Mammalia; order Rodentia; family Cricetidae; genus Arvicola; species Arvicola amphibius. The sequence continues at coordinate 159,599,070 of NC_052051.1, forward strand.
AGTGGTCATGGGAAAGGAAAAAGTAAATTCAGCAAAGTTGTCTCAAGATCCAAGACAAAAATGGGTTTGAAGGAATGTGTGCAGAAGACCAGGAAGTTTCCTGAAGTGAACAAAGAAGTCTGAATTACCAGGCTCAAATGGCAGTTGACTGGAAACTCTCTGTGGCATTTCAACAGGAGACCATATGGAGCAAGCAAGGAAATAACTCACCAAAAGAGGAACTTTGGGAAGGGTTAATGCAGCAGGAAGCCACAGATTCTGACTAGTCCCCATCCCCCACTCCCCCAACACCCACACCCCAATACCCAACATCCACACCCCCACACACTCACACATACCCACACACAGCCACACCAACACACCTCCAGCCAACCCCACACCTTGACACCAACACATGTACACACACCCCACACACACTTTGACACACCCCCACACCTCCACACACCCCCACACCCCTCACAACCCCACACCGACATATCCCCACACCTCCCACACTGACACACACACTGACACACTCACACACTATGACACCCCCACACAGCAACACACCAACACACACACACACACACACACACACACACACAAAGAGACAGAGACAGAGAGAGGGGGGAGCAAAGAATACTTTCCTCCCAAGCCCTTGCTAGCTGGTGCTGCAAAAAAAAAAAAAAAAAAAAAATAGGAATAAATTTCTAGAAGACAAAGTGGGCAAGAGATGATGACAACACAGGCCCAACCTTTTATTCTTACATTAGAATTTACTTAAAATTACTCTGGGTCAAATCTTCTAAAGCATTTCAAACCGTGACCCCCAGTTCCCTGCTTGCCAGTCCATGAACAGACAAATCATCTGTGGAGAGCCCAAGTGTGGAAAAGGAAGCAGATGAGACAAGAGAACCAGAGGTCAGAGGCTGGGTTAGGTTAGGGATGAACTGGGGCACAGTCCTTGTAGGGGAAGTAAAGGCAGCGGCGAGTAAGATGCGGGTAACCGAGAATCGCACCTCATATTGTGGAAATAAACCAGTAGAGAGAATAAAAGCATTGGGTAAATAAAGGAAACGGCCAGCTCCGATGCTTTTAGAGCTGAGAGGCAGCTCTCTGAAGTCAGCAGCTGCAGCACAGTGAATTCTCACCCCTGGAGCTGGGCTTTCTTCAGACATGGACCATTTCCTGTGCCTCACCTTGGTGAGATAGAATTAGACTACCAACATTATAGTATGTTTGGGGGGCAAAAAAATAAAAATTACAATGACAGAAAAATTGTTAGAAAAACTACTGATAAAATACAAATAAATAGAGCTAACAAATCATCCTGACCACAAGAGGTCAGTATTGTTTTACAGCAAAATTGCCCTAAACACCCCCCCAGGGGGCAGGGCATAAAGTTCTTAAATATACATACATGTTTCTTTATAAATCAAAGGTTAATCTCTGATACATTTGATTTTTATAGTTCCTGAGTGGCAGATGGCTACAAAATGTGAGAAATATCAACTTGTTAAAAAATTAACTTGCTAAAATATATATTTCCTGTTAAAATGAACTTGGATCTCTTACATCAAAAGCAGTAGTTGTAATTAAGTAAGGAGAGAATATAAATATATATATATATATATATATATATATGTCAAGTTCTATTTTATAAGTTTATAAATTCGAAGGTATATATTTAAATAAATATACTATTTATATGTTAAAGCACAATGTAGAATTACATACACATTCACACTGTGTGTGTTTGTGTGCCTGTGTGCGCATGTGCGTGTGTGTCTCTGTGTCTGTAGAAGCATGTGCTCAACTCTGAGCTCTGTGTCAAAGAAAAATAGCAACATGTCTCTATCTGCTCTGTAACTGAAGAAGAGTCAGACACACCTCATACCTTTTGGTAAAAGTAGGACAAAAAGAAATGAGTCCCATGCTGGTGTAGAGATGGAGATTCGTATTTTCTGATGATTTTCCTGCCTTTGAGCTAAGATTAGGAGAACCTAGAAGCAAAGAAATGACAGGGGTAAGGGATGGAATCAGTGTAAACACAAGCAGTGAAAATTTCCTGTTCAGGTCAGTTTCAGGTGTGCTAATTAGAACCAGGCCTGTTGCCCTGAATTCCTTCCCATTAGCGTCCTACTTGAAATATTCTAATATTCATTCATTTTTGTGTCAGACCTCGTGGGGCTGGTTTAAATGAGTAAACAAATTTCTGAATAACTGGTGATTGATAGTGATAGAGTCCCTGAAAGAGCAGGAACTGAGAGACCTAGAGGGTTGCTTATATTTAAGAGTGATCTGAGGTTCATTCGGTCCAAAAGCAGCAGGTTAGGACCTCAGGTCCTAAAATTGGGAGTTAGCATGTCTGCGGCACAATGAGTGAGCAGGAAAGAGAACTCTGGATGGCATCTCCAGTGCCACGAGAACCACAAAAATAAGTTTGAGATCATGGTTTCTGTAAACATTAAACATGGAAAATCTATTTAGGCTAATGCATAAGAAAACAGGCAGAGATCATTAAAACAGAAAACACCAAAATGACTTAATGTTACCGTAACTGACTGGGAGGAAAGTGTCTAGGAAAAAGCAAAGCAGGAGAAACCACAGTTCTGATTGATGGAACTCATTTGTGTGTGTGTGTGTGTGTGTGTGTGTGTGTGTGTGTGTGTGTGTGTGTGCTATGAATGAATATGTGCGAGGTGTGTATGTGTGGATAGGTTTACATATTTACTGCTAAAACCTAATTTCCACAAAGAACATTAACCTTTTCTCTTAAATGTTCAGTTATTAAACAATCACTGTTTACACAGGGAAGTTTCAAATACTAACAAATCATTGTATTGGTTTTATGCACTCAAAATAATACCAAGCAAGCACCATGACTTTTTAATGATAATGGAAGTAAAACAATATTCAGCCAAATGCTTTTTAAATTAAAATTTAATAAAGAAAAGATTAAAAGATGATTATTCCCTTGATGTCCTGACTTTTATATCCATTGCTCAAAGTCTCTACTGAGTATTCTTTTTTCTTTGAATTATTCATAGGAAATGTGTACAGTGAATCTAAAAGCGTCACCCCATAAATCTATAAATTAGAGTCATATTTAATTTTACATTGCCCAAGAACATTCTTAATATCTTGCAAAGCACTGTAGAAAAAGTATCTACCTCAGCAAGGAGCCATCAGGAGAAAGGATGGGTGTGTGGTTCTGCTAAATCTTATCAGCTGTACAAAAACTACAATATCAGCAATGGGCAAAACGTCACACTAAGCTGGTTCTGGACTTTCAAACAAAAATGGAGGTAAGGGGGCAGTCTGTTTTCCGCCTGGCAGAACTGGATCATCAGCTTCTGGGAGTAGAGTCTGGAGTCAATAGAACTCAGAAGACTTCCCTGGTGTGTACCACAGCCACAAGAAGTCTTACTCTGCTCATCTGTAACTATTGTAGGAGCAAATCCAGAGGACTGTAGAGTACTTACAACAACAACAATAGAATCCACAATACAACATTATAATTAATTATTATTTTCTTTTATGATTCACATTATATTTTTATGGTGATAGACCTGGTCATCTACACGGAGTAAATATCATACAATTATAATTTTATAATATATAGTTATTTATTATAACATAGTGCTACATTGTTTTTTTGTAAAACAAAAAAGAAAATACTAAGGTTTCTTAGAATATATTGTTTTAAACATGTCTGTTTGAGGAATGGTAAGATGACTCGGCAGGAGAAAGTGCTTGTTGCAGAAGCCTGGCGCTCTGAGTTTAATGCCTGGAACCCAGTGTGGAAGGGGAGAACTGACTCCTGAAAGTTTGATTTAACCTCCATTACCTGGCTAGTTACAAGTTAAGACGTGCTTTAACAAACACAACAATAAATCAAAAAGGCTGCTTTGACTTCATCTCTCCGTTTTTTTCTAAGAATAGAATCGGGTAGCAATTAGACTACACTCCCTTTGGCGTTGATTTTGGTGGCTACTGGAGAATTAATAGTGGTAGCAGTCAAATAAGTAAATGTACATAAACTTAAAATTGTAGAGATTCTAAAAGGTGACTATTCTTTTAAATTAGCACACTACAGGATGCAAATAACCTGTCAATTCCTGTTAGTCCTTTAAACTGTTATACCACACGGACTACTTGGTCCTGCTTCTCCCTGCTCCGTTACTATGCATCTCTTTTCTATTTGAAGTTGAAGGTCTCAAGGTGGCATCTCACTCCAACATGCAGAAACACATCTAAGTTACAGGAGCAACTTCCTTATCTCTGGTCCTTTACAGTTTCTGCTGCTTCTGCCAAAACCTCCTTCCCACGACTGATGTCACCATGCATCCTGGCCAAAGCCACAGAGTTCTGAGCCTTGGCTTTGTGTCAATCACCATATTTGATCTCATGTTGTTGGGATCTTAGCACTCTGGGGCTATTCTATACTGGAATAGAATGTTCTGTGTGGCAGTGTAGAAAGCACATCTACAAATCTACAAACACAGAGAGAGGGAAAGGGAGGGGGAGAGGGAGAGAGAGAGGAGAGAGGAGAGAGAGGAATAGACGAAAAGGGAGAGAGGAGAGAAGGAGTAAAAGAGATAAGGAGAGAGAGAAGGAGTGGAGAGCGGGAGAGAGAGGATCGATGTAGACGCCCTTTCTCCGAGTCTTACGTGCTCTCGCTGGGGTTTTTTGTTCTCTCTCTTTCCTCCCTCTTTTCTCTCTCTTTTCTCTCTCTTTCTCTTTTTTGTCTCTCTTTTCTCTCCCTCTTTTCTCTCTCTCTCCTTTTTTCCATCTTCTCTCTCCTCTTTTCCCTCCTTGGCCCCCTCTCTTCTCTCTCTCTCTGCTCCCTCTCTCCTCTCCTCTTTCTAGAGCGAGGGAGAGAGAGAGAATTTGCACTATATCAAGCACTTTTTTTTTTGTTCTTGCATCCCGTTTCCCAGACTTTTGCAATGTGAGATGTTTCTGCTTTTGGTGCCTAGACTTGAGAACCTCACACCCTCAAGCATAGACTGGAGACGGACAGGAGAAGATCTAAGATTAAGAAGGTGAGAGGACTGACTCACAGTTAGCAACGCCTTCCAAACTTGTCTGCTAGACCAGGACTTTCCCATCAGACTTACTTGGACCCAGCCCATCTCCTCCACTCTCCGGTATGCCCTAAAGAAATCTGGTCCTAGGGATGTTGGCTTCTAGGCTGGCCACATCTTAAGTTCAGGCAGAATGCTACCCCTGTAATCACAGCCTCAGTCAGAGTTCTCAGTTTGCTATGAGGAGAAAATGTGGCAGTCAGGAATGTCACAAAGACAAACTACTCAAGGGCTCATTTTACCTACAGTGAAATGTGTACTCTAGTCCTTCACATGTAGAAGGAATGTTCAAATATTTAACTTTCATTCTCCACAAAATGATAAATCTATAACATTATGCCATTCTGCCCCTCCTAATCCAACTAATTTGTTATCTTGTGAAAAAATTCGGACTCCCTGAAGTTCATCCTGAAAGTGTATTAATAAACCCTTCTTTGTAAAAGCTGATTTCCCCCAAGGTGACCTTGTCTTCTTGTTCTACAGTATCACATGGATCCATCTCAGACATCTTCAGACAGACAGACTCTGCACTTATTCCTGATTCATGTAGAAGTAGCAAATTCTGGAATAATATGCCAGGAACAGAGTTGGGGCAGAGCATCTAATTGCAGTTAACCCTTAGAAAGTTGCAGTCTGGCTAATTGCGGAGTCAGGCTTACTGCAGTACATAATTATCATTATTTACTGGTTACAAAATGTAAACAAGATTGAATTTAATTTAGGGAAACAAGAGAACTATATCTCAGTCTGGCAAATTTAGTGACATAGTTACAAATAGAAGATGCAACCTTTGTATCAAACATCTTTTCCTTTTTTAAGACACTTTTTAGAAAAATTACAAAAATATTAAAACAGATGCTTTTATAATCTTTAGGTAGAATCTCAAATATTGTCACTTTGCTACCATTTGATTCTTCCTTCTCTATCTTAATGGGTACGTATCTATGAAGAGTAAGAGCTGACTTACAGGCATATTACATCTCTACTCTGACTACTTTGGTTTTATATAAAAAGAACAATCTGTCCTGTGATAGACACCATAATTTATCTCTTATACCTGTCACACTGATTTTCTCTATTTTTTTTCTATTTCATAGATGAGGAAACTGAGAATCATCAAGCCAGGAAACCTCATCATATCCTATCAGTGAGATGCAGAGAGAGGATGTGCACCACATTCCTTAGAAACAGTGTTGAGCGACATGAGGCAGGGAGGGGAGGATTGTTTGATGGAGGGTAGGAAGTCTTCCCAGTTCTCAGGATGAAGACAGTAACACAAACTAAATGTGCAAAGGTAGGAGCCTTTAAACATTGGAGAGCATAAAACTAAGATAATAAAGATATGGTCCAAGTTCTTACCTGGGAAGATTCACAATACGTCAGAATTTTTCTCAACCATCTGTGACAATCCAGTAAAACTCACATAGAAAAGCAAATTTTCAAGTAGCTGAAGACAGAGTACTGGGAGAGAAGGAGGCCTTTCCTGTTAGGAATGGAGGGTTGCTACACAGGGCACCTTACCTGTCAGCAACGGAGAATTGCTGAAGAATCGGGCAGAAAGAAGGGTTGATTGCAGGGTTCCATGAGGCTCACACACTTGTCAGGCATTCCTGTCAGTACAAGACAATTGCTCATCTACATGGAAAATATCAGACCTGTCACTCACAACCAGTACAAAAGCTATTTCAATCTATTAAAAATCTAGGCATTAAAAACCAACACCACTAAAATATTTAAAAGGTATGCAATCCAGGCATGGTTGTATTCCCAACACTCAAGACATTGAGGACAGCCTGAGCTACAGAACTGGATCCGGTCCTGAAAAGGAAAAAAAGATATAAGAGAAGGTTGCTGCAGTTTGTGATAGGGTTTCTTTAAAAAGCCTTATGTAAAACAACAAATGCTAAAGAAGAAATAGCTATATTCACTTATATTTTTAAGAACTTAGATTCACAAAAGATACCACCAGCAAATTGAAATAAAACTGCCTTTTAAATACATATTTTATGTTTTCATGGACTTTCTAGAGAAAACCTTGGCCCTTATACTGTGATTTGTAGTGTCTGTAATTTCTATAGGCAATGCAAACAAAACAAAAAGAATTTTCTTATGGTTTCTTTTTTAATAGAATTGTAATTAGACCTACACAAGTGTGTCCCTCTCTGCTTTCTTGTGACATAAAACATAATCATTATTTCTGTACTCCAACAAAGTAGTGTAATAACCACTATCATATGGCTGTATGGTGTTCTAACAGGTAGACACTATGTTCAACATGCACAAAAATACAACAAACACTTAAATAAGGGACTAGCACATTATCAAAATAAAAAACCACAATGGTAATAGTAAAAAGAGTGTCTCTGTGATATTAAGGATGCATTTAACTGCTTACAGCAGAACAGCTTTCACTGAAGGAAGTGTGTTAGTGTCTGCAAGATCATGGGTGACTAAGTATTCTGCAAATTTGGAGGAAGATAATACTATGAGAAGAAGATCCCAAAACTCCACTCCTAACCTAACTTTACAACAACGTAGACTCTCCTACAAGATCCATATTTAAAATTTATAATAAATCTTGAAGTATCATAAACTACAAATGACATAAAATGCACTGATTCTTTAATCATAGCATATAAAATTTCAATCTATTCTGTGTGTGTGTCAGACAGAGACTGTTTTTATTTTTCTAACACAGCTATCAATGTTAAATAAATGTGTTCATTTAAAAATGGACATTTTCCACTTAGTGCTGTAATTGTGCAATTGTTTTCCTGGGAATGTTGTAATAGTCACAAATTTGTTGTCTAAAGCCATGCAGGACTGAAGCTGAGCTCCGAGGTAAAGTACCAACATAATTCCATAGGTTTCCATTCCAGTACTACCAAAAACAAAAGAAAAGAAAGAAGAGGGGGAGAAAGAAAAGCAAGAATGCAAGAAAGAAAGAAAGAAAGAAAGAAAGAAAGAAAGAAAGAAAGAAAGAAAGAAAGAAAAGAAAGAAAGAAAGAAAGTTCATTTGGAAATTCTAGGTGCCATTTCCATGCCTTTACCAGCTTCTGGAGGCAATCAACATTTTTTAAGCCCTTCTGATAGTTCAAAGCCATTAACAGACAATCAAATTCTCCCCCAAAACAGCTAAGCAAACCCTTCTCACACTCTGCCACTAACAGTATCTCACCACAACATGAGGACAAGAACCACTGCCCGCCCTAGAGCATCCACCTCGAATTCTCTCACTTTTTCATGGAACTAACTTTCTTCACCCTTTAACACGTAAGAGGACATTGCCATAGGTTTCAGGAAGGTCTCTACATACCTTGTGTCATCATTCCATACCCACAACATATTTTCAGTGTCTCTGTGGTCCTAACATTCTTCTCTCTGCTGTCTTTCCCATGGCTGTTGCGTGGGTATATTATAATTTATTGTACTATTTTCCTATTACAAAGGTATTTAATTGCTTCCATCTGCAATTCCTAGACAGTAAAAATGATGAGTTACTGTCTTAAACACTGCTATTTATATTCATATATTCAACTTTCCCAAGAGGGCAATGAGTGGCCAATCACATCAGTTTTACTCAGCCATAAGGATGTGAGCTCACTCTCAATGCAGATACCAACCCTTGTCTTCTTCATTATTGCCAAGCTGGTGAGTGGAATTTAGATTTGATTTGTTTTGGCCACCTAGTTCTTCATTCATATAATATACACATCTATGAATAGTGGTTTCTCTCAAGTATTCAACAAAATTAGCCATCTGGGCCAAGATTTGTGAGGATTGTTACTGTTACTGAAATCTCTGGATTTGAAGGTTCTACCATGTTGTTAGTTTAATATGACCAAGGCCTCACACTGTTTTGCACTGCAGCAGCCCTGTTAAAACTACTTCCCCTGCTAGGCAGAGTGTGATTTCTACCTCTCATCATTATACAATCTAAAGAGCACTTGACCCAGGTAGGCAAAACTTTGTAGGCTTCAGGATAGTTTGTTTTGAGTATCACTCTCAATAACGACTCCCTTTCCCCAACATAGAGCTTGTATCCATGGAGCCCCTTTGACTATATACACGTGATCCTCTTTGACAGAATAAACAGTTAACAACGTTTGGTTTTATCGTGTCAAGGTTTTTCTGTGTAGCCCTGGTTATCCTTGAACTGACTCTGTAGATCAGGTTGGCCTGGAACTCAGAGGTTTGCCTGTCTCTGCCTCCCAGATATTGGGATTAAAGGCCACTATACCCAGCTAACAACGTTTCTTAACTGCTATAGAATTCTCATGTTTTTATGCCTGGACTTGAACTCTCAACAAAATTACAATTACCAGTGTTCATAGAAATCACTCTTGTGAATAGCTTCATCATTATTATTTAATACCCGTTGCTTATTGTTATTATTGCCTTGGGAAGAAAGGTTCTGTATCAGAAGTGCTCTGTGTATACTTGAACTACATGGATATGAAACAGGCAAGGAACACCAGCAACAGGGACTTTTAGGTGCTCTGCCTGTTAACAAACATCCATGAGACTTATATAAATTATTTTTTACTTTTCATCTCTTTCTCTTCATTTCTTTGTTTCCTTACTTTTCCCTCCTGCTTAGGAGTTTATTAGAGGGGGTGTGTACAGGCCTGGGGAATTGATGTGCAGAGGAGGGGGGAGACAGAAGAGGGGAAGGGGAGAAGTGGAGAGAAGCAGAAGCTGCCTCTTTGAGAGGGAGATGGAAAAGCTGTTCCTTATTTAAAACAAAAGAAAGACAATGAAAAATGACTTTCATTTCATAGAATGTTGCAAGAATTGAGTCAGTAGGCTTGCAATCCTTGAAAAGGTGGACAGTAAACATTTGCTTAGCTAATAACATGAACATATACAAGCATATTAATAAAGCAATTCTGATAAACTTGTCCGAAAGCAAAGAAAGAAAGAAAAAAGAGAACTGTAAATTACCTCACTTCTCCAGAAACTATATAGTCAAATAAGAGATTTACTCTTACATATCACTGACATATCCACACAGCATCAATTAAGGCCGAGATCATAAAGATGGTGAAAAGTTGCCTGTGCTCTCTACTGCAGACCCCAAATACCTAGATAAAATTATTTGAATTACAATTCAAGAAATACTCAAAATCTGTGAGCTCATTCTTATTTATATAACTGCTGGTGTAAATGAGGTATGAGTTTATGCATTAACTGTTCTGATTATAATTGCATGGAAAAGCTTTTTCATTCAACCCCATAACCACTTACTAAGGCGCTGCCATGGACTCCTCTCTGAACAGTTGCTCAATCCTGAATTCACACTCATAGTTATCTACCTGCATGAGGTTATCATTAACCTTAGCAACAGACTTTAATGGAAAGCAGAATGATGTATTTCATTATCTCAAAACATAAATTATTTGAAGCCAGGCGGTGGTGGCGCACACCTTTAATCCAGCACTCGGGAGGCAGAGGCAGGCGATCTCTGTGAGTTCAAGACCAGCCTGGTCTACAAGAGCTAGCTCCAGGACAGGCTCTAAAAGCTGCAGAGAAAACCCTGTCTCAAAAAACCAAAAAAATAAAAATAATAAAAAACATAAATTATTTGAGTATGATGCTACCCAAAGTCATAAACTCTACTTGCCAAAAGTAAATGGTTTCCTTTATTAACACAAGGTGTGGTTCTAGGGCACCTGGTCCACATCTGAATCTTTTTTTGTCACAGTCAGATGAGTTTTTATGATACTCTTCACTTCATATGCAACAGCCATTTATGACTTTTGGATACTGAGAAACTTTAAAACGTCATTCCTTTACGGAATCTAGAAATATTTCTGTAAATCAATTAGTTCATTTATTGAATCAGTATTAGCTCTGACTATGTCTTGAGCTCTCTTTCAAAGTGTGGTGAAAGCAAAAAGATGCAAGATTAGGTTCTGATATGTGAGGACTTGTCTTGGAAGTGAGGTAGAAATCCAGGTAAAGAAAGGGGGCTGGGCTCCATGTATACAGACCATATTTCTGCAAGAGGATGTCTCCATCAAGATTTCATAACATACGATAACACTCATCCTGTGCATGGGACAATACCATTTATATCTCTACCAGATGGCCATGGACAGTTTGTGGGGTGGATGTGTAAAGAAAACATCCTTATTAGCACTCATAACGCTTCATTCTTTGTGTACATCAAAGCAACACCCAACATTTCTTCTGCGAGTTTACCCTGGAAATGCAGCAAGCCCTGGTCTCCCATTTACCACAGTAACCATTACTCTCTCCTCACTGAGAAATTTCTCTTCTTCTAAAAGGAAGTAATTAAGTATTGCTGCTATCAAAAAATGCATATTCCTGTCCATTGTCAAAATGCCAGGAGAAAAAGGAATTTAGGAAGTAAATTATTATTTCCCTACTCCCTCATCAATGAAGCATGCTAATGCCCCCTTAAAAGACTGACTGTAGTACTGCATTCTGGCTCATATCCAGAGCCATTCAAGCAAAGGTCTAGACACCTGAAATTTAAGTCCAGAACTTAGGCTGGAGAAAACAACTTCCTCTTCATTTTGGTATCTTCAGTGCATATAAGATAATAGCAAAGCACACTTATGTATGTCAAAACAGAAGTGGACATAGAAACACAAGCTTGCTTAGCAAACATCTTTGAAACATATTCAGTGGTTTTGAAACAGTGACCATGTAAATTTAAGAAGGACCATCTGTCAACCTGGTGGCAAAGTAGCCATGAATTTTCAAAAGTTAACTCAACAGATCTTCTGGAAGTCTATAATTATTTCCTTTCATATGAGGTGACTGAGGCCCAGGGATACTGTCAGAAGATGTGGGTGACAAACACTGGGTGTTCACTTGACGAGAGACACCTAGAAACATTATAAAGCACACTCCTGAATAGTCTGTGAAGGGTTTTGCAGAAACAGTTGGCACATGAACTGTGTGAGCTACAGAAACCAAAAGTCTGGGCATCAAGATCAAATAAACAACCAAAGGGGGCAAGCATGCCTACACGTGCACACTAGGTTCTCTGGGTGCATGTGTTTTGGTTGTGGTCGGGTATTTTGCTTTTTTGGTTTGCTATTAAACATCCACGACAGTGGACTAAACCTTGAAACTTGAACTGTTTCCAGGGTCTATCTAGGAACCTCCAGATCTTCAGACTTAGACTGAGTTTTCCTCATGGGTCCCTCTTGTTTAGAAATTCTTAGAGTAACTACAGTTTCCCAGCTCTCTAGACCGCAGACAGTTATTATAGGACTATCCATCTACATTCAGACTAAGCAGACACTCCAATAAATCTCTACTTATCAAACACATGCATGCATATACATACATATATACACACATGTCAAATGTACTGCTTGGTCTGCTGGGTGTCCATTCCTCTGGGAAGAAACAAACATGGAATATGAGAGAGAAGCAAAAGAATACCAACAAATTGGGTTACACTACTTTAATAAAATTGAAGGAAGTCAATTCACAAGCAAATACCTATATAGTACAATATTTCTGAAGAACTATTTCCTTATTTTCCTACATAAGCATAAAAGAAAACTGAGAACATGACTAGCACTAAAGGTTCTGTGTGAACTCAGCAAGACCATATTGCTAATATGCTATTCAAATATGAATGGAGCTGTTAATGTGAAGGTGATGGGATCAGAAATAAGTGAGGTTTGCTTAAATCATGCAGGAAGCCTGGCTCTATCTGTGGAAAGACCTTAAGAAACTTAATTGTGGTTCTCTCTAGGGAAGTTCTCTGGAGGCACCAGTTTCTGCCTGCAGATGTAAAACTTATCCAAACTGCACCACAGTGACAAAACTGAGTTCCTCAAAATGGATCTCCTAACATCTGCTGTTTGCTTCTATCTGCTTTTCTGGTTGAACTTAAGCTGATGCATCTCTTTAATGTTTGCTTTATTTAATGTCAAAGAATGAATTAGTGTCTTGCATGTGTATAAAAGCTAATGATAAATTGGTGTATTTAAGTGGTTTTAAATATTTCTTGAAATTTTATTTTTTTTTAAATTCTCTACAAGTAAAGACTCATAAAATCATCTTGTTAGAACTTAAATTGAATTTTCTTGAATGGTTCTCTAATTCTGATGGTGATGTTTGTTACTGGAAAGGGATCACACTAGTCCTTAGGTGAGGCAGTCTAAATTCATGGAGTACTTCCTAGAACACTCTTCCAGACAAAGAACGAAACAGAGCCTAGAAGCAAGGACAAGGTTGCTTCTAATGAAGTAGAACGAAAATGACATACTGTGGAGAGTCAGTGTGCCCCAGCAGAAAGAACAAGAACTGGGGTGCCCCACATCTTGAGGTGTTCCATTTTTATTGAAGTGAAAGCTGCAGGCTGCATATTTGAGACAGGAGAGAGACTAGCCACACAGTCATAAATTTGCCTATCAGCTTTTGGATCAGCTTCTGTGCAAGTTCACTTGTTTAACCTCACAGTCACTGCCTGAGTCGGCTCTTCTGTTTCATTTTAAAAAGTAAACAGAAACAAGAGGATTTGAACACTGTTTTGTCAAAGAGCAATCATTGAAAATCTGAACTTGCCTTTGAATCTGTTTCCTCTCCTAATTTTCTCTACTCCTCACCCTACCCCAACACAATCTTAATAAAGTTGTAGAAGGGTGTGAAATTTCTTAGCTCTTAGTTTCAAAGGGAGAGAGAAGAGAGAGAGGAGATAGAGAGAGGAGAGAGAGAGAGAGAGAGAGAGAGAGAGAGGAGAGAGAACGGACAAGACAGATGGACAGAGACAGAGGTTTTGTTTTAGCCTACCTGGTTTCCCACTGATTTTTTTTATTTATCAAGTAATGTTTCTTGAAGTACTGTGGCGTCCTGAACACTTTTCAGCTTACAATGCTGCATGCTGGCTCCACTCAACCTTCGCGTTCTTTTTGCTTCTGCTCAGGGTTACTCAACAGTAAAGTCAAGATACAAAAGCAGAGCCCTATAGCACTGCCCTGCTGATTACGTTTGGTTAATTTCTAAGGTGTTTCCAACAAGGTCTGGCATATGTGTTGTATTATAGCTCTTTGTGAGCCTGGGAAGCTTGCACAGACTTCACAGAGCAGCTGGTGCTATCAAGACAATTAGGCAAGAATAGGAGGCAGGGTTCTGAGAATGAGAAAGCCAGAAGAGAGAAGCTTGGAGGAAGGAGTGAGGGGAGTTTATTGTGCTGACCCTAATTAAACCAAGGTGCCTGCCAGGGATCATGTTCCTGGAATCCACAGGGGAAGATGCAAACTTGATTGTGAAAAAAAAGCACTCAGCTTCTCTCTACAAATTGTGTCCTCAGCATTTACATATTGCATTGTTTGGTTTTGTGGAAGATTTTCTACTTAAAGAATATTTTGTTGAAAAAGTTTCATAAAATATATTTTGGTCACAGTATCTGCTTCCCAAACTCTTCCCAGATCTTTTTCCACCTCCCCCAACTTCAGCACCCTTTCTTTCTGTCTCTTAAAAATCAGGAAGCCAAACAAACAAAACAAAATTAAAGAAAATGAAAAAGAAAAAAGGGATGAAGAATATTTGCCTACAGCCATTTCAGTCTTCTTGTTGTATTAGACCTCTTGGGACTCCAAAGATGCCCTAGAACTTTTAAATGCACTACAGGGGTGATGCTTCTATATGAATACTAATAAACAAGTGATAGTACTCCTCTGACCAAATGTTGGTTGTTGTTTTGTTTTGTTGTTGGTGGTGGTGTTGTTGTTTTAAATCTCTGCATCTCATCAACATCTCTGTTTTAAAATGTAGGTGACATGAATGGTTCAGCTGATGAGATCAACAGGCCAGGAGGTAATTGCTACTGAGAAGATAGCTTTTTACTGACAGTTTCCGAAGAGAGGCCACAGTCAAGTACCAGGGCTATTTTGGTGAACAGGCACAGAAGCCCTTATTTTGTTCCTGCTGGAAAGGCAAGATAAGGCTTGATGTGATGGATCCTTTGAGTGGACTTAGGGGTTAGGAATTCTCTCTAATTGTCCAGGGCACCCTTCGGGTGCTGATGGGAGCTTAGGGCCTGAGGAATACTGTCTCTTGGGGCCTCACAAGAAGCAAGGTAGGTTCCTGGTAGTGATTTGATCTCTCTAAGAACTGATTAATGCAGAAAAGATTCATGTCTTCCAAACTAGGTTCCAAATCGGAATCTCAAGAACTTGTTAAAAGAATAAGGTATTCAACAATGGAAAAAGCAGGGATCTAAACACTTTTCTGCATTAGAGCAACTTCCAGTGATGGACCCTAAGCAGTCTGTGGTGGGTGAAGATTGCTAGGAATCCTGGTTTCAGACATGGTAGAGTTTTTCAACACCGTTTATAAAGGGTGGTGTGTGTGTGTGTGTGTGTGTGTGGTGTGTGTGTATACACGTACACGTGGATGTGTTTATGTTCCTGGAAAGGAAGTGTGTACTGTAATGCACATGTAGGCCAACTGAACAACCTTGGTGACATTTCTCCTCAGGAGCCATTCACCTTGTTTTTTACTGAGACATGGAATCTTATTAGAACCTGATGCACATTGATACGGCTAGTAATTTTCACCCTTCCCCTGGCTGGTCAGCAAGCCCCTAAGATCTGTCCTGTCTCTCCTTACCCAGTACTAGGGTTATGGAGATGGGCCTACTACACTGGGCTTTATCTGGTGGTCAGACTCAGGCCTTTATGTCTGAGTGACAAGCAGTTAACCAACTGGCCTATCTCCAGAGCCCCTATATTTATTATCTGCATTGTAAAAGAAACTTACTCAGTTATTTTGTAAGATGCCTTCACTCTAAGAAATTCTGTGATTATAAACTCTTCCTCAAAACTACAGGCTAACAAATGGTATAATCTGATGAAATCACTTCTAATCACAAGCTAACGATAGATGTAAACTTTTTAAACTGTTCGCCCTTCTTTCCCCTTTCCTATACTATGTTTTTCAAAAAGGCATTTTGTTTTGTGAGTTACAATTACCCTACTGTTTATTGTGTTCCAATTAAATATTTCACTCCAGAAACGGAAATGTAGTTTTTCCTTAGACTGATACCAACCTTTATTCTACATTTATTTCATTTTTTTAAAAAGGAAACAGAAACTATCTTCGTCATTTTACATACCAATCCCAATTCCCACTCCTTCCCCTCCTATTCCCTCCACCTCCCCACCCCCACTCCATCACCATCCACTCCTCGGAGAGGGTAAGGCACATTGCTTTGGGAAAGGGCCAAAGCCCTCTCTACTATATCTAGCTGAGCAAAGTATCCATCCAAAGAGAAAGAGTTCTCCAAAGTACTGGCAAGTACAAGCAGTAGGGATAAATCCTGGTGGCCACTGCCAGTGGCTCCTCAGTCTGCCCCCACTGTACACTGTCACCCACATTCAGAGGGTCTAGTTTGGTCCTATGGCTGGTTTCTTCCTTCCTAGTCCGGCTAAAGTTGGTGAGCCTCCCATTAAGTCAGGTATATTATTTCAGTGGTGTCCCCATCATGGTCTTGACCGTCTTTGCTCATATTCTCACTCTTCACACTCTTCACTAGACTTTGGGAACTCAGCCCAGTGCTCCGCTAAGGGTCTCTGCCTCTGTTTCCATCAGTTGTTGGGTGAAACGTCAATGGTGACATTAAGATATTTTACTCCATTATTGATCAGTTGTGATCACTATATGCAGTTGGAAAAGGAATTGGGAAATTAATGTCTCATTGCCCTTAGGTGCTCTTGCAAATTTGGAGTGCACAGGCTACTCCCTCCTACACTACACAGATCTCTGGGAAGAACCAGTAATCTTTGCTTAAAAATAAGGAAATAAGTCACAGTGTGTTGGGAGCAGTGAGACCCCAGATCCTGAATTTCTTGTAGTAATCCCTGATCTGAGTGCTTACAGCTGTTCTGAGCAAGAGACCTTCAGGAGTTCCTGATTGCAGAGAGTGGTTTCTGGTGGGGTTCGCTGGGGCATGGCTAATCTCTATATTAATCTGCCACCTGAACACAATAAAGGGGGCATTCTTGGGGAATTCAAGGATGACCCGTGTCGCTTGTCCTTTCTGTCTGTCTGTGTTGTGTGTTTTAACCTCCTGCCTCCCTTGCCCGAATCTCGCGAACTGGGTGCCAGCGCCGGAATGCAGACACGGGGGCACGGTGGTGCAGCAATTGGAGGTTCCCACCTCCCACCGAGATATGGGCAATTGGAGGTCCCAGCTGAGATATCGGAAACTAGGGAAGGCTGAGAGGTGCGCCCCTTCAGAAGGTTGAGGGTGGATGGGGGTATATGGTTAATCCTGACGTCCTTCGCTTGGTTTGGCGGCAAAGCAAAGTCCAACCGAGAAAGAGGGTAAAGCCAACAGGGTTGTCCCTGGCCGGAGGGGACGTATGTATTGGGAAAAGATAGAATATATATAGCTTTAAAAAAAGATAAATGTGTACAAATGTATGATATGTTGACTGTGTTGTCTTTTGTGTTCTGGACTGGAGAAAGACATTTGATTCTAGGACTGCTAAGAAAGGTATCTTGACTTTAAAATATGGGCTTAAGAATTTGATGTTTGGAAAAGAGGTTCTGCTTTTGTCTCCACAGATGAAGAGAGCCTAAGGATTTATTTGATAGTCATGTGGTTTGAATCCATCCTGAAATGTTGCAGTGGAGTGGTGAGCAGCAGGGGCTCCAAGGCCAAGCAGCTCCAGGCGGCGGGGCTGAGGGACTGCAACGCATGCAAAACCTGGGACCTGCCTCAAGGACTGACTAGGCAAGAAAGCAAGACCCACTCCAGCGCGGGCCTCAGGGCACAGAAGCGAGCACAAACCGCGACTTGCATCCGAGCGCGACTGGAAAATGGCAGTGAAGTGCAGTAAATACCCCCAAGAATTAAGCATTCCAGCTCAGCAGGAAGTAGCCAGACAGATTGACAACGCCCAAATTCCTAAGTGGGGGTCCCTTCAGTGGTGTAGAGCAGCAAGCCTGCTCCCTGAGTTCTGCTCCACTTCATGCACCAGTTTGGACCCAGAACGAATGCAGCTGGGGCTAGAAGGCAGCTGGAGCAGAGCTTTGCTAGGTGGCTGTGGTGGAAGGCAACATTGCCTCAGCCCAGTCAGTGCTAGCCGGGCAGAAGCCACAGCAGTGCCAGAAGTATCAGCAAATGCAACAAGAAGTGCTGGATCTGAGACAAGCTGGAGCACAGACCCCACTGGGCTGGCCGGAGAATGCAGGCAGCGGGGGGGCAAGGAAAAGGCAGTGGCAGTTCTAGGCTCTGCATGCCGAAGAGTCTGCGGCAGAGCAAATTTAAATCAACAGACTGCCCTATTGTAGGAGCAGGTTTTCAGGACTTATGGCTAGTAAAACAAATGTCTTGTTCATTATTCCATTTGTATGACATCTGTTAATATTGCTAATGCCTCTTACATGCTGAAACAACTCAATGGTTACTTGAATAGCCCTTGAAAAGTTACAATTAGCACACCAGATTGTAACTTTAACCAAAGGGGTGGTTGAATACCATAGCTCAAATGGGAGGCTGGGTCCAGTGGTGATTGGGGGTGACCCTATTGTTGGCAATCTTAATGCCTGTTGCCATGGGCATTCATCTTTAAATCCTGTGTAAGATCAAACAACCCATGAGAATGCAGCATATGGTCACTTAGCAGAAGCAGGATCAGCTGGGGCTGCTAGGGAAGCCTAAGAGGTGCACGAGTGAGAAGGTGTCTTCCATACACTCGGCTGACAAGAATGAATGGTGCCACAGGGGTATGGCAGCTGGGGTATGTTATTTAGGTGACTGCTGAAGGAGCAGTGGTTTCTGACTGCTCCTGGGGTCATGGCAAAGCCACTCCTAAAAGTACCGAGTCTGATATGGTCACACACCTCTGTTCACTTGAGGGGAAGAGGGGTGTGTGGGAAATAGTATGAGGAACCAATAGTCCTCTGGGATACTTGAATCTACCTGTCTTACAGGCTTAAGTGCTCTTGTGTTCCCTAAAAAGCCAGTATTCTCCTGAGGAGATGCTGTCACTCTCTCCTGAGTACAGGTTCAATCAAAGTGACTCAAAGGCTGTGTGGTCAGGAGGGTCTTCTGTTTTATAAAAAAAATTTAGGGGGGAGATGTTGGGAGAAGTGAGACCACAGATCCTGAATTTCTTGTAATCTCCTGATCTGAGTGCCTACAGAGTTCTGAGCATGAGATCTTCAGGGGTACCTGATGGCAGGAGAGTGGTTTCCTGGTGGGTTTGGCTGGGGCTATCTCTATATAATCTGCCCCTGAACACAATAAAGGGGGCATTCTTGAGGAATTCAAGGATGACCCGTGTCGCTGTCTGTCTGGTGTATGTTAACCTCCATCCCTTTGCCCGAAGCTCAGTAACTGGGTAAAAGCGCATCAAACGCAGACATGGGGGTGCGGTGCGCGGCAACAGTGCCCAATCAAGAATGCTTTGCCTCCAAATGAAGAAATAATACAGATGGGTAGTTAGCAAACAAGGAGAATCAAAAGTAGGGGGACAGAAACCTTGAATGATAGTGCATTAAATGAGAGTCCTGCAACTTCTCAGAAAGTGGCATGCCTAGAACATAAGGACTAGCTTCATGAGCCTCGAGATTATTGAATATAAAACTTCAGATAGGGGGGGTAAAAAAAAACCTTCAGACTTAGGTGATTATTTACAATAACTGTTCTTATCTGATCATTAAATATGGAGCTCATAATGATCCCCTGACCCTGTTGTTTTTACAATACAGAATATAGGCACTCTCAGGAATTAATGAATAAAAAAGCTACCAAACAGCATAATCATCTCTCCAAGAATATATCTGCAAAATGAAAACATGATTTGCAGGTGGGAGCATTAATCTTGGTTTAGCAAGCCCCAACCAGAATGCATGTTAGCAAAACTGGAAGGGGAAGAAAAGAGCAAAGATGAGTACTGACAGTGACATTTAGCCTGGTCAGTGGCCTTGTCAATCATGAGGAAGAAAGGTCAGGATTGAGCAACAATAAAGGAGAGACAGGGCACGCTTCCTCTTCCACTCTTCAGCAGGTGAAAACAGCAGCAATGCTGGAGACGTGGGCCCGTGTATTTTCTTTAAAGATCTCAGGCCAGTAGAGACTATCTCTTCAGAAGAATTCAGCTACAGTTACTGAGGCAAATTGTGTGATTATATCGACCCTCCTGCAGGGAAACTGCTTACCTATGTTCATTCAAGGTATTACCATTGCACTTCTACTCATGCATAACTGACTTAAATCATTTTAGTAGTAACATACAAAGGTAAGTCTAGCTTTTTCAGAGATGTACCATTTAGTGAATCAGAAAACAGCAAATGGAAACTTTAATAGAACAAGGAATCTCTGGAAAAATATAAGTCAAAAACAAACAGCGCAAGACAATACTCCTTTTATTTTGTTATTTATTTATGCATTTATTCACTTACTTGCTGTGGGAGCTCTTAAGCTCTTAAAGGCTATTGGTTGAAGGAGCTGAAGGAGCTCCCGGAGCACCCACTTCCTGTTTATTTCGGTTTTTAGATAGGGTTTTCTGCGTAGCCTTGACTGTCCTAGAACTTGCTCTATAGAGCAGGCTTGCCTCAGAGACCCCTGTGCCTCTGCCTCCCAAGTGCTGGGTTCAAAGGTGTGTGACACCACTGCCTGGCTTATTTTTATGTTTTAATATATGTTTGTATGTGCATGCTGTGTGTGATTTATATGCATGAACCTTAAGAAGAAAGAAGAGCATCCCTTCAAGAGCCGCTGGGGTACAAGCAGCTGTGAGAAGCCCAACACAGGTGCTGGGACTCAAACTCAGATCATCTAGAGTAGCAATGAGTACTCTTAACCACTGACTCATCTCTCCAGTCCCAGAAAGAACAATGTCCTCACCAAACAACTTATGCCAACGGTGAGATGTAGGTTCTGATGACATATAAATAGCCTGATGCTGCAAGAGTAGCACCAATACCTTGGTGATATTCAACAGTTTCACTAGTGGAACCTAAGGTGTAATCAACAAAAAGGGAAATAATGCCTTGTGTCAGATCTGGTCCATGATTAGTAATCATTGATCTTAGAGAATAACCCATAACTGCCACTTTACTGAAGCAACAAACTTCCTAACTATATTATAAATATTTACCCTAATACCCATGGTTAAGTGTAGTTCTTTTTGCAACAGACAGAAGCTATTACAGAGAACTACAACCAATCAAAATTCAGAGACCGGTACCAACTAACACATCTACAACTCAACACCTGCCCTAAGGCTCCAGGATCATTTCAGGAATGAGGTCAGAAGGATTGTAAGAGCCAAAAGAATGGCAATTTTGCTGTGAGATTGTCTCCTAGAAATGTCAGAGAAGCTATAACCCATGACATCTCATCAAAAATGGCTGCCTAAAGAAAGCGTTGCCCAATGATACACCAATAAACATGCTAATGAGCAGGCTGAAAGAGCTCTTGAAGCTTAAAAAAAAAACTGCAGGGAAACTAAAGTAATGCTGAGAGCTGGAAAATAATCTTCACCCTGTTGGTTATTCATTACCAGTGTTCAGCCCTGAAGTCATATACATACAAAAAGTAACATTATATGGACTGGGCATGTTGTAGCTTTATATCTAGAAATCTATATATATATATATATATATATAGGTTTATTTATTTCAGCTATTTTAAATATGTACTTAAGTGTAATATAATTGTTACACACATCATTTTAAAAAGGTCATGAATTTGAGAGAGAACAAGATGGGGAACATATATCATAGGTGGCAGGGAACAACTGACAGGGAAACTGATGTAATTATACGATAATTTTAAAAACCACATAAAAATAGATAAGAACTTTTTAGCTGTTTGAATTTTTGCCTTTTTTAATCAACACAATTCTTTTATTGATTCTTTGGGAATTTCACATTAAGTGCCCCAATTCCACTCATTTCCAAGTCTTTCCATGTGTGCCCTCCACTCTTATAGCCTCTCACCTCAAAGATTAGATAGATATAGATAGATAGATATATAGATAGATGATAGATGATATAGCTATAGTAATCGATAGATAGCTAGATAGATAGATAGATAGATGCTCGCTCGATCGCTCGATAGATCGCTAGATCGCTCGCTCGATGCTCGCTCACATCGCATCGCTCTCTAGCTCGCGCTCGCTAGCTGCTCGCTCGCTCTCGCTCGCTGCTCGCTCGCTGCTCGCTCGCTGCTCTCGCTCGCTCTATCGCTCGCTCGCTCGCTCGCTAGCTCGCTCGCTCGCTCGATCCTGCTCGCTCTCTCGCTCGCTCTCGCTCGCTCGCTGCTCGCTCTCGCTCGCTCTGCTCGCTCCATCCCTCGTCCCCCTCCCTCCCCCCCCCCTTCCCCCTCCTCCCTCCCCCACCGTTCCTCACTCCCTCTTTCCTGCCTCTCCCATCCCATACTCATTTGTCCATAGCAGCCTTGGAAACCTGTGGTGTGTCACACAGTAGACATCACCCCTTTGCCCAAACAGCTTTATTTGCGAAGGTTCATTGCATTACTCGTTGGTTTGGTTCAAAACTTCTGGCTTTCTGGTACCACTATCAATACTGGACTGTTACTGAAGCTTCTCTTGGATATCCTGCTGTTGCCCAGAGTTTTGGATATTCTGCAGCAATGGTTCCTTCACATGCTACAGCAGGTCTAGATGGGGTAGATGTTGGGGTGAGCCATCTGAAAACCCTGGAAGTGGGCTTGGGGGTGGCAGCTGAGTTGGTCAGTCTGGATCTCCACCAGGATCACTCTCTTCAGCCGAGGGTCAGGGGCAGTTCTCCCAGGCACATGGTGAGGGGTAGGGCCAGCTCATCCTTTGTGGGGAGTGGGAGGTGGAAGGGTTGGGAAGTGGGAGAATGTGGGGGTGGGGGTGGGAGGATGGGAGTGGGGTGGATGGTAGGGACAATTAACCCATGGCAATTGAGGGTCCAGGCCAGCTCTCCATGCTTAAAAACCACAGGGGCCAGTTCTTCTGGGGTGGGGGTTGCAGTTCTCCCACTGAGGCAGAGGGACTGTATCAGCTCTCTGGTGCCCAGGCCACCAGGGCCAGCTTCTCCCATGGTCCCAGGTGGTAACACAGGCTATGGACTGTGACAGAGCCAGAGACCCAGACATTGTCCTGGGCTGCAGCTGTGCCTGGACTTCACCATGGCTTCAGGTGGCCTCACAGGCCGCCCGTATCTCCCTGTTCTTCACCACTGTCCTGTCTTCAGCTCGCTTCTCTCCACAGCGTACAAATCACTCTGCTTTTCTCCACTTCCTCCTCCACCCATTTCTCTTCCAATACCTGTTCATCACAATGGCTCACCCCAGACCATGTCTCAGGGTGCCAGGCAGACCTGTGGCTGCTTGCCACCCCGTAAATAACAAATTTAAAAAGATGAATAGATTTTAAGCTAATTTAGAAAGTAATCCTAGAAAGAGGAAACAAAAAGAATAAAGGTATTCTTTGAAACGGTTGGCCAAATCCTTCCAAAGACGATTCCCTGAAGATTACTGTTCTTCTCCCCTTGCTGTGAAGAAAAGGAACACTTTCCTTCTATCTTTCTTACTTGGCAAACTTCTACTCTTGGTTTTGGAACACATAGTAATTCTCGGGCTTTTCAGATTCTCCAGTTTCTTTCACAGCTGTGTTGTTAGGATCAGAATAGAGCCTTGGGCAATATCTAGTAGGAGACACTTGCTGCACTGCAGCATAGTTCTATTTTTAAAAGCAGAATGCAGGTTTGGATTGTGCCTATAGTTTGTAGTTTACTAACCCCTAGGGTAAGTAGCAGACAACATCCTCTCAAGGATTTTCTCATTCTCTTGAACTCTGAGTATGTGTGTGTGTGTGTGGTGTGTGTGTGTGTGTGTGTGTGGTGTACTGTGCAAACCCAAATAGCTCATACTCCAGTGGATGTCCTATTGATATTCACATGTATTTGAATATCCTAAAATCTACTGAATAATCCTAAACATCACCAAGTAGAACTCCTTGTCCTTATAACAATGCCAAAAATTGTAAATGCCCCTTTTCTAGTTAAACAGAATAACTGCAAAGCCTCTACTTCCCATTCTTTATCTTTAAACCACAACCTCCTGTATTCTCCCATCTTCTTAAAGATCAGTAATCTTTGAAAGACTCTGTGAGAAGTATGTAAAGAATTAAGGAAGTTTGTTACAGTGGGGATGTATTTGTTAGTGGGCACAGAGGATCATAGTGTCAAGGTCTGTGTCGTTGTGTATGTTTGAAAGCTGTTAACTTATCATCTGATGACCCTCCTGGCTTCACAGCCTGACACCGACGTCCACTCTTCTCAGCCACTCACAGGGTTTCCTCCAGGACAAACCTATTTCCTCACTTTTATACTTGCTATTAGGACAGAGACACTTTTGAAGGAATAAATTCTGATGTAATTATTTATTTCTTGGTATTTGGGAGCATTTTTCTAGTGCTGAAGTTCAAACCGAGGGCCTTGTACATATTAAAGAGAAATCCTCTGTCACTTAAATACATCCCATCCCAGCTTTGGGGAGTTTCATTGCCAACAGGGAGTTTTCATTGCCAACATACAATTATGTAGGTAATGCTTCTGTGAAGGAAGCTCTCCAGACAGACTCACTGTAGGCCTCGGCATTAGTTCTTGCCAGATGGGTGAACACATTGCCTTCTTCAGGTAATGTGTCCGCCATGTGGATGGTGTATCATAGACCATCTCTCAGACCTTTGAGAAACCAGAAAAGATCACGTCAAGCCTGCTTTATTAGTCTAGGGACAATGAACTTTCAATTTCAAGATCCACGGTCCTGTACAGAGTGGTGTTCTTAGAATGATCTATTGCACCATGCTGCATTAAACCTGGATAAACAGTCTCAAAAGTGGGTTGACAGACAGTCCTCTAGAGTGTAGCTCTGGAAAACAATTGCCTCCCAGCGGATCCTCAGCTAACCCCTCTTACTTCAAAAGGAGGCCCAGTCCTGCTATGAATCTAATGAATAAATTAACCAGTGGCATTTCTACCCACATCACACTGCTCCCAATGGGTAATAAAATTGAAGAAGCATATTTTGAAATTTCTTTTACCGAAATGCCAATTCTTTCACATGCTATAATTTTTTAAAGCTTTCTTATTTTCTAAAATAACTCTAAGAGGAAAAAATGTTTTAAAGATAGAATCTGTTAAGTGTAATTATATATCTGGAGAGAGGGATAGTTACAGATTAGTTCTTTTTATTTCCTATATTTTATGTACTTTTAGATTTCTTTCAAGGCAAATAGACTTTGTGGAGTATACACAGGTTTTTGAAAACAGGAAAATTATCTTTCATGGCTTGAAACTTTGCTTATTTATTGTCCTTCATTGATCAAGTTGTCTGATGATTTCTCAGTGTGTACTATATGCATATCTTTGCCTCCACACTAATGGTATTCATTGAAGAACATTCACCAAATATTATTAAATAAAATACTCCAAAATTAAGCATCATTTGTTCCTATCACCAGCAACACTGCATGAAGTGTAGCCCCTAGCTGCCTTATCAAGATTGCCTAATGAATTAAAGCTGAAATAAATAAAAGTGAGAGAAGAAACCAGGATGGAAATCTCTAAGAAGTCCTTTGAACCATTCCATCCCCACAAATACTCTCCCTCCTAGCAACACTAGAATGCTATGCCTATAATCGCTTCTGGGCTATAATTTTGATTTTATGGTTTTAGTTTTGTTTTTAAACAATGTTCAGTCCAGACCTGAACCTTCTCCACGCATCTCTCAAACACTCTTAGCCACTTGCTTGGTTTCCTCATCACCTTCCCCACAGTGGGGTGTGCCTGAGAACTCCTACCCTAAGACACATTTATAGCCTAGGTTAATCGCTGTCAACTGAAATACAGACACATCATGAGTGAGACATAATATGATTTTCAACACTGTCGCCATGGCCTGCTTAATTACTGAACAAGTACACCCAGCCTCCCCAAGAGATGTTAACCTAAAGCATGTCCTTTGCTAAACTAAAGGCAACCAGCACTAGAAAAGCTCACCTCCTAGGTCTATGACCTTATGAAAGATTTTGCTCAGTACAAGCAAGTGTGGTTGCTCAGTGGACTAGTTGGTTGGTCACGGCCTTGCTTTGCAGCTCAAACTGGCTTAGAACTTATGATCTTCCTGCTTCAGCTCTCCCAGTGTTGGGATTACAATATTCTACCACACCTTATTCAATCTCCTACTTTTATTCAAACCTTGGGTTCAAAAGGAAGGTAATGTTAACTGAGAATTGATTCCCCAGAAAAAAAATACTGAATTTACTTTCTAATAACTCTAGTGTCAGATGAGGGGTTTGAAGCCTCCCATTTGTCGAGGAGGGCAAACTTTGGTCAGGATATTTCATTCAATATTTTGGCAGAAGCAATCTGTTGGGAGCAGTGAGACCCCAGATCTTGAATTTCTTGTAATTCCTGATCTGAGTGCTTACAGCTGCTCTAAGCATGAGACCTTCAGGAGTTCCTGATGGCAGGAGAGTGTTTCTGGTGGGTTTGGCTGGGAGCGTGGCTATCTCTATATAATCTGCCGCCTGAACCAATAAAGGGGGCATTCTTGGGGAATTCAAGGATGACCCGTGTCGCTGTCTTTCCTGTCTGTCTGTGTTTGTGTAGTTTAACCTCCTGCCCCTTGCCCGAATCTCGTGAACTGGGTGCCAGCGCACCGAACGCAGACACGGGGGTGCGGTGCGCGGCACAATCAACCACTAGATGTAGGTAATAGCTATATATACACCTGCTACAATCAATATTCATACACCCCAGGGCCTCGTCAAGTTGTATTTAAGAAGACAAGTAATGACTAGTACAAGGTTCATGTCAACATTGGTAGGCTCTGAAAACATTATTTAGCAGACACGTCAATAAAGTAACTCAGAATGACTAGTTTCTATGGAAAGTAACTTGAGCCACTAGTGAGGTGAGGTATGAAAAGCCAGGTACAATCCTGACTAAGGGTTAGGAGAAGAAGGCACAGTATTCTTCACCAAAGCCTCTGCCCGCGTTTCTCATTGACAAAGGCACCCATTCGTTTTCAACCTTTATATTCAAATGTCTATTTGGGAGCAAATCAGTGTATATCTTTAGTCAGTGACTTTCCACTTTTATAATCTAAGTAGCAATCCCTAAGTTATGAAGAATAAAGGGTTGATTGAGCAAGGAAGAGGGTATTGGACCTCTGGACTGTAACTCAAGCTGCTCCATCAGGCAGTGAGTGACCTTAGATGTGTGTGTATTTTCTAAGGTGTGTCCCTGCCTGGTGCACAGACTAGGAAACTGCCTGACAAATCCAAGAGAATGTGGAGAATGAATGGCATGTGCTATTTCTCTTTCTAGTTGCTTTCTTCTTCAGCACCCAACTATACGTTAGGTACATGCTTGACAAATGTGCTTAAACATTCCAGTAAATTTAAAACCAGCAAGCTCAGATAAAGTCTTAGAGCTGGAGAATCCATCTCGGGAAACTCTGTCCTAGCTCTGGCCCTCTGCTTTTGGTTCCCTCTTTCATTTTGCTGATACCAGCCTTTAATCTTTACTTTTGATCTTCCTTTTTTTCTAGAACCCTTCTCTGTATGAATAGACAGATCATTTGCTCTTTGAATGAAATATTCTGTTCCTGATTGTTCATTGGTAAGTTTAAAGTTAAGAAAGGCATATCACTGATTAAGATGGTTGGTGTTTGTCACCCTGATAAGCCTTTGAGCACATCTGTGGGGGGACTTCCTTGATCCTTGATTGCAATGACTGAAGAGGGAAGATCTGCCCACTGTGGGTGGAACCATTCTCTGCCCAAGATCCTGAACTACATTAAGAGTGTAAAGGGAGCTGAACAACAAACAGCATGCGTTCATGTCCTCTAGTTCCTGACTATGGATGAAATATGACCAGCAGTTTAGCATCCAGTTGCCTTGACTTCTCTGTCATGATAGACTCTACTATGAGCTGAAATAAATCCGTTTATCCCTTTAATTGCCATTTTCAGACTGTCTAATCATGACAACAGGAAAAGAAACTAAATACTGATATCATCCTAGACTGCAAACTGATTGTAAACATGAATCAGTATGTGTGTTTTGAGATTATCAGAACAACAAATCTAAAAGACTTTCAGGCAGTCTTTCCCTTATGACCCATCCCAGCAACAGATGCCAGAATCCATCTATCAAACAGCATTGTCCATGGATGAAAGAGTCTTAGCTTAGGTGAAATAACTAGTTAGTTGGGGGCTTCACCCCAGCCCCCTGGCATCCATTTTTGGAATGCTGGGCAGAAAGCTCCATTCCAAGCTCCTCCCCTGGGAGTTGACTCAATCCAAACACTACCTCTAGAAAGCCCACCAAGGGAAGGTCAAGACCACTCTCACAGGCTATTTAAACTGCCCCCACTAGAGAATGAATTATGGCCTCCCCTTTTTCCTCTCCAGTGGTTGTTTTGGGTTTTCCTCCTTTCCCCCTCAGTGGTTTCCTCCTGGGGCCACCTGGGAGTACTGGCACCCATTAAAGCGCGTATCTTTTAATTTGGTCTGATTTGGTCTGAATGGGATTATTTGCAATCGGCAGAGAGACTTGTTGGTCAGGAAATACTTAACAATAACAACTTTTGTCATTTCTTCAACATTTCTTCTCATTATTTCCATTCACTCCATTCCTTCAATGCTCAGTAATTACAATGTCCAGGCAACTCAAAACAGAAGCCATCAATCACCATGGTGTCTAGGACAAAGGTAAAGAAGGAAGAAATTCTGAGTTACTAAACCTCCCAACAGAACCTACTTGGGTATCCTCAACAAAACAACCCTGGACTGTTTGTTTAACTATTGATGTGTACCTTCTTCATCACCACCGCCTGAGGTCTGACACAACCATCTGGTGACAGGGATGTTGTTTCTTGGAGGTGCTGGCTAAACTTTATGATTTAAAATTATCTAGGAGATAATCCTCTGGGATTACCTAAGGGTATGTTTCTAGGGAGGTTAAAAACTGAAGAAGGATGGTCTTCTTCCCTTAGTGTGGGAGCCATTATTTCATGGGGCCTAGAGTCCTGGGCTGAGCAAAAAAAAAAAAAAAAAAAAAAAAAAAAATAGGGAAAAAAGTAAACTTGGGCACTAACATTCATTTCTTTTTTCTGACTATGGACCCAATATAACCAGCCACCCTCACTCTCCTTATCATGAGGGACTGTATTGTCAAACTGTGAGACAAAAATAAGCCCTTTCCACCTTAAGTTACTTTTGTCGGGTATTCGGTAGATCAACGATAAAGTAACAAAAGCAGTACACGCAATCTCTTTTCCTGCCTTGCAGGCCGCTGTTTTTTCCCTATGACTTCACATGACCTCCCCTCTGTGCACTCACATGGAGAAAGAAGCGAGAGATATGGCAAATAAGACCAGGGTCTTTCCCTAACGAACTCATTTAACCTCAGTTACACTCAAAAAAACTATTCTCCAAAAATATTCACATTATAGGGTTTAGAATCTATGCTAAAATTTGGAAGACACAAACGTTCAGTCTGGCACAGTGGGTGAGGTGGGATTATTTCAGAAGAGTTGGGAAGGGTATAAGAGCTAGTTCCTTGGACGGGGGACCTTCATTTTCATACATATTAACTAACAGGCTAGCACTGAATGATGGTGGTGGCTGTGGTGAAAGCTTATAGAGATATGAAGTAAGTAACAAACTGAAAGAGAAAAATATTGCAGCTTTGATCTAGCTAAGTGAGATCAGCATTAATTACAGCAATTTACTTGAATTAGAAAGTCATTAAAAAGTGAACAGTGTAAAGTTTCCCTTGTCTGGTTAAGCCCACTACTAAATACTCTGTATTGTACTTTTTAATTCCACAGTATCATTTGATGGGTTGAAAGAAGTAAACAGGAAAAGGGTCTTAATAGCAAAAGAGGCTGGGACAATCATGAGGCAAAGTTAGAAGTTGTGGTAGTCATCTAAGCACTAACTACAGGGAAGGAAGCATTGCCAGGGAAGTATTCTCTTTCATTCTAGTCACTGGGAAATTCTTTCCATTTTCTGGTGTCTTCTTCATTTTCTTTCTTCCAAAGATTTAAAGTTCTTGTCATACAGGTCTTCCACTTGTTTGGTTAGAGTTACTCCAAGATATTTTTTGTTAATTGTGGCTATTGTGAAAGACGATGTTTCTCTGATTTCTTTCTTAACCCATTTATCATCTGTACAAGGAGGGCTACTGATTTTTTTTTAGTTAATCTTGTATCCTGATACATTACTGAAGGTGTTTATGAGTTGTAGAAGTTCCTCGGTAGAACTTTAAGGGTCACTTATGTAAACCATCATAGCAGCAGCAAATAGTGAGAGTTTTGACTTCTTTTCTGATTATGTTCCTTGGGTCTCCTTTTGTTGTCTTACCTGCTCTAATTAGAACCTCAATTACTATATTGAATAGATATGGAGAGAGTAGATAACCTTATCTTGCTCCTGATTTCAGTGGGATTGCTTTGAGTTCCTCTCCATTTGGTTTGATGTTGGCTCTTGGCTTGCTGTATATTGCCTTTATTATGTTTAGATTAGTTCCTTCTATTCCTTCTCTATCCAAGACCTTTATCATGAAGGGCTATTGTATTTTGACAAAGGCTTTTTCAGCATCAAAAAAAGATGATCATTGCAATTTTTTTCAGTTTGTTTTATATGTGAATTACATTGACAGGTTTCCATATGTTGAACCCTCCTGCATCTCTGGGATGAAGCCTACTTGGTAATGGTAGATGAAATTTTTCTGATGTGTTTCTTGGATTCAGTTTGGCAGTATTTTATTGAGTATTTTTGCATTAATGTTCATGAGTGAGATTGGTCTGTAATTCTCTTTCTTAGTAATGCCTTTGTGTGGTTTGGGTATCAGAGTAATTATAGCCTCGTAAAAAGAGTTTGGGCAATGTTTGTTCTGTTTCTATTGTGTGGAACAATTTGAAGAGTATTGGTATTAGCTCTTCTTTGAAAACCTTGTAGAATTCTGTGCTGAAACCATCTGGCCCTGAGCTATTTTTATAGTTTGAAGACTATTGATGACTGTTTCTATTTCTTTAGCAGTTATAGGTCTATTTAATTTGATTATCTGGTCTTGACTTAATTTTGGTAAGTGATATTTATTCAGAAAATCATCCATTTCCTTTAAATATTCCAAGTTTGTGGAGTTCAGGTTTTTGATGTATGACCTGATGATTCTCTGGATTTCCTCCATGTGTGTTGTTATGTCCCACTTTTGTTTCTAATTTTGTTAATTTGGATATTCTCTCTGCTTTTTGATTAGTTTGGATAAAAAAATTGTCTATTTTAATTGATTTTCACTCGAAGTACTAACTCTTGGTCTCATTGATCTTTTGTATTGTTGTCTTTGTTTCTATTTTGCTGATCTCAGCTTTCAATTTGATTATTTCTGCCATCAGGTTCTCCTGGGTGAGTTTTCTTTGTTCTAGAGTTTTCAGGTGTTCTGTTAACTCATTTGTGTGGGATTTTTTTCCAGCTTCTTTATGTAGGCATTTAGTGCTATGAACTTTTTTTAAACACTGCTTTCATTGTGTCCCATAAAATTTAGGTATGTTGTATGGAGCCTGATAACCACTTGAGGCCATGATGATGTCCATACTTGGGTTGCCTTGGCCCTCTTGCAACTGGATTCTGTGTTGATATCCATGGCCTGGGTTGCCACTGAAAGCCATTCAGATGTCCTTGATCCAGGATGCTGCCTGAGAGACCACATTGATGCCTAGTGGCATGCTGCGGCCAGAGGCCAAACTGATCTGAGTGGCCTATACTGCTACTTGAAGCCATGATGATGTACTGGCCTAGGCTGCCACTGAGGGTCATGTCTGGGTCCATGGTCCTGCTGCAGCCTGGGTCTGTGTGTTGATGTCAAAGGCTTGTGTTTTCATCTAAAGTCATATGGATTGTCCGTGGGGCTGGGCTGCCACACAAACCACATGAGACCATGCAGGTATCTAATCACTATTCCAGAGTTGGCTCCATTTCCTTGATGGCTTCCACTGGGGAGGGGAGCATGGGACCGCAGGTTAAACCAACTCCCTCGACCACCCAGGCACAGATCCAGGACCTTAGAGTCGGGCCCACCCCAACACCTACCCAATCTGTGATCTGCTGGAGCACAGAAGAGGCCTGTCCTGCAGAACCATAGCCACAACATCTCCATGATTCTGGGCAACAGCAGGATATCTGAGAGAGTCTTGGTTCATTGCAATTAAAGCTGCTTGGGCAAAGGGGTATACTGCACGACACACTGCAGCACCCAATGCCACTACTACAAACTCATATATGATAGAGAGGAGGAAGGTGGAACAAGTTCAGTCACAGTTGTGACTTGTAATGTGAGAAGGTTTGTGACTGATAGACCATCAGCTCATTTACCAGAAGGGTCAGCGAGATGTGCTTTTATTTTAATCTTAATTTTATGTTTCTATTTTCATTTGGAAGAGGTTACAAGAGTGGGGAGGTTGGATATGGACTGCTAAAAATGAAATTCATCATCAAAATATATTTTTCTAGTTCCCTACCTAAGGAAATTATGAAATAATTTTAAATTTTTTAAAGAAACAATAAATAATTAAAATAATAATTAAACATGGTGCAAACTCCTATAATCTCAGCACTTAAGGACTGAGGCAGAAAAAGTGAAGTTCAAGGCCAGCATAAGCAATTAATAAAAATTTACCTCAAAAAACAAACAGAAGCAAATCAACAATGAAAAACAATAGAACTAAAAAGTCAATGTTAAGAACAATGGATAAATTAAAAGAAAACAAAAGAAGAAGTTCAAAGAAGTCACAAGTCGAGAATTACCAAATCTTGTACTTATCACACCCTCTTAAACATAAATCATCTTGCAGAGGGGTAAATAAAAATGGGTTTAGTGATATAAATGTAAGGATAAGATTGTTTTCAATAAAACAAAAGGTTTTTATTTAAAGATAAACAAGATTGATAAACTCTTAACAATCAATATTAAAAGAAAAGAAGGCCCAGATTAATAAAAATTAGAAATGAAAGAGACATGAAAGATGCCTATGAAAGTGTTTACAATTTAAATTTCTTGTTTTGAAAATTTTTCATTCAGTTCTATAGCCCATTTGAAATATTGGGTTGCTTT